>NC_063354.1:7736428-7818907 GCF_021869965.1 Rhincodon typus
TTTTTCCTTCACAGGTGCTGCCAGACCCGCTGAGCTTTTCCAGCAACTTCTGTTCTTGTTCCAGATTATTCCAGATACAGCCTAGTAGACCTTCTCTGAACTGCTTCCAATGCATTAACAAAGGCTGTACCCTCAGGTGTTTGGCCCACGCTCACAGTACCTCTCCTTCTAAATGTCCCTCTAAACCTCTCCACCTCATGACCTTTCTCTCTCCCACTGTAGATCTAGCCCTTAAGCCAAGCTGGGCGCCACGTATCCTCATATCTCCATTTGCAGCTCAGTTTCAAGTTTAGTTTCCAGTAATCGTTCCTCAGAGACGTGTAGGCGTGATGAACTGTATTTATTATCACTTTTGAAACAAAGTTGCCAGTTCAATATTGCTGAAATAATTCAATTGATATAGCTTTGTGCAAGGCAGGAGGAGTGGAAACAGATGAAAGTCAGAAGGTTAAAATGATTTGGAATGCTGCTGAATAAGTTCCTCAATACCACAAATAAACCATCACATTCTGACTAATATAAGAGATAATAAGGTGTAGAGCTGGATGAACACAGCAGGCCAAGCAGCATCATTGGAGCAGGAAGGCTGACGTTTCGGGCCTAGACCCTTCATCAGAAAAAAAAAATTCTGACTAATACTTGCTTAGCACATAGTTAAAGAGCCTCTTGTTTTTTTGTGTGGTTGTCAAGGGGAGTATGTTGGGGTGTGTGGGAAGTGTGGCAGGAATTAGTGTCAGACACAGTCAGTCAAGGGATGCAGGTACAGTGGGATGGGCGTGTTGAGAATTGACAGTTGGAGGTAGAGGCAGGCACACACATACACACACACACACACGCACGCAGAAGCAGGTAGTGAGAGAGAGAGACACACACACACACACACACACACTTACACACAGGGAGAATAATAAAGTCAGGAGATGATGTGAACTTTGTGGTTCGATCCATGAGCAGTTGATAGGTATAGCTACCAAGTTATGGCCCTTAATCCTCTCAAGTCTCTGACTGTCTGCTGTTCCATACACAGTTCAGGACTACTCCCAGTCACAAATCCATTTCCATTCATATTGACTATCTACAGCAGAATCAGTGCCATACAGCCTGATTTCCACACTGAACAGAAAGGATATTAATCCTGGTGCAAAAGCAAATGAAAAAAAACTTATTCACTCTCACTGAAAGATCCGACCCTCACAGATCAGAGTTGGGGGGGTGCGGTTTGGTGGTGAGGCGTAAAGGTGGGAGATAGTGAAGGCAGAGACGGGAGAAGGAGAGGAATTATTATCACAGAGATAATGTAGATAGTGAAAAGCCATTTCCCTGATTTCATCCCAAAAGAGCAAAGTAATGGCAGGGAATAGGGAATTCAAGAGGAAAATCTTCGTTACGCAGAGATTGGCAAGAATGTGGATGCCATTACATTGCGGGCAGGTGAGGTGAACAGTATAAATACATTTAAGGCTGGGGGAAAAGGAAAGCAGAGAAGCTGGTAAAGGGAAGGTGAAGCAGAGTGGAGAAGGCTGTTGGAGAGCATCAACAATGATAGAGGCTGATTAGGTCAAACCATCTGTCTTTCTGTCCCAAAATTCAATGGAATTACATACTGAATGAAGTAGCTCCATCAGTGATGATCGAATCACTTCCCTTTAGAAGCTCACAAAACATTTCAAAGCAGCAAATTAGCCACTGAAACCACCCCAACCCCTCCACCCCCCATTCCCCCAACCTGGCTCATTAACACACCAAATCAGACAGCCAGAAATCACGGGGAATTCTCAAACCTACTATAGCAGGCCAGGGATTAAAAACAACTTTGTTTCTGGTTTGTTGATTTGCGATCCCATGGCCAGACCAATGCAGCCAGCTTTGTCCACAGCAGTAGTGGAGAGTCAGAACATAAGAATTGGGAGCAGGAATAGGCCATTCAGCCCCTCGAGTCTACTGAGTCATTCAAAACAATCACTGCTGATCTCATCTCTGCCTCAAGTCCACTTCCCTGCCCGCTCTTCATAATCTTTTAACCCATTATTCATTTTTAAAAAATCTAACAGAGGGCATGATTTTCTTAAAAAAAAAGACTTATCTGACACATAGGGAGAGAATGGAGAAAATGCAGCAGCCCAAATATTCACAGCAAGATCCCCCAAACAGCAGTGAGATAATGACCAGGTAATCTGGGTAGTGGGTAAATATTGATCAGGATTGCTCACAGTAGACGAGAGAATTGAGATACCCAAGGGGAGCAGTATTCTGTTTCTCAGTATTCTTTAAGACCATGTGCTGTAATTGCTAGATCTTCCCAAGGAGAGATTATTCGTTTTGATCTCGGGCAGACATTCAAGTCAATTAAAAAGTTCGGAGTGGATGTTCACAATTTCTCTCTTTCAAGCATGGACTCCTGAAGTTAAACTGATAACTAAACTTTTGTTGCTGAAAGATATTCCTTAAAGGTTCTTTAACATCTTTTAAAACAAAATCCTGACAGATATTTACCTACACAACAAGGAGGCGGACAATCACCTCTAGATAAAGCCCAATGTTCCATTAGTATTTTTGCACAGTTCACTTTTTTGTTTGCATACATGAATACCCAAATCTCTTTACCCCTACAAACCTGCTAGTCTCATAGCACGAAGTAAAAATTCCAATTTGGCATTGTCAGATCTATAATGGGAGACATTACAATTCAACATATTGAATATTAAACCCTACTGCAACTGGGTCCATTCACTTATTCTACATCCCTCAGTAACCTACTGTGGCTTTAACTCAGTGTCATTTGAAAATCTGGATACAGAACTCCATTCGTTGAGCCAAGTCATTAATGGTGATAGCCCAAGAGCTCACTCAGACGAGTGAGGTCACAGAGAAACTTTTCTACGTACAAAAAGGTAAGTGAGTGACACTGTCATTAAAACAATAAATTAAACGTAACATATGGTCATGGTTTCCTCCTCAGATGGGGGCATAGAGGAGGTGGGTGGGTAGAGGAGTTTGCAATTTAAAAAGGAGAGGGAATTCTGGTCACTTAGTGTAGACGAAAGACCCCATAACATTCCAACAACGGTAGGAAGCTGCACAACATCCCGAGTGTGAGTGATTGCTGAGGAGATGAAGCAGCACATAGGAGGCGCGCCAACTAAATTGGGTGAAATTCATTGATGCAGCTCCATGATTTATAGGAACAGCAACATGCCCATTTATTCACTTTCACACCCACTACCAGCTTTCAATAAAAGTATAGACTGAGTTCAACAACAAGAAGCAAACTGCCAGTTTTCAAATACAAGGCATGAAGAAGCAATGTCAAATGATGTAAAAACAGACTTGGAGAACCTACCAATGAAAATCAACAAAACTATTAAGTCTCTGCTTCACAGTATAGAGGACAAGCCACAACCTTGTTCCACTCCCGAGTGAACAATGATTCATTCCCCTAATCCAAGCATTAAAACAGTTGAAATACAGGGATTGCCTCTTCTGTGACACATTAAGTAGACAGACAAGAAAGTTTGTGCAATGCAATAAACCAGGGGTTCTTCCCTGCTCTGTCCATTGCATAAGCTTCTATTTGGAAATGGAAGTTTTGCACAAACCAATCACAGACATCACTGGTATATTAAATTCCCTACACCCATCCTTTGAAAGGTAATGAGAACATCAGCCTACTTGTCAGAAACATCCAATGCCATTCAGTAATCAGCTGACAGGTATTTTTTCCATCTCATTGCAAACTTGTATAGTGAACTGTAGAACTAATAATTAGCATAAAGCCTAATGTATAAGTTTCACTCAAATTTTATTATCTGTGATCCTAGGGGAGTGACTTTATTGCTTTAATCAGACATAACCAACTTAAAAAGCATTAAGTATTACATAAGAATGATAACCACCCCAGGTTTTAATGCTAAGTGAACTGGTTCCGAAAAAAACAGGAGCACTGTAGAAAGGCAGGGGACTAACAATATATGTGAGACAGTATCCCTTTAATCTTGCTGATTTAAAAAAAAATCAGCTTTGGGCCTCTCTTCCTGAAAAAGGTAGTGGAAGCAGAGTCTTTCAATATTTTTAAAGCAAAAGTGGATAAGCAAGGGGTGAAAGGTTACCAGGGTAGCTGGGAATGCGAACCGTGGCTACAATTAAATCAGACATAATCTGATTGAATGGCAGAGCATGCTTCAGGGGCCGAATGGCTCACTCCTCCTCTTTGGTCATAAGTTCATTTGCTTAACAATTAAACGTTTTGAAAAGGTTACCTTGAAACTTATAAGTTCTTCTTCAGTGAAACCATGACTATGAATAATCTTCATTTGTTTTACCAATGTACTCTTCCCACTCTCTGCTGCACCTGGAATGCAGAACACAAGATCATGACACAGGAGCCAGCCCTCAATCCTGATCAGTCATCATTCGCAACAGCCCACCACAGGCCTGCTGCAGTGCTCCAGCGAGGCTCAATACAAGCTAGACGAACAACACCTTGGGACATGACAGACTTCAGGACTCAACATTAAGTTTAACAATTTTACAGCATGAACACCTCCTTCCATGTCTATTACCTATCCCCACATTCCAGGTCCTGTCACTCAATGGGCTGCTTTCAGTACAGCTAACCCATTTACAAAAACTCACAGTCCCCATTATTAGCTCTCCAGCTTCTCTTCTTCCCTGACTTACCATCAACAATCCCTTTGTCTGCCTACCCTTCTTCTCTCTCTGAGCTTTCTCTCGATTTATTACTCACTCCTTTCAAACCCCCAGCTCACAACCTCCCCCACCTCATCATCAGCATATATATCATGAAGGGTCTAGGCCCGAAACGTCAGCCTCTCTGCTCCTATGATGCTGCTTGGCCTGCTGTGTTCATCCAGCCCTGCATCTTGTTGTCCCTACATATCACCTTTACCTAGTTGCGTTCAGTTTTGGATTTGAAATATTAGCCGTTTTCTCTTTACAGATGCTGCTAGATCGATTGAGTTTCTCCAGCAACATCTGCTTTAGTTTGTTGCAATATCCCTTGTTTTCTTAAAATTAAAACCTCACAAATTACTGGTTCATTTGGGAAAAGACAACTCCTAGGTTCCACAGCAGATTTATTTTTAAGGAGCCTGACAGTTGTCAACATTTAATTTTAAAAATCTCTCATTTGTAAAACAGTTTTTAAGAGTAAAATTGATGAATGGAGGAATCGTGTGACATTTTCTGAATTCTGCTGACAGTGAGCCTGAGGGTTTGGTTTGTAACAGTTAAAGTTGGTGGGGGAGGGGGCAGGTTGCCTGACTTGGAAAGAAGTACAAGATACTCTCACCTGTAAAGGTCAGTCTGAGCAGCTGTGCAAGTGCTACAGAGGTGTTAAGAACATTAGATTTTGTGAATAGTTACACTTTAAACAGTCCACTTAATTTTAGAGAGGAGTTGGAGCAAACATTTCCACCTGGATACAAAGTCCATGTGATTGATGATAACACAGGGAGAAGCTCTGAGGAAGAAAGAGAATACAGAAAGCCACTAGATCACAGGTTTTCTTAAAGATATTACTGAACTTCAGGCAGGGTCAGTCTCCAAGATTCTGGAGAGACAGAAAGAGAGAAGTTGCAATGCAAGTGCGGGCAACATTCAAAGTCAGGTTCTGCCTGTTCTTGAAACCTTCTAGCAACTCAACCATTGTGCCCACTCCTCAGGCATTAACCTAACCACTGACTATTTGGCCACACATAGGCAGCACGACACAGGATGTTTGTGCCCATACCTGACATTGTACATGTTGCAGGAGGTGTTATAATCAAAAAGATGAAAGCTCCCCAACATGACAACTGTTCCAGGTCTAATGGCTCATCTGAGATGGCCTGACTCAACACAGAATGGGGAACAAATCGAAGACGTTGCTTGTCTGTAATTAGCGAACAATACAGTTGCCTCTTCCAGTACGACAGCAAGCCACTGAACGTGCAGGTGTGATGGGTCTCTGTTTAATCACTACAATTGCCAACATGTGATAAGTGCTCACCAAAAATACAACCTGCTCAGGCGATAGGATTAGGAAAATAAAAACAAAGAACAGCGGATTCTGGAGATCTGAAATGAAAACAGAAATTGCTGCTGAAACTCAGCAGGTCTGGCAGCATCTGTGGAGAGGGAAACAGGGTCACCGGACTCGAAATGTTAACTCTTTGTTCTTCCCTCTCCACAGATGCTGCCAGACCTGCTGAGTTTCTCCAGCAATTTCTGTTTGTCAGGATTAGGAAAAGCTTTATCTCTGACAATCAGAGGACAATAGTCAAATACACACAAAAAGAAAAAGAGTTGTAAAATGTTAAAAATAAACACAATCTCATAAATTCAGGTCCTCCACCTTTCCTTCCACATCACTGGTTTACATTTTATTTCTTTGATCTATTTACTGTTTAATTTCTTTAAACCAATTAGAACGTCTAACAGAAACTTACTAGACAAAGCCATTTTAATTTTTCCCACCCATTTTAGTTTTGGCCAATTTTTAGCATATTGAATGCAAGCTTTATTGTCTAGGCTGTTTATCATCACGCACAGCCAATGGGATTAAAATAGTCATTCGAAATAAGTAGTTATGCGCAGTGGTTAGAGAAGGACTCAAAAAATTTCTCCTTTCAGCCTGACATAGCGTGAGGAGTCACGCTCTTTAGACAGTTTGGTCCGTGTTTAATTGGGACAGACAAAGGGTCTCGTTATTTACCGTTCTTATTTTTAGAAAAACGAGTCTACACAATCTGGTTTTACAAAACTGATACAGTTTAGGTCTTAAACGAAAGAAACAACGTTTATCGACTTTTCTTTTTAAAAAATAAGGGATATTTGTCAAAAGGAACGCACAGGAAGACTCCACTGGAACATATCCACTGATTGGAGCTACCCCACGCCAGTAACTGGCTCAAGAGGAGCACAGACTGTTATTTAAACACAGGGAGATAACTCGCATCTACACGCTGGGTGGAAAAAAAAAGCCCAATCTGAACAAGCAGCTAACAAGAAGATTTCTACTTTTGTTCTGAAGGGGAGAAAACTTCATTAAACATTTTAGGCAACTCTCATCATAATCTGTGAGGAGAGAGAGAGGGAAAAAAGCTGTAACTTGATAATTAAGAAACAGCCGGGTAACCAGCTCAGGTGAACCCCTCTCTGAGTCACAACTCGAGTAGAAATAAAGAGACTAAAATCTGTTACTGACCCAGCAGCAGAATTTTCACCACGTTCTGCTCCTGCTTGGCATATTCACAGAGTACACGGTCAATCTTTTCACTGCGGAGCCGGGCCTGTCGCTCCTCGGCAGTACTCTCGGATCCCAGGCACAGTCCCATCTCCACCGACCATTTCTTTCAAGGTGGGAATATGTACGTGTGTGTGTGTGAGAGAGAGTTGGGGGAGACTCAGAATGCAGGAAAATCAGCCAAGCCGGGGGAACATCGCTCCTGCTTTCCTCTCATTTGCACGTGTCCCACAACAAACTTTCGCCTCCCTGCAGAAAGTTTAAAGCACTGGCTCTATAGTTACAGAGGGAAATCTCTGGCACATAGCAGAGGAAATGACGTCTGCTTTTTTAAGGCAGATTTTCAGTTTGGACCAACTGCTTTACAAACTAATATTCGCCATTTTAACATCATTTAATTTTATTGGTGAGAACTAGATGCAAGCCAAGCTAATCAATGAGTTTTAGATTTATATTGATTATGTCTCCCTACTGTACTATACAGAGGGCATCAGTGCTCTCTGGAAATCAGAATTTAAAATACTCTCAGAAATTCTATCCCCCTTTCCCACTGGCACATGGGCTTTAATCAATGAGTACCCAACTGTTCCAGAGTGTGGTTTGCAAATATCGACGCAATTCCAATATCCAGTTCCCCGAATTCCAAAACCAGCATTGTCAATGAGGGGACATGCCAATCCCATTGGCATTTGTGAAATGCGAGACCTGAAGATCTCATTGTTTCGGCAAAAATACCCCTTTTTTTATTGGATTCCCACTTTTATTGTGTGGTTTAATGCCACACTACAAGGTTGGCTCAAGTCACACTGAGGAGGAGGCAAAGTCAGTCCTAGACTTCAAAGTAACACTATTTATGATGCATTGATACTAAATAGAGCCTTACAAAGTAAGTTTTCAAACCTAGAGACAACAGTGTGGAGCTGGGGGGACACAGCAGGCCAGGCAGCATCAGAGGGGTTTGTTTTGAGCGGGCATTGTTGAGTTTTCAAACTTAACTCTTTCTAGAGAGTTCAAACTCCACCCACTCTGCTATTTCTGTTCAAAGGACAGCTCCGTGACATCATTGCAAAGTTGTTCCAGGGTCTTAGGTCCTTACCCCAACATTCCCGCTTGATGGTTAAGGATGGTACATTTGTGAAGTGGCCAAACAGATGAAGTGAATCCTTGCAACACCTGTTGGAGATATTCCTGGCAACTGTGTCACGCAAGAAATGTCAGAGCTTCTGCCATCACTCTCGGTAGCTTGACATTGTAACGTACAGTTTCCTGAGGGGTCTGAAACACATCACCAGTGATAATGTGTCTGAGTGAGATGTGGTAGCAGCTATTCCCAAGGGAGCACAGTCTATCCCTTCCCTAACTCCCCATCTACACTCACCTTTACTGGCTCCATCCCCGCCCCTTTGACCTGTCTGTCTCCTCTCCACCTATCTTCTCCTCTATCCATCTTCTATCCGCCTCCCACTCTCTCCCTATTTATTTCAGAACCCCCTTCCCCTCCCCCATTTCTGAAAAAGGGTCTAGACCCGAAACGTCAGCCTTCCTGCTCCTCTGATGCTGCTTGGCCTGCTGTGTTCATCCAGCTCTACACCTTGTTATCTCAGATTCTCCAGCATCGGCAGTTCCTACTATCTCTGTAACAGTCTCACACACACAGGGTTATGTTGAGGCGGCTGGAGAGTGCATGTGTTTGGAAGCCAGCAGCAGTAACGCAGAGACTGAAAGACAGTGAGTGGTTACAGGCAGCATAGGGAGGTGAAGGATGCCCCTTGGAGACGGACAGTGGAACTGGGGTGGGGATGGTCACAGCAACTCAGCTGGAAACTGAGACTTCTCCAGACTGCTGAGAGAGAGAGAGTCTGATATTGATAGTTGCATCCTAATGCCAACACCACCATGGATGCAGCCTCTGTCACAGACCCCCAGGACTCCACCTTCCTCTGTTACAAACCCTCAGGACTCCACCTTCCTCTGTACAGACCCTGACTCTGCCACATAGTCAGCTCTGGAGGGGTTTAACTGCTTTAACCAGTGAGGCAGGAGGTCAGGCCCAATGACTCATCCCACAGCAACCTCCCCAAAACTATATGTGCTGCAGGATCTGACTGAGCAAAACTTCCTCTGTGGGTCCTTTAGGGAGGGAGGCAGGGGAATGATTGCAACAACCCCTACACTGGTCAGTTAACAGCTACTAGAAGATTCCTTCAGAAGGAGTCAAAGTATCTGATCCTTTCTTCACACACTTTGGGTATCCAGTGTTTTGTTCTTTCATGTGGGATAATCAGAGAAGGACTGCGTTGCTACCACCTCGTAGATCAGGTACAAACTCTCAAAAATGAAGAGGCTTAGTATAAACATCAAGAGTTAATTATAATTTCTTTCAAACACAAATCAATATAGATAGGCTTATAAGTGAAAGATTACAGACCCGAAAACATAACTTTTTTTCTCTCTAACGACACTGCTTGATCTGCTGCTGAGCAGTTCCAGCACTTTTTTTTCATTTTATTTCAAATTTCCAGAATCTGCAGTATTTTATTTTTGCTGCTGCTGTTTTGTTTTGTTTTATTCTGTTAAAACAATTAATCAACAACCTGCAGTTCTACAGAACTCGTTACGTAGGCATGCAGTTCAAATTTCCTTACATTAATGAGTGCAAAACAATAATCAGGAGACAGTAAGTTTAAAAATAAACTAGTAGTTAGGGAAATGAAAGGTGCAACAGAAGAAAATTTGCTTTCTGGAGTTTTTAAAAAGCAGAAATTGTGAAGAGAACTGAGTACAGAGGGAAGATAACGATAGTGGTTAAATGATGAGTTATTTGTGTTTGATTTCTTACTGTGCGGAAAGAGGCCATTTAGCCATCAAGTCTGTACTGATCCTCCAAAGAGCACCCTACCCAAACCCATTCCTCTACCCAACACCATAATCCCACATTTCCCATGGCCAATCCACCTAACCTACACATCTTTGGACTATGGGAGGAAACTGGAGCACCCGGAGGAAACCCAAGCAGACACGGGGAGAACGTGCAATCTCCACACAGACAGTCGCCCGAGGGTGGAATTGAACCCAGGTCCTTGGCACTGTGAGGCAGCAATGAGGCACTGTGCCACCCACCCAAAGAAGTGAAGTTGAAGCTGAAGAAGTGTAAACCAGCAAGATGCTGGATAGTAAAGGAGTGGATAGATATGGGAATTTGAAAATTAGGCCAAAATTTCAGCCAATGCCAGAGGGTTTCCGTACTGCACTGTAAAAGAAGCTCCACTATTCTTGGAGTCGTCACAAAAGTTAAAGATTTTTATCAAAGCACACAAAATCCTAAATGAATCAGTCTTGTTACACTCGAGTTAACTGAAAGCATGGACCAGGATTCTGTACTCACTAAGAATTATTATTATCATGTAACCCTACAATTAAACCTCTAACCTCCTTTATCAAACTCATCCCCTACACACATGCAGACAGTCACGAAACATTGGTATTGTGGTGGAGGGAAATTCAATCGCTCATGTCCACAGGGATTTGCTGAGATAATTCTTTTGCTTGCCAGTACTTGCAGTTTGTCAATTTCTCCCAAAGTATTTCACTTGCTTAGAGGGGGCACCAAGCAACTGTCCAAGCAATTGGTTCACACCATACAAAGTCATTGACTTAAACACAATGTGCTGGAGAAACTCAGCAGGTCTGGCAGCATTTGTATTCCTTCGCCTCTGCTGCATCTGCTCGCAAGATGAGGCATTCCACTCCTGGACATTGCAGATGTCCTCGTTTTTCAAGGACTGCAATTTCCCCCCGCTCAGTGGTTGAAAACGCCCTCGACCCATCTCTTGCATTTCCCGCATGTCTGCCCTCACACCCCCCTCCCTGGAATCAAAACAAAGACAGAATTCCCCTTGTCCTCACGTATCATCCCATTAACCTCCGGATTCAACGCATCATTCTCTGCCACTTCCACCACCTGCAATCTGACCCCATTACCAAGGATATATTTCCCTCCCCACCCTTATCTGCCTTCCGGAGGGACCGCTCTGTCCACGACTCCCTCGTCCGCTCCACACTCCCCACTAGCCCCACCACCCCCGGCACCTTTCCCTGCAACTGCAGGAGGTGCTACACCTGCCCCTACACCTCCCCCCTCACCTCAATCCCAGTCCCCAAGAAAATCTTCCACATTAAACAGATGTTCACCTGCACATCTGCTAATGTGGTCTATTGTGTCCGCTGTTCCCGATGTGGCCACCCCTACATTGGGGAGACCAAATGAAGGCTCGGAGGCTGCTTTGTGGAGCACCTATGCTTGGTTCACGACAAACGACAACACCTCCCAGTTGTGAACCACTTCAACTCCCCCTCCCATTCCCTGGACGACATGTCCATCCTGGGCCTCCTCCAGTGTCACAATGATGCCACCCGAAAACTGGAGGAACAGCACCTCATATTCCACCTTGGAACCCTACAACCCAATGGTCTCAATGTGGACTTTACGAGCTTCAAAATCTCCCCACCCCGACCTCATCCGAAGATCAGCCCCCCTCTCATTCTTGCCTTCTTGACCTGTCCGTCTTCTCTCCCACCTACCCGCCCCTCCCTCCTCATTGACCAATCTCCATCCCAACTTCCTACCTACACTCACCTTTACTAGCTTCATCCTTGCCTCCTTGACTTGTCCGTCTTCCCTCCCACCTATCTGTTCCACTATCTACCTGCTATCACCGCTCCCCCCCATTTATTTCAGAGCCCCCTTCCCCTCCCCTATTTCTGAAGAAGGCTCCAGACCCAAAACGTCAGCTTTCCTGCTCCTCTGATGCTGCCTGGCCTGCTGTGTTCCTCCAGCACCTTATTATCTTAGACTCTAACATTGGCAATTCTTACTATCCCAGAGTTAATGTCTGTCCTGACCAGACCCGAAACACTAACTCTGTTTCTCTCTCCACAGATGCTGCCAGACTTGTTGAGTTTTTCCAGCAATTTCTGTTTTTTGTTTCTTTTTGACAATCTTTACATGCCTGAGTCAATGAGAGAGGGAGAGAGAAAGACAAAGGATGTGTGAGCACTCCCAACTGGTTACAGCTCGCCTTTCAGCCTTTCCCTCACAGAATATTTGACTCTTTAGAAGAAAAGTTTTGTAGAGCTGTTCACTATATCCAAGCAACAGCCAGGAGCGTTCAAGTGGATGTGGGAACATAACCAAAGCAATGAGCACTCAAGGACAACAAAACTAACCTTCACAATACATTTGCAACTGTCACCTGACTACATAGTCTCATAATCATATATCTCATCAGCTAATCTCCAGGAATGTGTCCAACTAGATTTGCCATTACTCAAGGCCTATATTTACAGTTTTTTATGTTTGCTTTATGACACTTTCATGTAACAAAACCCCAACAGAACCAGCACATACAGGGTTAAGCATTACTTGCACTTCTACTACTCACATTCTGTTAGGCAGATGGAAACACAGGACAAATGGTGGGTGTGTGGGAAACTAAAACAGAAATTGCCGGAACTGAGGAAGGATCACTGGACCCGAAACGTTAACTTTGATTTCTCTCCACAGATGCTGCCAGATCTGCTGAGTTTTTCCAACAACTTATTTTTAATTTCCAGTATCAGCAGTTCTTTGTTTTTTTTTGTTTGCTGTGTATATGGGACGTACACAGTAGCATCCACCTCACTTTGCTTCCTGCTACACTCTGCAGAGAAAGGAAGGGAGATCCTGAATGCAGCTGGTGCTGGGGTTGCCTATCCCATTCTCCTCTTGTCCACTGTGCCATTTAATAATTGAGGAACTGCTCTGCAATACATTTCTTTGAATAGTGAATGTTGACAACATGGTATCTGTGTTCCAGCGGATCAAAGGGTATGGGAAGAAAGTGGGAACAGGATACTAAGCTGGATAATCAGCCATGATCATATCGAGTTGGGGAGCAGACTTGAGGGGTCAATTGGCCTATTTCTGCTCCCATTTCCGATGTTTCTGGAAAGGGAGTCTAAGATAAAACACACAGAACAGGACATTGTCTAGAATGATAGATTTATTTCTATTCTTGACTTTACACTTCAATTTCATAAAGTGAGTTATAGTTTGGTCACTTTCAGTAGTTCATTCCTCCCATCAGTTTTGTTTTGTAAATTACTTTAAATCTGTACCCTCTCATTCTGAATACCTTTTTGAATGGGAATAGTCTGCCCACACCCTTAATAATTTATAATACCTCCATCATATCTCCTCTGAGCCTTCTCTTCTCCAAGGAAAACAATTCTCCAATCCATTTCCACAACTGAAGTTTCTCTCTCTGGAATCAGAATTGGCGATCTTTTCTGCACTCTCTCCAAGACTTCACATCCTTCCTAAACTCAACAGTCCTGTTAAGGTTAAACTAGTGTCTTATATAAATTATTCTATGTCCCTATTAGTAAAGCCTAGGATACTATATACTGTAGCCACCCTCTCAACCTGTCCTGCCGCTTTTAATCACGAATGTAAATATACAACCATGTCCCTCTGCTCCTGCACCTCCTTTACTGCTGTACTCTTTTATTTTTATAATGTCTCTCCATGTTCTCCTTACTGAAATGTAACACCTTGCGTTTCGCTGCATTCAAATTCAGCTGTCACCTATTCATCCATTCTAACAACTTGTCTATGTTCTTCTGAAGTTATATAATATCCTACTCAAGCTTGTAATGATGCCAAGTTTTACATTAGCTGTGAATGTCGATTTTGTGCCCTGTTCACCAAGGTCTGTTGAAGTGTGTCAGGAAAAATAAGGGTCCCAACACCAACTCCTAGGGAATTCTACAGACTTTCCCTGAGCATGAAAATGTCCATGAATCACTACACCAGCTCATGTTATTCAACGGATTTCATTTCCATATTACTGTCTCTATTTTTATTCCACAAGCTATAATTTTGCTTACAAGTTTGTTGCTTGGCAATCCAAATACCTCTTGGAAGTTCATGCACACGACACCAACAGCATTGCCTTCATAAACCTCTCATCTCTTCAAACATTTCAGATTAAACGCGCATCTCTTTCAAGAAATTCATGCTGGCTCTCCTTAATTAACCCCCGTTTGTACAAGTGACTTTTATTTTTGCCCCCTTTGATTGTTTTGGGACATTTTCCACTACCAGAGTTAATCTTTATGTACTTTCTTGAACAAGTGCGTCACATTTGCAATTCTCCAGTCCATTCTCCAGGTCTAAGGAAGGCTGAAAAATTATGGCCAGTACCTCCACAATTTCCACTCCCTTCCCTCAGTATGCTTATTTGCTCCTGGTATGTTGTTGATTTTAAGTACAGATAACCTTTCCAATACCACCTTCTGAATTGTAAACCCTTTGGATTACCTCCTGTTTCATCATGGCCTGGGTGGGAGCCTTTTTCTTGGTAAATCCAGATGCTGGATTTAATGCCTCAGCTATATGTAATTATATATCATTACAAGTTCTGTTGATGTCTCGTGATATAATTATGTCAGTGCCACATGATTATGTGATCGGGAAGGAAGCGGAGTCTAAGAGAATGCGTATATCCACTATGCTGTTCATAAAGAGCATTTTAATGTAAGGAACCTTTATAAGGAAAGCATCTTGGACTCAAGAATCAATACTTGGGAGACTAAAGCTAGTTAGACCTCATACACGAAAAAACAATATCACCATTGCCTTCATGGGTAAATACACTTTTTGATCTCTAAAGGGCCCTACTCTTGTTATTTTTGTCCATAGAAAGCTTTGAAATTTCCTTTCTATGCTAGATGCCAGTCCTTTCTCAAACTTGCTTCTCTTATTTACTTTGTCACCTTCCCTCCGAACCTTCTATATTCACCCTGGGTCTCAATTGCATTTTCTAGCTGAAATCTATCATAAGTGTGATTCATTTCTATCCCTTTTGACGGCCAGGGGATCTGACTTTGTTAGCCCTACCTTTCTTGCAAGGGAATATACCTTGGCAACGTTTGACCTGGAGCTTCTTTCAACATGGCCAATTACGAGCTACCGTCTAATCCTACATGTTTACTAGAATTTACCAGAAAAAATGGCAGACGTTTAAGAAAATAGCTCAGGACTCACAGCAGATATATCCCAGTGAGGAAGAAAGAATTCTAGGAAGAAAATACACCAACCATGATTTACCAAAGGACTGTGTCAAATAGAAAGGAACATACAGCAACAATCGGAAGTCAATATTGCAATTTGTTCTGGTACAATCGCAGACGTCAGAACAATAACACACGGGTGGTTTAGAGGGGATGTTGTCTGTTACTAGTGGAGGACTGCATGGATCAATAATTGACAATTATTTACAATATATGTTAATGACTAGGCTCAGGGAAGTGAATATGTTACAGTGAGTCCCAGGTTGTGAATGGGTTCTGATCTGGAGTCTGTTCACAAGTCGATTTGTTTGCAATTTGGAACACAATGCAGGACAACATAAAGTACAGGAAATATTCATATGTCAGGTCTTTAAACTACATACATAGAGTTATAAAGTAATACAGCACGGAAACAGATCCTTTGATCCAATCAGTCTATGCTAAACATAATCCCGAACTAAACTAGTCACACCAGCCGGCTCCTGGACCTTATCCAAACCTTTCCTATTTCATGTACTTATCTGAGTGTCTTTTAAACGTTGTAACTGTGCCCGCATTCCACCACTTCCTCAAGAAGTTGATTCACACGTAAACCATCCTCTGTGTAAAACAATTTGCCCTTCATGTCTTTTTAAACCTCTCTCCTCTCACCTTAAAAATATGCTCCCTGGTCTCGAAATCCCCCATTTTAGGGAAAAGACATCTACCATTAACCCAATCTATACTCTTCGTGATTTTATAAATCTCTACAAGGTCAATTCTCAACCTCCTATGTGCCAGTGAAAAAAGTCCTAACTTATCCAGAGATAGTAGGAACTGCCGATGCTGGAGTCTGAGATAACCAGTTGTAGAGCTGGATGAACACAGCAGGCCAGGCAGCATCAGAGGTGCAGGAAAGCTGACGTTTCGGGTCTGGACCCTTCTTCAGAAATGGGGGAGGGGAAGTGGACTCAAATAAATAGAGAGAGGGGGAGGCGATGATGGAAGGTGGATAGAGGAGCAGATAGGTGGAGAAGTCAAGGAGGCAGGGATGGAGCCAGTAAGGGGGAGTGTAGGTAGGGAGTTGGGATGGGGGTTGGTCAGTTGGGAGGGAGGGGTGGATAGGTGGGAGGGAAGACGGACAGGTCAAGGAGGCTTATCCAGCCTTTCTTTATAACTCAAACCATCTTCCACTGGAAAAACTGGACACTGCACTCCAGAAGAGGCCTCACCTATGTCCTATACAACCACAATAATGCTTATACTCAAAGAACTGAGGAATGAAGGCAAGCATGCTACACATCTCATTAATCACTTTTCTCTGTGTGATCCAAACTTCAAAGAATTATATACCTGGATCCCTATGTCCCACTGTTCTACAACACTACCCAATGCCCTACCATTAACTGTATAAGCCCTGCCCCATTTGTTGTATCAAAATGCAATACCTTGCACTTATCCAAATTGAACACCATCTGCCATTTTTCAGCCCGTTGATCCATTTGATCAAGAACCCTTTGTAATCTTAGAAAACTTTCTTCACTGTCTACTGTGCCACCAATTTTGGTGTCGTCCACAAACTTACTAACTATGTCTTCTTTCGGAGTGGAAATGGAATACAGGGCTAAGGCAGGAAAGTGGAGTTGAAAGTGAGGATTATCAGATCGGCCATGATCCCACTGAATGGCAGAACAGACTCGATGGGCCAAATGGCCTACTTATGCTCCTACTTCTTATGGTCTAACCTTTTATTCCAGTTTGGCCCAGATCCATCCTTACCAACATTTAACATTCCTTTTCCACAGTCAGCCTAAACCCTAAATGATATAACAAACACTGTCCCCTAAATGTTCTCCATGAGGAGCAAGACCTTACAGATGGCAGAAAAAATTCTGAAAACACAAATAAACAGATCTAGATAAATATTTAATTCATCATATCTTCAAAACAAACATAGAAACAACAGAGCTTCAAGTTCAAAATTAAAGGCTGAAGAACATTCAATAGGTAGAAATATTTTAAAACACTGCCATTAATGCTGAACTAAGGAAACATGACGATAGCTACTTCAATTGTAGTTGTGTGCATGTTAGAAGTGGAGATATACCTTTTCTGCAGCGTATAATTTGAACACATTGGATGATCAATCTTTAAAACCACCCCAATTATACAGAAATATCAACCATCTAGTAAAGACAAGTAACGTTCGTTTTTTGAGTAGCTTCTTGTACTGAATCAGTAATGGAATTCATGACTAGTTTTGGTTTACAAAAAAAGTTGTAGCCTCATGCTATTGAGTGGCGTGCAAATGAGAAAAAATTTGCATTATTGCTGAGTTGAGAATGTTGTGTGCCATTAAAATGGTAAGAAAGCTATTAAAATAGCAAGCAACCAAGACACTGCAAAGGTATCTAAATCAAACTGATCCACCATCACTTAATGCCAAGACTGTTTTGTGCTAAGAACAGTTGAAGCAGGATGCCTATCTGTATACTGGACCTCAAGGAAAGAGTACCTATTTTCTTGCCTGATAATAGACCTGAACTTGTATAACTATCAAATGATAACTTGTGCCTGGCTAAACTAAGTTATCTTGCAGACATGACCAGTGAAATAAATGAGCCTCTGAATAAAACTATACAAAGGTGGGAGAATTTATTTTTTGCACAACATGAAAGAATTGATGCATTCAAAAGGAAGCAGCAAGCCTGGAAAGCTATCTGTAGGCAAACCACAGTTTTTAAAAAATTTATTCATTTGTGGGATGTGGGCATTGCTGGCTGGCCAGCATTTATTCCCCATCCATGGTGCCCTTGAGGTGGTGGTGAGCTGCCTTTGTGAACTGCTGCAGTGCACCTGCAGTGGATTGACCCCCAATGCCATTAGGGAGCGAATTCCAGGATTTTGACCCAGCGACAGTGAAGTTAGATGATATATTTCCAAGTCAGGATGGTGAGTGGCTTGGAGGGGAACTTAAAGGTGGTGGTGTTCCCATTTTTTTCTGCTCACCTTGTCCTTCTAGATAGAGGTGATGGTTGGTTTGGAAGGTGCCGTCTGAGGATCTTTGGTAAATTTCTGCAGTGCATCTTCTACATAGTACACACCACTGCTTCTCAGCATGGGTGGTGGAGGGAGCGGATGTGGTGCCAATCAAGCAGGCTGCTTTATCCTGAATGGTGTCAAGCTTGAGTGTTATTGGAACTGCACTCATCCAGGCAAGTGGGGAGTATTCCATCATACTCCTGACTTGTACTGCAGATGACGGACAAGCTCTGGGGAGTCCGGAGGTGAGTTACTTACTGCAGTATTCCTAGCCTCTGAACTGCTCTTGTAGCCATTTGTGGTGAGTCCAGTTGAGTTTCTGGTCAATGACAAGCCCATGGATGTTGATAGTGGGGGATTCAGATATGGTAACACCATTGAATGTCAAGGGGTGGTGGTTAGAGTGTCTCTTATTGCTGATGGCCATAACCTGGTATTTATGTGGCACAAATGTTACTTGCCACTTGTCAGTCCAAGCCTGGATATTGTCCAGATCTTGTTGCATTTGAACAGGGACTGTTTTGCAAACAGTGCTGAACACTGTGCAATGATTAAAGAGCAGCCCCACTTCTGACCTTATGATGGAGGGAAGGTCATTGATGAAGCAGCTGAAGGTGGTTAGGCCTAGGACACTACCCTGAGGAACTCTTGCACAGAAGTCTTGGAGCTGAGATGACTGACTTCCAACAACCCTAACTATCTTCCTATGGAGTCATACTTTGCACAACCAGAGAGCGAGCCCCCTGATACCTATTGATTCCAGTTTTGCTAGGGCTCCTTGATGCCATGCTCAGTTGAATGCAGCCTTGATGTCAAGGACTGTCACTCTCACCTCATCTCTGGAATTTAGCTCTTTTGTCTAAGTTTGAACCAAGGCTATAATGAGGTCAGGAACTAAGTGGCGCTAGCAGAACCCAAACTGGGCATCACAAAGCAGGTTGTTGCTGAATGTTACAAAGTTGAGTAGAGTATTCACAAATTGAAAGGCAGGAAGTTAGAATTTGTTGGCAAAATTGATCGTGGGAAAAAGTAGTGCCATGGTCCCTTTAAGAGCTTGTTCCATGTCTGTGCTCGGAAGTTTATAAGTACTGTACACAGACAGTGCCCGAATTGAAACATTCTGTATTAAACAGCCAAGCAGAATTTTTACCAAGGTAACAAGTTTTAACTTGGCCAATCAATTTGAACCAGGCCCTGAGCTACCAAAAACCAATTTAAAACTGATGGTTTAGGCAACCTGAAACCAATCACATCATAAGAAAATGATGTGTCAGCACGGGGGGGGGGGGGGGGGGAAGATACAAGACGAGGGTTTTTGAAAATCAGGAGAGCCGACTGCCATCCGAGGAGAAAGCCAAACTTCAGCTGCAGTGAATGCAAGTCCACCACTTGAGACAATGTTTTTTGTGAAAGCCAGGTTTAAGTTCTCTAAAAAGCCCCAGAGGTACCAGAGATAGTAAGAACTGCTGATGCTAGAGAGACAGAGATAACAGTGTGGAAGTGGAGGAACACAGCACGCCAGGCAGCATCAGGGGAGCAGGAAAGCTGATGTTTCGGGTTGGGACCCTTCTTCAGAAATGGGGGGGGCGCGGAGAAAGGAGCTGTGAAATAAATAAAGGGGTGGGGCTGGGGAAGGTAGGTGAGATGGTGATAGGTGAGTGCAGGTAGGCAGTGGTGGGGATTGGTCAGCGAGGTGGAGGAACGGATAGGTGGGAAACATGTGTCAGGTCAAGGAGGCAGAGATGAGAGGAGGGTTGGTCATGGGAGGAGGCTGGGGGTGGGGAGATTTTGAAACTGGTAAAGTCCACATTGAGACCATTGGTACTAGAGCATCTTTAGTTCAAAGTTCTCATAGAAGAAATTAAAGAGACAACAGCAGAAAGATATGCTCCTGACAAACGATCAACAGAGAAGACAGAACTTTCTGGAAGACACGTTCTTTGAGTGAATTTGGAAAGATTAAGTTGTAATTTACTGTTGTCTTATAAATTGGGTTTGTCCAAGTGGAACTTGTGTTTATTTGAAAGGCATTCCAGTAGAATTTAGTTCAGTTAGGGAGTAGTTAGTGGTCTAAGGGGGAATTGTTTGGTTTGTTAGTAATTCTGTTAATTTGTTCACTGTTAGGGTTAAATAGTTTCATGTTATTTATAAACTGGATCAGGGATCTTCTTTCTTTTAACCACTCTTAGATTACAAGGGGAAAGGCAAACTTCTGTGTTTTGAGAATAATTATTAGAAGGGAACTTCTACTCCATCATAGCAGATTGGTCTTTGTGTTTTGGTTTAATTATCAGAGCGGTTTGGCCATTGTCCCTGTAACACTGAACAGGTGCTGCTTGATAGTGCTGGTGCTGACGCCTTCCATCACTTTATTGATAATCTAGAGTACACTGATGAAGTGGTAATTGTCTAGGTTGGATTTGTACTGCATTTTAGGTACAGGACATACCTGGCCAATTTTCCGCATTGTGCAAGAGTCCAAACATCTGATTGAGAAAAAGATTATTGCCTCACAGAACAATGTGCTAGATATGGGGTGGGGAGTGGGGACGGAAGTGGAAGGAGAGAAGAGGGAGGGAGAGAGAATAAAAAAGGCTTTCAGTGAAGCTCTCAGATGAAGGCTGAACTGAATGCCACTGGAAATGTACTAGTCTGAATGCGCTGATGAATACAATACTTTCTTCTTCTTCTGAAACAGTCGGTCCCATTTAGTACATAGCAAAAGCTGGTTAATTGACGTCATTACTGAAAAATCAATTCTAAAAAGCTTATGAAATATTAGAAATTAACTGACAGGAGGTACTAAAAAGAGAGAGAGTTAAGCAGCCTTGAAAGTGGATAAATCTACAGGCGCAAATGAAATGTCCAGACAGTTGAGAGAGTGAAAGGAGGAGATATATGGGCTCTGGCAGTAATTTTCAAACCCTCTCTCACAGGTGAGGTACAAGATGGCTGATGGACTGCCAACATTGACCCATTATTAAAAAGGATAGACCCAGAAATCACAGATCAGAGAGCGTCTAACTTCTTCAGAGGTGGACAGATTGAATATATCTGCACTTGGAAAGACAAGCTTTAATCAGGTACAATCAGCATAAATATTACCTCCTTTTAACAAAGTTAACAAAAATTTATCAACTTGAGTAGGTAACCAGAAGCAAAAATAGAAAGCGCTAGCAAAAATCAGCAAGTCTGACAACATGTGGGGGAAAAACTGATAGCAGCTAGGAAAAACTGATTTTTATGCTGAAGATGATGTTGGAGTGGTGGGAACAGAAAAATGGAGATGGAGCCCAGAGAGAGATATGAGAGGGGTGAACAAGGAGATTAAAGATGGTAAGCCAGGACAGAAGAGAAGCTGAATAACTGATAATGAGAATCGAGGGTAGCAGAGTCTGTGCTAAAAGCAAACCATGTAATGTGAGGATAGGCCTGAAAGTGGGTTGAAGAGGTGACTGCACTAAGACACAGAAATTAAAAAGTTTTTTTTAAAAATTCACTCGCCAGTATTTATTGCTCATCCCTAGTAGCCCTTGAGAAAGTAGTGATGAGCTGCCTCACGAACTGCTGCAATCCATGTGCTGTAGGTTGACTCACAATGCTCTCCAGGATGGAATTCCAGGATTTTGACAGGCAACAGTAAAAGAAATAGCAATATACTAACTGAAATTGCAGTAATCCATCTCCTGACTCCCCAAAGCCTGTCCATCTACAAGGCACACTCAGGAGTGATGGAATACTCCCTACTCACCTGAATGGATGCAGGTCGAACAACACTCAATTTGCTTGACATTACCCAGGACCAATCAGCCGACTTGATTAGTGCCACAACCACAAACATCCACTCCCTCCACTCCATGCTGGCCAGCCAGCAATACTCAGTAGCAACAGTGTGTAATATCTACAGGATGCACTGCAGAAATTCAAAGAATCTTAGACAGTACCTTTCAAACCCATGACCAGGTCCTGGAATTGCCTCTCTAACTGCATTGTGGGTCAATCCACAGCAGCTAGACTGCAGTGGTGCAAGGCAGCAGCTCACAACCACCTTTTCAAGAGAAACTAGAGATGGGCAATAAATACCGGCCAGCCAGTGACACCCACATCCCATGAATGATTTAAAAGACCACATGACCTGCTTCAGTACCTCACCACTGGAATTCAGATCTTCTGTCAGTGTTTGAACCAAAGCTGTAACGAAGTCAGGAGCTGAGTGATCCCTGGTCAAACCCAAACTGGGCATCACTAAGCAGGTGCTGCTTGATCACACTGTTGGCAACACCCTACATCACTTTACTCATGATCAAGACTGACTTATGGAACAGTAATTGGCCAGGTTGGATTTGTCTTGCTTGGTGTGTACAGGACATAACTGGGCAATTTTCCACATTAAATTGGTTAGGTGTCAGTGTTGTAACTGTACTGGAACAGCTTGGCTAGGGAGTGGCAAGTTCTGGAGCACAAGTCTTCATCACTATTGCTGGAATGAAGTCGGGGCTCGTAGCCTTTGCCGCATCCAGCGCCCTCAAACATTTCTTCATATCATGGAGTGAATTGAAGTGGCTAAAGGCTGGCATCTGTAATGCTGGGGAGCATTGGAAGAGGGAGATGGATAATCTACTTGGTACTTCTGGCTGAAGACTGTTATGAATTCTTCAGCTTATCTTCTGCACTGAGCTCTTCCATCATTGATGTTGGGGGCATTTGTGGACCCTCCTCCACCAGTGAGTTGTTTAATTGTCTACCACCATTCGAATGGATGTGGAAGGATTGCAGAGCTTAGGTCTGATTCGTTGGTTATGGGCGCGCCGAATTCTATTATTTTTGCTTATGCTGTTTGGTATCTTCACCAGGTTGACACCTCATTTTTCAGAATGCTTGATGCTGATCCCGATACTCCCCTGCAATCACCATTGAGCCAGAGTTAATCCCCTGGCTTGACAGTAATGGTCGAGTAAGGGATATGCTGGGCTAAATTAACGATCAGCTTCAATGAGTGAAAAGAGGAATAGTTTCACAGCAAATTCATTCTGTAATCCAGAGTTTGTCTGTCTCGACTTCCCTTCTCTTCAGTTTTCAACACTATACCCAAAATGTCAAGGTCAGCCTGTACCACAGAATACATTCCTATCAGTTCTGATGTTGATTGAAGTCCAAGCCAAGTACTTAGAAACTTATGACAACAGATGTGCCTTTTCATGAGCTTCTTGATCATTGGCAAAGGATTATCTTGTTAGTGAGAACAGTCATCTTCAATTATGACATTCCACGTTACAAATTTCAAGTTTCAGAAGGTTGAAATTTTGTAGTTAAATCATAGAAGTGTCCCAAGCAACAAATACAACTTCAAAGTACAATCTATTTATAGCCATGTTCTAGAGTTAGCACAATACCCTATGCTAGCAATATCCATCTGCACCATTTCCACACATACCAAGATCTTTAATTCACTGATTGGCAGTCTAATGACACAGATATGCTCGGTAAGTGATTGCAACTTAAGACAAAGATAGGGTAAAAGTGAAATTTAAAAAACAAAATTAAAAATGAAATAAAGTACTTTAAAAAGGAAGAGTAACAAAAGGCCATGAGAAAGTGAAGTTAAAATAGTTCTAATTCGTCTCAAGTCAGCACATTGCTACTTCATTACTGTCCCACACACCACAACTTGTGCATTGATTTATTTGTTACATCAGCACACATTACTGGGCCATGTTTTAACACACCATTGGAGAGAAGCAGACATTGAATTCAAAAAGTTCTACAGACGTTTGCCACAATATACATTCATTAAAACTGCAACAAGTTCAAGATTAACACAAAACAGAGTATTTATATATAGCACAAAATAATTCAGAACAGATTAAAAATAACAGTAAGCAGCTATTAAAAATTAAAATTTAAACAACCTCTCAAAAAATTACTTCCTAGAAGTATGAAGAAAAATACAACAGTAGTATTACTAGCATATGTTAGACATGATGCTCTGACCATTATTACATAATTGGGTCCATTTCAAAGGCCACTGGCTCCCAATTTTAATAATTCTGCCATTGGTTATTGCAATGAGATAGGGACTGAGGGTGCTGTATAAAATTTAAGGAAAACTCATTTTTCTTTTTCATAATTTCAAGCACAAAGACTCAAGAGCTAGAAACTTAGTCCAAATTCTTTTGCACATGTATAGTGTTAGTGCAGAACATGTTGGAAAAAATTAACTGAACTTTTTCTTCTTTTAAACTGCTGATAAGCGGAATTAAAATTTAAATTTCAATTGTTTTATGTCATTAATTGTGCATGAGGCAGTTGTGATAGATAGTACGTACTGCAGACTTTTATAATAATATTGTATGGTCCCAGGAAATAAAACTGCTGCCAGAATGCATTGTGCCCAGAAGTAATTATCACTACCAAACATGCTAAAGGAAAAGATTTGATAAAGGAAGCACTAATGCATTAAATTGAGGTTTGACTGCTGAAGGTGGTAGTAGGGTGTATTTTTGGGGCAGGGATGGGGGGGGGGGGGGGGGAGGTTGGTTGAGGAGTTGACAGAGTTAAAATGGTCTCATCTTCAGTGGTGAAGAGGAAGTTAAAAAATAAACCATGGCTCACTATTTCAAATTCAAAGCAAAATCTTCTTGACATTAGTAAACATCAAAATTGCTCCAGTTTTAATTGCACCTTAAAATCTCTCTTTATAAATAGAAAAGCAGCATGATACATACATAAAATCCAAATCACCAAAGTATAATAGATATTTGTAAAGTCTATATTATCAGACCTTTTGCAGGTCAATTAAATGCAAATAGAATATATAATTTCTTAAATTATATACTTACATTTTTACAGCACTACACTGTAAATACTATATGTATATTTACAAGCAGCCAGTTCAGTATGCCCAAAGTACAGACTACCCCTTAGTGTATCCCATTATTTTAAATTAAATTACTAAAAATATTGAAAGGTTTATCAATTAAACCCACTGCAAATCTAAAATGCAAAATTCTAGTAAACATAGAACAAACAGTGCTGAAGAAAGACCATTCATTAAATGAAGTGTACTGGTATAAGTCAGCAGTTGTGCATGGTTAGAACTATTCACTAGATTTTGGGTCTAGGATTCCTTTTGTTTGTTCATCACATCTCTTCTTGATGGCTTCTATTGCTGCCAGTTCTTTAGCTTCCTTCTTTTGGTTTCTTGCCTCAAAGTGTAACCTGTCAGTAGCAATAAAAGAAAACATTGTTTAGAAAAGGAAGATATTGAATAAAATAAGCCATTGCTGCAGGTATGGAATTCAGAATGCATCTTAAAGGTGACACCTACAAAATTTTAATTTATTTTTCTCAAAGGATTCTGTGTTTGTTGAGAAATAGGCATCTTAATGATACTATTTCCTCGTCCCCATCAGCACGGTGGCTCAGTGGTTAGCACTGCCTCACAGCACCAGGGACCTGGGTTTGATTCCACCTTCGGGTGACTGCGTGTGTGGAGTTTGCACATTCAGCCCGTGTCTCCGTGGGTTTTCTCCAGGAGTTCCGGTTTCCTCCCACAGTCCAAAGATGTGCAGGCTAGGTGGATTGGCCATGCTAAATTTCCCCAAGTGTTCAGGGATGCATAGATTAGGTGGGTTGCTCTGATGGTCAGTGTGGACTTGTTGGGCCGAAGGGCCTGTTTCCACACTGTAGGGATTCTATAATCTATAATCTGAAAATTATATAGCTACACAGATTAAAGAAAATATATTCTTGACATTTGTCCCAGTAATTGCCATTTTTGCTGGAATGCTTTATCGTTAGATGCATGGATTTATGCCCAAGCAAGAGATATTTGGACTAAGTGAAACATTCTTCCTGTGCATTTTATTACAATGAACCAGATTTGGGCACATAGCTGGAGCATAAAGATGCAGATTTGCTTCAAACAAAAAAAGCTACTGAAACAAAACAGGAGTTATAAAACAATATAATAAACTATTTTTTCTAGTCAAACATTGCAAGAGCTGCAAAAATGTCACATAATTACAGCAGATATGGTAAGAACTGCTGACGCCGGCGTCAGAGATAACACAGTGTGGAGTTGGAGGAGCACAGCAGTCCAGGCAGCATCAGAGGAGCAGGAAAGTTGACGTTGCGGGTCGGGACTCTTCTTTAGAAATGGGGGAGGGTTTAGGGAGCTCTGAAATAGAGAGAGGAGGGGTGGGCTAGGGAAGGTAGGTGGGATGGTGATAGGCGAGTGCAGGTAGGCAGTGGTGGGGATTGGTCAGTGAGGTGGGAGGAGCAGACAGGTGGGAGAGATTCTACGCCCCAATCCCCACCACTATCTACCTGCACTCACCTATCACCATCCCACCTACCTTCCCCAGCCCCACCCCTCTCTATTTATTTCAGAGCTCCCTTCCCCCTCCCCCATTTCTAAAGAAGGGTCCTGACCTGAAATGTCAACTTTCCTGCTCCCCTGATGCTGCCTGGCCTGCTGTGCTCCTTCAGCTCCACCCGTAATTACAACAGTTTTGAAATTGCCACACAAACATTTAGATGGCTGGATTTTAAATTTTTTTCCCCCTTTTAAATTCAAACAATTACAAGGCAGGTACACAATGCATTCATAAAGCAAAAGGTTCCTCAAACTCCTATCAATTATTTTCCTCCAAGGACATGCACACCATCGATTAGGTAAGAGCAAAATTCCCTTTAACTCTCCCCAACAATATGCTTCAGTTTCAACCTCCATAAGACCGTAAGCTATAGTAGCAGAATTAGGCCATTTGGTCCATTGTGTCTGCTCCACCATTCGATAATGGCTGTTATGTTTCTAAAGCCCAGTCTCCCCCCTCCTCCCCGTAACACTTGATCCCCTTACCAATCAAGTACCTATCTCTGTCTTAAATACACAATGACTTGGTCTCCACAGCCCTCTGTGACAATGAGTTCCATAGATTAACCACTCTGGTTGAAGAAATTCCTCATCATCCCTTTCTGAGGCTATGCCCTCAGGCCTAGTCTCTCCAACTAGTGGAAATATCTTCCCCACATCCACTTTATCCAGGCCTTTCACTCTCCTGAAAGTTTCAGTCAGAACCCAACCGCACACCCATCTCTATCCAGTACAGATCCACAACCACTCCTCATGGCAAGCCATTCATCCCCACGATCATTCCTATAAATCTCATTTGGACTCTCTCCAAGGCCAACACATCCTTCTTCAGATATGGAGCCCAAAACTGCTCTCAATTTTTGAAACATGATCTGACCAGTGCTTTATACAGCTTCAGCAGTACGTCTATGCTTTTGCATTCTGGTCCTCTTGAATTGAATGTTAAGATTGCATTTTCCCTCCTAACTGCCAAATGAACATGCATGTTAACCTTAATAGAACCCTGAACTAGGACTTTCAAGTCTCTTTGTGCTTCAGATTTCCAAGCCTTTCCACATCTATAAAACAGTCTATGTTGGTGTTCTTCCTACCAAAGTTATAACCTCATGCTTTCCCATATTGTATTCCTTTTGCCACTTCATTGGCCACTCTCCTACCCCGTTCAAATCGTTGTGCAACCTTCCCGCTTCCCCAACACTACCTTAAGATAAGTCAAGGAAGTGCAAATGCTGCAGATCTGAAAATAAATTGCAGCAGAACCTCAAGGTCTGTGGGACGAAAGCAGAATTAAACATTGAGTTAAGAAAGAGGCAGAGTGAGTGGGCAGGCAAGACAGAGAGAGTGGGATGAAAAGAGTAGGTAAACAATGAGATTGGAAAAGGGACAATGTGATGATACAGAGATAGTAGGAACTGCAGATGCTGGAGAATCCGAGACAACAAGGTGCACAGCTGGATGAACACAGCAGGCCAAGCAGCATCATAGGAGCAGAAAGGCTGACGTTTCAGGCCTAGACCCTTCATCAGAAATGTGATGATACTATGGCTTTTAGAGGTGTATTTATCCATTTTTTTGAACACAGGTTTTGAGCCATGGGCATTGAGCTGGATCTTTCAAGCCAATAAACTAAATAGCTTGTGGAATTTAAAGTTCAAACAGTAGAAGCAGCATGAATGGGTGGAGTCAGGCTCCCACAGAACCAGGGTTTCACTAGTTGCTGGGTTTTGAAGCTGGTTGTGGAAGCAGCTACATCTTCCTCTCTGATACAGCTAAAAGCCTGGGCTCTCTGTCTTACATGCGATTCTGACAGCAGAAAATCCATTTCATTGACTTTGCCTTTGCCAAGTGTGTGATTATGGGATGTTATGATAGTGCTGGTTAGTGGTTAAATAATCTATAATTCTGTTCAGTTTTCCAATAGAGTTAGAGTTAAAGTTAAAGTTAAAGTTATACCAATTGTTCTCTCCTTCGTTTGTTATTTTTACTTGTGTTACAATTACAAACAAAAGTGTGTTTTGCTTAAAGCCGAGCAGCGTGACCAATTGAATTACATCTGGAACACAGCACCTTACACTTGCTCTTAAATAAGAAACACTAGGGTCTAGGCTATCTCCGTGATACAATTGCAGGGGGTTTGGTCTATTCAAAAGGAAAGTTTTCCCACCTGTTCTTGATTATTCTTTGGACAATGTGGTCCGTTGTGAGATCATTCCCACTACTGATGGATTTGAAGATGTTGCGTCGTTTAGGCTCCTGCAGCAAAAGTAAAACACAATGAAAAGCTTGAATACTCAAGAAATAGGTTAAACAATTAAGAACTTAAAAGTAATGAACTTATTGCTTATGTTTATTAAAACTACTGTTGGGCATCTTCACTCCCGTTAGAATATCAAGCACTCAATACCTCTTGCAATTTTCTTACGTGGCAAAAAACGTCTGCAGCAATACTACAGAAATGTGGTCTAGATCAAGACATTTGGGTTTAAAAGTAAATCACTGATTTGATATGAACTTGAATGAAGTAAAAATAAAGTGCCTGTATAAGTACTTCTTTCCACATCCAGTCAAAATGTGGAACATGCTACAGGGATTCAAAAAGAAGAAAATCAGTTAAAGTACAGTTTCTTGTGCCTGCATAATGGAACGTCAGTAGAAAACACGTAAAATATTTAGCTCAAATTTAACTCATGGTGAAAGTAGTTACTGACAGTTTAACCCAGATTTTGATTGATATGCAAGGAAACTGCTTCTACAGATTGCCAAAATTAGCAGTTCTTAGTACCAGATTTTTCCAACTGCTTACTGTGTATAAATAACTAAGCGTTCTTAACATTCAATATATGTACAACGTTGAAGTGGTTCTTCCATAGAGCAGAATCAGCACCACTTGCTTAACAAATTAAGTTTATTTTGGAAAAACTCACTTTACACTAAAAAGCGGAATAAAGCAGAGATATACAATGCAACTCTTAAAAAGCACGTTCTAATACTTTTTTCCTGGAAGGGCGAGATGGAGACGTTGAAGAGCACTAAAGGATATGCTGAATAATTAGTACAAATAGAAGAATTTCAAAATTATTCAATTTTATTCAATAGTTGCCGGTTAGGTTTGAACATCCCTGGACTGGGAACTAGACTTATTTACCAAGAAAAATTGCTGCCTAGTGACCAGATTGAACAAGTTTGCCCTTGCACCCTACATTACTCATTCTAACCCAAAACAGAGCATTCAGAGACCACCTTGGAAAAACCTCATTCTAACGTCACTGAAAAGTTTCAAAATCTCAAATGCGATACTTTGATTGTCTGCAATACTCCTGCAGCTATCGATTTCTCAATCACTCCTGGTTGCCAACGATGGCCTTATCCCCAGTAAAACAGTTACTTTCTTCCACTCTGACTGAAGTCTTTATTTTTGAGTCCTTTAAGTCCACAGGGAGCATATCGGATCACAACTAATTCTGACCTTCTTAAAACAAAACACCAGATCTAGCTGGGCTATAGTAAGCTCCTCCTTGCACTCTACATTTCAGGGTGGAGCTGTAGTGAAGATAATTCTGACTTCTTATCTCCATTACCAATCATCTTCCTAAAGCTCTCCACAACTCACCTCCAATAGGCAGGAGGTGATCATGGACTGGAGTTTCCCTAAGGGATGGCGATCATCTGTTCAACTACCTCAGCTGCGTCTCTCAGTCCCTTCCTGCCTACCATGCCAAGGTTCCTCCTCTGCCCTGAACCTGCATAATTTTCTACCATCCCTCATTTTGTGAGCTCAACTTGTGCACAATTCTCTCTTTGGCCCCATTTCCACCAAACTGATGGCCATATAACTTACCATAGAATTAGTAAATAGATGTAGCACAAAGAGAGGCCACTTGGCCCAGTGACTGCAGAAACAATTCAGCTAATCTCACCCTCCAGATCCCTGCAATATTTTCTCTCTCTCTCTCAAGGCGGAGAAAGAATAAAGGCAGAACCAGGAATGACAGCTGACACATTTTTGTGACAAGGAATTAAGTATTAAAATACTTTAATTTGTCATAAATGCTGATTATTTTTAATGTAACTTCAAGTGGATGAATTTAGAAATAATGGCTTGGACATTCCAATGGACAGACAGCTGTTGGAATACCTTGGAAAGGAGTTGCATCTAAAGACCACGTGGATTTCTTGACACCTGACTAAGGGAACTAAAACTTCTGATTGAGGATTCCAGGCATAGGGGAACGGCCTGGAATCCTCGAAAAAAAGTTTCAAGTGAGATTTTGAAGGGTTCCAACTCACTTAAGTTACCCAGGACAAGGTTGGAGGATTAAAAACCTATTCTAGCTTCCTCATAACTATGTAACAGAACTCCAGATTCACAACAGACCTCTCAACTACGAGCTCCCCCAACCTTGCCAGAGTGGAGCAGACAAAATATTTTGTCTTGCAATATCTGAGTCATTAGTTTTGCATTTATCTTCTATTATTGCATCAAGACTGTTGGCCAGATGTATAGGTAAAAGGCATTGAGCAGTTGTGAGCAGATTAATTGCTGGAGGAGGCCTGATAGGATGAATTTAAAAAAAAAATCACTGGTGGGACTTGGGCATTGCTAGCTAGCCATCATTTGTTGCCCATGAGAAGGTGCCTTCCAGAGTTGCTGCAATCCACATGGACTTTGTAGCGACTGATGCAACTGAGTGGCTAGCTAGGCCATTTCATATGGTAGTTGAGTGTCAACCACATTGCTGTGGGTCTGGAGCCACATGTAAGCCAGACAAGGTGAGTATGGCAATTTCCCTATCCAAAGGACATTAGTGAGCCAGATGGGCTTTTCCAACAATGATTTCATGGTAAACATTCCAGATTTTTAAATAATTGATTTCAACTTTGAATCTAGGCCCACAGAACATGAGCTGAGTTTATGGATTAGCCGTCTAGCGATAATAGCACTAGACCATCAACTCCCCTTCTTGTGTTCTAGTGTATTTGCATAAAATCACAATTTATCTCAGCATTTCAGGATTCAATGCAATAGTACATGTAATACATGGGTGAACTTTCAAGGTCATCTGTTAGTACAAACTTAATAAATCCTTCAGTCTATGTTCTAGCTTGGCTTGCCTTTTAGCAGATCCTAAGCGTTAAAGGGAGCAACTCAAATCCATCAAATACTCAAGAACTTGTATCCATGCCTTTCAAGTCAAAAAATAGTGACTGGAGATGTGCAGCATTTTTCCTTTATCTTGTATTTATTCTCAACAGCTGCAACCATCCGAATACTATTGCTGTAAGTAAACTTTCATTTCTATTGCAAAATAATGAATGTTGACAATTTAATCTTTAAAAAATCATGCAAGATATTGATACTTTAGAAATGGCTCTTTGTAGATCATGGCTAATTAGTGTACTAAAAAGTTGCAATGCAGAACATAATTACAAAATTAGCAACTACCTTCACAAAGTATTAGATGCTGTCCCACTTAATCTTTTTGATCAATCTTACAGAGATTGTCAACAGTTAAGACTCAAGACTTGAACGATCAAATACTATGTGCAAGATGCATATAGATGAGTAACTGGTGGAATGCAGATGGTCATTGTTAATAAATTGTGTTCATGTTGGATTCACAATTACCTTTAGAAGCTAACAAGAAATTTAAGCAGCTCAAATTCTGTTAGATTTGCTTTTCTCACAAACCTTGGTCTATTTTACAAGCAGGACAAATTTACACTCAATATATTCTTAGATTACTACGATGAAGATAAATAGCACATACATATGCTGCTCACACTTTGTCACTTAGAAGGTCAAAAACATCTTAGCTGATTGAAGGAACTGGTTAAATACAATGTGAGATGTTTTAAAAATTATGGTACTGATCATGGAAAGAACCGAGACTTGCCCTACGTACAAGAATTTGGTTTTCAGAAACCTGAAGATTAGGCACAGACTAGAAAACACAAACTTTACAGTTTTTGTCGAAAGGGACAAAATCAAGCAGATTTGATGCTTCAAAACAAAAACCACTTAAACAAAAATATTAATAGCGTCCAAAGTATACGAAAAGCATCAGACATGGAAATGTAAAATACCTAACATTAAGTACCTGAAATGCAGGTGGCAATTGTCAATGTACTACTTGCACCCAGCAAGAGCCTAGATAATAAATAAATTCATGGACCTGTCAGGGTTCTTTCACTCTAACTGAAACAGTTTACAGACGGACAGAGACTCCTCAATGGAAGGCCCAGATCTCCATTCATTGACTGGCAAGTTGTGTTATGGCACCAGCACTCTCAATCCTTCCACTAACTGACACATCTACAAATTTTCTCCATTTCTCACCTCCCTTCAAAATGATATCCTGCAAACTCACCTTGGTCGGTACAAAGTCAGCCAAGAACCCTGGCACCATCTGCTTGGTTGACAGCCCACTCTGGGCTGGTGCAAAGCTGGCAGGTGGCTCCTGCCAATTACTGGCAAAGATATTCCAGGCTTTCTGACACTCCCTCTATTCCTTCTACTCAGCCACTACCCCCTACCCCCCAAAAGATAATTTTAAATTAAGTCAGGCTCCTCAACCAACAGCTGGTCAGAAAGCAATTGGTATATGTGAAGCCAAAAGTTTCCTGTATGGTGACAGCAGGCCAGTTACAATGACTGCACCTCAATGTCCAATCACAGATTCTGTTTCTGGAGGAGCAGCACTAATGTGATTTGAAGAGCTGGAGCAGTGGGCATGGGAGAAATGTAATCTGTGACTGCAGGAGGATCTCCCACGTTCACAGGTCCTCCAATTATTGTTCCACAGTCAGTTCTCATTCTCACTGACAGTTCAGGCTCGTTTTGTACATTAAGTGAGCCCCTAAGGTCTGAACATTATTTAAATTACCAGATTTCTGCGATGTCAACATCAGAAATCCTCAAGCAACAAATTTTTCATCCATGCACAGCTTGTAATAAATATGTTTCTTTACAAGTGTACAAGAGTTCAGATGACAAATCTTAACTTACAGCATATGGGTCTGAAGCATCCTTATCAGCAATTACTTCTGTCTTTCCGTGACAAACCAAGTCAACCTGGAAAGAAAATATTAACAAACAGTTCACAAAGCTCACTCATCACTTCATGCTGAATAGATTAATAAGTAACAGAAAACAGCTTGGATATGGCTTAGCTTCAAGGTTCAAGTCTTTGACGTCAGTAATCATTTCTTCCCCCTTAAACCTCAAAAACAAAACAAAATATTTTCAGATCATCAAAATGGGTGCTCATTTTAAATGAGATTTTTAACATTCCATTTCAGCCTTTTTCCTCTCTCCTTTAGATTTTAAACCTTATGCAAGGATACTGGTTGATCTCTTATGCTACCAATTGATGGTCATTCGATCTCAGTAACTGTTGGCAGGCTAAGTGCCTGGAGTATCACAAAGCATCTTAACTTGCACACTGAACAGATGTGAATAACAAATGTTATTTAATAGTGGCCAGGTGCAGGTTGATCATCTCCATAAACTAAGGGAACAAAGACCCACTCATTACTCCAGCTGAAATCAATCCTTAACCATGAACCTGGAGGCCCAGCTTCAAGCCCAGACTGCTCCAGAGGTGTACATCTCTGAACAGGTCGATTAGAAAAATAGGTTAATTCTGTCCGAAGGCCATTGATCTGAAACATTAAAATCTTATTCTTCTGTCTGTTTGACCTGTTGAATATTTCCATGATTTTCAGTGCGAGGTTAAGGTTTAGTTTTAAAGCAATTTGAGTTTATAGAGCAAGGACTCTCTACACAATGAATTGAATCATTTCCTGACCCACTATCGAAAATCCATACTGTCATTCATATTACAGACAAGCAAGGTACATTTCTAACAGGGAGAATTATTAAAATAAACCCAGAGTTAAATTTAGTGAAAACGGACTTTAATTTTGCCCTCCCTTTCTCTCACACACACCCCACCACAGCAAACGTTCAAGGGTATCAGAAAGCTACCACTAAATGCTGTTGTATCTTGTCAAAGTACAATACTAAGGTTTATCAATACAATGAGATAGTTGCCCAATTTTAATTCATCAAGATATAATTTCAGTTCGTATTATATTCAGTTTATATTTTTAAGTACTGAAGCTTCAGAAATGTTCTATTTATTCTGCCTTTGATTCACAATTTAAACAAGTGGCCACTTATAGATCAAGTAAGAACCAATGGTCACTGATTAGTCAGGTGTCTTATGAGGTAGATTCAATTAAGGCTTTTGAAAGAGAATTGGATGACCACATAGCAAAGACAATTGGCAGATGAGTTGTTCGAGTCATAAAGCTGTACAGCACAGAAATAGACCCTTTGGTTCAACTCGTCCATGCCAACCAGATATCTTAAATTAATCTAGTCCTATTTGCCAACATTTGGCCTATATCCCTCTAAACCCCTCCCATTCGTATTACATCCAGATGCCTTTTAAATGCTGCAATTGTACCAGTCTCCACCACTTCTTCTGGCAGCCCATTCCATACATGCACCACCCTGTGAAAAAGTTGTCCTTTAGGTCCCTTTCAAATCTTTTCCCCCTCATTTTAACCCCACGCCCTCTAGTTTTAGACTCCCCTACCCTGGAGAAAAGACTTTGGCTATTAACCCCATCCAACCCCCTCATGATTTTATAAACCTCTATAAAGTCACCCCTCAGCCTCTGACAGTCCAGGGAACATAGCCCCAGCCTATTCAGCCTCTCCCTATAGCTTAAACGCTCCAACCCGGCAACAGCCTTGTAAAACTTTTCTGAACCCTTTCAAGTTTCCTTCTTATAGCAGGGAGACCTGAATTGCATGCAGTATTCACTGACCAGAATTGCACTTAACAGAGACTCAGTATGGACTGTGATAGAAAGAACATGATTCATATTTATTTTCAACTATGACATTTGGGTTTTAATGATCAAATTGCAGGTATTTCTGTAGGCATGATGACTTGTTTTTAAAAATTTGAAAGAAACACTTCAGGGATTTGTTTACAGTCAGGTTTTTTAAAATGAACAATGTAAACAGCAGTGAATTAGGTTCTCAATTTAGGTCAATATTGATTTATTTTTATTTTGGATAGGGGAAAACACCAACAGGGTGGTGGGGGCGGGGGAAAAACGTCTTCAGTTTCAGTTTAGAAAGTCTGTAAAAGTCTTGGCGGAAACTGAACGTATATAACAGTTGCTCCTGACAAGGTTAAGTGGTGTAGGTCAGTGTAAACGAGTTTAGTTTAGAAGTTCTAGAACAGAAGTTTTTGGCTGCAAACCTGAATAGTTATTTGGATCCGAGAAAGTCTAAACTCAGTTGTATGGAAGATCCAGAAATGGGTCATCAGATTCTCAAAATTGAAGCCACAGTTAACATTAAGCCTTATGGTAATGACAGGAAAAGGAATTATCTTTGATGTAAGCACCGTAAAGGAGTGCTTAAGGGTTTACTGGAATTGTATTTTACCATGTTTCAAATCTTTAAACTTGTGATATGCAAATAGTTTGGTTGATGCTACATTACCTTAATTTCTTCTGCTTAATAAATTTGGTTGATAGACTTGAATCAATTGTTTGTGCTATTTAGTTACAAATGAGTTAAAGCTGTTTTTTTACAACATGATCAAATGGATGCAGATTTAGTGAAAACAGATTTTAGCATCTTCTCTTTTCAGTCTCTCAATGTCTCCCCCCCCCACCATTGCTCTGTGATGTCATACCATTAACTTTTGCTAATGGTATTAACAACAATACCTTAAGTACTGCAAGAATACTAGTCAAGTATTTGGGCAGGGATTTTAGAATTATACACATGTTCATTTTGTAGGAACAAAAATTGAGTTTTAACAGGATTTAGTGTTTCTGAATCCAAATTTTTGAAGATTAGATCTCAAAAGGAGGTGCCTATTGGCCATTCACTGGTTTGAGGGAAATGATTACAGTTAAACTGAAGTCAATTCCTTACCTAATGCCCATTTTTAAACTTGAATAATCATACCTTGAAGTGATCCAGTAAATCAGCAGTCACAGAATAAGGAGCTCCTATTACTACTTCTGACACATACTAAAAAGAAAGAAAAACATTCATTGCACCAATATACAACAAATTAAGACTGAAAGTAGTTCACACATTGGAAAACCACAGAATAATTTTAAAAAGTCATTAAATATTCAAAATACAATCCATCATATATAACACTTCACTCACTCTGCAAGCCAGTACACTTAGTGTCCTTTCGTGCACATTCATTATTGGGTAATTCTTTCCTTTGTATCTATTCACTTCCTACAAAAGAAAGATATTGAATAAAAATACCAATACCCAATTTCAAGCTTTGACTGAACATAAAACATATACCTATAGTTAAATGTTTAATCCTGCAATATAAGTACTGCATTCATACTGGACAAACTCAAAGCAAGTGGGGAGAAATAAGCTAAAAATAACATGCGCATTGATGATAAAAAGACAGCAACAGACACCACTCAAAAGGAAAACATAGCCCAATTATAAATTACAAATAAGTATGCAAAAACCTAACGGCTTAAACTACACTAAAACTTCTGTTTAAATCATGCAGTGAGATTCGTACATTTAACAGAAGGGCAAAAGCTGCGTTAGTGGAAGTTACTATACCACAAATATGTTCCATTGTTTAATTGTGCAAGTACCTATATACAATGTAAAATAGTTGCGATGTTGTAACTTGTGAGCTTACATAATATGCTTCCTTTCTGTACCAGAGCCAAACATGAAAATGGCAGATTTAAACTTGTAACAGGATAGTGTCGAAGTATTCACACTACCTATACTCAAGCAGGAGATTTCCTAGTATTCTAAACAATAAAAGTGAACATGGTGATTCCAAAACAAATGAAAACCTTACAAGCATAAAGCTTTCACCACATCTTTCTAGAAGTTAACCACAGCTTTAAAAAAGGTAGATGTGATAAAACGTACTTAAAATTGAGTAAGTTATAACCTACCTGGTCAAAATGCAGACCAACAATAATATAAGGTCTTTCTGCCAACTTGTAGACATTTTCTAGAAAGTCTACATGACCAATATCTTTTCAAGTTGTAAAGGAATGACAAAGTAATAGACAAAGCATCTCTGTTCTGTAGAATGCTATAACATCAACAAAAATTAACTCAATAAAGGATACGGAACAAGTCAAACGCTCCAGCCACGTAGATTATGGTATCATTTGGTTCAGGCTCTTTTCCAGAAGCAAACTGAATAATTTTTTGGGAAGTCTGCAAAAACTGAGATACTCCAGTCCAGGGGCTGTGACCTTTCGGTCCCTTTCAAACAAAGGAAAAAAACATTTTAGGATGCTTGCAGTGACGTTATTTTACAATTTATATAGCTTTTTGTTAAATCAGAAAACAAAATGATACATCGTATACTTTCTTATCTCTACACCTTGTAAGCAAAGTTCATCTTTATTAGGATATATTGGGATAATTTAAATCAGCTTAAATCTCAACAAGCCAAAGCTGCTATAGATTCTTGCATTCAAAAAAGAAAATTAAATGAGATAAAGATTGTGTTAGCTCGAGCAATTTCAAATTGCTAAATTTTGGAATGAAGTGTCACCTAGCACAAAACATTTAAATCAACATTACATTAAAAAACAAACAATTTTTGGAGTTAACAAAATATTGGCTGCAAATGTACCAAAATGGTCCAGCAATATTCTCTCATTCTTAGTGTGCATTCAGTACTAATCCAATTTGTTCACAATTTGCTAAGATTTATAAATGATGATTCAATTATAAACAGGTTTCCAGTGGTTAGGTTTAAACATCAGACTCCCCAGTTCTATTTAAACCATAAGTCTCCTGTATCATTCCTTAATCAAAATGCCTCTGACATTGTGTTAGAATACTACTAAGCCTCTGCTTTGTTTATTCGCTGAAAGGTTAAACAGCTTACGTGAATGCAAGGCAACTGCCACACTAGTTTTTTTTTTCTCCCTATGCTTTAATGTAGCATATTTCTTGGGGAAACTTTGCAGTCAGTTCTATGTCAACTGAAGGAAAATATTGATCAAGATCTACATCTTAAAGTTTCTCTAATTTGTTTAGGTTTTTCTTAGCATCCTATCATCTATGCAACATGACGTATGTACAACAAATTAAGGTAGTTGGCGATTCATTTGGTATCGTTCTTGCTGATAAGGGCAATGACTGGCAGGTTCTGCTTCAAACTGCCACATGAAAGGTGGCTAACAAATGTTGGTGCAAGTTGCTTTGGTTATTATCACCTATTACCAAGTTGATCATGATGGTGTATCCTCAGTCTTCTGCTAGTATTGTCCAGGTGCCAGAATCAATGTTTAAGGACTTCATGGCTTGCTCACAAGTACCCTTCAAGCACACCTTTGGGCATCTGGATCCAGGTGCATGGACACAAGTTGTCACGTTTCATAATGTATATCATGGTATTAAGAATACAGGCCTCAAAATCAACATATGCTTCCCGTGAGTCAGCTTAAAATGTTGTTCATTCCACACTTTTACGGGTCAGGAAAGGCAGTATCTGCTTTCTTTACAAATATGTTGAGTTCAGTGCTAAGAGACAGACTGACTTTCACCAGAAGCTCAAGGTAGCAGAATGTTAACCACTTCTAGCAAGGTGTTACTGAATGAGACCAGGACAGAGGCGTGCCAACCCTGTTCAATGACTACAGTCCACTGGTCATGGAAAACAAGTTACAGGTATGGGGACAGTAAGGGCTGCAGATGCTGGAAGCTAGAGTCAATAAGGGCGGAGCTGGAAAAGCACAGCTGGTCAGACAGCATCCAAGAACAGGAAAATCAATGTTTTGGGGTGAAACTCTGACAAAACATTGACTTTCCTGCTCCTCGGATGCTGTCTTACAGGCATAGGAAAGTGTTTGTAGCTGATTTGTGTGCGAGCAACTAGCACAACAACATTAGTATGGAGGAGTTGTCTTTATCAAAATGTATTATTTTCATTCTTGTTTTCAGTCTGGATAGATTGTAGAGATCACCATCTTACCTAATGTATAGATAAATGCCTTCCATATCTGCAGTGAAGGAAATTTCAAAAACATGAAGATGATGCTATCAGGTGGGGCTAGGACAGAGCACTGTTTCATTTCATTCTTGTCACCAAAATAGTGAGAACTTGTCTTCTCAAAATGTACAGTACAGTGCAGTGTATTTTGTTGGGGAAAGACTCCTGGACCACTGACCAAAGAATGATTTGTTTGAGATTACAACACTAAGACACATGGAGGTATATCCTAATCCCAGATTTCTCTTGTAGCTGATTTTTCAAGATGATCTTGCTTACCGTAGGTCAGCCAGTATAGAATTGACAGAATATAGTCAGAAGCACAATCTGGAAGTCAGAGTCGTACAGCATGGAAACAGATCTTTCAGTCCAACTCATTTGTGCCGACCAAATAGCCTAAACTGGTCTAGTCCCATTTGCCAGCATTTGGCCCGCATCCCTCTAACCCCTTCCTAGTCACGCACTCATCCAGATGCCTTATAAATGTTGCAATAGTACCTACCTACACCACATTCCCTGGCAGTTCGTTCCACACATGCACCAGCCTTAAGCGTGACCCAAGTGAAACTCATACCAGGTGATGCCAAGGAATGAAATGGCTCTGTGGTTATCATGATGATCTTTGTATTTATAAACTAATATTAATATTTATAAAAAATGTTGTTTTTTGCAACATGTTCTGTCAATTGGAGCCCATTTTCCAAGAGGTGATTATGAAGATGTGGTAGGACAGGCTTTCTGTGGCTTGAGGGAGTTCAGCAAAAATTCAAAGTTACTTTTTGAAACTGTACAAATAGACTGAGTTGGAGAATGATTTATACTGAGTGGACATAAGAACTTTATCAGGCAACTTTTCAGGTTAGGAGGAGAGATTACACCATACCTCTAGATACAGAAAACAGAAGTAGGCCATTTGGCCCATTGAGCCTGCTCACTGTTCAGCATCATGGCTGATCCTCTACCTCAATACCATACTCTTAGAACACAAGAGCATAAGGTTCTTGAGTAGATCTGTAGCTTGGGTTGGCCCGGAAGTGGGAAAACTACGCCAAACGACACAGCGCTACCCACGAACAACTATACTTCCTACATGGATACCTCAGGAACCAGGTATTACCACGCAATGCAAGATACAACCCCCTCCCCCACCATCAACAACCCACAAGCACATAGGACGGCAGAACACAATGGCTGCAGGATGGTGAAGGCAACGATCAATGATGCATACAACCGGCTCCATAGATATGACAGAGAAATTACGCGCCAAAAATCCCTATTCCTAGACGCTACCAACCTAGACTGGACAACAGACTTAGAATGATCCATTAACATTAGTCAACAGATAACAAGAACCAAGAAAAGACAGATCCTACAAGAAAAACTAGCCAAACTAACCCAACAAAAGACAACCATAGGTCAGAAACTTGGATAAGAAACCTTTCAGACTGGAAACTAACAGGCACAGAGGAAGCTGTTCTAATACATGGACTCAACAACAACAACCACAGAATTTCTTGCCACACTGAAGACCAATGGCATCAATGAGGAAACACAATAAGCCATAAGACAGAGTGCTTCCGACACTGACCAGAAGGAGCGAACTTGACACAACACATCAGAAAGGAAGACCCTACCTAGAAGGACTGAAAAAAAAAAGACAGAAACATCATAATACCACCAGCAGACAAAGGCGCATGACAGTAATACTAAACAAACGGGACTACCTCACTAAAGCACAGACGCTACTAGCGGACACGAACACATTTGCAAGTGCAAATAGACCTGACACCACAACTCGGTAATAATCTACACACTAAAGAGACACAGACCAGACAAATCAAAAAAATGGACTACCAAAAAATAAAACCCAGAATGAATGAACACCCCCCAATTCTACAGCCTCCCAAAAGTGTACAACCTGGAAGTACCCCTCAGACCCATAGTCTCCCTCCCAGGCACACCAATAGCATAGGTTAGCCTGGGAGTTACAACAAAGACTAAAGCACCGTGTCAGCAAGTCACCCCACTCAGCTCAGGAGTTCCTCAAGGACGTAAGAATAGACTATGATGAGACCATGATGTCATTTGATGTTACCGCCCTATTCACGTCAATTGACGTACCACTGGCAACAGAAATACTAGCAACACTACTAAAAGAATGAGACCCAAGTGACACCATCTCCATAGACAACATGCTGAAACTACTGGACCTATGTCTGATGACCCACTTTACCTTTAATGGCCAAATCTACGAAGAGATCAACAGGACACCCATGGGGTCACCTATCTCTGGACTAATAGAAGTGGGGATGCAGAGACTTGAAAGCATGGCCCTCCTGCAAATCCAACCCAAACTATGGATCCGATACGTGGACGACACTTTCGTCATCAAACAGACCAAACTAGAGGAGACACAAACAAACTAATAATAAAACAGCACTCACAAGCATCAAATTCACCAGGGAAGAGGAAAAGAACGAACAGCTGCCATCCCTGGACGTCATGGTAAGATGCAGGGCCAACTGGGAATTCTTGACGAAGGTACACAGGAAAGCCCCACACACTGACCAAGAATTGAATTTCAACAGTAACCACCCCAACACCCTCAGACAAAGTTGCATGAAAACACTAATTAAACAAGTGACAACACCCTCGCAACCCAGAACTGCGCCAAAAAGAAGAAGAGTACCTCCAAGTATTTAAGGAGGACAGATACCTAAACAACTGGATCCGACGATGCCTATCACACGAACAACAGGAAGATACTGCACGGCCTAACACACTCATCACACCACCATATCTGAACTGATCACAAGACTCCTACAACCATTAGGCATCAGAGTAGCACACAAACCCATGTCAACCCTACGCCAACTTCTAACTTGAACCAAAGACCCATTACCACTATGGACAGACCAACATAATACACCAAATTCCATGCAAGGACTGCGACAAGCATTACATTGGACAAACAGGAAGAAAATTGGCCACAAGGGTACATCAACACCAACTAGCAACAAAAGACACGACCAATACTCACTCATCTCCATTCACATGGATAAGGAGAACCACCAGTTTGATTGGGACAACACCAGGATCCTAGGACAGGCCAAACAGAGACAAGCACAGGAATTTCTAGAGGCCTCGTTCTCCACCAAGAAGGCCATCAACAAACACATAGAACTAGACTCTATATATACACCACTGCAAAGGAAAACAGGAAATGAGATAATCAAATTCAAAGGACCCCAGAGCTTAAATACCAGGCAGGAAAACACAACAGCACTTCATCGGAGGCTGCACTGATGATGTTACCCAGCAAGGTAATGAAAACTTCGAGAACTAACGAACCAGCTCGGTGAGCCAACCAACCACTGCACATAAGAACATAAACAGAAGCAGGAGTAGGCCATCTGGCCTATCGAGCCTGCTCCAACGTTCAATAAGATCATGGCTGTTATTTTTGTGGACTCGGCTCCACTTACCTGCCCCGCGTATCATGACCCTTCATTCCTTCACTGTTCAAAAATGCATCATTGCCTTAAAAACATTTAACAATGTAGCCTCAACTGCTTCACTGGGACAGTTTGTGTGAAGGAGTTCCTCCTCAACTCAGCCCAAAGTCTGTTCCTGCGCTCTCACTGTTCTCAATATCTTTAGTTTCTAGAAATCTATTTCTTTCTCAAAATGTATTGTGACTTGCCTCTCACAGCTTTCTGTGGTAGAGTATTTTACAGGTCCATCACTAACCGAGTGAGTAAATTGTTCTTGATCTCAGTTTGAAATGGCCTACCACGTAGCCAGAGATGACGACTTCTTGTTCTGGGTCCCCAGGGCAGGGGGAAAAAAAATCATCCCTACATCCAGTCTCCACAGCCCTGTAAGAATTTTATATGTTTCAAGGAGATCCTCTCTCATTTTTCTGAACTCCAGTGAATACAGGCCCACTTGAATTGCTGATTCAACTTAAATCAACTCCTTATATGTGGAGAGTGGGAGAAGTGTTCACTTTTGTTTTGCTTGTCTTTGTTTGTAACCCACACTCTTGCTCCAAATATAGCATTCTTTTAATATTTATTTTGCTCTTTAGTTATTTAAAATAGGTCTGCAAGACCCAAACATCTTTAAAATCACTACGTCCATCAAAACATTGTGCCCTGAAAACCAAACTAATTAGATAACGCCAGTGAATACAAATGATTCAAAAGAATAAAGGTGATAGCTCAGTTTGTACTCATTGTACTAACTCATCTGCATAGGCAAAGAATTAACTCTAAGGATCACTGAAATTTGAGCATCACTAAAACAAGTGTAGAATTGGCTTCAAGGGCTGAACACATCACACCAACACAACTAAGAACGCCCACAGTTAGTAATCAAGTCTTGTGTGTAGTTATCATGGGAATGAAGGATGAGTGAAATTCAAACCACACTACCAGTTACAATGAGGCTAAGGAAATCCAGTCTTACATAAGTTGCTGATTCTCAAATGAGACAAAGAAGAAACGTCTTAAAACAATTCTCTCATGAAGGCTGCCTCTGGCAAGTCCACAGCTGTAATTGGCTCAAATCATTTCTGAAAGTGCCACCAAAATTTCTCTTCAAAAATTCAGAGATTTTGATTGTCTCAGATTTAATTGTTTAATTATTTTTCCCTTGCTAGGTCACACATTCATACTGTGTCATGCAGAACTCTGCATTAAACGGTTTATCCATTTTTTTGTTGGAAGGAAAGAGCTGTTTAAAGAATAAACCAGTGTTTATTATTCAAGCAATACAGATTGGAAATTAGCATTATTTTCTGGAGTACAATTTTTTTTGGAAGTGAGAAATTTGGTGTGGAATGAATGCTGATCTGCAAAATGCTGGATTATGATTCACTTCTGCACATGTTGTAAGATGTAGTTAGAGCTTTAGTCTTCCAGAAACTGAATAAAAATTTGTCAGGTACTGTAATAACTACAAGTCACTACAGAACAAGACAGAGCAAGAAAGACAAACTGCCATCTAGTGGAAATATTTAGACAAACATCTTACTTAGGTTGAACCTTTTCTGCTGTTAGAACTTACATACATAGTGCACCTGAGATTACACATGCTTAAAGACAAAGTTCTCGTGGCTATCGTTAAGAAAATAGAAAAAGACCAATATGGCTACCTTTTGAACCGAAAAACTCAAAACAACTCAGTTCATCTAATTTTCTTACTGTTTTATAATAACCAAATTAATTTCTACTAATGAGAAAGATGACAGTTAACACTGAATATAGTTATTTGTTAAATTTACTTCTGAAGTATGGCTACTTTATTAGACATCACCATTCTGTGACAAAGCCACACTTGCCCTCTTGTACCAAACAAACAATTACACACACTCCATAAGACATAGGCATAGAGGGCAGCCATTCAGCCCATCGAGTCTGCTTCGCCATTCAATAAGATCAAGGCTGATCTGATAACACCCAACTCCAATTTCCTTTTTCTCTACAGCCTCAATTTCCTTATTGATTAAAAATCTGTCATCTCCCTTGAACATAGTTAATGACCCTGCCTCAACATCCCTCTGCAACAAAGAATTGTGCATATTTACTGAGAATTCCTCATCTGTCTTAAAACGTGCAGCCCCTTGAGATTATGCCCTCGAGGGGGGTGGGGAATCCTTCTGCATCTTCCCTGTCAAATCCCCTAAGAATCTGGCATCTTTCAATGAGGTTGCCTCTCAACCTTCTAAATTCCAATCAGTACATGCTGAACCAACATAACTTCACCTCGTAAGACAGTCCCTTCATACTTGGTTCACTAGCCTGATACCTTCTCCAGAGTGCTTCAAATGCCAGAACATCTTTCTGTAGACAAAAGGGACCCCAAACAGTTCACTGTATTCCAGCTTTGGTCTGATTAGTGCCTTGTACAGTTTTATGAAAAACTTCCCTATTTTTATACTCCATTCCCTTTGAATGGAAGGTCAACATGCTACCTGCCTTCCCTGCTACCTACTGAGCTTAGATTTTAGCTTTGTGATTCATACACAAGGACTCCCAAATCCTTAGGTTCTGTAGCTTTGTGCAGTCTTTCTTCATTCAAATAATACTCAGCTCCTGTATCCTTCCTGTCAAAGTGCATAACCTTACATTTTCCCACATTTCTATTCCATTTGTCAAATATTTTGCCCATTTGTTTTAACCTATCTATATCCGTCTGCACTACCATCCTCATCACTTTTCTTCTCATCTATGCGCCATCCGCAAACGTAGCTACAGTACATTCACTTTCCTCACCCAAGTCAGTAATATTTATTGTTAATAATTATGGCCCTAGCACTAATCCATCTGGTACTCTACTAGTTACAATTTGCCATTCTGAAAATCCCCCCTTACCCAAACTTTGTCTTCTATTAGTTAGTCAGTCCTCTACCCATGCTTATATACTACCTCCAACACCATGGGCTCTTATCTCATCAAGTCGCCTAATGTGTGGTACCTTATCAAATACCTTCTGAAAATCCAAAAATATTACATCAGATTACTCTTGGGTTTCCCTTGAGTTATGAAAAAGTAAACTTCAAGCCTATTTTCATAATTGTCAAGGGTGTTTTAGACAATGTCAGTTTTTGAGAGTCTTTTCCTCACGTGGGAAAAAAGAAGGGGTCAATTTATAACCAGTTCATTATAAATGTGTTAAAATAAACTGACTTTTGTTAAGATTGGCAAGATACAGAAAAACATTGTTGGTTGCTCTGTAATTCCAGAGGCTGCTAAATAAACATGAACATTCTACAGCATAATGTCTTATTGAACTTCTACTTATTTTACCATTCCATTTTACTACTTTAAGATGATTTTTGCTGAAGTGTCTTTTTCTCTAGTAGCAATATACACAACTATGAAACTTCTTGTAATCCAGTGTTATGGAAGTCAGGGGCAACGCAAATTTTCTTTGCTACTCAGCGTAGCAATTGATGTGAATAGAACAGGGTATCATATTTGGACTGTTCCATTTGAGTTTGGCCATTTTGCTTACCATGGGAAAAAAGCCTAATTTTCTTGCAAGTAGTTACATTGTGCAGAAATCATAACACTGGTTTAAGTGCAAGAACATAAAATTATGCTAATTCATAATGAAGGAATTAAAACAGGTAGAGAAAGAGAGACCCAACATTATCAATGTAAACAAACTAAAGCATGCAAACGAATACAAAACAGAAACTGAATCACAATACCTTGCCAAAGTTGTCAGTGTGCTCCTGGTAGTCTGAATTTTTTTCCTGTAGAAATCGAATATTATATATTTAAATTAGTACGATCTCTAAGTTAGCTTATAAACTTCATTCAATTAAGATCAATGTTAGATTTGCATATAATTTCTCCTTAGTTGTTGGTACAGAACCTCAAGATAGGAGGCCAAATTACCTCAAAGTTAGTTTTTGTTCTAGATATGAAACTATTGTCACAAAAATTACCGAATTGAACTGCATAACAGCAATTTAATTTAAGACAGAAAATACCTCTTCGGTTCCAAGCAGAAGAATTTAAACTCACAGATAGGTAATAAAAGTAGTAAGTTGAAAAACAGGCAAAAGCGCTTCACCAAGCACAACCAAAGTAAAAGGAAGATACTGTTTAATAGCAAACCTCCTGCTCAACCAAGTTTATACTTTAAACACTGATATTTGGAATGTTTAAATAACTTCTCACATGTTATTTTTTTTAAAAAGTGAGAAACTATTAAATCAGCTCCCATTGCATAATAAAACGTCCAAATTAACAGTGCAAGTCAAATTAACAACAACTAAATTCACTAAACTGGGCAGGCTAAGAATTCATATACTGTGAAAAATAAGGTCAAGATCCTAATCATGCTAATTTCAAAAAAAACAATGCTACTTGTAACAAATAATAGAAATGTTTCAGTTTTAAATCAGCATGACAATTGCTCCCTCATCTGCACTCCCCACATCTTTCCTCAAGATGAGAAATAAACTAGAAGAAGCAATAGTTCAGAATCAGAACCACTGAAATATTACAGCACAGGAGAAAAAAAAAGCTATTCTGCCTATCAAGTCTATGACAGCTCTCTGGAAGATGAGACTTTAGCAATCCCACTCCCCTACCTTTTCCCAACTACCCAGCAAATATTTTTCCTTTAGATGCTCATCCAATTCCTTTTTGAAAGCCACAACTTAAATATCTCCACCACTCTTTCAGTTACTGCATTCCAGATTGTAACGTTACACTGCAAAAACAAAAGTTCTCTTTTTGGGGCCACTGATTCTTTCCCAATCACTAAATTGGTTTTAAGGTTTTCCATCTTTCTGCCAATGAGAATAATTTCCTCTCCATCTGCACTGTCTAGACCTTTCATGATTTTGAGCACCTCTATCAAATCTCCTTTCAATTGCTCTAAGAACTTCAGATTCTCCAATTTCTACATAATTGAGGTCTCTCATCTCTGGAACCATTGTAAATCACTTTCTGCAACTCTAGAGGCTTCACATCCTTCCCAAGAAATTGAAGTTACAGAACTGGATATGCAAGGCATGCATCCAAGAAATGTTAAGATTTGCCAGATGGCTATCCTTATCTATAATTATCATGCAATCTCCAAGTCTTCCTCTGCAATACTGGTTGTTTCCTGTTTTGATCTGGCTCAGAAAATGGAAATATGGCAGAATACCCATAGAGCCACAAGCCTTATTTTATTACACTGTGCACGAAAGCATTGATGCTAAGCATCTTGCTAGAGGATTTTAGTCAGTTAAGCTGTATTTTGTAATATAAAAACATGCCATGCGCATTCACAATTATACTTTGAGACTAACACCTTTAAAATGCTTGGCAATATGATTAAGTGGTATTATTGAATTACAATAAATCAGAACTAGACAAATTACTTTTACATATTTCAATCCTAGCTTCCTTGTCTACACTTCTACTAACTCAGTTTACTTTGAGTGACAGTAATATCATCCAGTTATTTGTATCATAGATTATAATGCTATTTGATGTTAATGCACAAGATAATCAACTTGCAAAGGAAATAACTCATGTACCTCCATACTATCTGCTGACATGCTTAAAATGAGATAGGTTCTGTTCTTTAAAATTGGTTTCAGCATAAGGGATTAAAGCACTCAAGTACAAATCTAATTGGCCTTCACAAATTAAATACATAATGCCAACGTTAGTAATACTTGGCACATAAGGGCTCAAAACCACTTCCTTATAAAATTACACATTTTACTCACAATGTTACTGTGATGAGCTTTAGTCATGAGGAGCATTCGGCCAACTAGATCTGTAGTAGAAACGCCCTGTGTACGTTTACACTCTCTGAAAATTTAAAAAAAAAGTCAGAAAGGCTCAAGTATTGTTACTCACACTTCTCATTCGATTGATCCATAAAAGACTTTACTACTGCACTAGTTCCTTTGCTACTACAAGAAACCTTCGTCCACTCCTTTCACACTTACCTGATTATTCCAGTACTTCCTGGCTGACCTTCGTTCTAAAATAGAACTTATTAAAAAGACATTTACCCATACCCTAACTCAGCCAATCACCGCTATGCTTGCTGATCAACATTAATTTGAAGCATTAACAGCCTGGAATCCACATCTCCAAATTACTCTCTGACTTCAATCCAGTCAATCTCTACGCTTCTCCAGTTCTTGTACAAGACTGGTTTCAAATGCCTCACTACTGATGGCTAAGTCTTTGAATGCCATGGCTTTTTTCTTTGGAATTTGATCCTTAAACCCTTTTATCCACTCTCCTTTAGATATGCTTAAAACCTCTCTCTAAATCAAGCTTTTGGCTCCTACTTAAGCTAACCTTGTGTGGCTCAGTATCCAACTTGGTTAGATACTGCTATTCTGAAGTACCTGATACTTTACCATGTTAAATGCGGTATATAAATTCAAGGTATTGCTGAGGTAGAGTACAAGAAATAAGTAGAATTTTCACTATCGATAACATTATGTTCTTCACTAACATGAGGATGTTGAATACAAAGTTTGTATCCTTTTTTACCCTCAGAACTGATTATAACAATTCCTCTGACAAGTGTAAAAATACCAGAACTTGACTTTTAAGGAGGATGGTTACCTATATCTGCCCATTTTCTTCACTTCTTCATAAGTATCTTTTCCGTCAGCAGTCAAAGTAATATCATCTGCAAAACAAGAACAAGCAAAAAAAAGTTTAAAGTTACCACTAATCTATAAGGCAATAATGGTATAAGACATCTGCAGAACTGTCTGAAATATATTTCATTTGAAGTCTCAAAGATTCAAGCATGGATGAAATTTAAAAACTGACATTTTATAGTCTTGAATGACAAGAGAAATTGATTACATCACTGAACACAACGTACCTCCATGTACACAAAAGTCAGCATTATATTTATCCAGCGTTTCAAGTGTTGTTACATATGGTGCTCCCTCAATCACCTCATCAACCCACTTAATCGCACGGACCATCTTGTAACGTTCCTCCTGTGTAAATACAGGTGGACCTTTGTGCTTGGCAACTTCCTCTGGGAAAAAAAAGGAAACGTTTAATGAAAGAAGCCAAAGGGAAAAATGAATGGAATGATTACCGGGTGTATTCTAATCCCAGTCACATCAAACACATTAAATATGCTCAATATGTCACTATTTAAAGTAATAAGTAATACTGTACTGGCATACTGTTCTTAAATTTAAGAATACAACAATGTAGCATTGGCAAGATGCATTTAGTACTTTTTATATTTGGTACAACATACAAAATATTAATTGATCAGAAAGTGATCAACGCAGTCTACAGATGAGTTTTGCCCAAATTTCACAGAGTATCCAATTGCAAGAAGAAAGACAATGAAAAGGGAAGAGGAAAAAAAAACAAATCTCTAGAAAACATTAACTCAATGGACACAGGAGTCAAACCATCAAGGAATGTTCAGGATTAATTTTAATAAAAGAACTTGGGAACACTTCAATATATAAAAGACTCTGAAGTTAATGTCTAAGCAGAACGTCCAAGTTACATACAGAACCTCTTACAATAATAGATTACAAGAACAGTACTTTTTAAAATCTTTTTTAAATTTTAGAAATTGTTCTTATGTATTGATTACTCTTTCAGAATGAATTTCATATAATAGAAATTCAGCAATGTATCTAGATCTCTTGTGGAACATGGACAATACAGTCTGCGAGCATGGAACCTATAACTGTTGACAAAGGCACATTGCAAAGATCAGTTAGTTTTGCAAGAGCTCCCTAATATTTCCAGTGGCCAAAGCATAACCAACTCAGCCAAACAAACCGAGAAGTTTCACGTTTGATTCTTGATCTTAGATGATCCCTACCAAGGCAACCCCAGGGAAAGCAGAACAATCAACTTCATCTCACTTGTTCTATCCTTCACCTAAATTCCACTTCTACTTTTAATCTTGTCAGAACACTCAACCTTTGCTACTTTTTTTTTTAAATAAAGAGGTACATCACAGTCCTTTTTCCAATTTCTGTACCCTTATCATCTCTCTTGCTACGGAATACTGAAAAAGTATTCATTCAGAACTCTACCATTGTCTTCTGGCTCCATATATAAATTAATCCAAGGTCCTTAACAGCCCAACTGTTTCTCCAAATATGCTTTTATCCTTAACATACTTTGTACTAATGTTATTTTAATTTTCTCAATGCTACTGTCTACTCTCCTGTTTACATCTTTCATTGGGGCTTTCTTGCTTGCTTCCATGTACATGGAAGGCAAGACATGCAACAAGGAATTGGAGAGAATGGATCATTCAAATTAAATTTTACAATGCAGATTCTGGTCTGCATTATCTAACTTGATTCACCAGCATAAATCTTGTGAAAAAGGAAGATGTGCTTCACACCTCGTAAGCAGCTTTCACTGATTATCTGAATTGTATCTGGAGCAAATGCAACCTTTTGGTTCAATCATATTGGCACAGCATTCTAAATATATCTTCTAGATTGGGGGATGAGACACTGTGGACTGAGAGTCAGAAGGTGAAGGGTTTGTGATGCAAACCTTTGGACGGAGTTTCAGGTTGAAGACCCCATGTGTTCTCTTGGATGAATAAAAACTATCCCATGGTACTGTTCCAGTTCGATCAAGGGAGGTTAAATGGATTCCCTATCAATATCAATGATGTAGCTTGGTCAATATCACCTTCCTCTGTGCCAGGTAACAGTTGTATTTCCTAAATTACATTTGATTATATTTATAATATTCTATTGGTCTTGGAGTGGTGAGGTTGAGAAAAGGTACTTTTAAATATAAATTTATCCTTTTTCAGAGAATGTTGGGAGGGTAAGAAAGAAAAGATAATCAGATTGGACCCCAATCTTAATTGGTCCCCTTAGAAGACTACATGTGACAATCCAGCTCTTTGGGAAGACTGCTGATATTGCAAAGCTTCATTTCCACCTGAGGAATTACACAGAGTTGAGATACCAGAACCCAGGCTGGAGAGGAAGGAGAGGGTGAAAGAAATTTAAAGAAAAAAGTACTATTACTATTTGTTTAAAGCAAGCTTGAAGGAAGTTAATCCTGTTCTGCCAGATTATAGCTATGTACTACATGCAACATTTTATACTTTTAATCTTGAAACTAAGCATGCAGCTGACATGACTACAAAGTGACTGCATTTGAGAGTCACATTACTGCAGGCAGATTTATATGTAAAGCAAAGCTTTCTAAGAACATTAAATCACGACTTTTGTTTCTACAAGCACAAAGCTAACTATTCTACAAGGCGAGGAAAGCTGCATTGGAGATCAAGTACTGATTTGAACAACTCAAAGTATGCAAATACCATAACTATGGTAGCAATATGCCCTGTATTTTCACAACTAAAACAGTGTGCAGTAGTGACTTTGCAACTTACCATCTGTATGTACTCCCACAATGAGGTAATCACCCATAGCACGTGCCTGCCTCAGCTGGTTAGAGTGGCCATAATGCACCATATCATAGCTGAAAGATAGACAGACAGACATAGTAATGTACACTTTTCATTATTGTGAATAATAAAAGTCACAAAGCATTGCACAGACTGTCCAAGATCCTGGTTCAACTTAAAAATCACTGGAAAATATTGTAATAGGTTTATCATCTGCCATTTTACTTCAAATGAATGGGGCTTTTATCTTATTCATTCAATTGTTATTTGAATGATCACATGCTTAAATATTTCTGGAATCTTTGGCACAGACAAAATATACAACATGCTCTTTGTCTCTTCAAGAAAGTATTCACAATGTTACAAAGTTACTAATTGCAATCAATTGTTCAAATTTACAAATATCTGTATTTATTCTAATTTGCAGGAAATATTAGATACTACGTTTTCCAAAGATAAGAATTTATATCAGTAAAGGAGAGTGGTATTTCCAGCATTCCTTGGGAAGTTCAGTTCAATATCCAAGCTCAGAAACCACCTGTTACTTAATTTGTCCATTCATTCCAAAGCCTGCAATGTCGGAGGGATTGCAATTAGGATGTTTTTCTTTGAAAGGTCTTGAAATTAATTGATCACATTAAAATTATTCCAGAATTGAACTTCAGGCCACGTCAGAACACAAGAATAAGGATACACAGATGAAAACGGGTAAAAATTTAGAACGTGTGTCAGGATTACTTTGCCATGCACACAGAGCATAAGTTACTCAGGGCACATGGAAGCAAACTTTCAATTCTGCCACGTATTCGAATCCAAGATGTGTGAAGAGGTGGAAGAAATGCAAAGCATTTTGACTGAAGCTGTTGGAAAGGGTAAATAGTTTTGTATGTGTATGCATCTTATGGCACATAATTGAAACATTCAGTCACAAAATAAATGGTTTGCTTCCATTCTGTATTATAGATGGAGATGATATTCAAAGATTTTGGGATTTTTTGTAGTGCCCAGCAGTTCCAACCATTAAAGCATACACAGCAGATATGCTATATATAAAATGCCAAAGAAAGTAGCCAATACAGTACAAGTCAGAGGAAGCCACAGCATTTCAATATTCTCAGAGCACATCAAGTACTGTTCCAGTAGTGGTTATCAAGACAAAAAAGGAAGATATTCAGTTTAACTACTTTCAGAGGCTAAGAACCACGAGGTGAATTCCAATGACAGAATGCTTACAAAATTTGGAGAATTTTTCAATCTCCAAAAAGGTCATGGTGAGAACTTCCAATTAAAAAACAATGTTTACAGATTTATTGGGATTGGCTTCTTATACAGTGTCGTGATACATGATAAAAGGGATTTTAAATGATAAATTAGTAACTGTATATAGTACATTTAGTATGTTAATAAATTACAACATTTTCTACTCACCGCCTCCCCAGTGACCCTCCCATTTACTATTCCTGTCTCAGAGTAAAGGACTGCCTGTTAGGATAAGTGAGGAGGAATTTAAGAGTCAGATGTACAGCACAGAAACAGACCATTCGGTCCAACTTGTCCATGCCGACCAGATAGCCTAAATAAATCTAGTCCCATTTGAAGGCATTTGGCCCATATCCATCTAAACCCTTCCTATTCATATACCCATCCAGATGCCTGTCAAATGTTGTTATTGTACCAGCCTCCACCACTTCCTCTGGCAGCTTACTCCATACACACACCACCCTCTGCGTGAAAAAGTTGCCCCTTAGGTTCCTTTTGAATCTCTCCCCGCTCACCTTAAATGTATGCCCGCTAGTTTTGGACTCCCCCACCCCAGGGAAAAGACCTTATCTAATCAGCCTATCGATGACCCTCATGATTTTATAAACCTCTATAAGGTCACCCCTTACGCTAACCTCCAACGCTCCAGGGAAAATAGCCCCAGCCTATTCAGCCTCTCCTTATAGCTCAAACCCTCCAACCCTAGCAACGTCCTTGTAAATCTTTTCTGAACACTTTCAAGTTTCACAACATCATTCCTATAGCAGGGAGACCAGATAGGAACGCAGTATTGGAGAAGTGGCCTAACCAATATCCTGCACAGCCGCAAAATGACCTCCCAACTCCTACATTCAATGCACTTACCAGTAAAGGCAAGCATATCAAACAACTTCTTCGCTATCCTATCTACCTGCAACTCCACTTTCAAGGAAATATGAACCTGCACCCCACGGTCTCTGTTCAGCAACACTCCCTAGGAACTTACCATTAATTGTATTAGTCTTGCCCTGATTTGCCTTTCCAAAATGCAGCACCTCACATTTATCTAAATTAAACTCCATTTGCCTATCTGATCAAGATCCCATTGTATTCTGAGGTAACCTTTTTCACTGTCCGCTACATCTCCAATTTTGTTATTATCTGCAAACTAACTTGCCATACCTCCTACTTTCACATCCAAATCATTTATTTAAATGATGAAAAGCAGTGGACCCAGTACTAATTTCTTCTGAGGGTCGTGAATCCCTGGAATTCTTTACTGCAGAGGACTACTGATGCTGGGTCATTAAGTATATTCAAGGCAGAGACAAATGTCTTAAAATCAATAAAGGGAGTCAAGAGTTAAGGGGAAAAAGTCAGGAAAGTGAAGTTGAGAATGATCAGATCAGCCATGACATAACTGAATGGCAGAGCAGACTTGATGATCTGAATGGTCCACTCTGCTCCTTTGTCTTCACGGTCTTGCTACTTCACTGCTGCTCAAAGCTTCACTCTCATGTTCCCACAAACTCAATCTCTCAGGTCCTCACTGAGCAAAGATTTAGGAGAGGAAATGCAAGTGGGCTGCAGGAGAGATGCACCTGGCCCGAATCGTGGATTTTGCTGCTCCACATCCTTTTGACACTGAGGCCAGGACTTTGGTCAGAAGTCAAAAAACACGCTCTAACCAAAGTTTTTTTTTGTTTTTCAAGTGTAGAGCTCAACCCAAATACTTGCATATGAAAATGTTGTGTTTCACATTATTCAACTATTCTTCACACAACTACAGGGACAGTTCCAGTGGAGTTGCTAATGGGAGGACAACTCTGCATCAAGTTAAATCTGATTTCACCGGGATCATTCCACCTGGGATGCCCTAGTCCATTCCTCAAACACCAACACCATCCCACCTTCCCCTGTAATCACAGAAGGTGCAACACCTGTCCCTTTACCTCCTCCCTGCTCACGATCCAAGGGCTTAAACAAAGTCTTTCCAGGTGAAGCAGCATTTCAACTGTACCTCCTCCAATCTTGCGTACTGTATTCACTGCATCCAATGTGGCCTACTCTACATTGGAGAAACCAAATGCAGATTGGGTGACTGCTTTGCAGAATACCCCCAGTCCACACGCACGGATGACCCTGACCTTCCCATAGCTGGTCATTTTAACGTAGCGGCTTGCTCGCATGCCCACTTGTTCGTCCGTGGCATATTGCAATGGTCCAGCGAATCACAGTGCAAACTGGAGGAACAACATTTCACCTTCAAATTAGACAGTTTACATCCTTCTGAGCTCAATATTGAGTTTAAACACCTTCAAATTGGGAACCCATTCCTTCCCTATCAACATCCTTTCTCCCCAGCACTTCAACCTCAACCTTCCCATAATTGCATAAACGCTGTTCCCTCCACACTTCTTTTCAGCTCTGAAAAAGAGTCACCGAGACTCAAAACATTAGCTTGCTTTCTCTCTATAGATGCTGCCTCACCCACTGTGATCTCCAGCAATTTTTGTTTTCAGTTTGGATTCCAGAATCTGCAGTAATTTGCTCCTGAATCTGATCTTCACAGACTAGCAGGGCTTGTTGGTGGTAAGATGAGACTAGGAACTAATGGGGCAGGAGCAAAACATACCCGCCTCCTCAGAACATCTGGCAAAGCTGTCAGAACCCATGTGTTCCCCTGCTCCAGCTAGTGAAGAAAGCTCAGAGGACAACATGGACACAGTAGACGCTGCAGCCTCAACGCCGTTACTGCCTGAGGAGTTTCAGCTGAGGCACAAGAGGCGGGCTACGGTCCAGTACATGCTGGCAGTATCCGAAACAGAGTCAGAGGAACTGGACCTGGTGTGAAAACGTTAACTTTAAAAAACCCATCAAGCCATATTTCATCAAGATTTGAAATGCCCAGCTGTACCATCATATTGTGTGTGGAATAATATGCATTCAACATGGAAGGTTAGATACATGTATTTAAAACAAAAACAGCTCATTTTTTCAAAAGCAGCCTGACATGCATGAAGAAAGGTGGCCATTTAATTTGAGCATTAACTTTACCAAGTGTTTGTTGGTTAAAAAGCATTATTGAACTAAATAATAGGTTTTGGAGTAGATTTGTAGCTCGGGTTGCGGGTGTTGAAGTTGGTTGGCTCACCGAGCTGGTTTCTTGTTTCACAGACGTTTTGTTACCACTCTTGGTAACATCCTCAGTGCAGCCTCCGATGAAGTGCCGGTGTGTTTTCCCGCCTGGTTTTTAAACTCTGGAGTCCGTTGAGCTGGATTGCCTCACTTCTGGTTTTCCTTCACAGTGGAATGTATATGGGGTCAAGTTCAATGTGTTTATTAATAGCTTCGTGGAGTGCCAGGCTTCTAGGAATTCTCGTGCCTGTCTCTGCCTAGCTTGTCCCAGTCGAAATGGTGGTTCTCTTTATCCACGTGGATTGAGATGAGTGTGTACTAGTCGTGTCTTTTTGTAGCCAGTTGGTGTTCATGTACCCTTGTTGTTAGTTTCCTTCCCATTTGTCCGATGTAGTGTTTCTCACAGTCTCTGCAGGGGATCTTGTAAATGACATTGGCCCTGTCCATGGTGGGGAGTGGGTCATTAGTTTGGGTGAGCAGTTGTCTTAGGGTTGACGTGGGCTTATATGCCACTCTGATGCCCAGCAGTCGTAGGAGTTTTGTGGTGAGTTCCGAGGTGTTCCTGATGTAGGGTAGTGTGATGAGTGTGTTGGGGCATGTAGTGTCTTCCTGACATTGTTCGTGTAGGCATCTTCTGACCCAGTTTTTTTGGATATCCATTATCCTTGAAAACCTGGAACAGGTATTCTTCTCCTTGGCGTCGTTCTGTGTTGCTGCTGTGTGTTTTTGCCCGTTTATATAGTGTTCGCATGCAGCTTTGTTTGTGCGCGCTGGGGTGGTTGTTGTTAAAGTTCAGCACCTGGTCCGTGTGTGTGGCTTTTCTATGTACTTTCGTTTGCAGTTCCCCATTTGTCTTGCGCTCTACCATGACACCCAGGAATGGGAGCTGTTTGTTCCTCTCCTCCTCTGGTGAATTTTATCCTAATGAGGGTGTTGTTTATAAACAACACTGCAAACATTTGAGCATTTTGGCGGTAGCGATCATAACTCTGTTTCTTTCACGATAGTCATGGATAAAGATAGGTACATTCGGCAGGGTAAAGTTTACAATTGGGGGAAGGGTAATTACAATTCAGTTAGGCAAGAACTGGGTAACATAAATTGGGAACAGATGCTGTCAGGGAAGAGCACCACAGAAATGTGGAGATCGTTTAAGGAATGCATACTGCACGTGCTCGATATGTTTGTCCCTCGCAGGCAGAGAAGATGCAGTCGAGTGAGGGAGCCATGGTTTTCAAGAGAGGTCGAACGACTGGTTAAGAGGAAGAAGGAGGCTTATGTAAGGTTTAGGAAAAGAGGAACAGAAAAGGCTCTACAGGGATACAAGTTAGCCAGAAAGGAGCTGAAGAAAGGTCTTAGGAGAGCTATAAGGGGGCATGAGAAAACCTTGGCAGATAGGATCAAGGAAAACTCCATGGCTTTTTACACATATTTGCAGAACAAGAGAATGACCAGAGAAAGGGTAGGGCCGATGAAGGATTGTAAAGGGAATTTGTGCACAGAGCCTAAAGAGATAGGAGAGGTCCTTAATGAATACTTTTCTTCAGTATTCACAACTGAGAGGGACCTAGTTGTAGAGGAGGACGTTGTGAAACAAGCAGGTAGGCGAGAGGAGGTTGATGTTAGTAAAGAAGATGTGCTAGGAATTCTGAGGAAGTTGAAGACATAAGTCCCCCAGGCCTGATGGGATTTATCCAAGGATTCCATGGGAAGCGAGAACGCAGGGCCTTTGGCGATGACCTTTTCATCCTCACTGTCCACGGGTATAGTGCCGGAAGATTGGAAAGAGGCAAACGTCATTCCCTTGTTCAAAAAAAGGGAACAGGGATAACCCCGGAAATTACAGGCCAGTTAGTCTTACGTCAGTGGTGGGCAAATTATTGGAAAGGGCTCTGAGACACAGGATTTATGATCACTTGGAAAGGCACAGTTTGATTCGTGGTAGTCAGCATGGATTTGTGAGGGGTAGATCATGCCTCACAAACCTTACTGAATTCTATGAAGAGGTGACCAAACACGTGGATGAAGGTGGAGCAGTGGATGTGGTATACATGGATTTAAGTAAGGCGTTTGATAAGGTTCCCCATGGCAGGCTCATGCAGAAGATAAGGAGGCATGGGATAGGGGGGGGAAATGTGGCAGATTGGATTCAGAATTGGCTAGTGGACAGAAAATATTCAACATGGTGCTCAGTTACAAGTGGTGTACCACAAGGATCTGTTCTGGGTCCTCTTCTATTTGTGATTTTTGTAAATGATTTGGATGAAGGAGTGGAAGGGTGGATTAGCAAGTTCACGGATGATATGAAGGTGGGTCACGTTGTGAACAGTGCGGAGGGCTGTTCTAGGTTACAAAGGGACATTGATAGAATGCAGAGCTGGGCTGAGAATTGGCAGATGGAGTTCAACCCTGAAAAGTGTGAGGTGATTCATTTTGGAAGGACAAACTTGAAAGCAGAATACAGGGTTAACCGAAAAATTCTTGGCAGTGTGGAGGAGCAGAGGGATCTTGGGGTTCATGTTCACAGTTCCCTGAGAGCTGCCACCCGGGTGGATAGAATTGTTAAGGCATATGGTGTGTCAGCTTTCATTAATAGAGGGATTGAGTTCAAGAGCCGTGAAGTTATGCTCCAGCTATACAAAAGCCTGGTTCGGCCACATATGGAGTATTGTGTCCAGTTCTGGTCGCCTCATTACAGGAAAGATGTGGAAGCGTTAGAAAAGGTGTAGAGGAGATTTACCAGGATGTTGGCTGGAATGGAGGGAAGGTCTTACAAGGAAAGGTTGAGAGAACTCGGGCTTTTCTCTTTAGAACGACGAAGGATGAGAGGTGACTTGATACAGGTGTACAAAATGATCAGAGGTATAGATAGAGTAGACAGCCAGAGACTTTTTCCTAGGGTGGAGGTAGCTTTTACGAGGGGGCATAGTTTTAAAGTGAAAGGAGGTAGATATCGGGGAGATGTCAGAGGTAGGTTCTTTACTCAGAGAGTGGTAGGGGGCGTGGAATGCATTGCCGGAGAGGGTAGTGGAGTCGGCCTCATTGGGGCATTTAAGCAGTTTTAGATAGGCATATGGATGATAGTATAAGGTAGGGGTGGAGGTTAGACAGACCTTAGGTTTAGGGTATAAGTTTGGCACAACATCGTGGGCCGAAGGGCCTGTACTGTTCTGTGTTCTACTCCACGACACACATCACACTACCCTACATCAGGAACATATTGGAACTCACCACAAGACTCCTACGACTGCCGGGCATCAGAGTGGCACACAAGCTCACGTCAACCCTAAGACAACTGCTCAGCCAAACTAAAGACCCACTCCCCGCCACGGACAGGACCAATGTCATCTACAAGATCCTCTGCAAAGACTGTGAGAAACACTACATCGGACAAACAGGAAGGAAACTAACAACAAGGGTACATGAACACCAACTGGCTACAAACAGACACGACCAGTACTCACTTATCTCAATCCACATGGACAAGGAGAACCACCATTTCGACTGGGACAACACCAAAATCCTGGGACAAACTAGGCAGAGACAGGCACGAGAATTCCTAGAAGCCTGGCACTCCATGAAGCATGCTATTAATAAACACATTGAACTTGACCCCATATACATTCCACTACGAAGGAAAACCGGAAGTGAGGCAACCCAGCTCAACAGACTCCAGAGTTTAAAAACCAGGCAGAAAACACACCGACGCTTCATCGGAGGCTGCACTAAGGATGTTACCAAGCATGGTAATGAAACGTCTGTGAAACAAGAAACCAGCTCGGCGAGCCAACCAACCTCAGAACTAAATAAGAGATTCTTGTAAACATGCATGCATCTTATACCAGACTATGTTAACAGGATCAAAAATTTGTCTGCGATATCTGTGCTGGCCCTCTGAAAAAGCAATTCACCTAGCACCACTCCCCTGTCTTTTGCCCATTCCATTCCAAGTTTCACTTGGCCTGACAGCAGGTCCTTGGCTCATTTCCTGTTGATCTTTATCTTGAGATGATTTGCTATGCAGTTTTGTTTTGGACAGTGGTGCTTCACTGTAATCTTCCATTAAGTCCCAAGTCTACGTGATCTGGAATAGGAATCAGAACCATGCTGATGTTATTCTAAACCACTTGCTAGCCATACAGGCAACTGCTTGCTTCTCACCCACTGCCCTGCATTTTGTTTCCCCTTTCAGATAATAACCCAAGTTTCTTTTGAAAGTCTTGCATAATTTTTCTCCATTACACTTTCAGACTGTGCATTCCAGATTTTAACTGTTTAATGTCAGAAAAATATTTTTTTTAGAATGTAAAACAAAGAACTTGATGAAGATCTAAAACACAAACAGATATTGCTAGAGAACCTCAGGTCTGGTATCATCTGTGGAGAGAAAGCAGTGTTAACATCAAGTCCAGTGACCCTTTATTTCCAGAAGGTAACAGACCTGCTGAGTTTCTCCAGCATTTTCTGTTTTTGTTCCTCAATGACACTGGTGCTTTTGTCAATTCACATAAAACCGTGTCCCCCCTAGCTCTTGATCCTACAAATAAGAGTTCTTCTACCCCTCCTATCACATTTGTGCTGTTCCTCATGATTTTGAGGCTGTCAAATTTTCTCTTAGCCATCTCTATTCCAAGGACAACGGGAATAATAATAACAACAACAATAATGCAGTGCTCAGAATTGGACACAATGCTCCAGTTAATGGCTGAACTAGCATTTTATACTAGTTTAACAGAAGATCTTAAGCTTTGCATTTTTGAACTCATTTTGTTCGAAATCACAACCTTCTGGAACGCTGCTCCTTCATCAGGTGAGGTAAAGTCCACTTCACCTGATGAAGGAGCAGTGCTATGAAAGCTTGTGATTTCCAACAAACCTGGTGGACTATAACCTGGTGTCATGTGACTTCTGACTAGATCTCATCTCAGTCTTTTTTCAAGGTTTTCAAAATTATGATCAGGCTAGACAGCCGATAGGGTGAAGCCATTTCAAGAATGGGGAGCATGGATTTAACATGATGAAGTCACACGAAGCCACAGCATTTCAATATTCTCAGAGCACACCAAGTACTGTTCCAGTAGCGGTTATCAAGACAAAAGGGAGATATTCAGTGTAACTACTTTCAGAGGCTAAGAACCAGGAGGTAAATGCCTGGAACAGAATTTGATGCCCAAATGAAGCAAGTGTTACACAAAAAAAACTTTTTTTTTAAAAATAACACAGCAAGTTGTTAGGTTATAGAATGCATTGCCTGGAAATGAATGGAGGCAGGTTCACTTGAATCATTCGAGAAGGCATTTGTTTTTTTTTCCTTGGATAGCAAAGGTTTTTGCTTACAAAGAATCTATTTACCTCTGTCTACAAAACATTTGAAGGCTGTTTCCACTGCCTTTTCAGGGAGAGGCTTCCAAAGACTCACGTCCCTCGGAAACAATTTCATTTGTTTTAAATGAGTGATCTCTTAGATTTAAACAGTGATTCTAGTTCTGTATTATCTCACAAGAAAACATGTCCTGTCCACATCTACTGTAGGATCTGATGTATTTTAATCAAGTTGTCTCTTAACTCTTCTAGACTCTAAACAGTAAGCCTAGCCTATATACTGTTTTGTTGTAAGGCAACCTGTCCTTTCCAAGTACTAGTCTAGTAAACTTTTTTCTGAACTGTTTCCAATGCTTTTGCCTCCTTATTTAAATGGTGACCAATACTGTACACAGTATTCCAGAGATGTCTCACAAGTGCCTTGTATAACTGAAGTATAACCTCTCTACTTTCATATTCCCCTTGCAATAAACAGGAACATTTTACCAGCTTTTCTAATTATTTGCTATACCTCCATGCTACAGAGATTCGTGGACTAGGACATCTAGTTCTCTCTGCATCTCAGAGCTCTGCTATCTCTCACCATTTAGATTATATGCTGTTTAAACAATTCCTGCCAAAATGGACAACACCATATTTTCCCACATTGTGCTCCATATTCCAAATCTACATCCATTTGCTTAGCCCATTTCCATCGTTTTGGAGCCACATGTCCTCTTAACAATTGACTTTCTTACCTATCTTTGTGATATAGTAATTTTTTTTCCAACCATACCTTCAGTCTCTTCAAATTGTAAGTTGTGACAGCTGGGGAATTCAGCACTGATCCCCGACCAAGTCGGTAGCTTTCTAGCGACAAATTAGGATGGCACAGTAGCTCAGTGGCTAGCACTGCTGCCTCACAGAGCCAGGGACCCGGGTTCGATTCCGCCCGCGGGCGACTGTCTGTGTGGAGTTTGCACATTCTCCTCGTGTTTGCATGGGTTTCCTCCAGGTACTCCCGTTTCCTCCCACAGTCCAAAGATGTGCAGGCTAGGTGGATTGGCCGTGCTAAATTGTCCATTGTGTTCAGGGATGTGTAGATTAGGTGGGTTATGGAGGATGCGTTTGCGTCGGGTGCTCCGAGGGTCAGTGTGGACTTGTTGGGCCAAAGGGCCTGTTTCCACACTGTAGGGATTCTAATTCTAATCACCACTTGTTTCATCTTGCCAACCAAAAAGTGACCCATTTATGACTCTGCTTCCTATTAGTAGGCCTGATGTGGAGGTGCTGGTGTTGGATTGTGGTGGAGAAGGTCAAAAATCACACGACACCAGGTTATAGTCCAACAGGTTTATTTGAAGACACAAGCTTTCAGAGTCTCGCTCTTTCTTCAGGTGTCAGTCACTCCTCAAGCTTGTGTCTTCAAATAAGCCTGCTGGACTATAACCTGGTGTCATATTAGCAGGCCAATCTTTTATCCATGTCAATATGCTGCCCCATACACAGAGGCTTTTATTTTCTGCAATAACCTTTGCTGTGACATCTTACCAAATTCCTCCTGGAAATCTGGCTCTGTTTAGATGTCACCCAATCAATCAATCAATATAGGCCCCATATTCCCCAACACTAATTCTAAATGTCTCAAAATTCATAATATCCCCACTCTTCACTCCTTCTCCTGCACTATATATTCAGCTATCAATTAATGTGCTAAATTCTCCTAGTTGAATACTGTACTCACTTGGTTTTCCTGCAGGAGGTAACCTTTACACCACTACTTTTGTAGAGGCTAATTACCTACCTTGCTCCCAAATTCTGCCTGCAGAACTACATCTCCATTCCTACCCACGATGTTCATACTGTTTGGGATCACCTCCTCATGGCATTTTGTCCTCACGGACATCCTTGAACTTGGCATGAGGGAACAAACATACCAACCTGGATTCATGCCTGTGGCTACATCTATATTAAACATACAAATTAAAATTCTGTTACATTTAGGATACCTTGAAAGACAAGCCAATACAGTTAGACAACCACTGGTTAAACTGATGCTATGACTTTGTACAAAGTCCACCCATCAGCCTCTGACACTTCAGGGAAAATGGCCCCAGCCTATTCAGCCTCTCCTTATAGCTCAAACCCTCCAGCTCTGGCAAAATCCTCAAATATTTTCTGAACACTTTCTAGTTTCACAACATAATTCTTGTAGGAGGGACCCGACCCAAAACGTCAACTTTCCTGCTCCTCTGACGCTGCATGACCTGCTGTGTTCCTCCAGCTCGACACTGTGTTGTCTCTGACTCCAACATTTGCAGTTCTTGCCATCTCTCTCTAATATGGACCAGTATTTTTTAAACTTTTCAAAAGCAAAAACAGGTTATGTAAAAGTGTCAAGAAAACTCGTCATTCAGTGACAATCAAGGCTGTCTTGATCTGTTTCAACTCGTCTCAAAAGTTGTAGGCAACTAACATATATATGTTTGTCTTGTTAGTTTCCTCACCGACTTGAATGCTTTCTCAACTTGTAGGTTTAATGAGACACAATATCTTTTGTCTTACAATGACTAAAATGAGTTATTTGAATCAAAGAAACTGTTTCAGATTAAAAAAAATTGAAGTTCCTTTCAAGTTGATCAAATTCCTTTAGTTTCCTGCAAACCAATGATGCACATAGATGTCGATTTCGAAATCTGTATCACCATATGCACCAAATGTAGACAGTATTTATCAAAGCTCATCTCAAACATATTCTAAAGGTAACTGACTTTTGGTTGAGGCTGTTTTAAAAAATTGAAATAATATTGTCATGTTGTCCACGCACATTAACCATTACTTTAATAGCATAATTATTTCAAGCTAGAATACCAGGTTCTGTCAACAGCTCAACACATCAAACCAACAAATTCAAACATACAATTCTAGGCTTGTGTAAGCTAATCTCAGTGGGTGAGGGCAAAACACTAAAACAGATTTAAATGTTCTCTTGTTTATGGAGAAATACATCAGAATTCCCACATCTGTTCACTGTGCAGCAAATCATTTTAAAAGTATCAGGGTTTGCATACCCTCTGACACTCATTGTCATCCCTTGTCATGAAGGTGCACTCTGAAGTGAGTTTAAACAATTAAGAATTAAACAGGTGAAAGAGAAAAACAGCAAAAATAAGCAGGAAATACAAAATTAAATTCACACCAGTTAAAAAGAAATGGAGATGGAAGTCACAAAATTTATTGGTATAATCCAGCATGAGATTCTCTAAATAAAAACCGAAAGAACGGTGGATGCTGGAAATCAGAAACTGTGGAATGCCAGCAATTTGTGTTTGTGTTTCAGGGGTTCTCTAAACCCACTTAAGTTTCAGAAGCACTTAATTGCACAATATTACTGATGCAATTTTTTTCCCCAATTACAACACTTAACTAAAATTAAAATCAAAGACTGAGAAAATAGAGATGGAAAGGGGGGGGGGGAAAGAGGAGGAAGACAAGCACACGTCAGCAAGTTATCTTGTACAGTAACTGCCTCCACCCACCCCAGCAAGTCATTGTGAACCCAGTTCAGCTACCAACAAAATACAATAAAGAAACCCATCACCCTCTGCAAAATAAAACCAACTCTCTGAAATGTCACCGTGACTCGAGGACAACATAATTTTTAGCACAACGACAGGCATGGGTCAAGGGCAAGAGAGAGGGGCAGAGGTGCGTAATTCAGTCTGCAACGCAAGTTATGCCAGTTATATTACAGCCTGTTTTGTAGCATGATCATTCGGACCATCTGTCCCTCTTCGGCGACCACCCCCCCAACCCCCAACTCGATTTAAGCCCAGCAGCTCATCCCTCGGCACCTTTCACTCGTCTGAGTATCTAGATTCCCCTTAAATGGACCCGCGGTCACTCGCCTCAAACTCTTGGCGTGTTTGTGCGTGGGTTGTAGTATTTCTGAGTGAAAGTGAACGAATGCCAATGCAATTCATCAAAACACAAGGGAAGCCAGGACTCGGTTACCACAGAGACATCACAATCGATAAGATCCCTCACAGGCCTTGCCTTAGATCAGCAAATACAAGGGTTGGTGCACGCTTCATTTGGAGTGAACGTTGAAAACAAGAGTCCAACGATGTGACAGCAGGAAACTTACTCCTTCCCTTTTCCCCGCTGCGACTGACAAGCGAGTCCGGGGAGGGGGAAGAGAGCGTCGAGGGAGCGAGCCGAGCAGCCTTTAACAGGAGAGGGTGGCGTTTGATGGAGAAGGTGAATTAAATCACAAGGGCCGGGGAATGAGGAGGTCTCTCGTTACCGCGCCATAAAAAAACCCCAAAATTAAGTAACAAGGGTGGGGACTTCTTGTTACCCGACAGAGGAGAATGAATTAAATAACAGGAACCGGGAGGCCGCATGTTGTCCCAACGATAAAATTTAAAAGCAAGATGCCGGGTGGCAGCGACAGCTAAAGGGAAGAGGACGCGACTCCTCACTTCCACTCACCAGCCATCGCACCAGACCCGAACCGTCCTCCTCCTCTTCTCCGGGGAACAGTTGTCGCTGGAAGCCACACCATTTTTAATCATCGCTACTGTTGTTGTTGTTGTTGTTGTTGTTGTTGTTGTTGTTGCCACTGTCCGGCCGCCGGGAGCCACTACCTGAGGAGGGCCGAGACGCTCGAGCGCAGCAATTCACTGGAAGCCGCCGCTCGCGCTCCGTGACGTCGGCCGCAGCCTCACGCCACCAGCGCTCGGACCAATCGGCGGCCGCGAAGGCGGGAAGGGAGGGGTGGAGCTATCGCGAGCCCCTCCCCCCCACCGTCCCAGACGCAGACCCGCTGAGGGCAGTTGGTGGAGGGCAGTGCGGTGGGATTTGTGACGATAGTCTTACCTAATTCCACACACACAAAAAAAATCAAGTATGTGCACTCATACTCAAGAGATAATATGAGGATTGTCAACGATTTTACCCAGTTATGTTCACCGATCAATTTTTTTTGTTTAATCCGTTTGTCAGGTGTTTCCCCCTCCCCCACATCTCTCCAGGCGGGCGGGCTGATGATTGATGGCGGAACTGACCAATGAAGGCGGGGATGATGGCGCCCTGTGACGTCATAAAGGAAGCGGACCAATAGTGTGTGGGAGGAGGTGGGCTCAGATGTCGTTAGTGGGAAGGCGGGAGGGGTGTGTTTGTGGTGCAGGATGGAGAGAGGAGAGGGCGCCAAGTTCAAGAAAGTAAGTTCGTCGAGCCGCTGTCGCTAATAGCACGGACTCTATCAAACCACTCTAATTACAAATAAGTCCGAAACAAAAACAGAAATTGCTGGAGAAACTCAGCAGGCCAGGCAGGTTCTGTGGAGAGAAAGAAGAGTTAACGTGTCGAGACCAGTGACCCTTCCTCAGAACTGCTAGGCCCGGCGAGTTTTCCCAGCAATTTCTGTTTTTATTTCTGATTCTGCAGTTTTTTGGGGTTTTTTTTCTCCACCCAAATAAATCTGGTCGTGAAATTTCACGTTCCACGCGTGCAGATTGAACGGTTTGTACCGGTCAAACTAGTTTTTTTGAATCTAGTTCGATGTGATCTGATCGAGCCTTTATCGCCCAAAGATTCATTTTTCAGCTGATTGTGTAGTGATGCTGAAATAAGCATCAGTTGAACACTAATGGTATGTGCAGGTGAGACCTAGAGAGCCATGTCGCTTTGTTTTTGTTATGATAAATACAAGGGCTGGGCAAGGGTATGGGAGGTTTTGGAGAAACTCGGCTTGATGGACTGACGGGTTGGAGTTCTGATGAAGAGTCACCGGACTCGAAAGTTTAACACCATAAGACAGAGGAGCAGAAATTAGGCCATTCGGCCCATCGAGTCTGCTCTGCCATTCAATCATGGCTGATAAGTTCCTCAACCCCATTCTCCTGCTTTCTCCCTGTAACCCTTGATAATTGAGAACCTATCTATCTCCGTCTTAAATGTATTCAATGACCTGGCCTCCACAGCCTTCTGTGGCAGTGAATTCCATAGATTCACCACTCTCTGGCTGAAGAAGTTTCTCCTTATCTCTGTTCTAAAACATCTTCCCTTTACTCTAAGGCAGTGCCTTCGGGTCCTCGACTCTCTTACCAATGGAAGCATCTTCCCAACATCCACTTTGTCCAGGCCATTCAGTTTTCTGAAAATTTCAATTAGATCCCCCGCTCGTCCTTCTAAACTCCAATGAGTATAGTCCCAGAGTCCTCAAACATTCCTCATATGTTAAGTGGTCCCAGGAATGGAAAATTCTCGTGAACCTCCTCTGAACCTGCTCCAGAGCTAGTACATCCTTCCTGAGATATGGGGCCCAAAACTGCGCACAATACTCCAAATGTGGCCTGACCAGAGCCTTACAAAGCCTCAGTAGTGTATATCCCTGCTTTTATATTCAAGTCCTCTCAAAATAAATGCCAACATTGCATTTGCCTTCCTGACTACCGACTCAGTAGTCTCTGTTTTCTTCCCACAGGTGCTGTCAGTCCTGCTGAGTTTCTTTAACAATTGCTGCTTTCATTTCAGGTCTCCAGCACTTGCAGTTCTCTGTTTTATTTCAGGGATTGGAGTGGAATGTCTGATGACTAAATGGCCCTCAGCTTTCTAACATGAGCATCTTATACAATCAGACAGAGGCCATTCAGTCCATTGAGTCTGCATCAAACTCGGACCTATTGATGCTGGATATCATAGTCATACAGCATGGAAACAGAGCCTTCGGTCCATTTTGACCATAATCCCAAACGAAACTAGTTCCACCTGCCTGCACTTGGGTCATATTCCTCCAAATATTTCTTATTCATGTATTTATCCAAATACATTTTAAATGTTGTAACTGTACCTGCATCCACCACTTCCTTTGAAAGTTCATTCCACACATAAACCACTGTTTTTAAAAAAAAAAAAAAAAGTTGCCCCTTGTGTCTTTTTTAAAATCTTCCTCCTATCACCCTAAAAATATGCCCCAGGTCTTGAAATCCCCCATCCTAAGAAAAATACACCTGCAATTCACCTCCTCTATACCCCTCATGATTTTATAAACCTCTATAAGTCATCCCTTAACCTCCTATACTCCAGTGAAAAAATTCCCAGCTTATTCAGCCTCTCATAACTCAAACCTTCCATTCCCAGCAACATCCTGTTAAATCTTTTCTGAACCCTCTCTAGCTTCATAATATCCTTCCTATAACAGGGCGACCAGAAATGGACACAGTACTCCAGAAGAGGCCTCACCAACATTCTGTACAACCTCAACATAATGTGCCAACTCCTATTCACAAAGGTCTGAGCAATGAAGGCAAGCGTGTTAAACACCTTAACCAATACAGTGTGGAGCTGGAGGAACACAGCAGGTCAGGCAGCATCAGAAGAGCAGGAGATTTGACATTTTGGGTTGGGATTCTTCAGGACCTTCTTAACCACCCTATCTATATGTGACACAAACTTCAATTTCAGAATTTCCATTTTACATATACCGGAAAAAATTCTTTGAAAAGTAAAATCCTCAGCCGGAAGAGGGAAAGTGGCTGAAGTTAATTTGGATAATGTTATGAAGGTGTAAGTTGAGAGGCTTTGGTAGACGTTCATGCGTAGAGTGGAAAGATAAATTCATTCCTGCTGTGCTGGAAAATTTAGTTCAACCTGAGGTAGTAACTAGGGATGGAAATGGCAGCTGATGTTTGTGAGAGGATAAAACAATGGCCGTCATATTTAACTTGGAATTTTTTGGCTAATGCACAATCAGATGTCCGATAAACAATCTAACAACACAAAGGCAGTCGGAATTTGAAAGATGGTGAAATACTGGTTGTCTGCCAGTGTTCAGAAAGCTTAGAACTAATGGAAGGACGCTGCTTGATTGTACTTTGTGGGCCTCGGTATGCAAACTATAGATAGTGTAACATGAGCAGACCATCAGATTTGCCCCTATGTAATGCATATCCAGGGACTACAGTGCAACTGCGCTCCAGTTAATTCTGCTCGGGTTTATACAAATTTATCAGTTGGATGGAGGAAATTCGACAGGTCTTGTTTACCGTGAAAGTACTCTGTAATAGTTATTAGAACAAACCGTAGTTTGTGCAATCAATTGGTCTGGTTATGAATGTTTTGTGCATTCAGACAAAGCGCCTTTGATTTTAACTTTCTAACCATTATTTCCTGATTTGGCTTTTCATTGTACTATTACTTCAACTTTGTGCTTCCTTTTCACACTGCTTATCTTGAACCAAATATGATGTTATTCTATGGCCTTGACTTTTCTGCATAAATTTATAAATTTCTCTTCACTTGAACCTTCTGCCCTGTCCTGCTTTATTAATTAAAGCCCTAACTATCTGTTTCAGCAGGGTACTGCAGAGAACAGCATCTACCCTGTCTCATTCTTTTCACCCTTCCCAATTCTATAAATTATGGAGAGTTTACCTTTGGAATTTTCGCACCATGCACACGAGCACCGGGAAACTCATACCTGTTGGATAACAGCAAAGGCCATCTCCAGATGTCCCCTTCGCCATCTGACTTGTGGTCATATCTTCCCGTCCCTGACTGTTAACCAGACCCGCAGTGCTTCCTAATTATGAATGTCTGATACTGCCTGGGTTAACATGTCTTGTTAACTTTCCTTTTGCCCAAAATGTCTGCACCTCCATTTACAGGTCATTTTTTTTCTTTCTGAATCAGAGTCTCCTGGCTCAGAGGTTGGCACAGTACCGTAGTGCCACAAAGACCCTGCCTATACAGTGTTTCTTTTTAAATATTTAGAGATGCTATTACACATCACTGAATGTTAGTTTCTTTCACCACCAAATCGCCTATGTTACTTTACTACTTTATCCTCCGTCATTAAATCACGTGTTTCTGAATTGATTACCAACTTGTTTGCAAAATTCATGAGGGCATTGCAATGAAACCAAAGTGAGGGAAAGGTGAGGAGAGAGCGCAATTAAACCTATTTAGTCTTTTTCTATCCAGAAGTGCTCTTATACACAATTGAATGTTTTCTTCCATCACCAAATCATCTGTAGTATTTTTAATTTATTAACCACCACCAGTAAATCACCCGTGTTTTCCAATTGATTAATTTACAAGCAAAGCTCATGAAGGGCAATGTAGACCACCAAAGGTGAGGTAGCAGACAGACTCTAGTTCATCAATTCTGAGCTAAATTTCCTCAAGATATCGACACTTATTATTGATGGGGCTATCTAGGAATCACAGTGCTCTCCACAAACTCCCATATATTGCACTTGTGACACACCACTTGTGCTGCCATCTCTGTGTTTTATTGAATTGATTAGTCCATGCATATCATCAACTTGGATTTAGTTTCTAGAATTTTAACTAATTATTGATTTAGTTGAAGTTAGAGGTAGATGAAATTTTTTTTAAAGTATAACACAAACCACAACAAGTATTACAGGTTAAAAAAAAGCACATCTTTCCACGTCTCCACTGAATTCCCACTTGTAATAAATTTTCAACTTTTTTATTCTGGCAATATGACTGTTATGCGACTACTCAAATTTCACTGAACAACCTTACTTCAATGGAGACATTCATCTTTCACGGTTCTTTCTTAAATTCAATGAACAAAACACAATCTCCACCATAGTAAGGCAAGGAGAGAGGTTTCAAGTCCACTCAAGCTGACTACTCACTGTCCGTCATGACTTCCTATGGGAAACTCTCAAAACACTTATGGTACCAGTAGCATTCCACCCTCTTAAATTCCTAAAGTTTGGGAATCCCAATTGATCATTTTGCAGTTTTGTGTTGAATGATATGCAGGAATAGCCTTTCATTAATCCACAAAATAGTTGTAGTGTTTCCATTCTTCAAAATCACTTTTTTTTTTCGTTCCATTCATTTCATTGTACTGTGAAGTCTCAACTTAAATCAACATTGAACTGTCACTACGTGAATGAAGTAATATTTATTTTTCTAAAGTAAACAAATTCACTCTTTTTGCATTTTCTTGTGCAGTTTTACTTCCATATGCCCATTTTTAAAAATATTGTACTGTGCTAAAGCATATTAATGGCAAAATGTGTTTCCTGTGCTTAAAGCATCCTATTTGAAATGAATGTTAGTTTGCTTCTGTGTTTGATCAGTTGTAACTGACTTAGGTGTTTGATTTTGAAACTGCAGGTGTTTTCATGTTTTATACACAATAGCTCCAGTTGGATCAATTTGAGAGTAGATGATCTTTACAGAATTTGCCGCAAGTGGCATTCTGAAGAAGATTGCTAATTAGAATTCACGTTTTGTGAAAGGGAGAAATTCAATGTAAAATATGTGTAGACCAGCTGTTCTGAAGCAAGGCAGTAGAATGACTTCTTTGATCAAAATTTGAATTGCGTGACAACTCTGGATTCAATTCTTCCTTTAAAGTCAAATTGCTATGCTACATGTTGAAGTTTTTTCTTGCAATAAGCTATGCTTTTTCATACTAAAGATGAACGCACGGGCTGCTTGCAGTATTACCTGTAGTTAGTGTATCTGTGCTTTTTGCATATTTATCAGATTGACTAAAAAAGCTGTGGTTATGTCCATAAACCAGCTATAAGTAAAGCTGGCTCACTTTATTTAATAGACCACATGCCCTATTGTGGATTGCTCGATTATTAACAAGACTTCATAGCCTTGCACATTGCCTACTTGCTAAGTTAACTTGCATGATCACAATCAAAATGTCTTGGTCAGCCTTGATTATTTTCCATTGCTGTGGGACTTGCATCATAAATCGGACCTCAAATTCAGTCATTTGAGATTCACGCCCAACTGGACATAGGAAAGAACAGCTGGTGTTGAATTTCCATGCATCAACATCGCTATTTTTAAGAAAAAAAAGACATTTGAGCTGGGTAAAAACTGAATTGTGTAGATTTATTTAGTGGCTTCGCCTATTACACTCATAATAGTGTTGCTCAGCAAAACATTTTGTTTTCTGTTCCAGGAGTTGGTCAGTAAACTACTGTACTTCTATTTTAAGGATCAGAAAACCAAAGGTATGTTATTTTGAATGCATCAAAGTGGGATAGCCAACAAAAGTAATTAGTCTTTCCAATGGTTAAATGAACAAGTGTAATATAAGGAAAAACTGAAAGAATTGTGGATGCTGTAAATCAGGAACAAAAACAGAAGTTGCTGGAAAAGCTCAGCAGGTCTGGCAGCGTCTGTGAAGAAAAAAATCAGAGTTAATGTTTCGGGTCTGGTGACCCTTCCACAGAGCAGTGTAGTTCTTAGGAAGGTCATTGGACCTGAAACGTTAACTCTGATTTTTTTTCTTCACACTGTAGTAAAAGAGCGATTTCCAAGAATGATAAGATGCTAAAGTCCACCAAAATAATGTAGTGTGGCATTGTAGGGGAAAAAGTTCAAGCTCTGACTTCAACAGGATGTTTGTGTGTAATCTGAATTGATGTGCCAGAAAAAATATATTTGGTGCAATGTTTCTTCCCTTTTATGGTAAAATCCAGAGCAGGTTGTACACTGAGTACAGTCTGGCAGTTAATTGTTACAAAAAGTCCTTTTTGAGTGCAGGTACAAGTACAAAATAAATTCGACAAAATGTATTCCATTGGATGAAAACTCATTCAGACCTCCCATGGCTGTAGAAAACAAAAGATATTTTGAACAGAAATTGGAGAGAATAGGGAGTGAGCACCTTTGGACAATATTTTACCTGGTGGTCCATCTGTTACCAATATCTGTTCCTGGAATTTTGATGTCAGAATGTGGGTAAACATTTGTTCTACTGTCAGAGACATGAATCATTTGCAGTGAGCACACTCCATGGATAGAAATTGTAATGTGCTTTGAAATGGCTGTGTGGTTCATAATCAAGGACTAAATATTGTATTTGTGTTTACTTACAGTCAGCAGTGATGCTGTCATCATTATGTCTGAAATGCTGAAAATATTTGTTATAGGTAAGCATGTAAGATGAATCATTTAATGGGCTGTGTGTAATACAGTACAATAAAATAATAAGATGTACTGGACTTTGTGTTCATTACACTAAGAAATCCCATCCTAATGTACAGCACAAACAGACCATTCTTTCCAACCGAGAAACACACTGGAACATATAGCACCAGTTAACATAAGCTACAAGCTAGTAAAACACAAAGAAACCAAGTACAATTAACAATTCGAGATTTGAATACAACTTTGAGAGATGTTCAGTCAATTAAACAGATTGGATGCAGAGGAGAGATCCTACTTTGCTTGCACTGTGTTAATACAATGATAAAAATGAACTACCAGTTTTGGACTTTCATCACCTGATTCGAGACATTTCATGATGTCAGTACTTGAACCTTCTTTTAGTAATACATTCTCCCCTTTTTACACTGTATGCCTTCATTTGTTCATATTTGATGTGTTTTATTACTTTTCTTGGGGTTGCTAAGTAATAAAAGTTCCTCTTTTACTCAAAACTTTATAATTGACTCCTTCATTTTGACTAGTACCAGTTTTTAATTGAAGTCTGATTTAGGTGTGTACTAAAAGAATTAAAAATCTTAGTGGCTAATGCCAGGGTTTAGAAGACTGGAACCAATTCATTTCCCTGCCTCCCCCCAACGACCTGGTCATAACAAAATTGGGGGCTCTATGATTGTGATTGTTCCCACAAGTGAATAAAAGAATTAAAGGAGAGAAAAATTAAATTGTTCCTTGAAAAGCTGTTTTTTTTGTTTAAGAAATGAAAATGCGAAAAAAGACAACTTTGAAAAAATGAAAGCGTTGTTCTTGGAAAAATTAAAAGGGGTAGTTAGACACACAGGTGAGGTTCCATCTGAAGGCTAGAAAACCAGAGATTGAAAAATCGGTGGTGATATAAATAAAGTCACCATAGCCCCAGAAGACCATAGGGCTGCTCTATCAATCAATGGGGGGGGTGGGGGGGAATCCTGGCGGTGGTTTAATCTGAGGGTCACCAGGCCTCAGACGAGGAGCAAGATTGAGAAGACAGGACGTTCATGGTGACCTCAACCTGTTTGTGAACTGAATCTGTACTATTGGCGTCACTGTGCATCGCAAACCAGCCGTCCAGCCAGCTGAGCTAATATGTAAAGGTGGAAACTGACAACTGATAAAACTGGAACAGCAATGATTAGAAGTGGAATTCCAACAGAGAAAAAAGGAAAGAGAAACCCAGGAACAAAAAGGCAAGGCAGGAAAGAAAAGAAGGGAGAATCCTAATGAAGGCAACTCAGGTGAGGAAATCAGTTCTAACTGAGAAGTTAAGGGCTGAAGTATTCAAGTTCACCCATTTTTAATCCCCAATATTTAAGAAGAAATGAAACTCCCTTTTTGTCTATTTTGAGAGGTTAGCATAGCAGTAAAAGTGGCTACTCCAAAAAGTGGCTCTCCTTGCAGAGCCGACTGAGAGGGCATACTAATTAAGTCTGTTCCCTCTTGCCTTAGGATGGTGCAATTGACTGAGACAGTGAAATGGTCTATTTAACCTCACTGTTGTCAAATAACCATTCCTGGATGAACTGAAAAATTAAGTTGTACCTTGTTTATTGACCTGCAACTGGGTTTTTAGTGGCAATTTAATTAATTACTACCATTGAACAACCAACCTACTCCTGAAACAGATGTGAATGTCGTTAAGTCTCCCTTCTTAATAAATATTTAGATTTTTATAAACTAGACTTCTAAATTCTTTCTTCTGATATTTCAGCTTCTGTTGTGATCCTGTGTACAAAACGTTATTCCGATCTTTCATTCTAAAAAAGAAGGGGCTTTTCATTTCCTGATTGGGTACTTAGATAGCTTGGTGACCTCTCTGGTACTCAACAGTGAGAATTCCCAGTAAATGATACCACAATCACTTGCATACTGAGATTGCAAAGATCTCAACAAAACACTTTCAAGATAAGAGGTGACAAGCTTGCTTTGCTGTGAGCTGCAAAAACCAGACCGTTGTTTCAGGCAGAATTAAACTGTTCAGAGCCATGACACTTCTGTTCAGTTTTGACCGCACATCATCTTCACCACTGCTTCCATCTCTGTAATGTCATTAGTCTCCACTCCTGCCTCTGTACATGTGTACTGAAACACTCATCTGTGCTTTTGTTGCTCAAGGGTTGGCTTTTCCAATGCTCTTCTGAACTTATCCAAAACTGCTAATGCACAGCAGGACCTCTTCACCCATCATGCCACAGCCCAGTGCAATGGCTACTGATGTGGTCCACCGCACTCTGCTTAAATTCCCATTCTAGTGGGAAACTATTTTGATGCCATCTGCCATTTCTATCACTTTAGTTCTGGCCTCGTGATCTTTTGAGAACTGTGGCACTCCAATGCTGGCTTCTTATGCATTGTCCACTTCCTTTTCTTGTTATGCCTGACATCTATAAGCAGCTTAAGGGATATCAGCATTACCTTCCCTAAACTATTTCTCGTACCTATGTTTTTAACCATCAGTCAATTGTCATATTTCTTTTCACTTTGTCAATGTCTGATTTATGTGAAATACCTTGCTGTTTTTCTATGCTAAATATGTTCTCTAAATTCCATTTGTTGATTGACTGTGTTGTAGGCAACATGTCGAGATTCTTCATAAGTCAACGATTATTGGAAATGTCATTCCTCAACAGAAAAAGAAGGGTTTCTTGGAAGGAATTTACTGATAGATATGCCATAAAAGTTCCAAAGTCTTTTATTTTGCATGATGTATTTGCTACACAATTTAACATGAAATTTGTATCTCATCCAGAGGCAGCAGCACGAACTGCCAGACAGGCATCTAATGAAGATTCTAGGACAGCAGACCTTGACCATTTTGAGAAGGTTTTGCCCCAACTGGTATGTAACAATAGTTACTTTATTTACCCTGCCGAGAAAGTTAAGAAAAATTTGGTTTAATTAAAACGGTGTAACAGGCTGTTCCTTTTCAAGAATGTGATGGTGTGTTAGCTTGTCCAGTCTACTGTTTTAATCCATAATATCTGTTGAGTAGCTCGTATGTAGGCTTACAGTTTTGAATGGGAGCATCTACACAGTCTGAATAGGAACTTGCATTGTGTACCTTCGTTAAGAATGTAAAATTAGAAATGATGGAATTTTTTCTTAATATAGTCAGCAAAATCTGTTCTGCACACAGCAAGCATCCTTTCCTTTGAAGTCAAAGGAGCATGAGTTCCTTGTAGTAAAGCAGAAATAGAAAATGGGAAAGGAGAGAAAAGACAATAGATAGCACTTTGCAGATGAAACCAATAAAATTACTCTTGTCAAAGCACATGTCAAATTTTACACAGTTGGAGTTCAAAGTATTTGCATGGTTGGAGTTCAAAGTCTTTTAGCTTGGGTGTAGTTTCTACCAGCTCCTATTCTACAACAGTTTTTTTTTGTATTACTGCTTACTTGCAACAAGTAAACAACACTCAAACAACTAGGATCTATTTACAACTCTGCTATTATACTGGCATTTGAAGTACCATGGTGGCACTTGAATTACTTCCTTTAAATAGACCAATGCAGGTTACTGTAGTTCTTAAGACATGATTCTATATTTAAGTGTTCAAACCGGCAACTGGTTAATGCGGACAAGACATTCTGCTACTGTCCACCTCAAATCAGAATCTTTCCTGTGTAACAAATTCTGACTGTTGAGTTTCCTGAATGTTCTAGCATTTGGAAGTGCAAGTGCAGTCTAGTTGAATACTGAGCATTTTGTAGTGATAGGAATTATTTTGTGAATGTTCAGGATGTCGTGGGGATTTAAAAGAGGTCTTTTACGTAGTTATTTGCGTTGTTTTGATGGAAAAGAACATGATGGGTGTTTGAGAAGGCGCTACAATGAAGGCACACAAAGACACGGTTAATGTAGCTACAAGTGTTAGGAGATAGTCATAGCACGCAAAGAAGTAAAATGCTATTTCTTTTCCCAAACTGCTGATAAAAGCATCTTGTATTCTATCCCAGTAATCTTAGTGATTTGTTAACTAATAACCATCTCCAAGCATTTGGTAGTTTGTTGATGCCAAATTAGGGGCATCTCTGTAATGTTATTAATTTCTACTCCTGTCTCTATATATGTGCTACTGAAACACTCATCCATGCTTTTGTTGTTCAAGGGGTGGCTTTTCCAATGTTCTTCTGAGCTCATCCAAAACTGCTAATGCACAGCAGCTCCACTTAACCCATTGTGCCACAGCCCAGTGCAATGGCAACTGTTGTGGTCCACCAAACCCTCAAATTCCCATTCGAGTGTTAAACTATTTTGACTGCACCTGCCACTCCTATCACTGTAGCTCATGGTGACCTCAGTCAGTGTGTGAACTGAACCTGTGCTGTTGGTATCACTGTGCATCGCAAACCAGCTGGCCAGCCAGCTGAGCTAATAGATAGAGGTGGAAACTGACAAATTAGGCGCAATTTACAAACTCAGGAGGTCTTAAACTGTTTCATGAAAGGGTAAATGGTACAGTGCACAGAAAAATGAATGATTATTGGGAGGGTGGCAAAAAGCATGAGACATGAGGGCTCTTGTGATACAATGGTAGTGCTCCTTACCTCTGAGCCAGGAGACCTGGTTTCAGGTCCCACCTGCTTCAGAAGTACATAATAACATCTCTGAACAGGTTAGTTAGAAAATACCTAAAAAGCAAGATTCTTGTGAGCAGAGGAGATGCAGACACAGGCTAAGTCACTGATTTTTCTGACTGGAAATTTAGGAAAAGCTTTGGACTTTTTCCAGCCTTATCTACTTTTTAAAAACATTTGCTCACAGGTTATAGGGATTGCTGGCTACACTTGCATTTACTGTCTATGACACCTTCATCCTATGAATAAATAAATTTTAAAAAAAGCAAAGACTGCCAAAGCTAAAACTGCTGTTCTGGTTGTATGGATCTTTTCTTCTGAACTGAACCTGCTTGTGGCTCTTGGTTTCTCTCTATAGGTTGCAAAATCTGAAAACTTTGTAAACACTTCAGCAATTATCTCACTAGTATATCTAGTCATTTAGCTTAAATCACATACTTACTTAGAAATGCAATTTGAACTTTTCTGAAAAAAAAAACAAAAACCTACTTTAGCTCTACTTCAGAATCTAAAATTTCCAAACGATAACAATAAAACTAAAGTACAAATCTTCATCACAGTAGACAATTAGTTTTGTAAAGCTGATTGGATGATATTGCATTTGAATTTAAGCTTTTAATATGAAAAGTGTTATTTAAAAGAGAATTATGAAATTTGTAATTGGAAATGTTTGATTTAGTTCCTTAAATAGGAGGCCCTGAACCACAATCAGAAATGAAACAGCAAAAGTAATCATTAGAATGATTTCTGCACGGATGTGATAGGCTGAATGTGCTATAAGCTTTTCTACATTTCTAATCACATTCAGCATTTACAGCTATAAAAAGGGATTTCTGTCCATTCAAGGAAGGGGGGAATGGGGAGAAAGGCAAATGAATTTAAGCCTGAAAGAGAAGGAACAGACAGCTTTTAAATGATTGAAAATTGAATTGTTCAAGCCATTTAAATTTGACATAGCATTCAATCAGTAATCAGAAGACTGTATCTGATCATAAGGGAAAATATAAGCAGAAGCTGGAATTTTTCTAACAATTACAACATGATGCTTTACTGGTCGCTATTATGATACAGTCTCTATCAGTTAAGAGAGGACCAACTATTCAAAAAGGCCTATGAAAGTACAGAGGGAAAATTATAGTAAATCTTCCTGTCTCATTTATGTTATTAAAACAATCCTGCAATTATATTAATCCTTTTCTTAAGATTAAACTCTTAAAATCCAACTGGAAATGATTAAATGCAAATATTCTAGCCATTTATTTAGTTCTTGTGTTCGATCATTGAGCAGCACTGGGTAGTTCAATTGGGGTTAATGCAAATAAACATCAGTGAACCCAGCATAGGGAGTAGAGAATCAGTGAGGGTTCCAGCAGAGGGTTGGTGACAAGAAGGACTGCAGATGCTGGAAGCCAGATTCTATAGCCAGAAAACTAAGGGGATTCTATCCTTGATAAGGAGATAGTAGGAACTGCCGATGCTGGAGAGTCTGAGATAACAAGGTGTAGAGCTGGATGAACACAGCAGGCCAAGCAGCATCAGAGGAGCAGGAAAGCTGACGTTTCGGGTCTGGACCCTTCTTCAGAATTGGGGGAGGTGAAGGGGATTCTGAAATAAATAGAGAGAGAGGGGGAGGTCGATGGAAGGTGGCTAAAGGAGCAGATAGGTGGAGAGGAGACAGACAGGTCAAGGAGGCGGGGTTGGAGCCAGTAAAGGTGAGTGTAGGTGGGGAGTTAGGATGGGGTTTGGTCAGTCAAGGAGGCGGGGATGAGGCTGGTAGGTAGGAGGTGGGGGTGGGGGTTGAGGTTGAGGTGAGAGGAGCGGATAGGTGGGAGAAAACACAGACAGGTCAAGGAGGTGGGAACGAGCTGGGCTGGTTTTGGGATGAGGTCGGGGGTGGGGAGATTTTGAAGCTTGTGAAGTCCACATTGATACCGTTGGGCTGCAGGGTTTCCAAGCAAAATATGAGGTGCTGTTCCTGCAACCTTCTGGTGGCATCGTTGTGGCACTGGAGGAGGCCCAGGATGGACATGTTGTCCAAGGAGTAGGAGTGGGAGTGGAAGGGGGAGTTGAAGTGGTTCGTGACTGAGAGGTGCAGGTGTTACTCAAAGCGGTCTCCAAGCCTCCGCTTGGTTTCCCCAATGTAGAGGAGGCCACATCGGGAACAGCAGATACAATATACCACATTAGCAGATGTGCAGGTGAACATCTGTTTAATGTGGAAGATTTTCTTGGGGCCTGGGATGGGGGGGATGGGGGTGAGGGGGGAGGTGTAGTGGCAGGTGTAGCACTTCCTGCGGTTGCAGGGAAAAGTGTCAGGGGTGGTGGGGCAAGTGGGGAGTGTGGAGCGGACAAGGGAGTCACAGAGAGCGGCCCCTTCGGAAAGCAGATAAGGGTGGGGAGGGCAAAATGTCTATCCTTATTGTTGTTGGGGGAGGGGGTTTGAGGGCAGAAGTGTGAGCAATGGAGATGTGGTTGAGGGCATCCTTAATTAGAGGAGGGGAAGTTGCAGTCCTTGAAGTAGGAGGATATCTAGGATGTCCTGGAGTTGAACACCTTATCCTGGGAGCAGATGCGGCAGAGGAATTGGGAGCATGGGATAGCATTTTTTGCAGAAGGGTGGGTGAGAGGAGATGCAGTCGAGGTAGTTGTAGGAGTCAGTGGGTTTGAAATGGATGTCATTGGTGAGTCGGTTACCGGAGATGGAGACGGAGAGGTCCGGTGTTGGGGGGGGAGGGAGGTGTCAGGAATTGTCCAAGTGAATTTGAGGGCTGGATAGAAGGTGTGGCGAAGTTGATGAACTGCTCAAGCTCCTAGTGGGAGCATGAGGCGGCATCGATGCAGTCATCAATATAGCAGAGGAAAAGGTAAGGGATGGTGCCAGTGTAGTTGTGGAAGAGGGACAAATCGGGGATGGAGAGGTCCAAGTGGTCGATGTTCACAGAATCCCTACAGTGTGGAAATAGGCCCTTCGGCCCAACAAGTCCACACTGACCCTCCGAGCATCCCACCCAGACCCAAGCCTCTATAACACACCTAATCTACACATCCCTGAACACAATGGGCAATTTAGCATGGCCAATCCACCCATCCTGCACATCTTTGGACTGTGGGAGGAAACCAGAGCACCCGGAGGAAACCCACGCAGACATGGGGAGAATGTGCAAACTCTACACAGACAGTGGAATCAAACCCAGGTCCCTGGTGCTGTGAGGCAACAGTGCGAACCACTGAGCCACAGGTTGAGGGAGGGTAGGACACCAGGAGGGGCTGTGTAGGAAGATGGAGTTCGCTGGAGAAGGTGTTGTTAGAGGGTGGGTTGGATTCCCATTCAAAGAAATAGGCGTGGAGGTGGTGGAATGATGACATGGAGACGTACGCTAAATTTGTTTCTGTGTGATGGTAGGTGGCGGAAATGTCAGGATGATGCATTGGATTCAGAGGTTGGTGGGGTGGTATGGTGAGGACTGCCCAACCCCAAGCCCTGCTGGGTATTCATCATCCCCCCCC
>NC_063354.1:7833907-7863312 GCF_021869965.1 Rhincodon typus
CCTATCCCCTCCTCCCACCTCAAGCCGCACCTCCATCTCCTACCGACCAACCTCATCCCGCCCCCTTGACCTGTCCGTCCTCCCTGGACTGACCTATCCCCTTCCTAACTCCCTACCTACACTCACCTTTCCTGGCCCCATCCCCGCCTCTTCGACCTGTTTGTTTCCTCTCCACCTATCCTCTCCTCTATCCCTCTTCTATCCGCTTCCCACTCTCTCGCTATTTATTTCAAAACCCCCTTCCCCTCCCCCTTTTCTGATGAAGGGTCTAGGCCCGAAACGTCAGCCTCTCTGCTCCTATGATGGTGCTTGGCCTGCTGTGTTCATCCAGCCCTGCACCTTGTTGTCTCGGATTCTCCAGCATCTGTAGTTCCTACTATCTGATTCATTCCAATTATCCTTCTTGTTAATGTCTTGTTTAATAGGGAAATTTATCTCCATCCAAATGTACATAGTAATACAAACATTCCTTCTTCATTCACTTACATTTTCAGGAGTTAAATTATGTCATTTGCAATGGCATTGTTGACTATTGACCGTGGCAAAACTGAACTAATCCACATTACTACTACATCTTTTCATCTGTGGAAAGGTTGAATTTAAACCCTTCAGAAATTATGCTTAATTTTTATTAAAAGTGTGTACATTATAACTGACTTTATCAGGTTGGCCAAATAAATGTTACATACATAATGCATTACTTCAAAAGTATACAATGGAATATTAGTAATTTAACACAGCAGTCCAACAAAGATCACGGATATTGACAATCCATTCGTTCTTATCAGGAGTAATGTTGTACAAAACAACCCTACTCCTCCTCAAGAAGTGCATTGCTTTTGTTAATGTAATGTAATCTATCAAATTAGCTTTTAATCTACTGTACCTAAACACCCAACATGGTACCTGTGCTAAAGCAGTTTTATAGTTTTTTTTATAGAGTAGGTTTTATAGAGAAGATCATAAGCCATCATTTTTGCACCTCCAGCATGATGCCACCACCAGACACACATTCTCTTCCTCTCCCTTGTCAGCATTTCACAGGAACCACTCCCTCTGGGACACCATGGTCCACTTCTCCTCCACTCCCAACAACTCCCCACATCACCTTCTCATGGAATTACAGAAAGTGTAACACTTGCTTGTTTATTTCCTCCCTCCTCACCATCCGAGGCTCCAGACACATCTTCCAGGTGAAGAATACGTGTACTGCATTCAATCTAGTCTACTGAGAGCAGTGAATATGAGGTCTTCTTTACATTGGGGATACGAAATGCAGATTGGGCGATTGCTTTGCAGAACACCTATGTTCTGTCTGTAAGAAATGACCCCGAGCTTCCAGTTGTCTGCCATTTCAACACATCGTGATGTTCTCTGGCCAACATCTCTATCTCAGGCATGCTGCATTGTTTCAGCGAAGCTCATCACAAGCAGGAAGAAGAGTATCTCATTTTCTGCTTGTCGACCCTGCAGCCTTAAGGACTCAATAACTTTAGGGCCTGAACATCATCTTCCATGTCTTTTAACCACCCCAAGCCTTGTTGAGAGATAGGTTGCTTTCAGCACAGTCAACCCATTTTCACCTACTTATAGCCCCAATGACCAGCTTTTCTTTCTCCCTGGGTCACCATTATCCATCCCGTTGTCTGTCATTCTCTCTCTCTCACTCTAGGCTCCATCTCCACCTATCATGTACTCCCCCGACCAACCTGCTGTCTTCGGTATATATGCCACCTTTTCTTAGCCACCATATGTTCTGAAAAAGGGTTGTTGGACATGAAATGTTAACTAGTTTCTTTCCACAGATGCTACCAGACCTGCTGAGTTTCTCCAGCAATTTCTGTTGTTGTTTCAGATTTCCAGCATCTGTGGTTCTTTGTTTAATTTTAAACAGAATCTAAGCCTGTCTAATCCTATCCCTGAGAGTAGCAGTATCTCTCTTTAAGGGACCCAACAGTGAAATCAAATTTCCTGTATCAAAAAATATTGTGTGGGGCATGTCCTTCTTGCCCAGAGACCTGACTGCAGCCTGTCACATTGTTTGATCGCACTTTCCAGTTGACCAAGTACCATTTGGATTTAAGTCCCTCACCTGTCACAATGTACTTCCAGATTATGTCCACAAGGTGGCTGTGTAGAGCAATTTACCAATGTCTTTCTCAACTCCAACACTATCTTTCCCATAAGTACCTTAAATTCATCAGTTGACTGGGGACAAGCCTCTGGTCAATTTACCAGCAGTCCCTGAATTTCAAATACACATCAGTGCAATGTCCAACCACTAAAACACAATTATGCAATGGAGAGCAATTATTGACTAAGTTCATTAAACCAATTTTAAGGCTGCTATAAAATTCTGAATGCTGGAAGAATTGACTGTACAAATATCAGTATCGCTTGCATGTGAGTAAACTGTCGTGCCATTCTCAGTGCTGTAAGAACGTATCAGAACCAGCTAATTTAAGTTAACAAAATACTGTGAAGTCTTGTTCCTTGTGGAAGGGGGATTACATTAACCCAGCAGTGGTCCAGTGTGGACAGCCTGGCGAGAGCTTGCTGCTTTCGCCCCACCTGCACTTTACAGTTTGTGGCAGGTGCTTCAAGTGTGCTCACCACTTCAAAGCACTGCAAGCAGTTGGAAGTAATTAGACCTCAGGGAAAAAGAAAGTCAAGCTGCAAGACAATGGCAAGTGCCAGGAACACAGGGGTTCTCTAGGCACTTTGAAGTTCATTCAGCTAGACCAAAGTGCTGTTTGGTTTAGAAGAACGTGTCAAGCATCAGTGAAAGGACCACACGAGTAGAGGGTGACGGAAGGAGTACATTTTCTAACATGAAGAGTGTCAAACCCCCTTTAGATAATAAGCACTTCTTTAAGTATATGCAGGGGTTCATATTCTGTAGACAAATACAATGACCCTCTTTGTACCAGTTGATTAAAGAGCTCATAGCATATGATTTCAATGTATATTTTTATTAGGATAAGGATGAAAGTCTAATTTCAACTGTTGAACCTTCTTTACCAAACCTCTTCTCTCCTTTCATTAAGTTCCTCTCTTCCTGTTTTGTGTAATCACTGAATGAACTATTGAACAGACCTTGGCATCTATGGTCAGAGAAACACACCCATTCTATGCATAATATAGATAATACTCAGACACAGAACATAATACATGCTTTGTATATATTACACACAGATACAATCTTAAGAGTGCAATCAAATCTGTAAAGTGGCATAATATTTAAATGACAATACAACAAAACATTCAGTTGATGTCTGGTGACCTCTAATGAAAAAAATCAATCCAAATACCTTGTGAAATTCAGTCACAACACCAGCTTTACACACCTTTTTACTTCTTCTTCCATGCCTTCCAGGATTTTCAGAACTATATGTCCACTTAGAATATAGATGTAATTTAGAAATGGGAAACAATTTATTTCAGGATGTGGTTTGATGCTTTTCTTTCTTTCCTGCATCCACACAATCCTGAAACCAGGAGTTGATCAGGACACAAAAACACCAACACAGTTTTAGGCCAGAGAGCTAGATGTCATAGCAGAAGTAGTTCATTCAGCCCCATCAAGTCTGGACCACCATTCAATGAGAAGGCTGATCTGGTAGTTCACAAATCCATTTTCCTGCCTTTTCTCTGCAATTCTTGATTCCCTCACTGATTAAAAATCTATCTGGATCTTGAACATCCTTAACAACCCGGCAGCAACAGCGCTCTACAGTAAAGAATTCCACAGATTCCCTACTCTTTGAGAGAAGAAATCTCTCCCTAACTGTCTTAAACTAGTGATCTGTCATTGGAGAATATGCCCTCTGGTCCTAGACTCTCTCACTAGGGGAAGCAACCTCTGAATATATACTCTGGCAAGCCCTCTAGGAATCAGATATTTCAATAAGGTTGTCTCCCATTCTTCTGAACTTCCATTAGTACAGACATAATCTACTCAATCACTTCTCAGAAGAAAACCTGTTCATACCCAGGATCAATCCAGTGAACCTTCTCTGGACTGCCTCCAATGCCGGTAATATGCTTTTTTAGACAAGGGGACAAAAACCATTCACAGTATTCTAGATGGTAGAGTTGGGAAAAGGACCAAGTCAGGGCAGGCAGGAACAAAGCAGAGAACGAGGTAAGACTGATAAATTAAACTGCATTTATTTCAATGCAAGAGGCCTAACAGGTAAGGCAGATGAACTCAGGACATGGATGGGAACATGGGACTGGGATTATCATAGGAATTAGAGAGACATGGCTCAGGGATGGAAAGGACTGGCAGTTTAATGTTCCAGGGTACAGATACTATAGGAAGGGTAGAAAGGTCGGGGAGGGGGACAAGAGAAGAGGAGGAGTGGTGTTTTTGATTAAGGGTAACATTAGGGAGGATATTCCTGGGAATACGTCCATGGAAGTTATTTGGGTGAAACTGAGAAACCAGAAAGGATGATCACCTTATTGGAATTGTACTATAGACCCCCACCAAGTAGTCATCAGGAAATTGAGAAACAAATTTGTAAGGAGATCTGTTATCTGTAAAAATAATAGGGTGATTATGGCAGGGGATTTTAACTTTCCAAACATAGACTGGGGGACTGCCACAGTGTTAAGGGTTTAGATGGGGAGGAATTTGTTAAGAGCATAAAAGAAAATTTTCTGATTCAGTATGTGGATGTACTCACTAGAGAAGGTGCAAAACCTGACCTACTCTTGGGAAATAAGGCAGGGCAGGTGACTGAGGTGTCAGCGGGGCAGTACTTTGGGGCCAGTGACCATAATTTTATTCGTTTTAAAATAGTGATGGAAGAGGATAGATCAGATCTAAAAGTTAAAGTTCTAAATTGGAGGAAGGCCAACTTTGATGGTATTAGAACTTCCAAAAATTGATTGGGGGTGGCTGTTTGCAGGTAAAGGGATGGCTGAAAAATGAGATAACAAGAGTCCAGAGACGGTATAGTGTGGAGCTGGAGGAACACAGCAGGCCAGGCAGCATCAGAGGAGCAGGAAAGTTGATGTTTTGGATTGGGACCCTTCTTCAGAAAGCCCCATTTCTGAAAAAGGGTCCTGACCCGAAACATCAGTTCCACACTGTGTTATCTCTGACTCCAGCATCTGCAGTTCCTGCTATCTGCAGAGACAGTATGTTCCTGTTAGGGTGAAGGGCAAGGCTGGCAGGTTTTGGGAATGCTGGATGATTAGAGAAATTGAGGTTTTGGTCAAGAAAAAGGAGAAAGCATGTGTCAGGTATAGACAGCAAGGATTGAGTGAATCCTTAGAAGAGTATAAAGGCAGTAGGAGTATACTTAAGAGGGAAATCAGGAGGGCAAAAAGGGGACACGAGGTAACTTTGGCAAATAGGATTAAGGAGAATCCAAAGAGATTCTACAAATACATTAAGGACAATAGGGTAATTAGGAAAAAAATAGGGACCCTTAAAGATCAGCAAGGCCATCAATGCATTGAACCACAGGAGATGGTGGAGATACTAAATGAGTATTTTGCATTAGTGTTTACTGTGGAGAAAAACATGGAAGATACAGAACGTGGGGAAATAAATAGTGATATCTTGAAAAATTGTCCATATTACAGAGGAGGTCGTACTGGATGTCTTAAAACACAAAGGTGGATAAATCCCCAGGACCTGATCAGGTGTATCCTAGAGCTCTATGGGAAGCTAGGGAAGTGATTGCTGGGCCCCTTGCTGAGATATTTGTATCATCGATAGCCACAGGTGAGGTGCCAGAAGACTGGAGGTTAGCTAACATGGTGCCACTATGTAGGAAACGTGGTAAAGAAAAGCCAGGGAACTATAGACTGGTGAGGTTGACAATGGTGGTGGGCAAGTTGCTGGAGGGAATCCTGAGGAACAGGATTTACATGATTTGGAAAGGCAAGGACTGATTAGGGATCGTCAACATGGCTTTGTGCGTGGGAAATCATGTCTCACTTACTTTGAGTTTTTTGAAGAAGTAACAAACATGATTGATGAGGGCAGAGTGGTGGATGTGATCTATATGGACTTCAGTAAGGCATTTGACAAGGTTCCTCTTGGTAGACTGGTTAGCAAGGTTAGATCACATGGAATACAGGGAGAATTAGTCATTTGGATACAAACTAGCTCGAAGGTAGAAGACAGAGAGTGGTGGTGGAAGGTTGCTTTTCAGACTGGAGGCCTGTGACCAGTGGTGTGCCACAAGGATCAGTGCTGGGTCCACTGCTTTTCATCATTTATATAAATGATTTGGCTGTGAACATAGGAGGTATGGTTAGTAAGTTTGCAGATTACACCAAAAGAGGTGGTGTAGTGGGACAGCGAAGAAGGCTACTTCAGAGTTCAATGAGATCTTGATCAGATGAGCCAATGGGCCGAGGAGTGGCAGAAGGAGTTTAATTTAGATGAATGTGAGGTGTTGCATTTTGGAAAGGCAAATCAGGGCAGGATTTATACACTTAATAGTAAGGTGCTGGGGAGTGTTGCTGAACAAAGAAACCTTGGAGTGCGGGTTCATAGTTCCTTGAAAATGGAGTCACAGGTAAATAGGATAGCGAAGATGATGTTTGCTATGCTTGCTTTCATTGGTCATTGCAGTGAGTATAGGAGTTGGGAGGTCATGTTGTGGCAATGGTTCGGCCACTTTTGGGAAACCGTGTTCAATTCTGGTCTCCCTGCTATAGGAAGGATGTGAAACCTGAAAGAGTTCAGAAAAGGTTGACAAGATATTGCCAGGGTTGGAGGGTTTGAGCCATAAGGAGAGGCTGAATAGGTTGGGGTTATTTCCTCTGGAGCATCGGAGGCGGAGGGATGACCTTATACAAGTTTATAAAATCATGAGGGACATCAATGGAGTGAATAGCTAAGGTCTTTTCCCCAGGGATGGGGAGTCTAAAACTAGAGGGCATGGATTTAAGGTGAGAGGGGAAAGATCTAAAAGGGACCCAAAGGGCAATGTTTTCACGCAGAGGGTGGTGCACGTATGGAATAAGCTGCCAGAGGAAATGGTGGAGGCCAGTACAATTACAGCATTTAAAAGATATCTGGATGGGTATATGATTAGGAAGGGTTTCAAGGAATATGGGCCAAATGCTGAGAAATGGCACCAGATTTATTTAGGATATCTGGTCGACATGGATGAGTTGGACTGAAGGGTTCGTTTCTGTGCTGTACAGCTCTACGACTCTATGTGCCTGGGCTAATGCCCTGTGTAATTTTAGCACGACTTCTCTATTTTTGTAGTCCATTCCCTTTGAAATAAAGGCCAACATTTCATTTGCTTTTCCTAGAGGGTCAATTAGCTCACTTGGCTGGTTTGTGAAGCAGAGAGAATCCAATAGCGTCAGTTCAATGTCCACACTGGCTGAGCTTACCAGGAAGGACTCTCAACCTCTCTCCTTGCCCGAGGGGTGGTACCATCAGGTTAAACCACCACCAGTCTTCTCTCTCTAATGAGAGAGAGCAGCCCTATCGTCTAGTAGGACTATGGCAACTTTACGATTTACTACCTGCCGAACTTCAATCCTATTTGTAATTCATACACAAGGACTCCAAATCCCTCTGTACTACAGCTTTCTGAAGTCTTTCTTCATTTAAAATAAAATTCAACTCCTTTCTACTCTTCCTACTACAATGCATAAACTCTCATTTTCCCACATTATATTCATCTACAAAGTTTTTGCCCAGTCTCTTAACCAGTCTATATCCCTCCATAGACTTTGTGTCATCCTCATTACTTCCCTCCCACTTATTTTTTTGTCATGTGTAAACTTGGATATAATCATTTGCATTCCTGATCCAAGTCATTAATATATATTGTACTTCTGACCCTAACACTGATCCATGTGACACTGCATCAGTTTTAAGGTGCCCACCCAAAAATGCTCCCCTTATTTCAACTCTGTTTTCTATTAGTTAGCCAATCTTCTATCCCTACTAATATACTATCCCTGACACCATGGGTTCTTATCTTATTTAGTAGTCTAACATAGTGCAGTACATTACCAAACACCTTTTGGAAATCTGAATATCTACTGGTTCCCCTCATGTATCCTGCTTGTTATCTCCTCAAAGAATTCAAAAAATTTGTCAGGCATGATATTCCTTCATTAAGCCATTCTGGCTGTGCTTCTTCATAGTTTGTATTTCTTCATGCTCTGCTTTCACATCCATTATAATAGATTCTAATATTTTCCTAATATTTAATGTCAAATGTTAAGCTAACTGGCCTACAGTTACCTAGAGATAGCAAGAACTGCAGATGCTGGAATCAGAGACAATACAACGTGGAGCTGGAGGAACACAGCAGGTCAGGCAGCATCAGAGGAGCAGAAAAGTTGACGTTTCAGCTCGGGACCCTTCTTCAAAAATATGAGTCTCTAATCCTATTTCCGAAGGAGGGGAGCCTTCTTCGGAAATGGGATGTGAGACTGATATTTCTGAAGAAGGGTCCCAAGCCGAAACGTCAACTTTCCTGCTCCTCTAATGCTGCCTGACCTGCTGTGTTCCTCCAGCTCCACATTGTATGGCTTATAGTTATCTGTGTTTTTGTCTCCATCCCTTTCAAAATAAAGGTGTTACATTTGCAGTTTTCCAATCCTCAGGGACTTATCCAGAATCTAAGGAGTCTTGGAAGGTTACTACCAGTCCATACATTATCTGTGTAACTACTGTCTCCAAAATCCAAGAACGCAACCCATCAAGATGTGGGGTCATATCAGTCTCTCGTCCCATTAGTTTCCCTAGAGCTTTTTCACTAGTAATGAATTTAAATTTCCTACCTTTTGCCACTTAATTATTTAGTATTTATGGAAGGCTATTAGTATCTTCTATTGTGAAGACTAATGCATAGTACTTATTCAACTTCTGTGTCATTTCCTAGTTTCCCTATTTCTCCAGTTTCATTTTCTAAGGGACAAATGTTCCCTTTCGACGCTCTCTTCCTTTCTATAGATTTAAAGGTCTTGCTGTCCATCTTGATATTACTTGTTTACCCTCAAAGCTTATTTTCTCTCTTCTTTTTCTCTCATTTATTGATAATAGTTTAATGGTTTTTAAAATGTCCCAATCCTCTGCTCTTACCTCCAATCTTTGTTACTTTTCCTTTCAATCTGATGTTATCTTTAACTTCTTTGGTTAACCATAGTTGGTTTATCCTTTCTAAATTCCACTTTCTTCACTGGGATACATCTTTGATGATGTCGGGAACTATCTTCTTAAACATCTTCATTGTTCTGCAACCATCTTTTCTTCTGAACTCATTTCTGAGCCCACTCCGGCCAGTTCTATGCCCATTCCTTTATAATTACCTTATTTGAGTGGAGTTGTTTCTGATCCATGTTCCTCACTCTCAAGCTGAATGCTAAATTCTACCATGCTATGGTCACTGTTTTCTAGGAAATCCTTTTCTCTGAAATCATTTATTAAACAAGCCTTACGAATTACCAGATCCAAAATAGCCTGATTCCTGGTGGAAACCACAACATCTTGTTGGAGGAAACTGTCCCAAATACTCAATTAATTCTTCCTCATGGCTACCTCTGCCAATCTGACTATCCAAATCTACACCCATGATTAACATACTGCCTTTTTATAGATGGCCCCATTATCACAATTTATTCTCCATCCCTTTGTGCAGCTACTGTTAGGGGGCTTATAGACTCCATCCCTTGTTACGTCTTACCTCCACCCATATGGATGCTATATCTTCCAATCCAAGGTCATTTCTTGCTATCATACTTAATGTATCTCACACTAACAAAGCAGCACCATCACCCTATCATAAAGTCATACAGCATGGAAGCAGACCCTTCGGTCCAGCTCATCCATTGCCGACCTGACATAAATCTAGTCCCATTTGCCAGAATTTGGCCCATATCCCTTTAAACCCTTTCCAATCATATACCTACCCAGATGCCTTTCAAATGTTGTAATTGTACCTGCCTCCACCACGTCCCTCTGTTCTTTTGAAGTCACATACTTAATTATTTAGTTCCAGGCTTTGATCTCTTTGTAAATACGTCACTGTCATGGATATATGTTTGTACCCATTTAGCTCTATATGTTTCATTTATTTTCTGCTGGCAGTGCAGAATTCTGGAATTTATCATCAATTTCAGTTTTATTTTATTCATTCATGAAATGCAGGCATCACACGTAGGGCAAACATCTATTGTCTCTCCCTAATTGCCCTTGAGGTGGTGGTGAGCTGTTTTTGGAAAGGCTGCAGCTCATGTTGAGTTAGATATTAGGAAGGGTAGTTCCAGGACTTTGATCCCAGGGAAGGATCGGCGATCGAATTCCAAGACAGGATGGATTATAGATCACAGTGCTGTTTCCATAGATTGGTTGCTCTTGATCTTCTAGGTGGGAGCAGAGCAAGAAATTATCTTCAAAAACCTGGCCAATATTTAACCTTCAATCAACATCACACACAAAAAAAATCACATCCTCTGGGTATTAGGGACTATGAAAAAATTGGCTGCTCCTTTCCTACACTGACTACACCACATTGGCCATACAGTACTTTGGGATGTTCTGTGGCTGTGAATGGTGCTAAAGAAATGCAAATCTCTTTTGTTTTAGTACCGACTGCAGGTATGTAGTTTTACCCTTTTTGTAATCTGCATTTATACAGCACATGCATTGTAACGAATCCCAAAGCATTTCACAGAAGTCCTACTGAATAAAAACTGACACCAGGCCGAAGTTGAAGACACTTTAGAAGGGAACTGGACATGTGAGAAGTCAGAGTTGAAGTGGTCTAGTTTGCCTTGTTATGCCATTTAATACAATCATGGCTGATCAACCTCAACTCCACCTTCTCACACCATCCCCGTATGTCTGTCATTCTCTTAGTTCTCAAAGTTATCAACCTCCGCCTTGAATACAATCAATGAGACCAAGCATCCACAACTCCCCAGGGCATAGAATTCCAAAGATTCCCAGGCCCTGTGAAGAAACATTTCCTCAATGCTGAAAGACAGACCTCTTATTCTCAGACCAAGACCCTCCCCCTTCCCCTCCCCATTGAACATGAAAAGGAAAAAAAATTGTCGATAAAGGCAGAAATATCACACACTAGCAAAATGGGATTTACAGTCCCTATTCCATGTGTTTTGATGATCAGGAGAGCAAAACCTTAGTCACAGTGGTGATTTAACGGCTTCGTAAAAGGAGTGGATTTAGAGAAATGGAGAGGTTGAGAATTGTAGAAATTAGGTGGTTGAAGTAATAATAGCCAGTGGTGGTACTTAGTGAGTGGAGATGTCAAAAGGGCTGGAATTGGAGGAATCAGAGTTCTGGGAGTTGGCAGGGTGTGTGCACGTGTCTGGTGGTGCAGACACAATGGACTAAATGGAAAGACATGAATCATGAGGGATGTCCATCAGAGCTTGAGAAATTTTAAAAACTGGTATTTGTCAGTCAGATCAACAAGCACAAGGGATGTTGAGTGAATGGAACAGTTCAAGAAACAGCAGAATTTTGACAGCCATGTTTATGTACAGTGGGAGACCAAAGGCCAAGAAGCATAGCATTGGGTTAGACATGGAATGCTCTCTACTGTTTGAACATTTCAAATTTCAATTCTCTGGAGCTTAGCCCTACATACAAGCACACTTATTAACCAAACACTGCTAACGCTGTGTCTGTCATCACGAAGGAGTCAAAATTCACATGGAACCAATGGAAGCTCTGCTATTTTGTTTCTATTTTTCTAATCTCCTCCAATCCCACCACATCCAGAGTACAATGCAGTGGCCAAACTGAGACTGGGACTGAAGCCTCCACAATTATAGCAGTACCTAATGGTTTGGAGCTTCAGCAGCAAACAAACAGAAAATTGTAACAACGTCTGCACATGTTGGAATTATTGCAAAAAAATGTTGTGAAATAGTTTTGCACCACGCAATACTATCTGCATTAATCAATGTCAGTGAAGTTCCTAGCCCTGGGAGGAAGAAATATAGAATCAAAGAGCAAAAGAGTTGATTATTATTACATACTACCCATGTCTTCATTTGAAGCAGTAAAAAAAATCAAAGTGAAGAAAATGTTAGTTTAAGTGGAGAGAATCAGTTTCAATTAGAAAGATAAACAGAATGGGTGTGACGGCATACGTACATACCAAAAAGTCATAAGAAGCTAACAACAATATTTATCTGGCAAGGAATTTGTACTTCGAGAATCAGCAGTTGCATATATCTCAGAATCTCTCAAATGTTGTGGTGCAGGAGGCTATTCAGCCCTTGTGTCTGCATTGGCTTTCTGAGAATTTTGGCTTAATGTCAATCTGCTGTCATTTCACCATAACCCTGCAAGTTGTTTCTATTTAAGTAATCATCCAATGAGCTCCTGAATGCCTCAACTGAACCCACCACATTTTCAGACAGTCACTGAGTGACTCACCTCACATTTGCTTCTTCTACAAAACACTAAAATCATGCCCCATGGTTCTCCTTTCTATGAATGGGAACAATTTCTCCCTCGCTACTCTGTCCAGAATCCTCATGATTTTGAAGACTTCAATCAAATCTCTTCACCTCCTCCCCTCCAAGGAAAACACATATGCACCTAGGTCTCTCTGTTCCCATGCACACTTTAGAATAGTTCCCTTTCATTTATACTGTCTCTCCATGTTCTTTGTACCAGATGTATCACCTCGCACTTGTCTGCACTGAACTTAATCTGTCCTCTAACTTCAACTTGTCAGAATCCTTATGAAGTGATGCACTGTCCTCTTCATAGTTTACAATGCTCCCACGTATGATCCAGACACTTTGAAGTTGTCCCCTGCACACCAAGATTGAGATCCACAAAATTTCCTCCAACTGGAAAAATACCCATTAATCATAACTCTATTTCCTATTCCTCAACCAATATCCCTTTTACTCCATTGACCTATAACATCCCTCACAATTCTGTTGTAGGACCCTGTATCGAATACTTTTGAGAGTCCATGCATGCCACATTAACTATGTTTCCCTCACCAACCATCTCTGATACCTCTTCAAAAGCTTCAGCAAGTGAGAGGCACATGCTTTTTCCTTGGAAAAAAAACTGCTGGCTTTTCAAAAGTAAGCCACATTTTTCCATGTGATCCAAATCTTATCCCGAATAACTGTTTCCTGAACAGTTTCCATATGGTCATTCAGTTGCTCTGCTGGTCTTTGGCCCTGACTGTCGTGCTGAAAATATTGTGACTAAAACCAAGGGCTGTATTGTAATTGATACAAGAGGAAGAACATGATTTTGGTATTGGAGGTGCAAGATTTTTTGTCTTTCGAAATAGAAACATTGAACATTAAATCCATGACCAGCAGTCTATCATATGTTCACTTCTTGGTCTGGATCATCAAAGTATCTCATTCCAATAAGCACAGCTATTCCTGAGAGGTAACCTGTATCCAGAGGTGTTAGAATCCTACAGGATGTCAGCCATTCTGGACTGCTTCATTTCTTCAGTGCTAAATGATCCCTCCAAAAATACAACACGTAAACAATTGCCTCTGGGAAAAGTGAGCAAGAACATCATGCAAGCAGGTACCATGTTTACTGAAAATTGAAGTGAGCATAAATTATTTGTAAACCTTGACAGAAAAATACTAAATATGGTAGAAAGCTGGCAAAACCATACATGATATTACATGGGATAACAAGGTGTAGAGCTGGATGAACACAGCAGGCCAAGCAGCATCACAGGAGCAGGAAAGCTAACATTTTGGGTCTGGACCCTTCTTCAGATTCTCCACCATCGGCAGTTCCTACTATCTCTGAAATGATATTACATGGGATTTCTGAGAGATTGGTTTCCTATCCTTAGTGTTAAATTAAGGGAAAAAAAACAGAATACAGTCTTCATAGTGAGAGTAGAGGAGCTGGCATGCCTTGTTGCAATTGTACAGGGCCTTGGTGAGACCAACCCTGGAGTATTGCCTGCAGTTCTGGACTCCTTATCTGACAAAGAATGTTCTGGCCATGGAGGGAGTGCAACAAAGGTTTACCAGACTGATTCCTGGGATGACAGGACTGATGCATTAAGGCAGACTGGACTGGTTAGGACTGTATTCACTGGAGATTAGACGAGTTTCACTTGAGGGTTGTGTAGGTCAGATTCTAACTGTAAAAAAAGAGTTTCATGTGAAGAGCCAACAATTTTCAGTCAGACAATTTTGCAATAATTGTTGATATTTGAATTTTTCTTTTTAAAAAAAATACTCTATTGGAATCTGATCACAAAAACAAGCATGTTGCAAAGCTTAATTTTTCACTCTGGTCTTGTAGCATTGGTAGGGGGCATAACATGGGAAAGCAGTTTTGTTCTTCGCTTTTGTGCAGGATTTCTAATAAATTCATAACTCAGTATTTGGTGTGCAGCTCCAGACACCACAGCATAACTAGTGACCACTAAAAGACACAGAGGCCTTTCATACTTACCAGGGTACCACATCTTCTCCACCCCTTACTGTTCTCTCCTTCCTGGAACCAGGCACGGAAACATTCCAGATAATAACTGGAACATATATTTAACAACTTCCAATCCACTTTGAAACAGAATACTTGAAAAGTAAAAACATCAAAAGATTTTCTTTTCTGAAGGAACATTTTGATTTTGACTAATATTTGACTAAGTATTATTTTCTGGCATTACCTTTTTATTTTTCTTAGGTATGCGAACAAAATAACAGAAGCACGCCAAACTAAGGCACATTTATGCTGAATCTCCATTTGTTTTATTGTAAAACTCATACTAATCCGGAACTATCTTTTACACGATTAATAAATTCAGATCATTCAATACAGTATTCCAAAACAAAGAAAGCAAAAAAAAAAAAAGCACTTCTGCGGATCAAAAAGTAAATCAATGAGGATTTTTGCTTTGCATTCTTTGAAGTTAATCTGTGGCTTCTGCAGTGATGACATCTTCCCTCTTCTAGCGCTTCCCTGCAATAGGAACAAACAGAAGTGGACAAAATTTTGAACTTCATTTCAGCATTAGGACAATTTTGTGCACCTTGAAAATACTATAATTTACAGAATTCAAATTAGGTAGTTCTAGCATTGTAAAATTTTGAAAAAGATATATTTAAAAAAGGTAAAGTTGCAATAGCTCTTTTGTTGAAATAATGTTCACAAGTCAAGGGCAATTAGATAAATCCACATTATCAATGCTATCCAATTACTAAAGCATCCTTAAAGTTTCTTTTCAATGTAATGAGTTTCTCAGAAAAGTCACTCAAATAATATTTTAACCTACTTTCCTGTTTACCGATGGCTCAGCTGGCGAGACCTATGGAAGTCCAAGTAAAGAAATCCATGGGAACAGTAAGTTCTGCTCTTCACCGCCACTAATTGTACAAACATGCAAAACATTTTGCACTTGCAACATGAAACAAATTTTTCTGTTTTGAACTTGAAGCTACTAAATTATAGCATGTGAATTACACACAAATCTTTCTACAGCAGTAGGACTCATGACAAATTTAGGACAAAGGACAAAGTCCAAGTTGTGAATTTTTGCTCAGTTTCATGGCTATTCTTTCCTACTACCCTTGTTCACTAAGGCAGTGATTTTTCACTCTCATGCACCCTGTTCTCACGGTATCACTGCTCCAGTTTTTCAGTCAATTAACTATTTTCCGAAAAATGAATGTGGACAATGAGAGCCTGTGGTGTGCTACAAGAGAAAGCTGTGAGAGTACATGAAGCTGAATTCTGTCCTCAGCTGATATCCTCACATTTTCATGCAAGGGTCACTGAGTAGTGAGCAGAGACAAGAATATTGGGAACTGATTCCATTGTCCCCAGTTCCATCTGAGCTAAGCAAAAAACCGAAAGAACTGTGGATGCAGGAAATCGGAAACAAAAACAGAAATTGTTGGAAAATCTCAGCAGGTTTGGCAATATCTGTGGAGAGAAATCAGAGTTAACGTTTTAGGTCCAGTGACCCTTCTTCAGAACTGAGTTAAGCTCAAGCTTACCAAAAGCGGGATTAAAACTACTTCTCCAATGGTTCTCCTACAGTGACTATTTTTTTTTCCAGAAGAATCAATATAATCATTATTCTTCAGGAATGCAGCATAGAGTGCAAACAGTATGTTTTCTGTCCATATTATTTTCCAACCTGTTTAAAATTCAAGAATCCTATTGAAAATGTCACGCAGTAACAGAGGACATTAGCAAATGGTACATGGAAGTGTTGTCTCCTATGGTCGGATGTGCAGAGATGAACACAGTTGAGTGCGTGAACCTGATGCTCAAATTTGGATTGATTCAAGGGTCAGAACCAATAGAAACTGAGGATTGCAAAATGGGGGAAATCATCCCAAGAAAAGATGGCTGAGGGGAACAGCTGTTCAAAATATGAGATTTGGAAACATAGCTAAACAGACCCATGATGAATTATTTGACCTTTGCCAAAAACATTGTTCAAAAAAACAATGTATTGAGTAAGGAGAAGGTGAACAGACTGCGCAGAGACTGTGGAGATGGCTAGCACCTGTAAATTCAAGAAGGGGTTGGACAGTCTTTTGACAAAAAAATGAAGAATGTGTCCTTCTTTTAATCTTTGTGAGCAAATGAATGCACAATGATTTGAACAGTCCTGTCTGTCTCTGTGCCTGTGCTACTCTACATTAGAGAAACCAAACACAGACTGGGTGACCGCTTTGCCGAACACCTCCGATCTGTGCGCAAGCATGACCCCGACCTTCCCGCAGCTGGTCATTTTAACACAGCGTTCTGCTCGCATGCCCACTTCTCTGTCATCAGCATGCTGCAGAGTTCCAGGAAATCACAGTGCAAACTGGACGAATGACATCTCATCTTCAGACTAGGCACTTTACAGTCTTCTGGACTTAATAATAGAGTTCAACGCCTTCAACTTGTGAACCAACTCCCATTCTTTCCCTTTCTTTTAGCTTTACTTGTTACATTCTCACCATGTCGTCTCTTCCCTCCCCTCCACCCCAGGGGGGCTGTCTGTTCTTCCCAGTCTGGCAGTCAGACACACCATTTTTCTGCCATTCTCACATTCTGATCATTTAATCTGAACTATCAACATCTCTTCTCCCTCAGCACTCTACACTCCACCACACCCACACGTTTCCACACCCCCGCCCCCAACTTTAGCATAAATGCTGCCCCCTCCACACTTCATTTCAGCTCTGATAAAGAGTCATCTAGATTTGAGACGTTATCTTGCCCTCTCTCCATGGATGCCGTCGGAGCCACTGTAATCTCCAGCGTTTGTTGTTTTTGGTCCAATCTGTGCCTGCCATGTTTGTTCTTGTGGTGTAATTGCATTCTAAGATGAATGTAAGGAAACTTCGCAATAGTGCATTCATTGTCATTAGCCAGCAGTAAGTTTGTAATATTTACACACAATCATATAAATTTGGGGCAGAAGTAGACTTTTCAGCCTTCAAGCCTGCACCACTATTCAATAAGATCATGGCTGATCTGATTGTAATCGTAACTCCACATTCTGACCAATCACTGATAACATCTGACTCCCTTGTTAGTTTAAATTCACCACAGATTGTTAACTACCACCCATACTTCAGTGGTGGTGAAGGTGACTAATGCTGCTTATAACCTGTAAATGAACATTTCTGACCATATGATAGGTGAAAACTGACAGGATTCTGTATAAACTAGGTGTGGCTAGACTCTGGCAGATCTTACATTTGTGGAAAAGGTTATGGATATTCGACACCATACCACTGGCACACAGCCATTCGAAGCACACAGTCAAATGTGGGATGAGCCAAAAGAGTTCCATCAAACTCAAACAACTAAAACTCCTCCAATTCAGAGACTGAAGGACTGGTGAATCGCCAAGTTTCAATTGGACCTATTTCCAAACCTCAAACCTTCAGCTATGGCTCCATCTTACCCAACTCTTCAGGTTTATTAGTGATGAGGCCTGGAACCTCTCCCACCCAACAGAGAGATCCAAACATTCACTTCCACAATTTCCTTCAAGCACATTAATTTAAAACAAAGACGTTTCCATACCAACAAGTTGGATTGTGATGAAATACTGTTGAGATTAGATTGCCAAACAGCATGAATTCTATCAGAAACTGTGGTAAAGGTTTTTTGTGGGGCTTCCAACTAGTGTTTTAAAAAAACTGAAGAGATGGGCTGTTGTTCACCTAACTTCACTCAATTATCCAAAGCCAAGGGAACAAATATGTGCAGCTCCAAAAGTGCCATTTAATTACTGTCCCCAATGTACTTAAAACTTTTTTTTGTTATCTCACCTGTAAATGTAACCAGGCACCTGAAATTGTCTTTGAACTATATTACTTGACATGGATTTAAAACATAAGCATTATTTTGAAGGGACAAAAAGTGATGTAGGACAGGAACTGTTATTCTGAGCTATTGATGGTAGTTACATTAAAAAGAAATTAAGGTCAATTTCTAGCAGTGTAAAAGATGATGATGTTGGGCTATTGATCCTAGTCCAGTAGCCTACAGGAATGATCCAGTGAATGCCAATTCAATTCCTATTAACTGAAAATTAGAATTCAGCTTTTCTTTTGCTCATTCAATTTAACAATTTGAGTCCAGTGAGGTTAAGTGTTGGACTGCTAATCCATTCTGTTCTGCATGCATGGGTTCAAATCCGACACTTGTCACTATTTAAATAACTGCTAAAACTCTCCATGCCTATTACATGCTTGTTCCCTTCTTGTATGAGCTGGAAGCTAAAAACAGTTCTGAACAAGGATCAATGGACTTGAAATGTTAATTCTGCTTTCTCTCCCCAGATGATGCCAGATTTGCTGAGTTTCTCCAGCAATTTCGGTTTTTGTTTGACATCTTTCCTTGTCTTTCTCAACCAGCCTTTGCCACTGGTTAACCATACCAATCTCCTCCTACGTCTCTCCACCGCTGTCCAGCTGTATGAGACAGGTGCTCACTTGTTTCCTTTTCATCTATCTAGTCACATGCAGTGAACTATTCCCGCATCCCTCAAGGATCAATCCTTGATTCCTTCATATTTCTAATGCTGTACTTCAGCAGCATATCCTAAAATCAGAGTGTCAGCTTCCAAACTGTGCACTGATGAAACTCCGTTCAACTGAACAGCCTGTTTCTGTGCCATGTCCTATATAAAACTTAAAGGGGGATGGGGAGTTCTGAGGAAGGGTCACTGCACGTTAACTCTGTTTTCTCCTCCACAGATGCTGCCAGACCTGCTGAGCTTTTCTGGCAACTTTGTTTTTGTTAAAGGGGGATGGGTCTGGATGGGATGCTCCAAGGATCGATGTGGACTTGTTGGGCCAAAGGGCCTGTTTCCACACTGTAGGGATTCTATGTTCTAAAACTTCTCTCAACCCCATTACTGCCTCCAAGCTGACATGGAGTACTAGTAAAGTCTTTCTTCCAACTAAATACTGGAAAAACCAGAGCCATTTTTTGTCCCTGGTGCAAACCCCATTCCTCTCCTGGTAACCATCTGGTCTGAAACAGACTATTCGTAATCTTGGTGTCATATTTAACCAACCCTCCCCACGCACAGGTTCAACTTCTGACCACATTCACGTTCTATCACTAAGACTACTTATTTCTGCCTCTGTAGCATTGCTAGAATCCACTCTATTTCAGCTCATTCACTGCTGAAGTCATCATTCATGCCTTTGTTATCTCTAGACTTGATTATTTCAACACAACCTTTACTCCCCTCAAACTTGGGCGGCAGAATTTGGATAGCCTCATATTCTAAATCACACCAAGTCCATTACTCCTGTGCTCGTTGATTACACTAGCTACTGGTAATGTAATAACTCAATTTTAAAATTCGCTTCCTAGTTTTCACAATCCTCCACTGACTCTTGCCTCCACATCTCCCTAATCTGCTCAGCTTCACAACATTCTGAAATACCAATACCCCTCAACTTTGATCTCTTGAGAATTTCCAATTTTATCTGTTTCATCATGAGCGGCTGTGTCTTCAGCTGCTGAGGTTCTAAGCTCTGGAACTCCCTTCCTATAACCTCTGTTGCTCTCTAGCTCTTTCCTCCTTTAATTTTAAGGCATTCCTTAAAACCCACTTGATTGTGACCAAGCTTTTTGTCATCACATCTTTTGATGGATTGATTGTCAAAGTTTAGCTTTACCAAGCTTATGTGAAGTGCTGTTTTATTGCATTAAATGCGCAATATAAATACAATTTGTTGTTATTTATATTTTTGGGGAAGGAAACCAGTTTCCTTATCCAGCCTGGCTCCATATCTGATTCCATTACCACACTTTGGATGTTAACTGGCAAACCACTCTGCTACCAATTCACCACCGTCTTTTAGGGATGGACAATAAAAGTCAGCCAGATGTGTCAAAGATGTTTTCATACTGAAAATGAATTAACAAGTTATTTCACAATACAAGAGATAGTCAGTCATAGGAACAGGAGTAGGTCATTCAGCCCCTCGAGCTTGTTCCAACATACAATGAGATCATGGCCAATCTGTGTCTAACCTCATATGCCTGCCTTTGGCCCATATCCCCTAATACCTTTGCTCAACAAAGAGTTAAAATTAACAACAAATGTAGCATCCACTGCTACTTGTGGAAGAGAGTTCCAAACGTCCAACACCCACTGTGTGTAGTCAACATAAAGGTAGGCTGTTTACAGTGCTTATTTTGAATGTCTCTCTATTGATTTTAACAAATATGGAAAATAATGCTTTTAAGCACTGTTGATAAGTCAAAGGCAATCATTTATGAATTGACATATATAAAAAAAGGAAGAACCTATTTTTACAGGCCTTTCCCAGCAGGGTAGTTTAGTTTTTTTTTCTAAATATGCACCAATGAGAGTTATAGGAACCAGGATCTTACATGTTCTGGCTCCTTGTCTCAACTCGATGTACATGGAAAAGTGAGAGCTGGAAATCAGTCAGCTCTCCAGTGACTGGAAAGGAAAATCACAATGACTGCTGGCCATTCTCAAATACCTCCTAGCAGAGTGTAATTAACTAACATCAGCAGATAGCTGGATTCAGAGCTTCAGCACATGCATTGCTGGGACCACAACGGTTTATAATATATATCAATGATTTGGAGGACAGAAGCAAATTTACTGTAGCCTATTTTGCAGCTTACACAAAAATAGGTGGAAAGGCAAGTAGTGAGACAAATGCAAACAAATAGGTTAAATGGGCAAAAACTGGGCAAATGGAGTATAATGTGGGAAAATATGAAAGTGTTCATTTTGGAAGGGAGAACAAAAGAACAGAATATTATTTAAATGGAGGAAAACTGCAGAAAGCTGCAACACAAAGTGACTTACTGATACTTGTACAAAAAACACAGAAAGCTAGCACACAGGGGCAGCAGGTAATCAAAGAAAGCTCATGGGATGTTGACCCTTATTTCAAGGGGATTGCTGTGTTAGAGTGGGGAAGTCTTACTGCAACTGTATAAGGTGCCTGGTGAGACAACATCTCGAGTACAGTAAGCAGTTCTGGTCCCCTTATTTTATCATGAAGATACTATTTCATCGGAGGTAGTTTAGAGAAGGTTCACTAGGTTCTCCAGCATCTGCAGTTCCTACTATCTCCGTTCACTAGGATGATCCCTGGTTTGGAAGGATGGGCTCATGAACAAAGGTCAAAAATTGGAATTTATAAGAATGAGAGGGATCACATTGAAACATTTAGGATTCTTAAGAGGCTTGACAGCGTAAAAGCTAAGAGGATGTTTCCCTTCAGAGTAAAGTGGTGCCAATTTAATACTAAGATGAGGAGGAATTTCTTCTCCAGAAGGTTGAGTATCTTTGGAACTCCTTGCCATGGACAACTGTGGGGGCTGAGTCCTTGTGTACATTTAAGGATGAGATAAATAGATTCTTGATCAGTTGGGGAATCAGGGCTAGTGGGAGAGGGCAGGGAAGTGGACGCGAGGGATGTCACATCAGCCGTGACGCTATTCAATGGCTCAGCAGGGCTCAACGGGCCAAACAGCTGACTCTTGTTCCTCTCTCTTATGGTCTTATTCGCCCAACTGCCTAAGATATATAGACATAAGAAAGAGGGGCAAGGAAGAAACTATCAGAAAAAATAAAGCAAACAGATGAATAAGTCATGTGAAAATCTATCTGTAATAGAGTGAACAAATGCATAACAGTGAAAGATACAAATCACAAGTGCATTACTCCAAATGTTTCCTGTGCTTTTGCACTACTTAAAAAAGAGACAGTTTTATTAGCTAACAATGTTCTAATAAAACAAGCTCAACGTACCTGGCAGTTTGAACCATTTGGGAACTTTACTTGAGTCAGTTTGAACTTCCCTAGCACTTGCTGCATGTGTCATAGGCTGCTTCCTCTCTCCAACCTCTTCTCCACTCTGAGCAGGGGATTGGACTGCTGTTTCACAGCTCAATGAACTAGTTGATGGGGTCACTTGTCTGGGAATACAGCTGAAGAGGATGAAGAACGGATCATTAGAAATTGTAGAGAAGTTGGACACCACTTTTAAACTTAAAAATCCTTTCAGACCCATGCAGGGTTCTATCAGAATCCAACCACTATGAACAAAGAGGATTTTGTGACCCAGAGGTAATTAGCTAATCAGAGACTCTCAAAGCTGCAGGGGTTAAATCAAACAGACAAAACCCAGTATGCTAATGACAAACCACTTCCTGCCTACCTTCGTTTCTTCAGGTACCCTGGTTTTTCTATCTGATATGGCATGACATCACATGCTACCTGACTGTTGACGGTATTTGCTGCTCCCCTGCTAAAAGACTTACTCAAAAACAGAGGTGGGAGGCCCTTTCGAGCAGATGAAGAATTGTTCACAGAGTGATTTGTGCTATAAGTATTTTCTGTAGTCTTGTGCTGTGAAGAAACAGAACTAACCTTTGATGTACTCATATTTTGAAGGTGTTTTTGATGCAGTTGTTATCCATGGAATTCAAGGAAAAACCTTTGATGCCAAAGGTGTCAATAACAAAGCAGCAAAAAGCCAATTTCCACACTCCTAAGACGATACTGATTCTTCAACTCATTTGTTGTAAATGTGGATTCTGTTAACTCACAGCTGCCAACTCGTGTTCTCTTGTCCTTTCTTTCTCAATAGGACGGCTCACTTGTTTCTGGTTTCAGGCAGATTAGCCTGCTGCTGCGAAGCAGGGCAGCACTGATATCAAAGTACTGGTGGGGAAAAAAATGTCTTTTGTGAAGTCTTCTAAATCCAGTTGAGGGCCACTGGCAACAAAATGGTCAGTGTTGAATTTAAAATAGAACAACAAGACGACACAGGTTCTCTTTCTGAGGGGCAAAACAAATCTCTCTTTTTTGTACAGCCTTTCACCATCTCCAGCTGAGAGGAGGAGTGAATAACTTGTTCCATGCCTCTGGCAATGTAGCTCTGAAATCATTTACTGCAAGAGTCACAGGAGGGGACTCCCTTTAATTTTTTCTGTGAGTGGTGAATTGCTTAGCCTTTGCTGAGTGCCTCATGTAAAGAGAACAGGTTCAATTGACGTTTTCAACCCTTTTATGTCTCCACTCAGTATGACTATGAATCAATACATAACAAAAACAGGAAGTGCTGGAGAAACTCAACAGGTCTAGTCGCATCTGTAGAGAAACAGAGTTAATATTTCAAGTCCGATATGATTCTTCTTCAATACCCAGTTTTGGCAATTTATTAAATACCAGGAAGGAGGATAGAAAGCAATGAAGGTGAATTTGCCGAAAGATTAAAACAGAAATACTGTCGGACAGAACAGCATATCTGGAAAAGAAGTGGCAGTAAATTAAACACTTAAACAAAAGCAAAATATTGCACATGCTGGAATCTGAAATAAGATCAGAAATTGCTGGAGAAACTCAGCAGATCAGGCAGCATCTGTGACGAGAGAAACAGAGCTAATGTTTCGAGTCCAATATGACTCTTCTTCGGATGCTGAAAATATATATGCCAAAGAAATGCGGATAACCATACTGAATGTTGAGAACATGTTTCCTACTGTTTGTATCATTTGCATATAGTGCCCTCTTTCTTTCGCTGAAGGAACAGCCAGTTGTTTGTCAAGGTGAGGTGGTCAAAGTCAGAAGTCACACGACATCAGGTTATAGGCCAACAGGTTTATTTAAAACCACAAGCTTTTGGAGCGTAGCCCCTTTGTCAGGTGAAGTGACTCCAAAAGCTTGTGATTTCAAATAAACCTGTTGGACTATAACCTGGTATCATGTGACTTCTGACTTTGTCCACCCCAGTCCAACACTGTCACCTCCATATCCAGTTGAGGTGATGATACAGGAGAAGATGAAGTTTTAGCTGGAGGCACAGTCCTCAACAATGGCAATTCTGTATAATCCGAGTTAGACAAGAAAATGGTCATGCATTAAATAAAGCAAAGAACTGTGGATGCTGGAAATATGAAACAGAAACAGAGATTTCAGGAGAAGCTCAGCATGTCTGGCAACAGCAGAGTTAACGTTTAGAATCCAGTGACCTTACTTCAGAACTGGTAGTTCTAGTCAAACCAGCCCTTAAGGACAAAGTCATCAGGTGACAATAATTGTTGAAGGTGCGTAAAGTTTACAGATGCAACAGTCACTAATAGATGTTCTTGGGGCCAAGTGAGTTGGAATCACAGGAGCCCTTTTAGTTCATTAGGCCATACTGGTTCTTTGAAAGAATGAAGTAATCCCATTCCCTTACTTTTTCCCTTCAACTCTGCAATTTTCTGTTTAATTATCCAAATTTACTTTAGAAAGTTGTTGTTGAAATTGTTTCCATCATACTATCAGGCAAGCATCCCAAAGTTTAAAAAAAAAATCAAATTTTGCAACATGTCTTAAATTTATGTCCCCTGCTGCTGACGAGAATGCAGTAGAGGTACTTCTTGCTTTCAACTTTGGCAAAAACCCTTCATATTTTTAAACATTACTATTCAATCTCCACTAGACCTTCTCTGTGCCAAGAACAATCTCAACTTCTCTCGTCTCTCCACATCACCAAACTTGCTCATCCTGGTATCTTTCTGCAAAATCTCTTCTGTATTCTCTTCAATATCTTGACGTCCTTCATGAAGTGTGATGCCCAGAATTACACTCAATACTTTAGCTGATGTCTAACCAATGATTTATAAACTGATCTCCATAGTAGAAGTGCCCATAATCAAATTACTCAGATTTAAGGTAATTGGCAAAAGGACTAGTAGAATGACAAGTGGGAAGTGTGTGTGTGTGTGTGTGTGTATACAGTACATAAAATATAGCCATGTGAAATTAACTAAAGCAAATTCAATACTTTCAGAAAGAAATGGCTTATTATTTCAAAGAAAAAAGATATCCAAACAACAACTTATGGCATGCAACTTACATTCATAAAGTACATTCAACATCACAGCTCTCCCCAAATGGCTTATAAAGTGCAATATCAATAAAAACACTTCTGACACCAAGCTACAGAAGGAGAAATCAGGACAGAATACTAAAAGATGAATCAGAGTAATAGGTTTTAAGGAACACTGCAAAAGGCAAGAGACAGGAAGAGAGGTACAGTGGGGATACTTGATGGAATTAGGCTATAGCAAAGGCAGCTTAAAGCACGACTACCGGTTGTGGAGCAATTAAAATCAGGAAAGTGCATGAGGTCAGGATTGGAGGAATACAGAGGTTTGCAAAACATTGCAGAGCTGAAGGAGACTACTGAGGTAGGGGAAGCAATAGCATGGAGGGATAGGGTCATTCTGGAAACAGACCCTTCAATCCAACCAGTCCCTGCCAACCATGTTTCTAAACCAAAATAGTTCCACTTGCCTGGATTTAGCCCATATCCCTCCAAACCTTCCCTATTCATGTACTTACCTAAATGTCTTTTAAATGTGGTAACTGTATCTGCATCCACCACTTCCTCTGGCAGTTCATTTCACACACAAACCACTCTCTGTGTAAGAGTTACCCCTCATGTCCTTTTTAAATCGCTCCCCTCTCACCTTAAAAATATACCCCCCGTTTTGAACTCGCCCAGCCCAGGAAATAGACCCTTGCTGTTCTACTTATCTCTGCCCCTCATTATTTTATAAATCTCCATAAGGTCACTCCTCACCCTCCTACTCTCCAGTTAAAAAAAAGTCCCAGTCTATCTTTAAAACTCAACCTTCCATTCTCGGTAACATCTTGGTAAATCTTTTCTGAACCCTCTCCAATTTAATAATATCCTTCAGATAGCAGGGTGATCAGAACTGTACCACTACTCCAGAGGAAACCTCACCAATGTCCTGTATAACCTCAACATGATATCCCAACTCCTACATTTGAAGGTCTCAGCATGTGAAAACAAAGCTGAACATTTTAAAACTGCTGTCCGACATACAGCCAGTGCCAGACTGCAAGCACAGGAATGTTAGGTGAATTGGGATTTGGAGCAAATTAAGATAGTGACAGTTTTGATAACACAAGCTTATGAAGCTAGGAAATCAGTTCACCCGAAGTCAAATCTAGTAGCAACAAAGACATCAACAGCACCTAATGCAATTTTCCACAGCTGGTTCCTGAAATACTAACTTTAAGTTTGAAGAAGAAACTTGAAGATGTACTTAGTATTTCACTAACAAACACATGCAGTTTTGTAATTAACACTTTCTAATATTACAATTTGTTCTGCAGATAAATAAATTTCAACCTGTGAAGATGGAAAAGTTTATCCTCCTTATTCTTCAACTGTGGTCTTGTATCATAGATAACCATATTTAAACACAGACCTTTGCTTCTTTCACTTCAAAGATTAATTGGAAACTGTCAAAAGGTAGATTATTTACAAAGGTATCTTTGTTTTTGAGTATTTGCTTTTAGAAATATCACGTGACTGGAAAGAATTGATTGCGCTTTTTCCTTGAACTGAAACAACCGAACACCTAGACACTAAACCATCAACTAAGTGTACTGTAATAATATATGTTCAATGCCTTGCATGTTTGAGCACAAGATTTACACATAATTGATTTCAGTTTGTGCAGATTACAGATGTCAACCGGTCTGCACATCCTCTGCCCCTTAGGTAATAAGACAAAGAACAAACATATTAACATATTTCATGTTAATAAAATTACTGGTTTACTGTGGACCCGAATAATGAAATCAAAAGGAGTTACTATATGCATAGTATTAGGAATTTTAAACTTCTGATGATTTAATTATTCCAACAAAATATTCCCCAATTATTGTCAATGAACATGCAAAGTTCTGGCATGTCACTCATGATCAATGAAATATTTCAAGTGACAGGTTCTGAGTATACCTACTCCAGGTGCAATCTACATGTTGAATATTGACAAAGTACTTTTGGAATGCAACACACAGGAAAATGTGGACTTCTTCCTTTTGGTAGATCTGGAAATAAATGCTATTTTAAATATATTTCAATTTACTACCATGGAAACATACAATATTTCATTATTCAGTGCTTGTCAAGGCATTACCGTGTCATAGGAATAATTCTTCATGTTTTATAATACTTATAACTGTGAATATTTAAGAAGGCTATTTTAAGCCTTTTATTTTATAAGAACATTGGCTAAGGGAAAATATTTAATAACTTTTAAACCTTCAATTTTCCATCATATTCTTCACCTACTGAGAGTAGTTAACAGTTATATAATATTCATTCACAATCCAAAATCCACAGTTCCTTACTGACTGGAAGACAGTAACTTCTCATTACGTCGTGTTCAATAAATGGTTGAAAATAGATGCACGAGTTCATCCAATTACACTACGCAGAAGAAATGAGGATACAGGAAGATTTGGAGGGGGGAGAGAAAGTGGAAAGAACAAGTTTGTATTAAAAATGTTTTAGAACAAGTGAGAAAGGAAGGTGTGCAGGGGCAAGTTTAACTCGATCAGTTTAGTTTTTGAATTATGATTAGTCCAAATATTTTAAGGAACAGCAAGTTGGCAATTAAGATAACTTGACAGTAAATAACTTTTGATCTTGTAAAAAGTATGACCAAAACGTCTAAAAGCGAAGTACATAACAAAATAGAACATTCAGTGAATTTTACTTTGCAAAGTAAACAAATGTAAGTATTTCCCTAATTATCCATAGGTTAGGATACAAGTCTAAATTCAGATTTGGCAATACTGAAGGTACAAACCTGGTAATGGTGAGGTCTGCCTGGGACATAGAGGTTGGAGACTTCACGAACTCTTCACATATGTAGCAATCTATGTATTAAAAAAAGGCATTAAACAATTTAATATTTTTGCAATATTAAAATATTGCAACTAGAACATAAATGGATACAGTTTATATAAATTGAGTCACAAATTCATTTAACATATAACTATTTATTGGCATTTTAGCATGTAGGGAAACCACAGTGCTTGTGGTTTCAGTTGAAAGTTAAATATTTAAGTTAGTCATTGCCACACAATTGCCAGGCACTTATCTCTTACAAGGGAAAGGTAGCCATTACCATCACTGAATCTCCCACTAACAACATCATGGCGTTACTTATGACCACAAACTGAACTGGACTAGCCATCCAAATATTGTGACTACAAGAACAGGTCAGAGGCTAGGAATTCTGTAGTGAGGAGCTAACCTCCTGATTCCTCAAAGCTCATACCTTATCTAAGGCACACGTCAAGAATATGATGGAATTCTCCTCATTTCCCTGGATAAGTGTATCTCCAACAACACTCGAGATGCTTGATGCCATCAGGACAAAGTGACTGGCAACACATCCACAAATATTCTGTAACTCCATCACTGATGGTCAGCAGCAGTAGTGTGCACAATCCACAAGATTGCAGAAATACTCCTTGGTTCTTTACAGCACTTTCCAAACCCACAGCCACTGCCATCTGAATGACAAAGGCGGCAGGTACATGGGAGAACAGCTGTTTGCAAGTTCCCTTCCAAGCCACTAACATCTCAGCTTGGAAATAAATGTATTGCCATTCCTTCAATGTTGCTAGGTCAAAATCCTGAAACTCCCTCCTCATTAGCACTTTGCCCTAATCCTAGCTACATCAAATGGACTGCAGGGGTTCAAGAAGGCAGCTCACCACCACCTTCTCAAGGGCAACTAGGGACAGACAATAAATGCTGGCCCAGCCAGCGATGCCCACATCGCATGAATGTATTTTTAAAAATTTCCAGGAGGCTACCTGAATAACATCACAGAACCTTGTGCAATCAATCCCAGTGTGGGCAGACAGAGCCTCTGTCTAGTGTGTCATATTTGTAACATGGTGCCTTTATCAGTGCAAGTTCAGAACTGTGAGGTCTCAGTTCAACATATTGTGACAATGGTTGGCTCATATTAGGGCCTTTTAATTTGGGGATTGCAATGATAATCCCAGATCACAATTAAAGCAGTTTCAGAGATAGTAGGAACTGCAGATGCTGGAGAATCTGAGATAATA
>NC_063354.1:7863712-7884480 GCF_021869965.1 Rhincodon typus
TCAGATTGACAGCAACTGTAAAGTCTACTATGCTCCTGCGCTAATGTTCTTTTTACATTTTATACAAAGAAGTTTGGCAAATGCAGTTTATGCTGCGGTCTGATAGTGTTATCCCACTGCCTGTTGAAGTCCCAGGATGAGCATGAGGTAATTTCACAAACCCATTTACTGAAGTGAAATTGAAAAGGTTCCATCTTCTTTTGTAACAAGGTGTCGTTTCGGGCCTAGACCCTTCTTCAGAAAATATTTTTTCTGAAGAAGGGTCTAGGCCCGAAACGTCAGCTTTACTGCTCCTCTGATGCTGCTTGGCCTGCTGTGTTCATCCAGCTCTATACCTTGTTATCTCACAATTAAAGCAAATTACTTGCCACAGAAACTAAAAACTGTGGGACAGTTGAGGGGATGATTCATAAATTTGCTGAAATAAATGGAAAGCTTCTGTTCATAATGCCTATTCCATGCAACTCCCAGAATTGTGAGGCACCAGAGGTACAAGGCAGAATTGTGGAAATTTGTAGGGTTTAAATGTTATTGGACAGATATTCATTTAGGAATTGTCTTTAGTGTCATCCTCCTGACTCTGTAAACAGGATAGCAGGAAACAAGTATGAATAGAGCTAGAAAAATCGAGTTTCCATGGCCTGGCAATTCTTTTTAAAGCTTTGCCGGAGGGAACAAAACTGCATTCCAAGGATTCCACAATTTTAAGTTTCCATAACAATTCATTGAGATCAGGTCTTACATCTGCAATCCCCTAAATTATATGATCCCAATAGGAACCACTGGTTTTAGCAACATGCAGAGCTGAGACCTGACATTTCACGCAGTAGTGGGAGCAGCTGTGCCTGCAAACATCCTTGTAGCCTGCTCCACATTTGGCATGAATGCATGTCTGTCAAAGACAAAAGTGCTACCTCTTAACTGGAAATGGTGTCTAAGGTGAAGGAGGAAAGAAAACAAGTAACTATACCCTACTCTGATTTTGTGTTATCTCCTGAAATGTGGCTCCACAGGTGCTGATAGAGAACAATCATGTACCAGAAAGCTATCCAAAATTCCAGGGAGGGTAATCAGTTTGATGGTTAGCACTGTCACAGTAGCGTTCAATCCATTCCATAACCAGCATGGATAAGCTGAATTCCAGTTTTGGTTATTTGACTGAAAATGCTCAAGTGAGTTTTAAGTAGGAATCAGTGCCTCACAATAATGCCAGCTTTACCATATTAAGTATCAAGGTCTGAAACCCTATTCTTCTGAAGTCTGCCCTTGCACACTTCCCAACACAACACATCAGACAATTATCAAAAGTGGGAACCCTGATTGAGTTTAATACATTTGGGTGCAGAGGCAAAAGCAGCACCTCAAGTACAACGTTTTGGTGATGATCAGATAAATCTGTTCATATCAGGAAGCAAACATGTGAGCTTTTTGTTTGTTTTGCACACTTTAGATCATCAGATTGATGGAAATAAAATACCAAAACAAATTTCTTCTGGAGTATGTGGTATGTATGTTGAGTTTACACATACTGGAAAAAAATGGCTCTTCAGTGTCAAGGGCATTTTATCTCAAACATAGAGAGCTGGAAACAAATTACACAATTTGTTTTCCATTTTTATGACCATTTTGGTATTGGCAAAAAGTAATAATTTTACTTGCAGTAAATACAGCATCACAACTGTCATTAGATTCAGTGTCACCTTGTTGTTCCATTCCTTTGTCTCAGCTATGTGAAAAACTGGGAAATTGTAGTGAAATTACATAATATCATATATGAGGGTTCTGGTCAAATACATCTCAGCAAAACACTTCCATTGGCTGTTGACACAGAGCAAGTAAAGTATATTATTTTACATAATAAGCTGTAGTACACCCATGAGATACTACTCTCATTGGACAAGAAGTTGCTATGATTCGAATGACACATTAAGATCACTTGTTCATTATTAGTTAAAAAAAAATTAGCAATTTGAGTGGAAGGGCAATAAGTTGACGAGTTAGGCCATCAGTTCAGTTTGTCCATAATCTACTGGATGATTTGTATCACTCCCATGTTAATCTTACCAGAGTAGATAAGAGACCTTTCTTGCTGGGCATTTCCTATGAATGTAATGTCAATCATGAAATTGCTGGAGTTAGGGCATGAATACAAACTATTTCTGCTACCACCATTTACGTGCAATATTTAATGATGTAGAGATTCTTGCTAATGATGTGATGATGTTTTACTGGTTACCAAGCTTGATGAGATACTCAAAATTGGAGGCCTATGAAGAAGGAAGTTGTGGAGTCTTGCTCAAATTGGTACTGAATTGTTGCTACACGTGTCTTTTAATTCTTTTATCTGAAACCATGTTTCCAGTATATATTTTGAGCTTCAGATAGAAACTATCCAAAGTATGCAAGATGGTCAAAAAACATTTGTGCCTGTATTTATTAGAATTCAGAAGGATGAGAGGGAATCTGATTAAAGCATAAAGTTCTAACAGGGCTAGTCAGACTAAACGTAGTGAGGTTGCTTTCCCTGGCTGAGGAGTCTAGAATCAGGTGAGACAAGGTGGCTTACAAGGTGGCTTATTTTGGATTGAGATAAGGAAATGCTTCTTAAAAGGTAATAAATCTGTGGAATTCTCTACCACAGAAGGCCCTGGAGGCCAAGTCATTGCAGATATTCAAGGAAGGGATAGGTGCAGCAGGCTTGAAGGGTTGAATGGCCTACTGCTGCTCCTAGTTTCTATGTTTCTACAAAGTGTTCAACAGACACTGAAATTAAGAGCTGATAAAAAGGCCAACGTTCAAAATTATGTTGGAGATGGCAAATTTTAACATTGTCAACCTATCTCTAGGGAATCATTAAAAGCAAGTTTGCTGCTCCTTATTAAATCAAAAGGTAACTTAATTATCCTTAGGGAGGATAGTTGAAGAAAAATGTATTTACAGTAATGAAAGAAATGAGTTAAATGAAAATATTAGAAAAACTGGAGAATAAATCAGAAATTGAAAATTCAAAAGATGATTCTCCAGAAGGGATAATATTGAGACACAAGGATTTAAATAGTTCTATATTTAATCTTCCAGAAAACTATCAAAATGACTTAAAAAGTCATTCAATCAAAGACTTATCGCAGATTCTCAAATCCATATTTGTAAACAGGTGAGGAAAAACATCTTTGGCTGTTTGTGATATTGTGGCGAATGCATTACCTTCAAAACCACATGTTTACAGACTCAATCTAGATAATCTCTTCCATCATGAGGTGATCTAAATCCCTTATGGACAATGACATTATTGAACTGAGTCATAGTAGCTGGATCTCACTATCATGATGTTACTGGAACTGAGTGGGTGGTAAAAATTATTTTTTATTGTAAAGACGAGGCAGTAATAAAAGCAGACTCAAAAACTATTCCAAGATTGGAGGATTGCGGTAAAAGAATTTGATGTGCATGATTCATCACCAAAATTGACTTGCTAAGAAGATATTGGCAAGTTCCATTGACTGATTGAGCCAGAGATGTATCAAAACCCTAACCCTCTCAGGTTAGGGTTAGAGTTAGGTTGACCGATGACCATGTTAACTAAAATAACAGAAACATATATCAAGCCAGGTTTCATTCTGTGATCTGACTTGTTCAGCAGTATTATCAACTAAGATCATAACTGAAAAAACAGATAAACATAGGAAATACATTACTTTATATGTAAACCTTTTGCTGAAACCAAAAAAGTTAAAAGGTAGAAAAACAAACTGCAGCTGAATCAAGAAGAAATTATAATTATGTTGAGGGGGGCTGTAGAATTTCTGAAATGCTAAATGGAGCAAATAAAAATAAGTAGGATTATGTTACTCACCCATTCTGACTTCAGAGCCAAAGTGGACAAGGGCTGCAGGAAACAAGTTTGCCTGAAGCAAAAAGAACAAAGAATAGTGATGAACCTTTACAGATGGCTGTCATTATGTTCTCACTGAAGTTAGCTAAAACCCAACAACTCAATGCGTCAGCCATGAAGCAGCAGAATCAAATACTGAACAGACTTTCCCTTTCATGACCAAAACCTGCCAGTTACACTATTAGATCAGAGCAAACACAGTTCACAGATGCTGAGCTACTTCCTTTGTTTGTCCATGGAAAGTGGATGTCACTGGCAAGGCCAGCATTCATTGCCCACCTCTAATTTCCTAAGAGAAGGTTTTGGCGAGTTGCCTTTTTGAGCTGCTATAGTTGTTGGGGTGTAGGGACACTTACAGTTACTACTAGCGAGGGAGGTCCAGGATTTTAACCCAGTGACAGCAAAGCAAGTGTGGTATAGTTCCAACTCAGGATGTTGTGCTACCATGCATTTGCTGTCAAGTTTGTGGGTTTGGAAGGAGTGTGGATGAGTTGCTGCAATACAGCTTGTAGATGGTACACACTGCTACCACTGTTTGTCAGTGGTAAGGGGAGTTGATGGTGGTGGATGGGGTGTCAAACAAGTGCTCATCACTTCAACTAAACAAATCCAAAACTGAACATGGAAACAAATATGTAGTGCAAAGGGAAATCATTCAAATTTCATCTAACTCAGAAAACACAAAGAAAGTTACATTTGAATAGTATTTCATCAGAACATTTTAAATTTTACAACTAACGAAACATGTATGGCATAGGAAAATATGGGAAGCAAATCTGTACATAAGATCTCTCAAACAATAAATGAATAACTACTATGTTTATAATATCTGCCCAAGATGTAGCGACAGTAAATCCCTGCTCTTACTCAACGCTGCCAGTAGATGATATACATCCATCTTAGCAGGCAAGACAGGGCTTTGGCTTGACATCATATCCGAGAGAAGATATCTCGATCAAGGCAGCATTCCCTCAATACTATTAACCTAGATTATGTGCCCAAAACACTGGAATGATCACAAGTACAATTCCAGGATAAAGACCAACATTCTCTCAACACGTTGGAACTATGACAGTGTAGAATCAAATCATCAGCCAATATTATTAAAAACCAAAAGAACTGCGGATGCTGTAAATCAGGAACAAAAACAAAGTTGCTGGAAAATCTCAGCAGGTCTGGCAGCATCAGTGAAGGAAAAAACAGAGTCTGGTGACCCTTCCTCAGAACCAATATTATTATTCACCTTACAATCACTGTGTCATTCTGTTGTTGCAAAGCAACTGCACAATGTGTCTATTGAAATCGTTGCTATTTTGTGTTTGCTGTAAAATAACCTGGAGGTATTTCAGTATGAAACCAGTATATAAATGTGAGTATTGCTCAGGCTTTTTTAAATGAATGTCACCTACCTCAGCTAGCCTGATTATTTTAGATTTACAATCTCGACCTACATTACTTTAAAGATGATATAACCAGATGGGGCTGAACAGACATGATCAAATATTGTGTTGGTTGCTCACATCTGGCCCATGTACCCTACATGTAGCAACCAGACATATGAATTTACTGCAATACTTTGCATTTATCTATTAAAAGTAACGTAAAGAATCACTATAATGCCTATTTTTGTCCCTTTTAATGTTACTCAGCTCAAAATGTAATTAACTACTTTCAGCATAGGAAAGGAAGGAATAATACACAGCTATTAATAACTCATTAATACCTCATTTTGTGCAGTGGAAGAGGGGACTGAAACAGCAGTAATTAAAACACAAATCTTGAGGGACCTTGGAAAAGCTGTTCATCATAATAAGGTACTGAACACAGAGGTTGCTCGACCGCTTTTCAAATGCAGAAATTAAATCCTGTTGCTATAATCATCAGAAAAAAAAATCCCATGGTTTCAACTTTGTTGCAGGTTATGTCAAACTCACAACATTCTTACAGGCAACATTCCACAGAATCCTCACTACTGAATCATAAATTATTCATTCGTGTCAGCACAGTGTACACTGACTTCCTCCTTAAACATAACAAATCATTTAACTTCCTCTTGCCTTGCATGTTTAGGTTATTATCATTATCAGAAGCTTTGGAACCTGAAGCATAAGAACACAAGAGTTAATGATTGGGGCCAGGATTGTAGTGGGTGGGGGTGGGGGGTGGTGATTGGCATTAGGAGAAGGAGAGGCTATGTTTCTTTGCACGTTTCTTCAATGAATCAAATGCCACAATTAATTCTAAATTAAATCATTTCCTGCTATTACATTTTTAATAAACATTTATCTTACACAGTCTGATTTTGGATTTGGCAAGTGTCCAATTCCTTCTCTAGTGCCATTTAAAATGTAGCAATAAAACTCAATATGAAATTACGGTAATTTGGCAATATTTTAATGTTAAAAATACCCAAGATAAATGCTACAAACCAACAGGTAGCAATCAGGATCTTGATTGCTAACTCTCTCATCAAAGAGTATTTCCTGTCAATCCGTTCCCACGCATTTGTTTTCTGCCCATTTGGCACACTAAAGCAGTACAGCATGAAGTACTAAAAACAGCATAATTCTGGCACATCAGCTACTGTCCCAATCAATAATACTGCATTGTTTAGAGTCAGATGACAGAAGCAACTTGGCATTGCTTCTGTCACACTAAATTTTAAGATTCTCAATGACATGAACCTTGAACAAAAAGCATGCTACACTCAGTCTGTGTGTTAATTCCTCTTTCACCATTTTTTTGAGAAATGTGGTTTCAAGATAAAACAACGAAGTTCACTTTACATCTTCTTTTCCTCTCCCTATGTCACTGCTGATGACCAATCATTTTTATATACAATCAGAACATAAATCTTTATTTTAAAACAACTGTATGCCTGTTAAAAAAATTTAAAACAGGTTCTAGTAAAATTATGATCCTTGTAGAGACCAATAGCTTTAACAAAAATTTGAACTCCCAGTGATCAACTTGAAGGGTCATAGTAGATATTATATTTTAAGACTTTTACTGTAACAACTAGAATTGATTAACATCACTTAGTTGACAACTAATACCCTAAAACCAAACAAAAGATATCTCATCTCATCTTTCTAACACAATCTAAAATCACATGCTGCATTTAGACATCACACCACACTCTCCACAGTATGCAGTATTTACAAAGTTGTGCCCAGCTTATAACAGGTTCACCTCTTGCCATTTGACTAGGCCATAACACCTGTTGTCCATTGAAGTTTATTTTCCTCTGTCTTCTAGCATCACTCCAGTAACTCTCTCTTGACCATGCCAAAGCGAATATTCAGTGTCCTTAAATCTCTACACGTCCCATTGCTTTGATCAGAGAACAAGCCCTCACCAACATTCTATCTGGTTGCTAACAGACAACAGTCTCCTCCACCATCACCACCCACCCAGCAAATGCTGTTTCTTTGTTCCTCTTTTTGGGGCTTTTACTTTTCTAAGTCAGTCTGGCTCCAGACACCAAAGTCGCTTGCTCTTTTCTTTCTGTCCAGATGTGAAACTGGCACTTGCATTCCAACAGTGTTTGATGTGGGCCCCATGGAAACCAGCCCAGATAGGCTTATCATCAGGCAGAATTTGTAATGACATCATATGATCATCTCTACTGGTCCAATTTACCTTGAATTAAAAGAGACGGTATAAAACAAAACCATCTTATAAAACCTCGTGTTCAAAATATATATTCTTTACATCTTGACAAAGCTAGAATAATGGCAAAAATATTGTTATCATCCAAGTATGAGGCAAGCTGGATATAGGCTACAATCTGACTTGACCATAATTCTTTAAAGATTATAGTATGTAAGAGAACCAAGAGTAAGAAAACAAGTGGCAAGAGGCCAAGATTACATTGAAACGCGAAAAGAATTTTTACCATATAAAAACGGGTGGCACGGTGGCTCAGTGGTTAGCACTGTAGCCTCACAGCGCCAGGGACCCGGGTTCGATTCCAGCCTCGGGTGACTGTCTGTGCGGAGTTTGCACATTCTCCCTGTGTCTGCGTGGGTTTCCTCCGGGAGCTCCGGTTTCTTCCCAAAGACGTGCAGGCTAGGTGGATTGGCCATGCTAAATTGCCCATAGTGTTCAGGGGTGTGTGGGTTATAGGGGGGATGGGTCTGGGTGGGATGCTCCAAGGGTCGGTGTGGACTTGTTGGGCTGAAGGGCCTGTTTCCACACTGTAGGGATTCTATGTGGATTCTATGTGAAAACAAACACAGGTAATAATGACTAAATAGCTAGACTGAACAAGACAGACAATGATTCAAAACCATATACACTATATATGCAATTTAGATTCCAACATGCAGAATTAACATGAGGAAAATATGAGTAAACAGTAGCCCACAGACAGCATTTTAAATGACTTTAGTGACACAATCAGTCATCAAAACTCATTTAAAACTTGTCTCCTTCACAACGGATTACAATTCTTTAATTTTGAAGATATTGTTTTGGAATGTCCTCAAAGCCTCATTGACTTGGATTGACTTGCTGTTTATATATTGGTACCTCAATTTCTTGTCCCAAGGCAGAGTTCCTGACGATTCCTTAGATTGATCACAAGTCTAATTACCCGCACGGTTTCAGCTTTCGTTAAACAGCGAGCTTCACCAAGCTGTAACTATATTTCACAATTGCATGAAACAAATATCGTTTCTAGGTTTCCTTCACGCCAATTTCATCATTCACACCAATTTCAGCTGCACAGAATTATCACAGCCACCATTCCCTGGGAGTTTTCTTGCATCTTAACTGCCTGAAATATGCTAACAGTAGCACTTATGCCACCTCGAGCCACCTCTTCTGTTTCAGTACTCTCTTGGCTCCAAAATGTAACTAATTTTCCCACAAACAGTAAATAAATTGAATTCAGAGAACCTTAAGTTTCATGATAACGTAGACTACTCTGAGCTATCCTTAATCTGACTATTAGAGTAAGTATCCCTCATTTACAAGTTCTTCTTTGATCTGATGAAATAAACGAATATTACAGTCTTCCAGAGTTCACTGAGTAATTTTAACTAACTTTAACTCTTAAAGGAATTTCTCTGGACTGTCATTACGGCAAGCAATGTAGACACCATGTCTCCAGTTGACCTGCTGTTTCTGATCTTAACTTTCTAGCTGTTAACTTCTTCAAGCAACATGACCAAACGTAAATGCAATAGACTTACAGGTACTTCAAATACATTTATGCCATTTATGAATTAAAGTTTGTCAGAAAAACTAAAAATCATATACAAAAACATGAAGCTTAACTTACACTGTCACTAGATTCATACAATCCATAGAATCCCCACAGTATGGAAACAGGCCATTTGGCCCAATAAGTGCACACCACCACTCCGAAGAGCATCCCACCCAGAAGCCCAACAAGTCCACACTGCCCGTCCAAAGAGCATTCCACCCAGACCCATTCCCCTACCCCTGCATTTCCCATGTCTAACCCATCTAACCTAAACACCCCCGGACACCATGGGCAATTTAGCACGGCCAATCCACCACCTAACCTGCACATCTTTGGACTGTGGGAGGAAACTGGAGCACTCAGAGGAAACCCACACAGACATGGGGAGAATGTGCAAACTCCACACAGACGGTCACCTGAGGGTGGAATCGAACCCAGGTCCGTGGTGCTGTGAGGCAGCAGCGCTAACCACTGAGCTACCATGCCAGTGGAGAACAAGAAGCTGGGAGACAAGAAGCTCAACAGAAGTAAGTGGCCTTGCAGAGTCCTGAACAAACTATAACACCATATATCACTATGGTACATGAACAAGATAACACCAATTTCCAATCCCAGAGTACTAGAATTTGTCAGCGTGCATAATATACACATAGAGTATTAGTTGTGCTGTAATTTCTTGGCAGGTTCAGTGTCAGACATTTTAGTGAGCTGTATGTAGTCGATCATTAGAACATTAAACCCAATTCCACTGTCACTCAAATATCCCATATGGTCTAACTAACAATTCTCAGTCCTGTTATACTGCAAATTTAACTGACAAGCCAAAGTTAATGGAATATTAGCATTAATGTATTACACTAAACCCTCAGCAGCATATAGTACCAAAATGTAACATCAAGATATATGCCACGATGTTTATACCGTCTGTTGCAGAATACTTCAGACCAAGGATACTTTCTTCATCAGTTCCCTCAGCCACCATAGTAGAACTTATTTACAATTGCGTTATTAAACCTGATTGACTAGCTTGAACATCCATTATTCTTACCCAGTATATGATGCCAACTTTGAGAAGTGGATGCTCTAAATTCAGATTATTCAGAATTCACAGTGTTCTCTGAGGGTGGGGAGAATGTCTTTATCGTCAGGGATAAATTTTGCTGCAGGTCTTAAAAAGAATAGTGGGCAACATATTGCATTAAGTTTCAAATGATCAAAAGCATCCAGATGGTCACATGTACAGTTCGAGGCATTCTGGATCCTTTCATAAATTAGCACAAGAAACAAAGCAGAAAGGGGGCAATATCATGATAAACCATTTCACCAGTCACTAATTGAAAGTATCACACAGTAGGCCACTTTCTGTTGCTTAGCAAACAATGCCGTAATTTGTCTTACAAGACAGGTATGGAAATTTAAACCATATTTGCACATATGAGTTTGTAATTATCCAGCTATAGGAAATGCTTTTTCCACTGTTTTTGTTTAAGATGGGGACTATCTTTGTGTGATAAGAAAATATCAAAAACAGAGCAGAATAACTCCAGTGATGTGGCTCACAGTTGTTTCATGTATTGCTATGGCTGGAGAAAGTCATTGTGTTGTACAATGCACTAAGCCATTATTCCATCTTGGGTCATCTCAATTAGTTTTACAGTTGCATGTTCAAGTAAGGGATGGAGTTACTTTCTGAAGAACAACCAAGTATCTGATAGATCAGCGTTTAATGACCAAACCATGTCAGAAGTCTTTGTTTTCCCATTCAGAAAGTACTAAAACTCTTCAGTAACAGCTATGCAAAATGATAGTGTTCCTTCATCTTCTTATCCTGTACAAAAACGGCACCACAGAAAAATTCTAGATGTAGATGCATTAAAAAACTTTTAATGTTGGATGTTCAGACTGTATTCTTTATTTTCTTTTGTAATGCTTCAAGAGACAAAAGACAGCAAAATGAAAGGAGGACTTGACTTTCTGTAGTATTGTACTAAATGTCACAGAACCTCCCACAATTGCTCCAGATGCAGTAACGTGCTTTGAACTGTTTTAGGTGTGACTGGTTGAGGTTTTTGTCAAAACTGTAGGACTTGCTGTTCTTCAAATAGTAAAAATAACTTGAAAACAGTACAATAATTAGACAGCATATTAATTTAACATCTTTTCTAAAGGACAGTACCTTGAACAGTGTGTCATTTTAGATAAGCAAGTTCAAATTCCCAAGAGAGGAGTCTGAAACCCTTTTTAAGAATGGTTAAGAAATGCCCTAACTGTGCAAAGTCAAATTGCACTGGAAAACTGATCTTAATGAGCAATTGATGAACGTAGCATGTATATATCACATCAAGCAGCAGTAACACCATGCTTCCCCATGCTGACAGACCTTGCCAAGAAAATGTCAGAAAATTGACCCATAACTCAAAGACAATTGAGTGAGTTTACAACAGCATCCAAGGGCTTCAGAGGTTAACACTAAAAGTAACGACAAATTGAGAATAATTTCATAAAATTAACATGTCATTTGAGGAACAGAGCACTCAATGTCAATTCAGTTATACTCCTTATTAATGAGGATATTGGTTCAATTCAATCGGTTCATGTTCTTTTAAAGATGCACAATAATGTCATAAAGGGCGACATATTTGCAAGAGCATGTACAAAAGAGCGACGTTTTGTGTTCATATGGGCTTATGAACCAAAACAAAGCTTTTGGCATTCACCAACATCATCTCAACACATAAATGCAGAATGTGCCTATCAAAATCTAAAAAACAACTTTATGCTTCAAAGACATCTTGAAACACAGGATGCAAATTCAGCAGTTGTAGCACTGCACAAAACCAGAATTTCACTGTACAAAATAATTGCTATCTCACTCAGTGAATTGAAATGACACTACTTGGTTTAAATTGAAGCAACAACAACTGTTATGGAATAACTGTATCAAAAATACATCAAAATAATATATACACAGAAACTAAGAACAGTCTTCAAAGCCAGTAAAAATATATGAAATTTATAAATTTTGTACAAATTATTAACATTCACTCCAATAATTTTATGCCACTGCCAAAGGGTCAGGTGGTGTTTGGAAAAGTAGAAACAGTACAAATATAACTGTAGTTCGATATATTATGAAAGAAAGTATGACAGAATTAAAACCAACATTGAATAATAAGGTGGTATTTAGGACAAATGAATCTTCTTTTTGGGCCACATTGTAACTTTTGATTTGGTTTTCCAAACAATTGTTCCTTCCTCAACAACTGTGTTTTTACTCATTAATGCTCTTTGCAAATTTCAAACACTTAACATTTTACCATCACAAACCATGAAACTTCTATTCCTGGAAATAGCATAGAATTGAAAAAAATGGAAATTATGCTGCCAAGGAATCTAATTTTATTTCAGATTGATAATGCTCATGTGGTTCTAAAAGAGTTAAGCTTGCATTCGTCGCTTACCCTCAGTTGCAGTTGTAATTTAATCAAACCAATTTTCAAATATCTAGTAAATCCTTCACTGTTGAATGAAAGATCTCTTGAAAAGGTAATGCTATGAATGTGGCAAAGGGTTTCTTCCTTTCTTCTGCATTTGATGCTTATAGATTTAGGCTGTTTGTAATTAAAACCACTCGCATGAGCTATCTTTACTCATACCATGACTCAAAGATCAAACAAAAGCAGCAGTTGCTAGACACCAGATTTTAAGAAAAAACATTAAATAGTAAAGAATATTTCTAGCATGAATAAGATCCATGAATTTTATTTTAAATTAGCACAACAAATATAATGGCACCCCACTCCTTCTGTATCACTTACTTTATTCAGCATCATACTTTTGTTGTAAATAACTGCAGGACCAAGTTACCCACACCTAAAGTATTTGCTTTTCATTGACTTGGTGAGCAGTGGACATCTTTTGCATATTACAAACCATGCATGTGTTTTCCATTAAACAACATCTGCAAAGAAATGTTTTCGCAAAATTTCTAAAGTTAAGCACAGAAGCCAGTGCAATTCTCTCACTCAATATTATTTTTATTGAAAAGCTAGGTATTAAAAGAAGTCAGAACCCTCGATGGTTAATTTACCAGTCAGGTAGGCTAGTAAAATGAACAGAAAATACAAATCTAACCTTTCCAAAAAGAATTAATTATTCATTCTATCCGTTTTATCTCAACTTCTGTCTCCTTCCAATATAAATCAATGTCTGGTTTGAATTTGATCAACTTGATATTGCAAAGTAACTCTACACACAAGGTATTGGCAGCATCTTCTCTGCTTGTTTTAGGACGAGTCTCAGCTTTCAATTGATCTTAGTTTATTAATAAATTTGAGAAAGTTGTCTAAAGAATTTCCACAGAAACATAAGGATTTGAGGTTTGACCACCGCTTTGAATGTTTCAACTCCTGGATTGGCTATACAGACCCTTGTTTCAACACTTACTATAATTTTGAGTTTTGTGTCATTCGTACAGACTGAGGCGGATAGAATTAGAAAGAGCTTTATTGTTTCATGTACTCACATGAATACAGTGAAATGTTTACAAAGTTGCCACTTAAAGGCGCCATCTTAGGTGCAAAGGTACTTAGGTACAGATTCTGGAGTACAAATTCTTAGGGGAAAAAACAGAAAAATAAAGAAATAAAAAGTCCGGCATTACAGACCTTCATCAGTACAAAATCATTGTAATAAATTAGAAAAAGAGAGAGTTCGGAAATCTGTCCTTCCACAAATGTATAATAATAAAAAAGAAATTTTAACAAATGAGACTTTAAGACAAACTTCATCTTAGTCCATTTCATAGCTCCGGGCTTGAGGACCTGACCTCCACATTGGAATCACGGGCTGGATCCCCATGATGCCGAAGAAAATGCCGCATGGAATCACAGACCGACGCCAACAAAAAGTACCGTCAAAACGGCCGAAAGGAGTCCTAAGCCAGACATTGGAATCCCATGCTGGGACCCACCTTGTCTTCAGTCACCGCCAATGCAGCGTAATTGAAGGTCCCACCAGGATGCAGTCATGAGAGTCGGCCAGATCTACACCGCATTCTCCGTTGCAGCAGCCTCAGAGCTGCCATCCTTACCTGAAGCCACCAGAATTTTAAATGGACTTGATGTTAGAAAAACAATTAAAGAAAGTATGTGGTAGGCCTGGTGGTGGAAGCAGACGGGCCAGGAGCCTGAACACTCCCTACCCTGCTGCCGCCACTTTGCCCTTTTATACTAACAGAGTTCAGGGGGACACAATCAAACTGGTGAAATGAGTAAGTAGAATTTAATGAAGATGGTGGAACAAGTTCAAAGGCTGTTCAAAAATTACATTAAACTTTTATAAAATGCTGGTGAGGTTTCAAACTGTGCAAAGATCTTAAAGAAGGTACGGAGAGATTCACTCGTACAGTACCAGCAATGAGAGACTCCAGTTGCACGGAGAGATCAGAGAACTTGATGATGCTTTCCTTCAAGTAGAAGTGTTCAAAATCAAAGATTTTGTTCAAGTAAATAAGGAGAACAATTCCCAACGGCAGAAGTATCAGTAACAAGCGAACACAGATTAAAGACCAATGGCAAAGAACCGATGGAGACATGAGGGGAAAAAGATTACAATTACATTAACCATGATGCTTTGAAATGCATTACCTGAAAGTATAGTGAAGGCTGATTCAATAGTAACATTCAAAAAAGGAACTGAAAACATATTTGAAGGAAAAAAAAATAATCACAGGTCTCTAGTAAAATGAAAGGAGATTGAGACTGATTGGATACTTTTGCCAAAGAGTTGACAATAATAGGCAGAAACAACACAGTGTAGAGCTGGAGGAACACAGCAGGCCAGGCAGCATCAGAGGAGCAGGAAAGTTGACGTTTCCGGTCAGGACCCTTCTTAGAAATGGGGAGGGGGAAGGGAGCTGGGAAACAAATAGAGGGAGGAGGAGTGGGGCTGAAAAGGTAGGTGGGATGGTGATAGGTGAGTGCAGGTAACGAGCGGTGGGGATTAGTCAGTGAGGTAGGAGTGATGGATAGGTGGAAGAAAAGATGGACAGGTTGTATCAGGTCAAGGAGGTGGGGATGAGAGGGAGGGTTGGATGCGGGATGAGGCCGGGGGTGGGGAGATTTTAAAACTAGTGAATTCCACGTTTAGGCGATCGGGCTATTGGCTCCTGGGGCGAAATACGAGGTGTTGCTCCTCCAGTTTGCAGATGGTGTTATAGTGACACTGGAGGAGGCCCTGGATGGACATGTCACCCAAAGAGTGGGACAGGGAGTTAAAATGGTTGGCGACTGGAAGGAGTTGTCGTTTGTCGTGTACAGAGCGCAGATGCTCTACGAAATGATCTCCGAGTCTACGCTTGGTTTCAGTGATGTAGAGGGGCAACATCAGGAGCAGCGGATACTCCCTACCTGCACTCACCTATTGCCATCCCACCTACCTTCTCCAGCCCCACCCCTCCTTCCTCTATTTATTTCCCAGCTCCCTCACCCCTCCCCATTTCTGAATGAGGGCCCCAACCTGAAAAGTTAACTTTCCTGCTCCTTTGATGCTGCCTGGCCTGCTGTGTTCCTCCAGCATCTGCAGTTCTTGCTTTCTCTAATAGGCAGAATGGCCTCTTTCAGTATTATATCATTCTGTGATTCTACCAGTACCCCCAACTGTAATCACATCATTTCAGAATGCTCAAAGCGCCATTCCAAGGACACATGGAACACACGTTCCTATGGTGCAACTTGGGATCTTACTTACATAATTAAGTTGCAGATCACTGGCCTAAAGATAATCTCTACCTTTCACCAATCTCAAGATACATTCTATGATTCTGACATGTTGCTTTGCCATATGTAGTTTCCCGCCAAATGACAAGTTCTTACTGTCATTGTGTATTTAGTCTAAAGCATCATTTTTTTTTCTGTTTTCAGTGAAAGGAACTAGATGAATAGAACACAAGAATATTTAGGAACAAAGATAAATCATTAGGCCCAAGATATTTATATAGTTGTTATTTATCTAGTTACGAATGAGATTAATAATGAGTAGGGGTATCCATACAGAAATTCCAGTGCATGGTTGTTGTGCTACTGCAATTGTTTTGCCATACGTTCTGTGTTCAATGATGAGAGATGTCAGGATTTTTGTTAGCATAAATGTACTTTATTCATAATATCTAAAAGTACATTTGAAAACATGTCAAATTGAATCTTACAGAAAATGCAATAAATTACCACTTTTCTACACTGAGCATGTTGCACCCAATTCAGTTGCTCTACATGTGGCATTTACAATATGCATTCAGTGACAACCATGCAGCCCAAAGGATTCTATAAGTTAACAGTCCAGACATCAACATTTTGATGGATCAAGCTTAGACAACGAAGAGAGAAATTTCACAACACCCTCTTGTTCAGGAAGCTTTAGTTGGGATTGTTCACCTCAAAACTAAATGTGTGCAGAATAGATTTAATGGATTTTATTCCAATCAAAAGACATCAAATAGAATTTTAAATTCAGGTGGGATTCAGGGATAGAAGAAGATTAGTGTTACCATCAACTATGAAGCATTTTGGGGCATCCTGAAGATATATTAGGCATAGTTAAATGCAAACCCATCCTTCTAGCACAGGAATAGAAGAAGGATATGAAATGGTTGAAGAAGTTCCTTGAAGAAAACTAATTAGATGAGCAAAAAAGTATCTTCATTCAAATATTTTTTGGATTGCGGTCTCATGAAAACCACACGCTTGAAAACAAAATGGGCACAGAAATCGTGAGCAACCAGCAAAGAAAGAATAGCATTGCACATCACTCAAGTCAAAAATTCCAATTATCCAGGACTGGCAAATATGCTGTTTGTTTTCAGAATTGATGTTCATGTACAAAATAAAACCAGCACATCTATGTTTAAATCTATTCAAAAATGTTATGTATTTAACTTCTGTAGATTCTACAATATATATTGAAAAGTTTGAACTGCTTCATCTGGAGAGTCATACCTGCATATTCCCAAAAAATTGAAAAGTTATGAACAGAGCTCTTCACTTCATAGCACTTCTGTTGTTTTATTATGCATTTATGTGTAACCTTTGCAATTAAATGCGACTTTAAAACCAAAAGAGTGAAAAACACACTTAGAATCCATATTACTTTTATTACCCATTCACAGGATGAGGGCGTTGCTGGCCAGGCCAGCATTTACTGCCCTTCTTAATTGCCCAGATGACAGTTTTAAGAGTCAACTATATTGCTGCAGGTCTGGAGTCACATATAGGCCAGATCAGGTAAGGAATTGGTTTCTTTCCCTAAAGGATATTCGTGAACCATTATTTAATAAAAAATAATTGAGTGTAAACTTATACAAATGAGGGGCAAGGGAGCATGAGGAAATTCAGCATTTGACACAACAAATTATCCAGCCAAAATATATAGCATTTTTAAAACTACTATGCTTAATTTTAAACATTAAAGACTTCGCATTTATATACTGCCTTTCATAGCCTCCATGTGTTCCAAAGTGCCTTAAAGGCAATTAACTTTTTTTAAAGTGTTAAAGTGTTAATATGGCTGTGTAATTGCATAGACCCATAAAACAGCAATGAAATAAATGATCACAGCATATGTTTTAATGAAGAGTGAGAGATAAATGTTGACTAGCACAGTGGGTAAACTCAGAGGATAGCTGGGACCTTGGCTTAACATCTCTTGCAAAAGATAGCACCTCCACATCTTCACTACTGGATTGAAATATCAGCATGGTGTATATACACAACCTTCTGAAATGGGCAGTGAATCCAAGAGTGACTCAAAAGTGTGAATGCTACCACTTAGCCATGATTAACACCTAAATTATGCAGCAGATACAAACACGGACCATAGGCAATTTTTCTTTAAGCTACATTTTAATTAACCACAGAACACCTCGTACTTCTTTAAAACTATGAAAAACATCACAATAGCTTCAAATTCCACGGAAAAATAAACTTGTTTATATAGTTAATTGGCATCCATTCAGCTTGTGTTGGTCCAGATTTAGTATCCAATTTAGTTGCCTCCCTTGTTTACTAGAAATTTAAAGTTAAATCTGATTTAAGTTGAATTGTATGGCCTTCTAAAGGTCAGTCAAATCTCATGTGGACCACACTGAACTACAGCAAATTGAAACCATGAAACTCTGGATTTCTTAAAACGGACTACAGGCTTTCATAAACTATATCTGTCATTTCACCTGTTCAAAACGCAGGAAAACTGAATTGGACTGCCCTGCTAAAGTTTTTTATTGCTGTTGTCTTTAATTAAGAGCAGCCGTTAATATCACCTAGAGGAAACTATGGCTAACAAGTACAGAGAGAAAATATACATCACCTTTTCTTTGCATTGGAAGTCATCTTTGCCCTATTTTCTCCACATATTTGAGTAACCCTAACTCTCAGACACCACTACGCACAACATAGATAATACATCAACCAGATATTTAAAATTTATCCTTTAGTTGGCTCTGTGAATAATAAAATTCAAACAAGGATAGTGTGAAGCGAATGTTTAATTTTAATACAGCAATCAATTAGATATCTAAATGCTAAATTGGATTTGTTGGTAGATATAATTTATAACATTTAAACATTGGAACTGATAGGACATGCATATAAATCTAAAACTTTTAGATCACCAAGAAGAAAAACTCAACATATGCAGCAATTTCTTCGGACGGACCAATCTAAGCAACTTCAGGAATTTATCTATACCTTGCTCCTTTTTAAAGAAAGTGAGACGTCAGATGAAGGTACAATTCAGCTGTGGAAGAATGAGTAGTACGAGTGGCATAACCACAAGTTTTCCAGATGCAAGGGATTTTACATGGAAGCTTATGGCATATCAGTCCTGGTGGATAGAGGGTAGAATGTTTTATTTCAGAATTGGAATTTAAAAATTTGTACACATTTGCCATAATAAGATTGGAATAATTTTTGGCTTTATACTCCTGGAATCAGAGTGATGCTTAAACTGTGATATTTTCAGCAGATGCATGAATGATTTCTTGTTGCTTGTCCTACAGAACAGTCTTCAAAAGGAAGTTAGTATCTGAACATTGAAAACAGGGTCCTTTTCTCCACTGCACCTGATTTATCACAACCTTTTACAAATAGATTACACTCAAGGTTAAGGATGCATCAACTGCAAACATTGTTCTAATAGAAAGCCGCATATTTACCTTTAGAATAATAATTGATAAGATAGTTATTTCAAAAAACATCAATTGAAGTTAGTTAAATCTTTAACTGTAGCATGTTACTTAGTCAGAAGTTGTTTTATTTTAAAATTGATCGTTGTGTGTGGATTGAGATCAGTGTTTATGACCACAAAATGTTTGCCATACCACAGGTTAAATGAACTTAAATGGGCATCATATTAGGTACCAGCAGCAGAGATGTTGCTTTCCCCAATACTCATCAGCAGAAAAAAAAAATAGGAGGAGCTTTCAGAAACAGTTCGAGGCAAGTACAGTTATGGACGTGACAGAGACAGCCTACATGACAGAATTGATTTTAGATATTTCTTCTCCGTCTCATTTTGAGAAGCAACAACTTACATAGGACTGGATTCCCTTAGCCTCATTGTAACTGGTAGTGTGGTTTGAATTTCACTCATCATCCTTCATTCTTATGAGGACTACACACAGGGCTTCATTCCTAACTAAAAACTGAAAGAACTGCGGATGCTGTAAATCAGGAACAAAAACAGAAGTTGCTGGAAAAGCTCAGCAGGTCTGGCAGCGTCTGTGAGGGAAAAATTAGAGTTAACGTTCAGGTCCAGTGACCCTTCCCCAGAACTGAGGGTTTCTACCACAGAAAGCTGTGAGGGATTAAGTCACAATGCATTTGAGAAAGAAATAGATTTCTAGAAACTAAAGATATTGAGGAAAACAGTGAGAGCACAGGAGTATGGCATTGAGGTTGAGGATCAGCCATGATTACGCTGAACAGTGAGCGGGTTCAATGGGCCAAACAGCCTACTTCTGCTTCTGGTTGCTGTGTCTACTGGTGTGATATAAATGTCTCCTCTAACCTGTACAGTCAGCTGATGAGGAAGTTCCTATGTGTGCTCAGTATAAATCATTCTCCAACTCAGAATGTTTGGACAGTTTCAACATATAATATTGAATTCTTACTGAACTCACTCTTCAAGCCACAGAAACCCTGTCCTACCATGTCTTCATAATCACGCTCTTGGAGGATGCGATCTATTTGACAGTGCATATACTGCAAAAAGCATCACTTTTTACAAATATTATTATTTTACAAATATTAACATTAATTTTATAAGTACAAAGAAGATTGTCACAATCACAGGCCATCTCATTCCTTAGAATCACTGGTATGGGTTTCTCTCAGGTCATGTTTAAGGGTGGTGCGTGTATGGAATGAGCTGCCAGAGGTGGTGGTGCAGGTGGGTACGATTACAACATTTAAAAGGCAGCTGGATGACTGGAAGAGTTCAGAGGGATGTTGGTCATATGCTGGCAAATGGCACTAGATCAGTTTAAGATATCTGGTCGGCGTGGACGAGTTGGACCGAAGGGAAGTGAAAGCGATTGCAAAGTGCCAAAACATCCTTTGGTGATCAATACATCAAGTAAAAGCACAGGGCCTTAGTTTAAGTACAATGAAA
>NC_063354.1:7884880-7971347 GCF_021869965.1 Rhincodon typus
CACTGGACCTGAAACGTTAACTCTGTTTTTTCCTTCACAGATGCTGCCAGACCTGCTGGGCTTTTCCAGCAACTCTGTTTTCGTTCCTGATTTACAGCATCTGCAGTTCTTTCGGTTTTTACAATGAAAATAAACCCTGAGATTACTAGTCTCCTGTTGTAATGTTTACTTTATTTTGTTCCGGAACAAAATGGCTCAAGCTTGGGCCAGATAATAATTATTTTCCCATTTCTATACACAAATTTTGCTTGTGTGTTCTTTTGCATTCTGGAATGGAGGTTGCAAATTGATTCATTTACAGACCCTTACCAAAGGTGAGAACCTGGTTTTTTTTTTTTAAAATCAATGCTCAACTATGTAGACAACGGAAAGCTTCCAATACTTTGGTTAAGTTTCTACAGAAATAACAATGGGATTTGGAGCCTGAAAATGTGCAAACTTTTAGCATCACAGTGAGTTCCATGTTGGTGCATGGAAAGATATCAGAGAAGATGGGATCAGCAAAGAGATACCCAATGACAGGAGCTCCATCATTCAGAATCCCCACAGGGACTGAGTTCAATTAGCAGCAAATCTTTGAAAAGGGTTCACAAACTGGCAGCACACACCTACTTGCACATGTGAAGGACCTAATATCTGTTTCAGGTCTAGAATAAAGACACGTCTAAAGGAGACTTTAGTAATGCTGTAGATACTGGCAAGTTGCCCAGAGACATTAATCTTACTTAATTTCCAGAGGTAAGTAGATGAATTGAAGCATGGAGAATGTGTTTGTGGAGTGAGAGTTGATTCTAGTAATGGTGCTTAGAGGCCCCTATCAAGAACATTTTCAAATGCAGTGAGAATACCAGTTTTCTGAATTTTCTGCCAGACATTGATGTTGCCATCTGGATGTTTCCAACTTTCAATACACAGCAGGATTTACTGAGGCAACATTTTATAGCCTAGACACGGTGTCACAACTGCTTTTTGGGCTTCTCAGAAGGAGAAGAATGAAGGAAAAGGAGGCGCCAATTGCTGGGTCCTGACCAATGTTTTGTGCTTTGAATTGTTTCTTGTATGCGTGTTGGTTCACCTTTTCTGACTGGGGTTGTTTGTTCTTGAGACAGAACAGATTTTGTCAAAAGATTTGTTGCTAGAAAGAGTTTTCTTCTGAAACTGCAAATGTCAACACAAGCCCATATAGGTGTTAAAGTCTAGATGATGGCCTTCACTAAAGCAATAACCACTGTAAACATATAAAGATCACACAAACAACAATAAGACCCTAAGACCTAGGAACTGAAGTAGGCCATTCTGTTCATCGAGTCTGCTCTGCCAATCAGTGAAATGATGCCTTTTCCCCATAATCCAAGATTCCTTTACTGTTTAAAAATCAGTCCACCTCAGCCTTTAACATACTTAATGACCCAGTCTCTACAGCCCTCTGCTGAGTAGAATTTCATAGATTCACTACACCCAGAGAAGAAATTCCTCCTCATCTTGGTCTTAAACCTTCACTCTGAGATTGTGCCCTCTAGGGCATAGGAGGGAAGGGAAACAAGGGAAATAGCCTTTCTGATCTACCCTGACAAGTCCCCTAAAAATCTTGTACATTTCAATAAGATTGACTCTCATTCTTCTCAAGTGTAATGAATATGGGCCGATCTCTCCTCATGAGATAGTCCCCCCATGCACGGATTCAGCCCAGGGAACCTTCTCTGGACTGCCTTCAATGCTAGTATATTTTTCCTTAGATAAGGGGCCAAAAGCTGTGCATAGTATTCCAGTTGCAGTCTGAATAATGACTGTTATAATTTAGCAAGACCTCCTTATCTTTACACTCTATTACCTTTGAAATAAAGGCTAAACATGCCATTTGCCTTCCTTATTACCTGAAATTGTATTCTGACTTTTTATGTCATTCTCCATTTAAACAATATTTGGTTCTTCTATTTTTCCAGCCAAATTGTGTAACATCACATTATATTCCATCTATTAAGTTTTTCCCCATTCGCATAACCTGTCTTCGGCAGACTCTAAGCCGTCCCCAGCATTACTTCCCAACAGTGATATTCGGAAACCTGGTTACAGTACATTCACTTTCCTTATCCAAGTCATTAATGTATATTGTAAATAATTGTGACCCCAGTACCAAACCCTGAGTAGTCCACTAATTATAGGTTGCCATCCTGAAATGCCATTCCATCTTATCACAGTTCTGTTTTCCATTAGTTAACCAATCCTCTAATCATGTTAATACACTATCACCAACTCCATAGGTTGTTATCTTAATAAGTAGCCTAATATGTGGTACCTTAACCTCCAGAGATGAGATGATGGAGGTGGGTACAACTACAGCATTTAAAAGGCATCTGGATGGGTACATGAATTGGAAGAGTTCAGATGGATGTGGGCCAAACGCTGGCAAATTGGACTAGATCAGTTTAGGATATCTGGTCGGCGTAGATGAGTTGGACTGAAGGGAAGCAAAAGTGATTGCAAAGTGTCAAAGTGTTCTCTGATGATCACTACATCAAATAAAAGCACAGGGCCTTCACTTAAGTACAATGAAAATACACTCTAAAATTACCAGTCTCCTTTTGTAACATGTACTTTATTTTGTTCTGAAAGCTCTCTTCTAAATACCAGAGCAGCTCAAGCTTGGACCAGATTACAATTATTTTCCAGTCAAATGCCTTTTGAAAATCCAAACATATTACATCTACTGCTTCCCATTTATCTGACTTAATTGTTACCTACTCAATGAATTCTAATAAACTTGTAAAGTCATCTGCTTGATCAAATTATGTATTTTAAATGCTCTGTTACTACATCCTTCATAATAGACTCTAACAACTGTTAGATCTGCCAATCATCTGTTTCTGATTGAGGAAACAACATTAGAAATGACAGAGAGGGAGTTTGCTGTTTTAAATTTACCATGATAGCTTTACCATTTTAAATTACTGCAACAAGTAAGTTAAGGCCTCAGTTTGACATTATGCTCAAAGGATGGCACCTCTGACAAAGCAGGACTCCATCAATAATACATCCGAGTACCAGCCTCTATGTGATAAAGAAACAAAATAACTGCAAAGCAATGGGAAATGGAAGAAGCAGACAAATGCATTAGGCAGTGACAAATCACCTTTTACAAGAACAAAATTAAGCAAAACTATAGACAGCCTTCTTGAAAGACAAAAGGAAATATTTTAAGATAAGTCATCACAAAAATCCCAGAGATTCTCATTTCAAGTAAATACTGTGCAATGGCCGATACATTGAATAAGCGGAACTCCCATTAAATCATAAAATACAGTATTGTGTTGGATTCCTTGTGGTGTGGTCACTCAGTATGACAATCAAACAAGGATTATATTAAGCCACAATCCAAACATCTCAGTCAAGGACCAAATGTTTTTCCAGCCCGAATGTTGATCCTTCTCTAGCAGAAGGCCTACCTACTCCTCACCAACGTGGGATGCTATGCAGGTACAGTACAAGGTCATCCAGTGCTTAAAAGCAATTACTGAACAAAGTTTGTTTGCTTGCTTCATGATTAACTGTAAGCTTAGCTGGATGTCAAGACAACACTGGATGCACTGAGAAAAGTAGGGATTTGAACCCTTTTGTGACAGTATCTAGGCTGTAAGAACCAAAGTGTCTTTTTAACCTTAAATTATATAATTAAAACATTTTGCATGGGCATTTCACTATACTTATGTACCTGAAAGTATTTAATGTAATTTATAAAACCTGCACATTACTCTAAAAGGTGTAAATATTTTAATTGCTTTATGATCAGTGGACAAAAGGATTAAGGTTAATTTATTTGCCTTTATATGCAAACTGCTCAGCTTAATCACAATTCCAGAAAACTTTCTCCATACACAACTGCAGGTGGACTTTGTAAAGAACTTTGTTTGGCTAATAGACGATCAAAAGAAAGGCTGTGACAACTATTTCTGTAAGGCTGCCAGGGTTTTGTTCCAAGCTGACCAGCTTGCCTGGCTTACAGCCACAGTAATAATGTGCCTTCCTGCTTATACTTCCTTTTCCCCAATGTGCCCACTAAGCTGTGAACTCTGGCAGGAATTCATATCATTACTTATCAGTGTAACACAGAAAACCAATACAAACTAGTACAGATTTAGCTCTTGCTGGAGAGGCCTCAGTCAGCCAGCTACTACATGGAGCACACTTCAGTTTATCGTTCTGGGGAATTAAAACTGAAGTAATTTTTCCCCAAAAGTGTGTTTCAAAAATCAACTTCAAGAAGAATCACAATGTTTTCACAGTAACATTTTTTAATGTCCTCAAAACTCACTAAATGCTATTGAAATTGTTTAAAACTCTGCAGTTTTGATTACCTAATTAAAGTTTTATTTCAGTGGTAGTCAACATAAATTAAAATTTAAATTAGACTATAATGAAGGGATCCAAACCCTCAAAAGAGTGCTAAGGTTTTCTTTGTAAACACATTGGATTCAGGACTTTGCAACTCCCAGAACTGGCTACTAGCATGAGGTCAATGCTTAAGCTGTTCAAAAATATGTCATCTGGTATAATTTGTTTTAGTAAAAAATATTTTAAAAAAACTCCACTCCACTGGAACATCTTTTGCTTTTTTCCAAGCAAATAATTTGGAGGAAAACGAAGCTGGTCTAATTAGTAAGTTTGCGGATGATACAAAGATTGGTGGAGTTGCAGATAGTAAGGAGGATTGTCAGAGGATATAGCAGGATATAGATCAGTTGAAGGCATGGGCAGAAAAAGCAGATAGAGTTTAATCCTGACAAATGTGAGGTGATGCATTTTGGAAAGTCAAGTACAGGTGGAAATTACACAGTGAATGGCAGAATCCTGAGGAGTATTGATATGCAGAGGGATCTGGGTGTGCAGGTCCACAAATCACTAAAGGTGGCAAGGCTTGCTTGCCTTCATTGGAAGGGGCATTGAGTATAAGGATAGAAAGGTTATGCTGCAGCTTTATAGAACTTTAGCCAGGCCACACTTGGAATATTGCATACAGTGCTGGTCACCACATTACCAGAAGAATGTGGATGCTTTGGGGAGGGTACAGAAAAGGTTTACCAGGATGTTGCCTGGTATGGGGCGATTTTAGCTATGAAGAAAGGTTGGTTAAACTGGGTTTGATTTTCCTGGAATGCAGGAAGTTGATGGGCAACCTGGTAAAAGTTTAAAAGATTGTGAATGGCATGGATAGAGTGGAAAGTATGAAGCTTTTTCCCCCCCAGAGTGGAGGGGTCAATTACTAGGGGACACAGGTTCAAGATGCAAGGGACGAGTTTAAAAAAGGTGTGCGAGGCAAGTTTTTCACACAAAGGGTGGTGAGTGCCTGGAACGTGTTGCTAGAGGTGGTGGTGGTGGAAGCAGACACAATAACAGCATTCAAGGAGCACCAGGATGAATACATGAATAGGAGGGAATAGAAGATATGGATCCTGTAAGTGAAGACGATTTTAGTATGGAAGGGCAAAATGTGTTGGCACAGGCTTAGAAGGAATTTCCTGTGCTGTATTGTTCTTTGTTCTTTTCAAAGAAACACCTTTTCATTTCAACTTGTGACAACCTTCGACCCAGAAGCAGTAGAGAAGAAAATAAAGTACTCTCTTTAAAAAAAGTTACAGATTTTAAAGAAGTCTAAAACAAGCTTCTAAGAGATTACACCAATCGTAAATGGATTAATTGCAATTTTCTTGTGTAAGTAGTACTAGTCTGGTGAACTACTGATCACTTGACCTGGAAGCAGTACTGACCAAGAAAAAGGAACTTAAGAAAAAGGTTATGTGACAAGCAGACACAGAGCTGCATGTTTAATTTGAGTTTGTTCTAATTCATCTTAAGGTATAAAGTCACAGAAAGTAAACACTTATTCATAATACTTTTGGGGACAACAAGGTCATTTGATAAATTTTGATTATTTTACAGTTCCCAACAGGGATTGTAACAAATGCAACAATAAAAGACTACTAAATATGTGAGAATCATTATTAATTCATCTGATATTGGTATATTTCAGGCAAATGATCTGAAACATTGGTTCAGAAGTCCACCAGCATATAATTTTAAATGGAACATAAACAAAGTTGCTGGAAAAGTTCAGCAGGTCTGGCAGCATCTGTGAAGGAGAAAACAGAGTTAACGTTTTGGGTCCAGTGACCCTTCCTCAGAACTCACCGGACCCGAAACGTTAACTCTGTTTTCTTCTTCACAGATGCTGCCAGACCTGCTGAGCTTTTCCAGCAACTTTTTGTTCCTGATTTACAGCATCTGCAGTTCTTTTGGTTTTTATAATTTTAAATGCTTCATATTCATCCAGAGAGTAAGGAGGTCACAATGAGTTACTTTTTGCAGAACAAGGTCATGCCAAACAAACCAATTGGAATTCTTTTCAGGAGGAATATATTTCAATTGACAAGGTTTTTCCATAGATCTAAATTTTCGTGAGTATCTTCATAAAGTTCCACACATTATGATTTCAATTTATTAATTCAATTAAAGATCATGTAATTAATGGAAAACTAAACAGCTGTATTAAAAATTGACTTAGTATAGAAGAGGATTTAGTTTAAGTCATTTGAGTAACGCACAATAATAGGTGATACATCTGGGCTCAGTAGTTTGTCAATTTCTGTTGAGTTTGTTTTCTGAGTGCTCTTACATTTCTATTCAGTATATAAGAAATCTGCTTCCTCAGCTTATAACATGAAGACTTTATACTGAGCCATTAAATTCTTTAAACTTAATTCAGACACCACTAATACAGAATTTTAATTTCAACAGAGAGCATAGAAAATAGGAACAAAAGATGGCCACTTGGTTCTTCCAAGCTGCCTCCATCATGATCATGGTCGATCGTCCAATTCAATGCCCTGTTCCCAATTATTCCCCATATCCTCTGATGCCTTTAACCCTGAATGCTACATCCAACTCCTTGAAGTCATACAATGTTTTGGCCTTGACTGCTTTCTTTAGTAGCAGTCCATAGGCTCACCACTCCCTGGATAAAGAAATTTCTCCTCATTTCAATCCTAAATGTTTTATCCCTTACCATAGACCGTGACCCCTGGTTCTGGATTCCCCCATCATTGGCAACATCCTTCCTGTGTTTAGACTGTTTGTCCTGGTAGAATTTTATGTATTTCTTCTGAACTCCAGCAAATATAATTCCAAATGTTGCAACTTCTTTTCATACGTCAGTCCTGCCATCCTAGGAATCAGTCTGGTAAACCTTCACCACCGCTCTTTCTATAGCACAAACATCCTTACTCAGATAAGGACACCAAAACTGGACACAATATTCCAGGTGTGATCTCACCAAGGTCCTGTGTAACTACAGCAAGACACCTCAGCTCCTGTACTCAAACCCTCTTGCTATAAATGCAAACATATCACTTAACTTCTTGACCACCTGCTCCACCTGTATTCAGTGACTGGTGCAGGACACTGAGGTCTCATTGCACAATCCCATCTCCCAATTTATAGCCATTCAGATAAGAATCCACCTTCCCGCTTTTGCTCCCAAAGTGGATAACTGCACGTTTACCCACATTATACTGCATCTGCCATGCATTTGCCCAAGCATTTTGTTTGTCCAAATCATACTGAAGCATCTCTGCATCCACCTCACAGCTCACTCTCCCATCCAGCTTTGTGTCACCTCCAAGTTTGGATCTAACACATTTAGTCCTCCCACCTAAATCATTCAATATATATTGTGAATAGCTGGAGTCCTAGCACTCATCCACGTAGGACCCCACTAGTCACTACCTGCCATTCATAAAAAGATCTTGTGCTTTGATTCCTGTCTGCCAACCAGTTTTCTATTGATTTCAATACACTATCCCAATCCCATGTGCTTTAATTTTACACACTAATCTTTTATGCGGGACTTTGTTGAAAGTCTTCTGAAAGTCCATCCATTGGCTCACCCTCATCAGCTCTACGAGCTACATCTTTGAAAAATTCCAGTAGGTCTGTCAAGAATGACTTCTCCTTCTTAAATCCTGATGGCTCTATCTGATCCTGCCACTACTTTCCAAGTGCTCTGCTATTAAAATCTTCCATAATGGATTCTAGCATTTTCTTCATTACCAACGTCAGGCTATAATCTGGTCTATAATTGTGTGTTTTCTCTCGCTTTCCTTTTAAATAGAGGCGTTACATTAGCTAATCTCCAATGTGCAGGAACTGTTCCAGTGTCTATAGAATCTTGGAAAATAACCAGCAATGCAATAATTATTTCTGGGGTCACTTCCTTAAGTACTCTGGGTGTTGATTTTCAGGCCCTGGGGATCTATTGGCCTTAAATCCCATCTCCCTTCTAACACTAATTTCCTTCAGTTTCTTCCTTTCACTAAAATCTGTGTTCCCCAATATTCTGATATGTTATCTGTGTCCTCCATTGTTAACACAGAACCAAAGCATGTACTTAGATGGTCAGCCATTTCTTTGTTCCCCATTATACATTCTCCTGTTTCTGATTGCAAGGGATGTGTATTTGTCTTCATAATCATTTTCTCTTCACATACGGATAGAAACTTTTACAGTTAATATTCTATTTCTCCTTTCTTAATCAATCCCTTTGCTTTCCTTTGTTCAATTCCAAACTGCTCCCACTCCTCAGGCCTATTGTTTTTTCTGGTCAACTTATATGCCTTTTCCTCAGATTTAAAACTGTCTCTAATTTTCCTTGTAAGCCATGGTTTGACCACATTTCCTGTTTTATTTTTGTGCCAGAAGGAAATTAAGACTTGTTGCAGTTCACCCATTCGCTTTTTGAATGTTTGCAACTGCCTGTCTACCAATTTGCACCTCATACCAATCAATCCCTTTGCTATCGATCAATACTTAAGTGCAACCAAATATAGAAAAAAATTGCTGAAAATACACACACCTGTAGAGAGATATATCAGGTGACCTTAAACAAGAATTCAGATTTTTAAAAAGAAATTTCCAGTAATAGTTTTTTTCTAAATTACGCCTTTGTAAACAGACCCTTACTGAAGGTTCTATCCAATGCGATCTAGATGACTTAAGTGGGTGAATTAAGGGATAGTTCATGAGACTTTAACATGGACGAACACAAGCTTCAGATCTCTAGTACATGACACCTCCATGCACACAATGAATGGAACTTACTTTCCAATAGGATGGGGGTTTCAGGGTGTTGACCCAGCAACAGTGAAGGAACAACAATATATTTCCAAGACAGGGTGCGTGTGACTTGGAAGGGAAAGTGTTGGCATGCACCTGTTGCTCTTGTCTTCTAGGTAGCAGAAATACCAGGTTTGAAAGGTGCTATCAAAAGGGCCTTGGTGAATTGTTGTAGTGCATCTTGTAGATGACACATACTGATGCCATGAGGCAGCAGTTCAGGAAGAAATGTTTAATGTTTAAAAAAAGAGAGCTACCAGGCATAGTGCATCAGCAAGACATGAAAAACTCTGTTCATATGAGGTTGAACAATCGGAAGAAAATATTCAAAATGAACGAGCATAAGATTTGTTGATCTAGTGAAAAGATCCTTTAGTCATGTTAAAATGAGAGATGCTGTTGAAGCTTTATTGTCTCACACTCATCAGAGCATAAAACGAGAATACCAAATGTCAAAGGACCAACAATTTAAGCTGCATGATAAAAAGGTACTGTTTGGTTGACAAATGAACTCTGATTGGTTGAGCCATTACTATACAGAATGCGCCAGGGAAATACTGACCCCACACTTTTGTTTAATTCTAAAATGACAAAATGCCAGGAGATATTTCATTTTCCTACAGAGGACAGGTCCCTGCATATTAATATGCATATTTTCTAGCAAAGGTAAATGAGCCATATTGTGCAGCTTACTGATAATCTTAAATTGATAATTTTAAGATGATTTAAGATAATTTGCCAATTAATATTTTCAGGTCTTTGCACATTGTTCTATCTTTGAACATGCAGGAGAGGCATCTATCAGACAGGAATGCCTTTTAGGTAAAAAAAATCTCTAAGGTGACAATCAGTTGTTTGGTTATAGATGAACAGATGCACTTGACCAGCATTTTCATTTCTGATAAGAATCCCACAAATAATTCAAAATAACTCAGAAATCTTAAATCAACAGGTCGTAATGATGTGATGAGTTAGTGTTAAGAGATTAAAAAAGGCCTTGCATCATTCACCCCAGTCCCATTGTTGACTACAAAGAGAATGAAACATGATTTCAAACATTATTTGCTTTTCCTTGAACTAACTTCAAACTAGTCGTTACAACAGTCAAATCACAGTCCATACGAAAAATATCTTCAGGACCAACAAAACAATTTTTGTCATCAGGATTTCATCTTATTCAGTTACCAAAAGACTATTTTCAGCAATGCCTGGGAAGAACAACCATAATAGAGGGCCTGTAATAACTGGGTTTGATTTAACAAGATTCAGCTGCATGTTGAAGTTTAAATCATTTATTAATTGAGAGACTGGAGTATGAAGTTTCCAACTTTGTGGGAAGAGAAATCTCAGTACAAACCTGGTCAGGGTGTCTAAGGCATGCAATCCATGAAGGTGCTGAGTCTACACTACAGTTCAGCATTTCTACAGATGTTAATGACCTAAGGAAATCTTAATCAATTACAGCTGTAAGGTCCGAAACACCAAAAGCACTGCAATGATTGCCTGAGAAGTGTTAAGTCCATATGAAAAGCATGCTTTCATTACAGAAGCTGTGCTGGAAAGTCACATGTTACAGAAGTGTGAATGAAAAATGAAGTGAGTTTAATAAATAGCAAGGAACAAGCAGAAACCCATATAAATTTAAAAGGTTTGGAAATGAGAGATATTGTCTAGATTAAAGCACACTTGTATAATTGCTCAGCTGCACTTCGTGTGGAAAACCTGGAAAAGTGTTCCTCCATCAGATAATGATGGAAAGCATCTAAGGTGTGGTCACATTTTCCCCTGAGCATCAAAGGTTGAGAGTTTGAGTACCACTCCAGAGATCTGAGCATGTAGTACGGGTTGATATGCCTGTACTGAATGAGTGCTGTGCTGTTGGAGCTGCTATCTTTCAGGTGAAACATTCCTGATATCTAAGTTGCCTATTCAGGTGGAAGAAACAATTTCAATAGCAATATTGCAAGGAAATCCACCCCAATATTTACTGGTCACCTAACATGGCTGAAAAGAAACCTGATCATTTCATTGCTATTTGTTGGTCACTGCTGTGTGCAAATTGGTTGCCATCTTTTCTATATTGAGTCGTTCAGGTCAAGAGTAATCCAAATGTCAAATTTACACTGCAAACAGCACTGATTCAACAGCCTGGTATGCTTTGATCTTTTAACTTAGTTATTGTTGACAAAACCCAAATGAGGTCTCTGTACTTCAAAAGTACTCCACAGGGTGTAAGAGACTTTGCAAAGTTTCGAGGTCAGAAAAGGCACTATACAAATGTATGTTCTTCTAGTATAATTCACAGTTTTGAATTAAGATTGTACAGCAAGAAAGATACTTATCTAGGTTTCTGATTTGGATGAGCAAAAATTAATTAAGGATTAAACATTATTGGAATAATCCACATGATTTCATTTTAAGTTTTGTGTCAACAATGACCAGGCTAAAACATCAAGGCATACCAGACTGTTGAATCATTGCGGCGCAAAGTTGGCATTTGGTTTACTCATCAAGATACAAGATAGAAACAACTCAAGTCTTTATGATAAATGTTGTCAGATGTTATAGATACACAATATATATACTTGGAATAAACACAGCCAAAGGCCAAGATGAAGATGTTAGGCTCAGTTTTAACAGCATGCCAATTCTAATGCCAAGACCAGCACAAAAAAAAACTTAAACATAACATGCTCCAGTTTAAACATTTTTTTATTCAAGACTTTATAAAGTCAACTCCATATGATAAATATCTACCCAACTTTTAGTGGAATGAAGACTCTTGTTTAAAAATTCTATTGTGGAAAACACAAAATCTTCTTCATGGTCTACAATATGTATGAAACAATTCGACAATGCAGGGATATAACAAGGCAGAGAGATATACTATGTTTAAAACAAAAGGGATTTAATATCACATCTCTATATATACACCAGAAATAGATTTTTCATTACATTTCAATCAATGCATTTTTTGCACAAACGTTTGGAAAGAAAAGCTAACTGGCATGCAATTTATGTTAATAATACAAAAGTTAAAATCAATCACAATGCAGTTTGCTGATTCACATCTTGCTTGCCAAAAAACATCATGCTCAGGTCTAGGCTTTTGTTTTAGCTAAGGTAGCCATTTGGTAAATAAAAGAATGAGCTGAATTACATTCAGAAATTTAGTCTCAATACAAATCATGGACATATGTAACATCCACTTCAAGTCAATGTTTCCATCAGAACTCCTGAAATATTAATCCATCATCTTATTGGCTGGAAGGCCCACGGTAATATTAGCAGTGCCAAATTGTTCACTCTGATTTCTATTTTTTAAGAACTTTATTTATATATACCTTGGAGAATACTAACAGCAAAATTCAGATGAAAACAATTAAACTCTCACAAGTGGTTTCCTCTAAATTAAATTTGGTCAACACTTAACTGTAACTTGCAGGTAAGTAATTTGTTACAGAGATCTGCTATAAATTTATCTGCAGTCTGATGAGACAATGAATTGTTACTATCGTCTTCATTTCCTGAATGAAATGAAGTTGTTTTGAGAGATTAAAAATATACGCAGTGATCACTGCTTTGAAAATCAAGCAACTCCATCGAGTGTGATGTGAAAAACCTACAGAAATATAATAGTAAAATCTCAGCGCAACTACGCTCAGCTATTATGTCTACTATAGTTTACTACAGGGGCTATATTTTATGAAGCTGCAAAGCTGTCTTAAAAATTAGTCAGAACTTCATCAAAATATTGTAAAGAAAATACTGGTCAGTATTGGTCATTCTCTTAAATTTACTCATCTTTTCTCACCATAAACTCTGGTTGTCCTAAAATATAATTTTTAGCCCTCTCTAATCATTTAGCAATGTAAGCATACTTGAACATTTCCTTAAATCCTTGAGCATGTTTGAGAGACAAGAGAGATAAATAAACAAACAATCTGGAGTTAGACCTCAACTGTCATTACCCTAGAACTATATGAATTTCCACTAGAGGTAAAAGGCAGACAAGATGGAAATGGGTTCAAGTTTAACCGTATATGCTACTAAACTGGCAGGTGGAGAAAGGGCAATTAATTGGAGTTCTGGGTACAGAGGTTGGAACAGGAAGGCAGCAAATATAAACTGAAAGAACCACAGATGCTGTAAATCAGGAACAAAAACAAAGTTGCTGGAAAAGCCCAGCAGGTCTGGCAGCATCTGTGAAGGAGAAAACAGAGTTAACATTTCAGGTCTGGTGACCCTTCCTCAGAACTCAGCAGCAAATGTGAGATATTACATTTCTACAGAAGATTTGCAAAATCAAATGTGAAATATCTACTGGGTCTGGCAGCATCTGTGAAGGAAAAAACAGAGTTAACGTTTCATGTCCAGTGACCCTTCCTCAGAACTGTGTTCTGAGGAAGGGTCACTGGACCCAAAACATTTTTTCCTTCTTATATGCTGCCAGGCCCCATGGATACTTCACATTTGATTTTGCAATTTGTCTGTAGAAATGTAATATCTCACATAGATTTATATGATTGAAAATTATGGATCGCAGGCCTGAATGCAGCTAATAATTGTTAACGATTTGTATTACTGTTTCTGAAGATTCTATCGTTGGCACGATTGCTGTTTTCCATTAAATTTGCCCAAAGTTGCAGCCGACGTAGGAAAACTGGGAAAGTGGTGCATCACAATGGCGGAACACAATTTTGTGAAAACGTGGCATTACTTTACGTTACGACACTGCTCCAAATAACAAAACTGCTGTGTTTGCTTCTCCCAAACTCTCACGCCCATTCACCAAATGTTTCAGCAGAAGCTAACTAAGTGATGATTGCCAAGTATATTTTGCTTCTGTGTGCAAGGTGAAAAATATACTCAAAGTTATCCAAATGTAAGATGTCATATAATGTTTTACTTGATCCTTTATGCAGCCTTTACATGAGATTGAATGGCAACAGCTCCATAATTCCTTAACATTTATTATTACCATTGTCAAGGTTCTCATTTCAAAAACAAAAATGCTTTAATGCAGTACTGCACACATAATCACAGTGCATTTTTGATAGGGAGATAAAATAAACGTTAAATTTTCTCAGTGTTTAAATTTCTACATATTGCAATCACCATGCCATACTCTTTAGTGGTGTTCGAACAATTTTGATAAATACAAAGTACTCCTCTTCCAATTATCGAGCAGAATAATTAACATTCTGAAAGATAATCAAGAGCACAGCACTGAGTTCTTAACAGATTTCAGTTCAAAGTCCTCTGCTTTCTCATTCTCCTAATGTTGCAACTGAAAGTTGTCAATCACAATCTGGGCAAGTACATCAAAGGCTTGGGGACAGCCTGGAGGGGTCAGAGAAAATTCATGGCAGAACCTCAGACTCCCACAGAAGGAAGCCCTGAGAATAACAGTTGCCCTATATAGACAAAATTAACGATTGCACCCTTACACTTCAAAAGGCTCCTGCATTGGCAAATACATTCACTCACAGAGAAGATTGTACACAGTTGGGTCACTTTATTGGCAGACTATACACAGACACTAGTTGACTGCTCAATGCACTGAATGGCACAAACAGCATTCCAATCAAACTTTTCCATTTGAAGACAGAAATTAAAGCTGTTAGGATGGGAAAATTCCTTCCATCTCATGATCCAAAGTGATTAAGGCACCACAGGTCTGTTGTGAATTTAATGAATAATCTAATGGGAAGTGGGTTCTTTGGTACGGTGGAATGTCTGAAGCTTGTTTCTCTGTTGTGTTCCTTGTGATATTATTGTCTTGTACACCAGGAGCAGAGCCCCATGATAAAACCAATGGCATTATACATAATTATGATGCTGGTTAAAAAGTGTTTAAAAAATACATATCTGTTTAAAATATTGAAGCATGTAACATTTGGAAAAAAAATTTTGTTTATGTTGAATGTAAGGAGTAAGAACAAGTGTGTGGTCTATAAAGTAAGAAGTGCTGACCTTTCACTTCTAGGATCAGATTTCAAATCCAGCCCCAGACCAGTGGATGAAAATCATCCCCATAATCACAAGGTGGGTCTCTATATGCAAATTCCTTCAATTAAGACCCAAAAAAATCTCTGGGCTGGGAATAAAGGCAAACTGCACTTACAATAAGTAACTATTACATTATTGTAGCACCTTTAGTTTCCAAGACTTCAAATACTTCAACGCCAAAGAGGTCACTTGCATAGGAATCATTTATTAGTTTTCTTTAAGCCATTCTTAAAAATTGCACCACTTTAGATCAAACCTCTAATGATTATAATAGATCATACTTTAAATCTTTCTGCATCTGTTTCCTCATGGCATCTGCAATTATCACCCATTACAAACAATGATCAAAGTCAGTTAACAGTATTTATCTAATATTAATTCCTATGAAGTGGCCAACAAGATTCAACAAGACAGAAAGTGATGGAGAAACTGTTCTGATGAAGGGGTACTGGACCCGAAATATTAACACTGATTTTCCTCGCTGTGTTTCTTCAGCACTTTGTCTGTGTTTCAGATCTGCAGCATCCACAGATTTTTTGTTTCAGGATAAGCTTCAAAAAGCAATCACATGCTTGAGGCATGGACATGGCCTAGACTCAAATGTACCAGACTCATCAAATTTTTCACCAGCCTAGTCATGAGAATCCTTAGGTTTTTAAGGCATAGGCATAGCCTTAAAATGAAAAAAAAAAGCTAAACCAGGACTAGCAATGGCAATCCAATGGATGGATTTAGCAGTCTGTTCACCTGGCTTACGAACTGAAATGGTGCAGAGGCTGGGGGCACATAAAATCAAAAAGGAAAGAAAACCTGAAGAAATTGAGAAATAAGACTTAACCCAAACAAGACAAATGCATACACTGTCAGAATGTGCATTAACTGAAGCTTTCAAATGATTAGTACGGTACAAAATTTCTGAAAAACATAATTTTTTAATTCATGAAAAGCTGCCTTCTAGGTGTACTGTAGTCTATTTGTTGGAGGTACACCAGTGTTGCTGGGAAAAGAGCTACAGCATTTTAACCAAGTGACAGTGAAGGAATGGCAATATGGTTCCAAGTCAGGACGGTGTTACCGCTTGGAGGGGAACCTGCAGGGAGTGATGTTCCAATACATCTGCGGCCTTTATCCTTGTAGGTTCACTAAGGTACCAAACAATGAGGCAACTTAATAAGAACCCACGATGATGGAGGCAGAGGATTGGCTAACTAATAAAAGACAGAGTTGGGTTAAAGGGAGCATTTTCAGGATGGCTGTCTGTAACTAGTGCAAGGTCACAGAGATCAGTGACTTATTTACAACATATTTAATGATTTGAATGATGGAAGTGAAATGCATTATTGCCAAGATGGTGAATGACACAAAAATGGATAGGAAGGCAAGTGGTGAGGATGACACAGTTCACAGAGGGATATAAATAGGTTGAGTGATTGAGCAAAAACTTGGCAGGTGGAATATAATATGGAAAATTATGAAAATAGAAAAGCTGAATATTATTTAAATGAAGAAAGACTACAGAAAGGCGCAGCAGAAAGAAATTTGGAGGTCTTTGTACATGAATCACAAAAGACAAGCATCCATGTTCACCGAGTGATAGGAAAGACAAATGGATATTTGGCCTTCTTTTCAAACGGAATGGGAATTAAAAATGGGGAAGTTGTTCTAAAATTATACATGCTTTGGAGGTACCGGTGTTGGACTGGGGTGGACAAGGTCAGAAGTCACATGACACCAGGTTATAGTCCAACAGGTTTCTTTGAAATCACAAGCTTTCATAGCACTGCCCCTTTGTCAGGTGAAGTGAAGAAAAAGCATACAGACACATAATTTATAGGCAGAGAGATCAGTGGGCAGAAAGATCAAAAGATCGTATAAATGGTGTCAGTGGAGTGTCAACAGGCTGAATAATAAGTCTCTGCAGGTAATCAAAAGTATCAGACGGTGTGAGTAAAGTGTCAACAGCTGACTAATAAGTGAAGGGGATGACCTATAATCCAACTAATTGAGACAGAGAGACAATTACAAAAAAATTAAGAATAAATTGGTGCTGGAGGCAATCCAAACAGCTGGAATAACATGATAGGTATAAAAGTTGCATGCCAAAGTTCTAACCAAAGTGACAAGTAATCCAAAACTGTACAAACTAATTAAGGTAGAGAGTTCATAAGTTATCAAAGTGGTGGTGTTAAAACAGGACAGAATGGAAGATTTTACAAATACAGAACAGTATGGTGGGGTTACATGTAACACGACATGAACACAAGTTTTGGATTACTTGTTAGTTTGATTAGACCCTCGGCACACAACTCTTATACCTATCATGTTATTATAGCCGTTTGGTTTGTCTCCAGCACCACCTAATTTTTAATTTTTTGTAATTATCTCTTGGCTTCTGTTGGATTATAGATCATCCCCTTCACTTACTATTCAGCAGTTGACACCTAACTCACACCTTCTGATAGTTTTGATCACCTGCAGAGACTTATTATTCAGCCTGTCGATATTCCACTCACACCATCTGAATGATCTTTTGATCTCTCTGCCTATAAATTCTGTGCCTGTGTGCTTCTCTTCACTCAATCTGACGAAGGGGCAGTGCTCTTAAAGCTCATGATTTCAAATAAACCTGTTGGACTATAACCTGGTGTCATGTGACTTCTAAAATTATAAAATGCACCAATCAAACCTTGAATACTGAGAACAGTTGTGGTCCCCTAATCTAAGGAAAGACCTGATTGACTCGGTTGAGTTTAGGTATGGAGGGATTTTCTTATGAGGAGAAGTTGACTAGGCCTTATTTGTGGAGTTTAGAAGATTGAAAGGTGACATTATTGAAACATACAAGATTCTCAGGGGGCTTGACAGGGTAGATGTTAAGAGGTTGCTTCCCCCTTGTGGGAGAGTCCAGGGACAGATGGTATCATCTCAGAGTAAAGGTCACCTGTTTAAGACAGAGTTGTGGAGGAATTTTACCTCTTATAGGGTACTGAACCTGTGAAATTCTTTACCACTGGAGGTTGTCAAAGCTGGGTAGTAACAATAGAATATCACTTGCCATTTATCAGCCAGAGCCTGGCTGTTGCCCAGGTCTTGCTGCATGTGGACACAGACTGCTTCAATATCTGAGGAGGCATGAATGGGGCTGAATAATGTACATTAAATCAGTGGTCATCCTCACTTCTGACCCCCTCATAGAGGGAGGGTCATTAAGTAACTTAAGATGGTTGATCCTAGGACAATACCTTAAGCAATCCCTCTAGTGATGTTACAGAATCTCTACTGTTCACAGAGAGACCATCTGGCCCATCGAGCCTGCACCGACCCTTCGGAGAGCACCCCACACAGACCCAGCACCCTTCCTTTTCCCCATATTTACCATGGTTAATCCATGTAACCTATACATTCTTGGATACTATGGGCAATTTAGCATGGCAATCTACCTAATCTGCACATCTCTGGACTATGGGAGAAAACCACAGCACCCAGTAGGTGCAAACTCCACACAGACAGTCACCAGACACTGGAATCGAATTCAGATCCCTGGTGCTGTAAGGCAGCAGAGCTGACCACTAAGCCACCATGCCACCATAGTTCTTGTTCTGGGATGGTTGGCCTCCAACAACCAGAACAACGTTCCTTTTATCAGATATGAGAGCAACCAGCAAAGAGTTTACTTGCTGATTTTCACTGACCCAGTTTTGCTATGGCTCCTTGATGTAATACTCAGTTGAATGCTTTCTTGATGACAAGGGTAGCCACTTCCACCTCACCTCCGGATTCAACTCTTTTGTCCATTTTTGGATCAAGGCAGTAATGAGGTCAGGTGCTGAGTGGCCCTGGGTTAACCCAAGTGCCAGTTTTCTTTTGCAAGAACTGACTGACAGCACTGTTGATGACCTCTTCCATCGCCTTCCTGATGATCGTCATTAGACTGACAGGGTGGCAACTGGTCAGACTGGATGTGTACTGCTTTTTGTGCACAGGACATACCTAGGCAATTTTCCTCATTGTTGGGTAGATGCTAGTCATTTAGGTGCACATTTTTCATTTGGAAGTTAAAACCAATAATAGATCATATTCTAGGCAATCCAAAATAAAAGCATCATCCTATCTATTTTGATGCTAGATGGCATTTTGACAACAACTAAGCTAAACAGCGTAACTTGCCTGACAGTCTAGATGTACAGAAAAAGAGGAAAAAAGGCCACATCTTAAGGCTTAGATTCAGTACAATCCTCCTGTTCCTTTATCAAATCAAGCCACTGATACATAGGTATGCAAATTATAGCCAAAGTACTGCCTTGTAATTCATGAATGGATACACACTCATGCTTATGTAGCACTCCATGCCTTTTACAAACAGTACAGCCACATGTGTTTGTAAGTTTATTTTTGTTCCTTCCCAAGTAATCTGATGGATTAAATCAGGGTTTGAAATTACTATCATTTTGTTTGCCCAGAGCAAGCATACTTTTGGTACTGCTGTACATCAATGAAGATTTCTGCTCTGCAGCCAAATAAGCAAACTGGTTTGAAGCATTTTCTGCATTTGAATGTGTCAAAAGAAACCCCAAAAAATTAACCCTAAAGTTATAGCCAACCTTGTATAGTTATGTACATGCATTCATGAACTTTAGACTTACTTTATATTTAGTAAACACAAATCAGAGTGCTGATTATTTAGTGCCAATGACATACAGATTTAAATACTACAAATCAGTCTTGACTTAATCTAATAGTTACTAAATCAAACTGATCCAAAATTGCCATATCTCAACAACAGTGTGACGTTTCAAAGTGAGTGTTAACACCAAAGAGCCCGAGGGCAGCTTGATGTCAAAGCGAACAGAGTAAAGAGCTACTCTGATGCCCATCATTCACATCTGTCAGCTTCCTATTCCTGTCCCATTAAAAGATCTAGCCTTCTTCCTCCTAACCTGAAGCCATTAATTTATTTTTTACATCAAGGCAGCAGATTGCCCGACTGGGCCAGAAAACATCAAGCTACCATCAGATAAACAAGTCTATTATTGGCAGGAGTGATCAAAGCACTGCATATCACATAGTTTGCCAATTCCTTTTGGCTTTCTTGTTCAGAAAATCAAACACAGATGAAACCTCATAGATCCTCAAAGTGAAATTGGTATCAACTCCCTTTAAAAAAAAAATCCTATTGTTCTAGAAAATAGGAGCATGATGAAATATCATTAAACTTTTGGATCAACCTGAAAGAGAATAAAGTCCAATAGCATCACAAAAATCACTTCATTTGGGACCTTTTCTTTGGACCCCTTGGATCCAAACACTGATTATCCCCCTTGCATTGCAGTGTCCTATTGCAACTTAGTTAGAAAGGACTGCCCACAGTAAATACTTGGACTTTAGCAAAGGATGTAAATAATAAATTACCCAACAAAAGGTTATCCATTGAATCAAAAACTTTTACACAAACTATCCAGTTTAATCATGCATTGTGTCACTGCACATTTTAAATGTTCACTCAACCTGCTTTGTTGGCTTCTACTGTAACATCACTTCATGTTCAGACTTTAATAAACCCTTTGCAGTTTCCTTCTTAAAAAAAAAACTGAAAATGACAATGCCAGTCTAAGAAGAGGATTTTTCATATATCACTTCACATTTACTTTTGGTCCTTTTGTAAAATCCTGGAGATTAAATATTGTCTATGATTGGCGAAGGAACAATTTTTGCCATTCGCTATTTGTATAGTTGCCTGTACATTTTGTGGGTTCCTCAGCAGTGGTTTCTACATCCCTGCAGTCCAATTTAATACAGCACCCTCTATCAGAAATCCATGCTGCCTGTGAACAGGCAATGTGGAAGGGAGGTGACTTTTCATTATCCAGGCTTAAGAAGTCTCACTGAGCAACACTGACTGAAATACAGCACGGAAGGAATGGGAAATATATATTACTTATAAATTACTGTACAGAAAGTGAAATATAGACTGGGGCAAATACTTGGGATTACAAGGGAGGGACAGAGAGAGAGAGAGACAGAAAATGAAACACAAAGTACAAAAAAAATTTAAAAGCTGGAACATTACTTACTTTCCATCTGAAGATGCCACACTTACAAAACTATTTTTTTCCCACAAACAGAAGTTATTCAGCAGAAATTACTCATTACCTGTTAAAAACTTAGTTAATTCTGATTATACTAGCCTCAACATTTTCATCTCTTTTTAGACCAAGAATAGTGGTAGTTAAACCTAGGCTCCTGCCATTAAATTGATTTCTTGAGATTCTATCAATGCATTGCAGCATTACAGCCAGTGCCAAGCACTACATGACTGACATCTTCTGTATTCCTGCATTCAACTGCACATATGTGCGCACCAGCCATTAATGTTAACTTGTAACATTGCTAAGCACAAAAGCCATGACGTTCTTGCTAACAACAAATCCAAGTTATTACTTATACAAAATTTTGCAACTTGAAATTATTTCAGGCCCTTAAAAAACATTCTACAGGCCTGTTGCACTACATACAGATCAGGATGGGAACAACTCAAAATACAAAAAAATTAAATTCCAAGTCTTGGAAGATAAACCGATGAATAAGTTACTTCAAATGACAGACATCAGCCCTTTAGAATGCAAGCTCTTTAAATTGCTTGGACGCATAATTTTTTGTTAACAGACAGCAGACAAAACTAATTCAGTAGATTTATAAAAGGCCTTCAAAAGAATAGTAAATATTCGGGTCAGACCAGCTAGGGTCAAGGGACCAGCATAATGGATGATGAGTTGCTTGGCTGTGAGACAAAAAGCAAAGAGTAGGAGTGAAGGGTAGCTATTTAGAGTAGGAGTGAAGGGTAGCTATTTAGAGAAGCAGAAGTGGAAAGTGGAGCCCCATAATGATCAGCACTTGTGACACTTTAGAGCTTGAAGTCAAAAACACTACTTCTAAATTTTTGGGTGAGAACAAATTGAGATGTGTTAGTTGATAAAGTAGAAGACCACACTACATTACAAAACAATGGTAAAATTTGCACAGTGGGCATATATTTGGCAAATATATTTCAAGTAAATAAGTCTAAGGTAATACATTTTGGTCCGAAAAAATCTGGCAGTCATATACCGGAAAATATTAATCTAAATAAGGTTGGGGAGAAAAGGGAGCTTGGAGTACGAATATACAAATCACTAAAATAACAATGCAGGTTAACAAGGGCATAAATTTCAAAGCAAGCAATGTGACTTATTTGTTCATTGTCATATATATTTTGTTACAAAATACTGTGAAAATTGTTATATAGTGTCACCACTCTCCAGCACCATCTTAAAACCCAGAAAAATAAACCAAAACACAGAATACAAGGGCAGAAAAGTAAATAAAAAGAACAAGTGATCAATTTTACAGTGCTTGTTGTCAGGGCTGGCGGACAGGCATGAGTCGCTTTCGCTGTGTCACTGCCGCTGGAATGCAAGTTGCCACTCTTCGATGCCATCTCGCCTCCACTGACAGACCTCACTGGACCTTGCCAATACAGATGCCACCAATGCTGCTAAGTACCACACTGGCCCAAACTTGACTCCATTGCCACTATGTGTTCGCTTCAGCCCCACCTTGCCGATGCAGCCTCTGCTGCTAGGTCTCATACTGGACCCAAACTCGCCTCCACTGCAGCAGCCATGAATCAGTGCTAGGACTGCCTCATCGATGCAGAAACTGCCACGATCCCAAATTTTGCCTCCACCATTGGTGCCATGAGTCAGTGCTAGGACTGCCTCATCGATGCAGAAACTGCCACGATCCCAAACTTTGCCTCCGCCATTGGTGCCATGAGTCAGTGCTGGGCCCCATCGGGTCCGTACTGCGCTCACTCTCCATTGCCAAAGCTATCACTGTGACTGAGTCAAGAAGAGATAAGTAAAATAAAGAGAAAAAAATGAGAAAAGAGAGATTAAAAAAAAAAGAAAAGAAACGAAAAGGAAGGAAAAGCAGATGGAACAGACAAACCCTGGGCTCAGAAACCCTACTCCACCGCCATCTTACTGGAAAAGCCAATATGGTTTAGTTGTAGAGGGATATAATTGAAAAGTCAACAAGTTATGCTAAATTTATGTCAAACTTTTGAAACGTCAAATCTAGCCGGTAGAGTACTATGTGGGAAAATGTAAAGTTTTTCAATTTGGCAGAATATTATTTAAATGAGAGGTGCAGGATTTAGGAATTCTGGTACATGAGCCACAAAAAGGTTAGTATGCAGTTGCAGCAAGTGATTAAGAAGGCTAACAGGATGCTATACTTTGCTACAAATTCAACATTAGAAGTGTGTTATACATCAGCGTTACAGGCACTAGAGGGCCTCATTTCGAATACTATATGCACTTTTGGCATCCTTATTTAAGGAAGAACGTAAATACACTGGAGGCAGTTCAATGGAAGTTTAAAGATTGATATTTGGAAATGAGCTGACTGGCTTACGAGAACAGGTTGGACAGACGGGGCTGGTTTTCAATGCAGTATAGAAGTATGAGGGGTAACTTGATTGAAATACAAGATCCTGAATGATCTTTACAAGGTGGATGTGGAAAGGATGTTTTCTCTTGATGAGTCCAGAACTTGGTGCAATATTTTAAAATGAGGGGCTACCCTTTCAGACCAGAGACGAGGAGAACTTTTTTCTACGAGAATTGTTCCACTTTGAAACACTCTGCCTCAGTGGGCTCATTAAATATTTTACAAGACAGAAACAGATAGATTCTTTTTAAGCAAGGGAATCAAAAATTATCGGGGCAGACTGGAATGTGGAATTCGAAACAGACAAATCAACGATGATGTAATCAAATGGCAAAGCGTGCTGAAGGAGCCGAATGGTTTAATTCTGCTCCTATTTCGTAATTTCATATGTGTCCCTTTTCCTTGTAACATGGACTGAGATGTGGTCTAATGCTGATCACTGAAATTATGTAAGTCTTTCATCAAGTAGGCATAGTGTGTCTTCATTTTGGAAAGAGCAAAACTAGAAACTATTAATATACGATAAGCAGGAAATTAAATAAGGAATAGCTGTACAGGACATTGGTGAGGTCATTTTTAGAATACTGCATACAATTCTGGTCGCCCTTCTATAGGAAGGATGTTGTTAAACTTGAGAGGATGCAGAAAAGATTTACAAGGATGGTGCTGGGACTGGAGGGTTTGAGTTATAGGGAGAGGCTGAATAGGCTGGAGCATTTTTTTCCCTGGAGTATTGAAGGCTGAGGAGTGACCTCACAGGAGGTTTATAAAATCATGAGAAACATGGATAGGGTAAATAGCCAAGGTCACTTTCCGGGCGGGGGGGAGCAGGCCAAAACTAGAGGGCACAAGTTTAAGGTGAGAGGGAAGGGGAAGATTCAAAAAGGACCTAAGGGATGGCCTTTTCATGCAGAGGGTGGCGTGTGCATGGAATGAGATGCCAGAGGAAGTGGTGGAGGCTGGTACAATTACAACATTTAAAAGGCATCTGCATGGGTATATGAATATGAGGTATAGAGGGATATAGGCCAAATGCTGGCAAATGGGACTAGGTCAGATTGGGATGTCTAGCCAGTGCAGATGAGTTGGACTAAAGGATCTGTTTCTGTGCTATATGACTTTATGAATTCAGTAGTAACACCTTTACTAAGCAGAACACGGATCTAAGGTCCATTGGAGAATGAGCTACAAAAATAGACTGCAAAGCTAAATTCAATAGTCTCAGAATCAGGGCGCTTCATCAAGTGTGTAAAACGTTAAATACTGTGGATAACATTAATTCAGAGAAAATATAGTCAACAGGACCAAATGGGCACAATAATGACAAGTAAACATAAAAAGAATAAAATGAATTATTTCTTAGGCTCGTTAATATTTCTATTTAAAAAAACACCAACTGACATGAAACATTTGGGAAATGAAACTGGATACCAGATTGAGTTAAGATAACAAAGGACAAAACTTCTTAGGTTGAATGGCCTTTCCTCATCCTGGACTGTTCTTATATACTAAAGGTATATCATAATGTGTCACTGGAACATAGGACAAAGATACCACAAGAGGTTATTATCCCCCTTCTTTAAATTAATTAACAATATCTTTTATAATTCTGGTTGTTAAATCTGTCAACATATCTTCTCATCAGCAGAAGATTGAGTGGCGATTTTATTTTATCATCTTACTACAATGCTAATACCAAGATCTGAATGGACAAATCATGTACATAGAGTGATAGAGATATACAGCATGGAAACAGACCCTTCCGTCCAACTCATCTGACTAGATATCCTAAATAAATCTAGTTCCATTTGCCAGCATTTTGGCCCATATCCCTCTAAACCCCTTCCTATTCACATATTCATCCAGATGCCTTTTAAATGTTGTAATTGTACCAGCCTCCACCACTCCCTCTGGTAGCTCATTCCATACACACGCCACCTCTGCGTGAAAAAGTTGCCCCTCAGGTCCTTTTTAAATTTTTCCCCTCTCATCTTAAACCCATGCTCTCTAGTTTCGAACGACACCACCCGAGGAAAAAACCTTGGCTATTCACCCTATCTATGCCCCTCATGATTTTATAAACGTCTATAAGGTAACCCCTCAACCTCTGACACTCCAAGAAAAATAGCCCCAGTCTATTCAGCCTCTCCCTATAGCTCAAGCCCTCCAAACCCTGGTAATATCCTTGTAATCAAGAGGCAGAGCTCAATAAAGCCCCACTCCACTCACTATTGTAGATTTACAAAAGAAAAACAGTAAGGCTTCTCTTTAAAAAGCCTCTTAGCTGCTCCCCTGCTGTGAACTCCCACACACAGGTTTCTCCAAGGTCAGCTGCGAATTTAGCTGTTTATTTTTCTTAGAACAACTCCGATGTGCACAGATACTTGAAACCAGACAGCAAAGGCAGCAGCTGTGCAGTTTACTGCTGCATGAAGAGCACTGTAACCATGCCCTGATGGCTGGCTCAGTGACAAGCCAATTAATCTAATTTTATAAGGATTCAAATGTTCTAGAACTTACTATGTACAGAATAATGGATTGCTGTGGGGGTGGGGTGAATAATGTGAAGAAACAGCCCCATTTGGGAGTTCAGATGATACTACAAATGAACGAGTTAAATCACATGTGGTTCATAATTTAGGTAAACCCAGAGTTAAAATTACAGTCTCAACAAATACCCCGCAATATCCCTTATGAATATACACCGAACTCGTAGGATAGACACGTTTAATTAACCTGTTCAGGTGTGTTATGACACACCTCTAGAACAGCTGGGACTTGAACCTGGGAATTAATGACTGAAGCTCACATGAGAGCTGTCACCAGCTTTATAGGCCGATCATCTCTAAAGCCTGAGGATGCAGAAATTAAGTGCTAACGATTGTTGCATAATCAATTAATTTGGAATGATGATCAAGAGTTGACTTCTAAAATTGTGATAAATATATAATTAGAAAGCAATATTTTAAATGTGCAGAGTAAGCCAACCACAGTAATTTCAGACAAATAATTCCTCATTTAAAATGAAATAAAAGCTTTCCTGGTTGGGTTACACAGCACAGCATAAGTAAACAGAATAATGCCCAGTCACAAACTCACTGGCCTCAAAATGGAACGAGTCCATGAAATCAGCTTCTGATGTGGTAAATGATTAACATGCATTTCTCTTTCTGCTGTCTCTGGGAAACATCAAAACCCAAATACTAGTATTTACATGTTCAAATGCCTAAAAACAACAGAATACCCTTTTTCCCCCCGCCATGGAACTGTTGCAACTGTGCGTACGTGTTCAGAATTTATCATGATTGCTCATATCTGTTTTGATCACTCATTCTGTCTTAAGTGTTTTCGCATGTCAAGTGACCATCTCAAAGAAAGTTCAGGCACCAAAATATGCATATAAGATAAAACTAGCTTATGAAGTTAGAAACAATTTGTTAAAGTGCTGATTACAGCTGGAAGAAAGAACAATCTCGTATTTATAAATTATACTCACATCAGAGGCAGGAAGCAGAAAACTGATGCTTGGTCCTCATTAAAAAGGCATTTCAAGAGGAGGCTCTCTAGGCAGCTAACAAGGCTGTCAGGTAAAAAGAAGTTCCTACTCTGAAATTTACTTTCCCTCTAGAGTATGAACGATGAAATGAAATAAGTGGTAAGGAATAGTTTATCAGTTTGTCTTCTATGCACTACTTGTAATACAAACATAAGAACAAGCAATGACAGATAGGTACAACTTTTTGCATCGCACTGGCTTCTTATACAATTGCGATACCGTGCAATTCTCCACCTCGTCAAAAATCAGATTCGGGGGAAACCTGATAGAGATATTAAAGATGATGTGGGGCATTTACAGGGTGGATAGAAAACAGTGCTCCCCTTAGTTGAAGGGTCCAGTTCAAGGGGACATGCTCTTAAAATATTGCTTTCTAATTAGGAGATTTAGAAGGGATTTGAGGAAATGATTTTTCACACAGAGGGTGGTGGGAGTTCTGGAATGCATTGCATGAGAGGGTAGTTGAGGCAGGTAACCTCACAGCCTTTGAAAAATACGTGGGTGAACGCTTGAAGTGTCATCACATTGCAGGCTGCAGGTGTAGTGAGGAAGTGAGACTAAAGTAGGTATTTTTGGCAGTACAGATTCAATAGGTTAAAGGGCCTCTGCTGTATTGCAAGATTTCTATGATAATGTGATTTCCTGGAACAGGCAAAAATAAATCTGTCTAAGACTTAAGTCAATGCAGACAGTAAAAGATCTGGAAAATTTCTCTGCACCCCATCCAGCTAGTTAAAATTAATTCAGGTGTTCATTCTGAGCCCAGAATTCCCTAAAGCAGATTTCTGCAAGAATTGGTGCCACCAGGAGTGATATTCACAACTAGCAGAAACAGGCCCTACTCTCAACTGAAGGAATTCAGCAAATCCACAAAAGAGGATATACAGTTCCAGAGGTCTATTATTTTCTGGGTAAAGAACCATATCCTGACATCTGACCAACATTTGGTCTTGGGCAACTTAAAATTGTGGCTCTGCAGTTGGGTAACCAAGCAGGAACCTTGGTTCCATCACCAATTACTGCAAAACATCACTTCCCAACTTTTGCCATTCTGAGCAACTTCATTTAATCCTCACTCTGTTTTCCAGTTTACAGCCAGTTTGTTAACTTTCCTGCTGGAGTGACCATAGCCATGAGATGTTCTGAGGTCATGAAAAGTGCTAATTAAACAGAACTCTTTTCTTTTAAGGGAGCTGCAATGTAATTCCTGCTACTTACAACTTGTTTTAAAAAATTACAAAACAACTGCCGTTGGAAAATATTCATGATAGCTGCATGCAACTTCAGCAAGATCCTTTTTACATTATTTTTACATTACGGGATCAACACCAAATAAAAATACCCCAATCAAAAAAAATACATCGGACGCTGTTGTGATCCTAATTAGTGAAAGGAAGAAAGCTATCTGAAACTCTACCCACATAATAAAGTATGTCTGACATCACAATTCTATTGATGTGGGCAGACTCAAAACAGTGAATGGGTGGAGGCAAAAATCTAAAAATCTAATACGTATCAGATGATGCAGGGCGGATCTGAAGTCCATGATAATTAATACACACCTTTGGAATATGAAGAACTAACACTTTGTTGTAAATACAACATCATTATTATCTGGTCCATCTGCAGAAAGTCTTCAAAATACATTCCTATACTGCTTTTATGGAATGGTGTAGCCATTCTTTTAAATTCCAAGTAACACAACAATGTAACCCTTGAATGATGCATTTCCTTTATTTTTGCTTTTATCAATAGATAATTAAACCTTCCAGGAAAGCAAAAAGGAATACTCACTAGATAAAAAGCAGCATTGCTTTTTCCAGTAAATACTTTGGCTTTATACCCATAGGTTACCATTTCTAACTGATCCAGGGACTGTATTGGTTGAAAATGTGGAACTCCACTGATTTTTCCACTGTGCTCATAAAGCATTTTAAAAAATGCTGTGCTCTAAAATTTATTTATGGAGTGTGAAGTTGCAAAATTGACATCAATGCGAAGAAGAAAATTCAATATGCTTATTCACAACAATGAATCAAATAGAGAAAACCTTCACAGCACACAAAGTTTTTGTACACATTTAAAATCTCCCTTCCAAGTTAGCCTATAAAAGACTCCAGAATAGCATATTTCTGTGCAGAAAAGTACATTTTCCCCCACAGATTAGCCTGCCTTGTTGGTTTAACAAATAATAATGAAAATCATCTACAAAATGAAATGTTGCAGAGTTGATTTGTCAGCAACATTTACCGATGCATAAAAATCTCAGGGAACAACCAAGGTGGGAAATCTACTCAATCCAATTTGGATGCTGAACACAAAGGTCATAAGGTAACTCACTACATGTGGTTAAGATATCTTAAGACATCACAGAACATATATATAGAGCTTATAGATACAGTCAGCAAATAGCTTGAAATAAAAGCACTGAATATTATAAGGTTTGTTTTGAAATACATGTGTTTTACCCTGAAGTTACCAGAAACTTTAGCTACACAATGATTTTGTTACAAGGAATAATTCTGTTGACAAGTGCAGGTCCCCCAACCACTCCCACCGATGCTACAAAGGTATTCAAGTATCCTTCCAAAAATGTTAGCGCATGAAAGATTATATATAATTATGAAAAAGGCTGTAATACATCGTTGAAAAAGTTAGTCAATCCTTAAATACTTAAAATGTCTTGCTTCATTTTTCAATTCACTGCTAAAAGCTGAAGTGATTTTGTGCCAACTCCTACCAACCCATTTTGACATATTTCATCCACGTAGCTACAAATGAAATTCAAAATATAGAACACGATTTATTTTAGAGAATGAGGGGTGTTACTTGCTTGTAAAAACATCACAATTATTTCAAAAACTGAGTTACCAAATATTCTAAATCTTGGAACACTCTTTTGGATATAAAAGCTTCCAATTGATGAAACCTTCAAGCACCAACCAATAATACAACAGTACTTGGAACAAGTGCACTTCGCACATATTTGGTCCGAGTTAGATGGATTTTGATGGCGCTAAACAGAAACTTTCCATTAGCATTGCACAATTGTCCAAAATTTTCAACACAATGCAATTTACACAAAAACTCAACTAAAATGACATATCCTAAAAGTAAATATTTTTGCATTTGCTCCAGCCCAAATAACAACATAATTCGTTTATAAGCTTTCCAAATTAAAGCCCATTCTCTAAGTATTGCTATTTCTTATCAGGGCTGCAATATACACGCCCCTCCAAAAGGTACTAAAAAAACTATGCCACACAATGAGAATTAACTGTGAAAAATAATACAAAAATGTTAATTTGTTATTATATCATCTATTTAATTCCATTCTGGCTCAACTCATATTGTCAGTGTTAGAAAACCAGACACATAAACATTCTCTTTGCAAAAGATACACAAGGACGGGTAGCCTCTCAGTTGCCCATCTGAGTACTTACTCGTGTGGTATGCTGCCAAAACAGCCTTCCCTGTGAATTTCTGAAACTATCACCCATCTAACTAAAGCTACTTCATAGTGACAATTCAAATCCATCCAGCCAAGGCTGTAGTTTATATTTTGCTGGTCTCTTCTAAAGGGAGAATTCACAAACTTCTTACAACACAGGAGGCCACCTAGCCCATCATGTCTGTGCTAGCTCTCCAAATGAGAATCTCACTTACTGCCATTCTCCTGCCCTCTCCTAATAACTTTGCACTTCTGTTTCTTTTTGAAGTAGCCATCTAATTCCCTATTGAATACCTCTCCTGAATCCACCTGCACCATGTCCTACAGCAGTCCATCTCAGACCCTAACCAACATCTACAGTATTATAGGCTTTATTAATAGGGGTGCAGAGTACAATAGCAAGGAGGTTATATTGAACGTCAATAAGACACAAATAAGACAGATTCCACTCCAACATGTGGAAAGATTTTTCCTCATGAGACGTTTGCTCCTTTTACTACATCACTTTAAATCTGTGCTCTCTCATTCTCAAACCTTTCACAAGTGGCAACATTTTCTCCCTATTTACTCTATCTTGACTTTTTGTGATTTTGAATTTGTCTAGGAGATCTCCTCTCAGCTTTCTCCTCTCTTAAGGAAACTTGTCCCAACTTCTTCAATATATCATCATACCTGAAGTTCCTCATCCCCAGAAACATTTTTGTTACCTCTTCTGCACTGTCTCCAATGCCTTTCCATCCTTCCTAACCTGCGGTATTCAGGCCAGGATTGGGCACAGTCCTCCAGCGAGGGCTGAACTAATGTCTTATTGAAGTTCAATATAACCTCCTTGCTATTGTACTCTGCACCCCTATTAATAAAGCCTATAATACTGTAGATTTTATGAACTGCTCACTCTACCTGTCCTGTCACCTTAATTGACTTAAGAATATACAACCATAGTCTCTCTGTTCCTGCTCCCCTTTTACAGGTATAACCTTATTTGATATTATCACTCCATGTTCTTCCTACCAAAATGCATCACTGTACATGCCCTTTTGGAGTTCCACTCTACCCTTCTTCCAAATTTTATATCAAATTTTGAAACTGTATCCTGTATACCCAGATTCAGATCATTGCTATATCAGGTAAAGCAAGGTCCCAACACTAACCCTGGAAGAATTCTGCTACAAATCTTCCTCAGCCCCAAAAACATTAAATTAACCATTACTCCTTGATTCCTGTCCCCTAACCAATCTTGTATCTATGATGCTAGTGACCCTAAGTTCTAACATTGCTTACAAATCATGGCACTGACTTCCCACAAATACAATTTTATGGATCTCAGTCCTGAGTCCACATAGAATCATACTGTGTAGAAACAGCCCCTTTGGTGCACCATGTCCATGCCAACTAACAATCACTAAAGTACACTTAATCCCACTTAACTGCACTTGGTCCATAGCTACTATCCCCTGGCATTTTAAGTACTCATCCATACATGCTCATTGTTCACTCGTGAACCTAAAATTATAAGACTATTTAACCACAGATGGGTGTAGTGCAAACTTTCCTCAACTGAGGATACTAGATAGTGAAAAGGAGTACGCATCCCTAATAAAAGCAAAGTACTACAGGTGCTCGAAATCTAAAATAAAAAGAGAAAATGTTAGAGAAACTCTGCAGTTTTTACAGTATTTGTAAGAAACAAATTTAGAAAGAAACAAATTTAAGTATAATTTGAGTATAATATTACTCTTCTTCAGTACACAGTAAACTCCCCCACCCCGGTCATTTGGCCACTGCCAGACCTGGATACTGAAATTAATTGTTACCACCTCAATAAAGAACAGTTGTGATGTACAGTTCAGCACTAATCTGTTTTACGTACTACAATATTAAGGAAGCAAATGAAGAACACCTTTATAGCAAATATATTTAAAGGCATGACAATACAATTTGGAGCTATTGTGACAAAACTCAGTCATTTATAAAATTAACAAATATATTCATTAAAATTACTTTATCTTGTACAAACATTAAGACAAGGTATCAAAGCCAACAAAGTTACAAATATATCAATGCATTAATCATCAATATAGCCATGATGTGGAAGTGCCGGTGTTGGACGAGGGTGGACAAAGTCAGAAGTCGCACGACACCATGTTATAGTCCAACAGGTTTATCTGAAATCACAAGCTTTCAGAGTGCTGCTCCTTCGTCAGCTACTTCATCTGACAAGGTAGCAGCGCTCCAAAAGCTTGTGATTTCAAATAAACCTGTTGGATTATAACCTGGTGTCGTGTGACTTCAAACTAATCATCAATAATCAGTAATCACAAGCTATCCATTTTTTTGGCATATTGGGATTCCAGTATCACACAGCTGCTTAGCTGTTGGTCATCCAGAAATACTTCTATGCTCATGAAAATGACATGCTGATAATTAAAACAAAAAACAAGTACTGTTGTAGCATTATAAATCAAACTCTTTTGAGTTAGATAAGTCAAAGCTAATGCATAACAATGTCAATAGAGAAAATCAAATATGCATTGTATGAGAGCCATCGCAGCCCAAGGCCTGATTGCAAAAATAAGCAAACCTGGAACCCAGTAACCTATCAGACAAATTGTCTGTGGGTTGAAGGGAACAGTTACATTAAAAAACATGTCGGCATCCACAAACAATATACCCACCCTTATATATCTTGAGCTAATTAAGATGTTCTGAATCATCTTTCAAATTGAAAACATACATATACATGGAATAATCCACTTTCATTACAAATCTGTAATTAGATTTCTGTTATTAATTATGCATAATCTTTTATATAATACAACCATTAAAAGAGAACTTTGTTTCTTTGAAGCAATGTCAACACAATAAGATTGCTCATCATTAGTAAGTACTCCAGCTGGTTTCCAGAAAATTAATTTTAAAAAAAGTTTCCAAATACTTCATTCATGATGCTTAACTTTTAGCTGTATGAACTCTTAATATAAAAGCTTGTGTTTTTGTAACAGCACAAAGAATTAAGAAAATGTTCTGTACAGTTTTGAATATTTTTCCTGCAGTCGTCATATCCCAGAAACCACCTTCATCAGAACAGCGAGAATGATGTTACATTCAAAAAGGAAGATGGAGAAAGAGGTACTCGTTTGAAATCTGTTACATCTCCAATGTTTTCCAGTCCTGGAATGTCAGGCCTGACGTGTAAAGAGACTGGTTTGGTTAGGACTATATTCACTCGCATTTAACAGAATGAAAAGCGGAATCTCATAGAAACCTATAAAATTATAACAGGACTAGATAGGGTAAACACAGGAAGGATGTTCCCGATGACTGAGGAGTCCAGACCAGGGGCCGCAGTTCAAGGATATGGTTGGCCATGTAGAACTGAGATGAGAAGAAATTTCTTCATCGAGACAGTGGTGAGTCATTGAAATTCTCTGCACAGAAAGCAGTTGGGCCAAAACATTAAATGCTTTCAGAAAGGAGACATATATAGCTCTTAGGGCTAAAGGGATCAAAGGATGTGGGGCATAAATGAGAATGGGGTACTAAGTTGGATGATCAGCCAACATCATATTAAATGATGGAGCAACCCCGAAGGGGTTAATGGCTTACTTCTGTTCCTATTTCCTACGTATTGCTGCCAGATCATCAACCTGAAATCTTATAATGTTTCATTCTCCATAAATGCTGCTGGACATCCTGATATTTCCAGTGTTTGCTACTAAAGTTCCAGATTTCCAGCATCTGCAGTGTTTTGCTTTTCTAATACGCAGTTGTTCATCTAAGCAGCTGTTAAATTTTAGACTACTTTCTTCTTGCACCATTCTCCAATGTTCGACAATAAAACAAAAACTGGGCTCTACTGCTTATTCAGACTTAACAAGGATAACGCACTTGGTTTTTCCCCAAAGATCTAAATTGTTTCTCGATCATGTTCAGTAAGACTATAAAGCAAAGTGAAAAATGTTAACATATCATAAATATATAGTTATTCATATAAGATGACTTTCAATCAATTGCACATTAAGTGCGATAAGTAATCAACATGAGTTAAATTCAGAAGGATAACTGATAACAGATGTTGGCAATCTTACCTCAAATAGTGTTGCAGCTGGTTGATCAAGAAGCACTTTAGGTGGTGTTTTAACTATAAAAATAGAAACCATTATGATTATAAACTAAATCTCATTAGATTCATTGGCTGATTTGAGAAATAGCGACACAAGTACAATATAGAGTGAAAATGCCACAGTACTGTGTACCAATCTTAACCTTGACACATTCAATGACCTTTGATGAGGAATTATTATGACTACATCCTTTAAACGTAATAAGAAAATAAACTGAGCTACCACACTGTTCTCTAAAGCCAAAATATAACAGCAGAAAATTCTATTTTGTTTGCTGTCACCCACAAGGTATCAAACATAATACGTTGCTTAGTTAATTACGAGCTTTTGCGAAGGGGTTTTACAATGATTAAGTGGCACAACACCCCTGAAACTTGGGAAGATGAAGGGTCTAGACCCGAAACGTCAGCCTCTCTGCTCCTATGATGCTGCTTGGCCTGCTGTGTTCATCCAGCCCTGCACCTTGTTGTCTCGGATTCTCCAGCATCTGCAGTTCCTACTATCTCACTGAAAAGAAAGTTGTTCTTGCATAAACCATAAAGACAGTTTGGTCTGATTCTTTTATATTTTTTGAATTTTTAAGACTTGAAATGATGGTATTAGAGATAAAATAAGTTCAATGATTATTGTCAAACTAACCACCATCTTGAAATTGTACATCCGTTTTAACACAAACAGTTTTAAGATAATCCAGCTGCATTTCAGAGGAAGCAGATGAATGCCACATCATAGGAAGAGATAATACCCCGTCCAAAGGAGAGTATTAAAGAAAGAGACAGAGCTCTCAGCCCAGAGAGTGGGGCCAGGGTGGGGTGAAAGTATACTTGCTAATGGCAAGGTGAAAGCTAAGGGGACGGGAGGGGTGGATACAATTTAATATGTCAGACAAGAATTACGATTGCAATGGATGGGCTGAGAGAGTTGGAGGAGAGATATGCTCGTGACTTGTAACTCTACATATGCAAGCTGGCTCTGGGTCTGCAAATGAGGCTGCAAGAGGGAGCATGAAGAAGTGGTCGCCAAGAATGGATTCTTGTGATAGTCCCAGTACAAGAGATCGGAACAAAATCCATCAGTAAATATGCTCCAGCTATGATTAGACTGTTTAAGGACAGATCTAAGTGGGATCAGCCCAAACAAAACAAAAACTGATGGCTTTTAGATGGTTGCTCATGACATGAACAATAACTGTTAGAGAAGCAAGACACTTATTTCTCTTGTGCCTATTTTTTTCACATCTACCAGTTACCTTGAAGATACAGTCTGCATTTTTGTAGTGATCTAGTTAGAGGTACAATTTAATTTTATACTTTTATAGTGCAGAATACAGGTTTTCCTCAGCACTGTACTGTGCGTCAAGTTAGCAGATAGGAGCAGATAGATAGGGAAATCTGAGGTGGCATCAACACTTTGCAGCATCTAGGCCTGATTTCTCTATTGTGTTAATTACACTTAGATTCCTCATTTGGGAAGTAAACCAATTTTTATTTTCAATTAGGAATGAGATTACCATAAAAAGAAGAAAGATTGAGAATCTCTTCTAGTGGATCTAAAAAGTACCTTAGCTTTGACAGGCTCTCTTATTTTGATCACCAGTATTCTGGTCTTTAAAAACTGCTACGCTGTCATTACTTCAATCATTTCTAAAGTTGAATTTGGCTCCAAATCAGAATTGACTACTCAAATCTATTACTTAGCTGTTATTTATTTCCCAAATACCCAAGGTTATCTCATTTCCAAATAGTCAATGAAAAACTGAGTATTTTGTGTCTCCAGACCACCTCAACTTTTCACATATGTTGCACAAATGTATTCTGTATTTAAAAAAAGGTTCAGATGATTTTTAGGGATTTTGTGGTGAATGCATGATTTTTATTGTGGGCAGATACACCACATTTGATATTCTTTAGTTTTGGGTTATGGTTGATGGAGAAAACAACAGATGGATAATAAATATAATTCCCAACTGAAATTAATGACAAGAAATGCTACACATTTTAAAACCACAACAAAGACCAGTCTTCAAACACTTCTGAAAGGGCAAATAGCTGAAAGCAGGTTAGATGTGAAATTCACCAAGTTCCGGTGAACCATTCTGACCAATCAAATGGGAATAATTGTTAAGAGGTAAAAGTATGATGTGTCTTGCCAAAGAAATTGGCAACAAATTTAGACATCTGATTTGAAATTAAAGATGAGTCTAACATTTTAGAATAAACTTCATGTAAATTAATTTATAGATACATGGCAACAGAACTAACTAAATTAAAAATATATCACTCGAAAATAAATAATATCCTTTAATGACTGATGTTTTGATGTGTACGCAATAATTAATACAACTGATTAGCTACCCAAGTAGGGCATTTCTTAATAAGTGGTACACTTTAGATCACATTAAAAGGAATTATGCCCAGCTTAATATTTTGCAGTAATGTATTTTAAAAATTGTTTTATTGTATAAGTTGTAACATTTCAGAACTGATCATAACTATGAATGATATCAGTTCAGGAAAGCAGTATTACCTTTAAAAATCCACCAAAATAAAAAGAAACCTGAATTGGTATGGAGCTGCAGTAGGTGCTGAAGAAAGCAAATGCCATGTTGGTACACATGCACTTTCGGTCTATTCATCTGAGTAAGAATGTTCTGGCTATGGAGGTATTGCAATGAAGGCTTACCAGGCTGATTCCCCCAGATTCAATATAGTGTGGAGCTGGAGGAACACAGCAGGTCAGGCAGCATCAGAAGAGCAGGAAAGTCGAAGTTTCGGGTTTACACCCGTCATCAGGACTGGGAAGGGGGAAGGGAATTGGGAAATAAACAGAGGAAGGTGGGTGGAATGGTGATAGGTGGATGCAGGAAGGGGATAGTGAGGATTGGTCAGTGGGGCGGGTTGGGCGTGATAGAAGAGAAAGAAGATGGACAGGTAGCGTCAGGTCAAGGAGGCAGGGGTGAGAGGGAGGGTTGGATGTGGGTTGAGGCGGGGGTGGGGAGGTTTTGAAACTGGTGAATTCTATGTTGAGGCCATTGGGCTGTCAGCTCCCAAGGTGGAATATGAGGTGTTATTCCTCCAGTTTGTGTGTGGCATCACTGTGACACTGGGGGAGGCCCAGGATGCACCGGGGGGGGAGGATTAAAGTGGTTGGTAACTGGAAGGTGTTGTTGATTATACCGTACAGAGCTCAGATGCTCCACGAATCGGTCACCAAGTCTGCGCTTGGTTTCACCGATGTAGAGGAGGCCACAGCGGATGCAGTAAACCAAGTTGGAGGATGTACAGGTAAACCCCTGTCAGACTTGGAAAGTTTGTCTGGGGCCTCGGACAAAGGTGAGATGGGAGGTGTAGGGGCAAGTGTAACACTTCCTGCATTTCTAGGGAAAGGTACCGAGTGTGGTGGAGTTGATGGGGAATGTGCAGCGGACGAGGGAGTTGCGGAGACAGCGGTCCCTATGAAAGGCAGATAGGGATGGGGAGGGAAATACCTCATTGGTTGTGGGGTCTGGTTGCAGGTGGCGGAAGTGGTGGAGGATGATGCACTGGGCGCAGAGGTTGGTGGGATGGTATGTGAGGACCAAGGGGATTCTGTCTTTACTATTGTTAGGGGGAGGGGGTTTCAGGGCAGAAGTGCAGGAAATGCAAGAAATGCAGTTGCCAGCATTGTGGATCAACAGAGGGGGGATGTTGCGGTCCTCGAAGTAGGAGGACATCTGGAATGTCCGAGAGTGGAGCGCTCCATCTTGGGAGCAATGCAGCAGAGGCAGAGGAATTTGGTATTCTTGCAGGAGGGTGGGTGAGAGGAGGTACAGTCAAGGTAGCTGTGGGAGTCGGTGGGTTTGAAATAGATGTCGGCGCTGCATCGGTTACTGGAGATGTCCAGGAAGGGGAGGGAGGTATCGGAGATGGTCCAGGTGAATTTTAGGTTGGGGTGAAAGGTGTTAGTAAAGGTGATGAGCTGTTCAAGCTCCTCATGGGAGCACGAGGCAGAGCCATACAGTAATCACCAAATAAAAACCAAAAGAACTGCGGATGCTGTAAATCAGCAGTGTTCCAGCAAAGCTCAACGCAAGCTGGAAGAGCAACACCTCATTAACCGCTTGGGGACGCTGCAGCCCTCCGGCCTCAATATCGAGTTCAATAATTTTAGGGCCTAAACTCTCCCATGACCCAGTCCCCGAGCCCACACACCAGGCCTTGATATTACATAGCCATTACACACTACCTGTTATTAGTCACAACAACTATTCAGCCCTCAGCCTGGTCGTTATCAACTCCTTTGTCTGTCCCACTGTCCTTCTCTCTCTTAAGGCTCTATCTTATCATTTACTCCCTAACCCACCCACCTCCCTATTTTCTGCAGATAAACTGACGTTTTCCCAGCTGCCATCAGTTCTGAAGAATCACCGGACCCGAAACATTAACTCTGTTTTTTCCTTCACAGATGCTGCCAGACCTGCTGAGCTTTTCCAGCAACTTTGTTTTTGTTCCATACAGTAATCAATGTAGCAGAGGAAGAGGTGACGAATGGTGCCAGTGTAACAGCGGAAGAGGGACTGTTCCACGTATCCTACAAAGAGGCAGGCATAGCTCAGACCTATACAGGTGCCCATAAGCCATCCCTTTAGTTTGTAGGAAGTGGGAGAAGTTAAAGGAAAAGCTGTTGAGAGTGAGGACAAGTTCCGTTAGGCGGATGAGGGTGTCGGTGGAGGGGGACTGGTTGAGCCTGCGCGAGTAGTAGTAGTGGGGGGCATTTAGCTCATCTGCGTGGGGGATACAGGTGTACAGGGTTTGGATGTCCATGGTAAAGGTGGGGCCAGGGAACTCAAAGTCTTGGAGAAGGTGGAGGGCACGGGTAGTGTCCCAAACGTAGGTGGGGAGTTTCTGGACCAGGGGGAAAAGACAGAATAGGGCAGGAGCAGGCAGAGACAATGGGTCAACCAGGGCAGTCAGGCTGGTGGATACTGGGGAGGAGATAGATACGGGTAGTGCGGGGTTGGGGGACAATGGGGTTGGAGGCTGTGGGTGAGAGGTCTCCTGAGGTGATGAGGTTATTGATGGTCTGGGAGATGATGGTTTAGCGATAAGGAGTGGGGTCATAATCGAGAGGGTAGTAGGAGGTAGTATCGGAGAGTTGGTGCTTGGCTTCTGTGATGTAAAGGTTAGTACACATACCACCACCATGTCCTCCCTTATCAGCAGGTTTGATGGTGAGGTTAGGGTTGCAGCAGAGGGAGTGGAGGGCTGCACATTCCGTTGGGTAGAGGTTGGAGTGAGAGAGAGGAGAGGTTCAGGCAGTTGGAGATGAAGAGGTCGAGGGAGGGTAGGAGGCCATGGGGTGGTGTCCAGGAGGATGGGGTTTGTTGGAGGTGGGAGAAGGGGTCTGCAGTGGGTGGGTTAGACTCCTGGTCAAAGAAATAGGCATGGAGGTGGAGGCAGCCGAAAAAGAGTTCAACTGATTCCCCCAGATGGCAGGACTAACATGTGAATAGAGACTAGATCAGTCAGATTACATCCACTGGAGATTAGACAAATGAAGGGTATTTCACAGAAATCTATAAAAAAATTATACCAAAAGTATAGGAGTTGGGAAGTCATGTTGCAGCTATACAGGACATTGGTTAAGTCATTTGGAATACTGCATTCTTCAGAAAATTTTCTGAATAAGGGTCTAGGCCCGAAACGTCAGCTTTCCTGCTCCTCTGATGCTGCTTGGCCTGCTGTGTTCATCCAGCTCTACACCTTGTTATCTCAGATTCTCCAGCATCTGCAGTGCCTACTGTCTCTGAAAGATTTTACAGGGATTTGGTCCAAATCCTGGCAAATGGCACTCGATTAAATGTAGAATACTTGGTTGGCACGGACAAATTGGACCAATGGGTCTGTTTCCGTGCTGTACATCTCTAGGACTGAACTAGTGTAAACAGAAGAAGAATGTCCTCAATGTTTGAGAAATCCAGTAGCAGGGGTCACAGTCTAAAGGTATGAGGTAGGCCATTTAGGACTGAGACGAGAAGAATTTTTTTTCACCCAGAGTGGTGAGCTTGTGGAATTTTCTGTCACAGAAAGCAGTTGAGGCCAAAACATTGAATATTTTCAAAGAGTTAGATATAGTTATTAGCGCTAAGGAAATCAAAGAGTACGGTGATAAAGTGGGTGAAGGGTGCTGAGTTGGATGATCAGCTAATATCATAATGATTGGCAGTGCAGGCCTACAAACAAGGCAAGGGAGTTAATAATGAATAGTAGGACCCTGGGAAGTAACCAGGACCAGACGAACCTTGGTGTATGTCCACCGGTCCACCTTAAGGCGGACAGGTAGATACAGTGGTTAAGAAGGCATATGGGATACTTGCCTTTATTAGAAGGTCATAAAGTTAACAGTAGGGAGGTTATGACTGAATAGACTGGGACTGTTTTCCTTGGCCCAGAGCAGACCAAGGGAGGCCATGATTGAGATGTATAAAATTATGAGGGGCATAGACGGGGCAGACAGGAAGAAAATTTTAACCTTGATGGAGGGATCAATAACCAAGAGCATAGATTTAAGGTAAGAGGCACAAGTTTTAGAGGGAATGTTAGGACTCTTTTCCCCACTCAGAGGGTGGTGGGAATCCGAAACTCACTGCCTTTAAGGTTGATAGAGGCAGAAACCCTCAAAATATCCAACAAGTATTTAGATGTACACTTGCAATGCCAAGGCAGACAAGGTTGTAGGTAAAGTGCTGGAAAATGGGATGAAAAGAGTTAGAAGGTTGATTTTGACTGGCACAGACCTGTTGGGCCTTTTTCCATGCTGTAGACCTCTACAACTCCTGCTCCTATTTTCAATGTTTCTACTGTACGTTTCTAATTTTCTGAAATACAGTGCAACAAACATTCATGTCAACAATTGTTTGTTCAAAAACAAGTGACAAATTTGACTACAGAATGTGCACAGAAGTTGAGGTCTGAATTTTAAATGTTTTCCAGAGGGTGAGCTAACCAGTATTGGTTATATCATCTGGGAATTGTAATTTCCTACACTTCTTCATGGCCATTTAAGAAACAGAAGTCCCTAAAGAATGTTCAACCACCAAAAAAATGTAATATGTTATATTTTGTCCAATGACTATGTCTATTCAGCTAAGTGATCGTTGTACTTACATAAATAAAATGAAATTGCTGGGTCAATTAGATGCATCTTCACAAATTCAATCAGTGCTCCAACTGTTGGGGGGAAAAAAAATCCTTTACAAAATGTGGTCTCGGCAGAAGCACCATTTAATGATTAACAGTGGTATAAATTCCAATGAATCCACGATAACAACAACTTTCATAGAAACCTACAACACAATTGGAGGCCCTTTGGGGTTTGCCGAGTATGCCAGCTCATGAAAGTTCTGCATCTATTCCCAAATCCCCACTTTGTGTCTGTAGCTCCATAAATACCTTTCACAATTCCCCTTTAAAACAACTATGGAAACAACTTCCACCATCTACTTTGATAGAGCATTCCAGATCCTAAAAACTTGAATGGAAAAGTTCTTATCAACCATTTGGATCCTTTGCCAATGATTTAAGTCATGGTCTCTGGCTACTGACCTACTTACAGAGGGAACAGTTTCTCCCTTAAAACTACAAATCATCATTAGAACTTCTATTAGGTCAATTTTTATATTTTTTGTACTTACTTTTTCCAATGCCTCCTCTAACTGAATTGCCTGAATGCTAATAACTTCCTGATAAACTTCCTCTCAACCTTCTTTAAAATCTTTGCATTTTTCTTGAAATGTGGTGCCCAAATTTCTCCATAATACTCCAACTGAGGCCTAACCAGTGACTTATGGAGCATAATCTCTTTGCTTTTATATTCTGTTATTCTATTTCTACACTGGTGGTCCTATGGCCACATAATAAGAAAGCTTCACTATAACAAACATTGTAATCATCAATTAAGCCCATCACTCAACATATAAATAATTTGCAAGCTTTTAATTTTTCAGAAGGTGCCAAATAACCTGAACATGTTTTTATACACCTAGAAATGGTCTCAACCATGCTGTGTTAACATGTTCTAGGTTTTAACTTCAATTGTGAGAATTAAGTGCCCAGCCTAACTTGCTCTAGGTAATTCTTCTTCAATGAATAGAATATAGATTTTAGCAAGTGTGGAATAGGTAGAGGCAGTTACTAAAATAATATTTATCGGAAAACTTGAATGGTTCAACTAACAAGTTTATCCTATATTAGGAATAAGATAGAAATCTTATTTGTCTTAATATTAATAAGCCATAGCTAAATTTCACTTTGCAAAATACCATAACCTCTCCTGTTATTCAGAAATTCTAGTTGCCTTGAAAGCAGAAAAACACTACTATATAACATTTTATCGCTTTTATGTTTGCCAGATCACACTCTTAAGGTTGAGCATTCCAACATTTTATAACCCAGAAAATCCCAAAACATTTTCAAGCCCAGTATTTTGGACTGTGATACTTCAAAACGGTTGAAAATTCATTTCTTTTCCCCCATTTTGGACTTCTCGACCTCTTCGTAAGTAGAATGCAGAACGTAACAAAGTCAATCCATTTTCATTTGTGATATGTCAGCCTCAATCTATTCTTAACTCACTTTTGGCAGGATTTCAGGCATCACAGTATTCGGCTTTTGGTATAGCATTCACTTGAGCTGGTGAATCACCTGAAACACCATTTAATGTGTATACAGAGTTAACCATCTGAATGGCTGACATAACAAATCAGTCAAACATTCACTTTGATACTTGGGGTGTAATCATCTGATCCCAGAGGCAGCAGACTGGGAAGTGGGACGTGTATTTATTTAGGTGAGATGATGGAGGAACAGACTTTCATCAATTTTCTCTCCTTTGCCCAAATTAAGTTCTGGGCAAGAAGGTACAAGCTCTACCCTCCTGCCCTGCTGCCAATTGAAGCTGGAGTGGTCAAATAATGACCACAAGGTCCTCATCTTGCCTGGGCTGCAATCATTTCAGCTCCAAGTGGGACAAGGAAGTCAGCCTGCACAATCATGAGACGAACCTGGGTGTTTATGGAGGAGGGTGGTGGTGGTGGTGGTGGTGGGGGGGGTGGGGGGGGGGGGGGGGGGGTGGGGGAGAGAGTGTGCCTGCATGCGTGTTTGTTTCACTCCCCACAATCCCCACTCGAGGGATCACCCCTCAAGTAACACGGACCTTTCCTGCGGCCACAGTTTAGCTTTCATGGTCCGGGGCCCAAAATCTGGCAGAAAGCCATCCAGCATGCCTGATTTTTGGAATGTCCCATGGGTTCTCTCATCTTTGTAGATGGGATTCCCTCCTGCAAACTTTCCTGCTTTTGGACTTTGTCCAAAAACAGGAAGTTCTCAGCCTTAAAGTCAAATTCAGCTCAGTCTGCTACCTTTGCTGGGTGCAAACGTTTCAACGTGAGGACAGACTAATGTCAAATTTGTATTTCACTGGCAAACTCATTTACCGATGTCAAAGGGAGTGATGACAAAGGGAACCGATCAATATGCTTCAGTGCAATGAAAGATTTTACCCTATTGTTATAGCAGAGTAAACTTTATATCACATCATTCTTTCTTAGGAATGTAAAAACTGGGAGATATATTAACTGCTCCAGCTCTCACTTTTCAAACAAAATTGACAGAAAAACATTGAATTTCCCCGTGAATACCAGAGTATAATCTTTGAGGGAGGTCAGGATCAATCATCTTCACCAAACAGATGCAAAGTGTTGTATTAGCCAATGGTAAAATTCATTCAAAGTGTACAATAACTAAGAGAGTGGGTACATCAGTGTGGCACAGTGACAACATTCTAATCTGAGTTAGTGGATTCAAGTCTAAGTTGGAGCATCTTGAGGTATTAATATGCTATAGAAATGCATATCTTTTAAAATTGAGATACCTTCTATTCTTAATGAATCTTTCATCTTTGACAAACTTTTTTACATAAAATGTTGACAAAACACACATGCTCAGTTCATTGTATTTTAATAGAGAATATACAATCTTGCATGTCTAGAATTGTTCCACATCACGAAGACATCAACAAATTTGTGTCAGTCAACGATTTATCTTGCACGAGAAATGCAAATTGAAGAGAAAAATATCTTTGGAATTTTTAATAACCATTATTGGAAGCCTCTAACAAACCAAACCAACACAAGAAGTGTTAGACTTCAAATACAGACGGAAGTACCCTAAATAGGGGAGGCGATGGCAGAGTGATATTATCGCTGGACTGTTAATCCAGAGACCCAGACAATGTTCTGGGGACCCGGGTTCAAATCTCGCCACAGCAGATGGTGGATTTGAATTCAATTAAAAAAAAAATCTGGAATTAAAAGTCTAATGATGACCATGAATCCATTGTCGATTCTTGGAAAAACCCATCTGGTTCACTAATGTCCTTTAGGGAAGGAAGCTGCCATCCTTACATGGTCTGGCCTACATGTGACTCTAGACCGACAGTAATATGGTTGACTCTTAACTGCCCTCTGGGCAATTAGAGATGGGCAATAAACGCAGCCTAGCCAGCGACACCCTCATCCCATAGACAAGTAAAAAAAAAGTTTGACTGTTTATTCATCTAAGGCTAAGCAACTTTCACATTGTACACAATTTCTTCTTCATTACATAAGGTTTTGATGTTCCCTAGATTTCAAATGGGAATTGATTGCATTATAGTTTCACAGCATTCTTGAAACAACATTCTTGAAACTAAATTATATTAACAACCATTCTTCCTGCTGTACCCAACACATCCTTTTTAAACATATTACCTGTGTTGTGTCTGTGACCAAGTTAAGAACACTAACAGAGATAGTAGGAACTGCAGATGCTGGAGAATCCGAGACAACAAGGTGCAGAGCTGGATGAACACAGCAGGCCAGGCAGCATCATAGGAGCAGAAAGGGTGATGTTTCGGGCCGAGACCCTTCATCAGAAATGGAGGAGGGGAAGGGGGTTCTGAAATAAATAGGGAGAGAGGGGGAGGCGGATAGAAGATGGATAGAGGAGAGGATAGGTGGAGAGGAAACAGACAGGTCGAAGAGGCGGGGATGGAGCCAGTAAAGGTGGGTGTAGGTGGGGAGTTAGGGAGGGGATAGGTCAGTCGAGGGAGGACAGGCAGGTCAAGGGGGTGGGAGGGGGTAAGGTGGTAGGAGATGGGGGTGGGGCTTGAGGTGGGAGGAGGGGATAGGTGGGAGGAAGAACAGGTTAGGGAGGAGGGGACGAGCTGGGCTGGTTTTGGGATGCGGTAGGGGGAGGGGAGATTTTGAAGCTTGTGAAATCCACATTGATACCATTGGGCTGCAGGGTTCCCAAGCGGAATATGAGTTGCTGTTCCTGCAACCTTCGGGTGGCATTGTTGTGGCACTGCAGGAGGCCCAAGATGGACATGTCGTCTGAGGAATGGGAGGGGGAGTTGAAATGGTTCACGGCTGGGAGGTGCAGTTGTTTATTGCGAACCGAGCGTAGGTGTTCTGCAAAGCGGTCCCCGAGCCTCCGCTTGGTCTCCCACATTTCCCGCAACTCATCCCTCACACCCCGTCCCCGCAATAAAAACCAAAAAAGAATCCCCCTCGTCCTCACGTACCACCCCACCAACCTCCGGATCCAACGCATCATCCTCCGACACTTCCGCCATCTGCAATCCGACCCCACCACCAAAGACATCTTTCCCTCCCCACCCTTATCTGCTTTCCGGAGGGACCACTCTCTCCGTGACTCCCTTGTCCGCTCCACACTCCCCTCCAGCCCCATCACACCCGGCACTTTTCCCTGCAGCCGCAGGAAGTGCTACACCTGCCCCCATACCTCCTCCCTCACCCCCATCCCAGGCCCCAAGACGACTTTCCACATCAAGCAGATGTTCACCTGCACATCTGCCAATGTGGTATACTGCATCCGCTGTTCCCGTTGTGGCCTCCTCTACATCGGGGAAGCCAAGCGGAGGCTCCGGGACCGCTTTGTGGAACACCTACGCTCGGTTCGCAATAAACAACTGCACCTCCCAGTCGCGAACCATTTCAATTCCCCCTCCCATTCCTCAGACGACATGTCCATCCTGGGCCTCCTGCAGTGCCACAACGATGCTACCCGAAGGTTGCAGGAACAGCAACTCATATTCCGCTTGGGAACCCTGCAGCCCAATTTTATCAATGTGGATTTCACAAGCTTCAAAATCTCCCCTCCCCCTACCGCATCCCAAAACCAGTCCAGCTCGTCCCCGCCTCCCTAACCTGTTCTTCCTCCCACCTATCCCCTCCTCCCCCCTCAAGCCCCACCCCCATCTCCTACCTACTAACCTCATCCCGACCCCTTGACCTGTCCGTCCTCCCTGGACTGACCTATCCCCTCCCTAACTCCCCACCTACACTCACCTTTACTGGCTCCATCCCTGCCTCTTCGACCTGTCTGTTTCCTCTCCACCTATCCTCTCCTCTATCCATCTTCTATACGCCTCCCCCTCTCTCCCTATTTATTTCAGAACCCCCTTCCCCTCCTCCATTTCTGATGAAAGGTCTAGGCCCGAAACGTCACCCTTTCTGCTCCTATGATGCTGCTTGGCCTGCTGTGTTCATCCAGCTCTGCACCTTGTTGTCTAAGAACACTAACAGTTGCTTGCCAGCACTGCTACTTGGTTGTAATAATCATAGAGATATACAGCACAGAAACAGACCCTTCAGTCCAACTTGTCCATGCCGACCAAATATCCTAAATAAATCTAGTCCCATTTGCCAGCATTTGGCCCATATCCCCCTCAACCCTTCCTATTCATGTACCCATCCAGATGTCTTTTAAATGTTGTAATTGCACCAGCCTCCACCACTTCCTCTGACAGCTCATTCCATACACGTACCACCCTGTGCGTGAAAAAGTTGCCCCTTAGGTCCCTTTTATATCTTTTACCTTAAACGTATGCCCTCTCGTTTTTGACTCTCCCACCCCAGGGAAAAGACCTTGCCTATTTAGCCTATCCATGCCCTTCATGATTTTACAAACCTGATTAAAGGTCACCCCTCAGCCTCCGATGCTCCAGGGAAAGTAACCCCAGCCTATTCAGCCTCTCCCTATAGCCCAAATTCTCCAACTCTGGCAACATCGTAGTAAATCTTTTCTGAACCATTTCTGGTTTCACAACATTGCTCCTATAGCAGGAAGACCAGAATTGCATACAATACTTCAAAAGTGGCCTAACCAATGTCCTGTACAGCTGCGACATGACCTTCCAAATCCTATACTCAATGCACTGACCAATAAAGGCAAGTATACCAAACACCTTCGTCACTATCCTATCTACCTGTGACTCCACTTTCAAGGTACTGTGAACCTGCATTCCAAGGTCTCTTTGTTCAGCAACAGTCCCCAGGACCTTACCATTAAGTGTATAAGTCCTGCCCTGATTTGCCTTTCTGAAATACAGCACCTCACATTTATCTAAATTAAACTCCATCTGCCACTCCTCAGTCCACTGGCCCACCTGATCATCAACAAATGCATGATTTATTACAATTTTTGCTCTATTTTGAAAAGAAACACAATCTTTCTACTTTTTCTATAACTGAAGACATTGCTCATAGAATTGCTGCTCTTGTAGCATCTTCAGAGCTCAAAGGAGGTTGTCTAATGAAATATTTGATTCAAATTCCAATATAACACAATCTAATTAGATATTATTTAAAAAATTTCCCAACATGAAAAAGATGCTGGTGTTGTTCTTATGATCAGGTGAAGACGGGTGATCAGCTCCCTTTTTAACCCTCACTCAGTCAGTTACAACAAAGATTTTTCACTTCTTTTGTAGCACCCAGCTATCACATTTTTGTTAAAAACACAGTTAGGTAGATCAAAATGTAGGAGCCAAACTACAAGGCTATTTTTCCAGTGAAAGAGGAATTTTATTGTGTATGAATCCTGAAAAAAACTAAAGAAGTGTGACACCAAACACACACACATAAACACAGGTAATATGTTTAAAAGGTGTTGAATACAGTAGGAAGAATGGGCTACACAGTTGTTTAAAAAAAAGCTCTTAGTCTCTTTGAGTTGTTTGATTTTAAACCGGAGGCCAATTATTTAAATTCTGACATGTTCTACAACAGTAGCAAAGTTTGTACATCTTGAGCTCTCAATGAATGGCTGTTGTCCCAAGTTGCTTTTTTACCAGACACTGACTCAGGAGAATGCGTTTGTGTGTGTGTTACATGCTTGCTTGTGGCCTTGCTGTTCTGTCTCTGTTTTGCTACTCAAAGCAACCATTGATATAGGTCCATTTCTATACTCTGGATTCCACTCCATTGTGCTTCCAAACTGAATTCTCTGTAAATAATCTTTAAGCTCACAATTTGAGAATTTAACATAAGAGGTGAGATACAGAGATGTAAATTTGGATGGATTCGGTCTTTATAAAGCATAGTAATCTTAATGGCTTCATTTATTCTCTGTTCTTAACACATGCTGCCATCTTGAATAAAAACAAAGTTGCTGGAAAAGCTCAGCAAGTCTGGCAGCATCTGTGGAGAAGAAAACAGAGTTAACGTTTCGGGTCCGGTGACCCTTCCTCAGAACTGCCATCTTGAATGCACCGTGTCACACAGTGACACTATGGTGAATTTTTCTACTGAAGGATTCAAACATCTGTGGCATATGTTCAGCTACAATTGTTGGTACTTCAAGAATTGGGATGCCTCCAGGATAGCAACATTGCACTGGCCAAGTTGCACAGCAACAATGTCAAACCAGGGAAAAGCAACATGTTGCATGCTTTGCAATTCATACAAGGGGCTCACCGATATCCAGTGATCCTAACTGAGGTTGTGTAACTGCTAAGGGTGTTGCTACACTATACAGGACCAACCGGTATTCAGATAAAAGATGGGTTAAGTTTTCAGATATTTACCAGATAGGTCTGTTCAGGCCTTTTGGAAGAAAACTTCATTTTTAAGTTTGTTTAGGTACAGTCGGGCCTGAATGGACCTAAAAGCAAAGTTATTTTCAGTGAAGAGTGCAGGGTTTGGGAGCTGTGAGAGCAGCACCTATGACAGTGTGCATACAGTGGTATTTCCAAACAGTTACTTGGATACTATTGCTTTCTCAGAGGTCATGACCTCAAAGTTTCAGCTCACAGCCCCACATGGGGTCACAATCCTCACTTTGGGAAGCCCTGGCTTAAAAAAAATAAATTAAAGAGTAGAGAAAGGGACACAATTCAAACTAGTCAACGGTATGTTTAAAAGTGAAATTAAGACGTTCTATTTCACACAAAGCCCAATCGATGTGAGGAATATGGATCTGCCAATAAAATGGAGGCAAAATGAGGAATAATTTTATGTTAAATTTTTTGGGACGGAGGGGAGGATGGAGTTAAGATGAGCTGTAATTATCTCACAATTTCATTTTATAATCATACTTTAAAGTGAATACTCCCCCTCTCTGCTGAGACTACATTAAACAGATTCCTACTTTAATCTTATGGGTGGTGGTTAAAAGAGAAAAACTGAAAAGCAGCAGTACATGAAAAGTTTATTACGAAGAATTCCCATGTATCTCCTGTTTATTTGTGATTTAAATATTTAGATTTTAAATATGTGTTATACAGATGAAAAACAAATGCATGTCAAATCTAGTACACAAACCTCAACAGATACATTGCACATGTTATGAGCCTGAAGCAACACTGATGTGCATTTAAAAACAAATTATCCAAAAACAGATAAAACAAGGTGCGTGTTAGTCTACCCAGATCCAACATCCTTCCAATCACAAATTTATTCTGCCTCACTCTCTCTTCGTGTATCATCCAATTGAAAAACTTGCCACCTTGTAATCTTATGCTGGTAGATATATTTCAGTGTCCAAAGATGTCTTACCCTCCTATTTTCCTTTATCACTGAAAGGAAACACCTGACATATTTGTGTGTGTGAGAGAGACAGAGAATGTGGGAGAGTACGTGTGTGTGTGTGTGTGTGTGTGTGTGTGTGTGTGTGTGTGTGAGTGTGAGAGAGAGAGAGAGAGAGAGAGAGACTGAGTGAGACAGAGACAGAGACAGAGACAGAGTGCGTGTGTAAGATCAACTAATTTTATGCCTTAACTTGTCCACTGGTAAAGCAGAAGAGACCCTCTGCAAGTCTATTAAATATGGCTGAGAATATTATCAGTTCCTACGATTAGTATAAAGTGGCTGTGGACAGTAAAAAGTAATACTAATCAATCAGGTTAATGAATGAGCAAGTTGATGAAAATTATACAAACACAACAAACTCAGGATAACACTATGTGCAGGATGAAAATGAGGGCTGGTTAACCAGCATTTTGGTCAATATCTCCACAAGATTTCATAAGTTTGGTTATGTGTATTCATATGATTTTATTAAGGTTCAGGATATAGACAGCACCTGTAAAGGACATTATAAATTCTCTGTATTTCTCATCAGAACAAAATGCCACAAAACATCAAGGTATGAAAATAATCTGACTTTATTCATTACACTGATATTATTTATCTAGCATAGATTTAATTCAGCAGGACTGTGGGGTTGCATTCACGCAGCCAGCTCCTTATGTTTATGATACAACCCTATGAATGTTCCAACTTACAGATTTTTAACTGGTTGGCAATACTTCTAAAGCTACTTCTTTTTTAAAAATCAGTGATAGCTAGGTACTTAAATTGGCCCATCACCAAAAAGGAAGGGGTTTAGAAAAATCAAGTTTTCATAGAATCATAGAACCCCTACAGCGTGGAAGCAAGCCATTTGGCCCATCGAGTCCACACCAACCTTCTGAAAAGTATCCCACCCAAGCCCACTCCCATATTCTAGCCTTGTAACCCTGCACTTCCGATGGCTAATCTACCTAGACTGCACATCCCTGGACACTATGGGCGATTTAAAATGGCTAATCCACCTAGCTTTCAGCAGCTACAACAGGAAAAGGAGGACAAACAGAATAGGTAAATGACACTTTCAGTGTTTATACTAGGAATTTAGGATTAACTTCACAGCAATTAAGTTACTTCTGGTGTTTGACTATTTGTGGCATATTTATGAACATATATTATTGCCACAGCATCGATGAAAACTTAAGTTTTGGTTGGCATGTGGAAAACAAGAGTTTCCCTGAACTTGCTGAAAGACCAGGAGAAACCTAATTTACAGTGCATCACTTGTTTATACAAGTTGTACTAAGAATTTTAGATATCGCACTACCATGTTTGGAATGAAACTTCGCACTTCATAATATTGTTATATTGTTTATTACCTCCCCTGTGGTTTGGGATCAGGCAGTTTACTTAATGTGAATTTGAACAAAGTTCTGATTCAAAATTCCTTCCAAGTTGTTACATGGTTGAATTGGCAGTCTCTCTTACTGGGGCAGCCTGACTTTAATCTGAGCTGAGCCCAAGTAGTGAAGTTCTTGGGCTTGGGGTTATTGTTTACCTGCATTGTCAGGTTTTACAGCGTGAAGAATGAAGGTCTGTACTCAGATTGAGGTGAATCTGAAATTGCTAATGAGAGATATATAGTACCTTGAGCAAGGCACTCATTTTTATCATTATGGTACTGATGCAGTTCTGAGTTTTCAGATATGATATGAAAGAAAACAAATATAAAAACTTTCCTTCTGTGTATGGCCGGAGTGCAATTATGTGCTGGATTGTCACTGTATTTCCTTTAAAAAAAACTAACATAGTAAACACCCAGAAAATTCACCTGTTTCAAAGGGTCTGAAGAAACCTTGCAAGACATATCTGTCAGGAAACTGCACTCTTAGAACGACCTATTTAGGCAAACAAAGAAAGTGAAATTAAGTCAGAATTGTTTATTTGTAAGTTACATGAAGAGAACATTTGAATAACTCTGGAATAAACCCTCACAACAATGATATACTTCCTTATGTTGTTTAAATAGAAGTATATAGCAAATGACCATTAAAAAACGTACTACTCTATTGTCACCTTTAACGCACAAGAAACTAAAACAATTCAGCTCTAAACTTCTGTATAAATAAACTAGACAAGATGTGATTCCACACTTTCAAATAGGAAGGACCTCAATTAATACCCTTGGCCTGATTGACAGAGTTGTGCCGAACCACAATGGCAAAAGAAACAGCTCAAAGTTGCACACCACTTCATCACAAACAAGAGCTAAGTTGAAGCCTGTGCGACATCTGCACATATTTTTGACACAAAATAATCCTGCTAATTTGTACTTTTCAAGCCATCAAATGTAGCCGTAAAATATTATTAAAAGGGAAAGAAAAAAGCAAATAAAAGCTTAAAAGACTATTTTCATCTACAACTGAAGAATTTAAAGAAACTAGTAAACATTTGTGTACGTCGATTTTCATGTTTGGATTGAATTTGGGGAAAATATTTGAGAAGCATCAGAAAACATAGCAAGAGTCAAATCAAAACTGCAGCTGAGTTTGTTCAGATACTTTCTTAGGATAAACCGGAGCTTTCTCTCTTCCCTCTGTACATTGATGGCTTAAATTATTCACACATATATGCATATGCATACTTATACATACACAAGCAATTCTTTGTGCAATATTTATTTCAAACGTCACAATATGTTTGTAATTTTAATTTAAATGTCCAATTTTGTTTTGTTATTTGCAATGACATCACTTTTTAAGTCTCTTTCAACATCATTTTAAAATCTTTGCCTGAAATGAATTTGTTTAGCAAAAGTGTTTTACAACACACATTTTCCCCTAAAAATCAAACACAATTATGAATAAGATTTGTATCTGTCTTTAAAATGCAATCAATATTCAATAGAAATCTTCTAGTAAAGCCATAAAATATTGCAACCAATTTCATTACATTCCAGTCTAAAGAATTTCATGGTAAACTTTCCACATCACATCAAGCAGGCTGGATCATTTAGATCTATATTTATTCTTATAAACAACAGTTCAATTTTTAATCAGATGTTTGGTACAGCAACTTCTTAAATTTCAATGTCTTACGTAGCCAGAGTATACACAATTCATCTATTTAGCAAAATGCAAACGATTATTTTGATCGCTAATATCACAATTCAGCTCTGGCAGGAACACAAGATTGTCGTTTAAATACAAGATCGTGACTTTCAACAAGAAATTTCAGCTCCTGTCTAAGAGAGGTGGTCAACAGGAAGAAAAATAACAAACGCTCACGAGTGTGTGAAATTGATGAGACAATCAGAAGATGATGGGACTACTTAAAAAGAGTTAAAGGGATTTAGTTGGGGTTTGGAAATGAAGAAATGCCAGATACTGAACGTGTGAAGATAATATGACTTATGGCTAACAAGAAACTTTTTCTTTTCCTTTCAGGCATCAAGGCCCACAAGATGCATCTACTCAAAAATACCCAGGGGACCTCTGGAACCTTCCCTCTGACTCCATCCCCTCCCCCAACCCCACCACCTCTTGTCAGGTATTCACCATCCCTCCTAACCTTCCGCTCTCTGATGCTGAATGCTCTGTACTCAGCAAAGGCCTCAGCTTTATCCTTCTGCGTCCCCACCTTAACGAATTTCGGGCAAGACATGACGCTGAATTCTTCTTCTGCCGTCTTCGTCTCCGGGCCCATTTCTTTGGACAAGAGTCCTCTCCCCGTCCCACAGACCCCTTTGCCCAACTCCAACACCCTCCCTCCACCTGGACCCCTCCCTCCGGCCTTTTACCTGCACTCGATCTGTTCGTTGAGAACTGTCGACGTGACATTAGTCGCCTCAATTTCACTGCCCCTTCAACAAATCCAACCTATCTCCCTCCGAACTGACTGCACTCCGTGCACTCAGATCTAACCCTGACTTTGTCATCAAGCCTGCCAATAAGGGTGGTGTTGTTGTAGTCTGGCGTACTGACCTCTACCTTGCAGAGGCTGAGCGCCAGCTCTCAGGTAACTCCTTCTACCTTCCTCTGGACCATGACCCCACCATGGCACATCAGGCCATTGTATCCACTACGGTTACGGATCTCATTTCATCCGGTGATCTCCCCCCATCCGCTTCCAAGCTAATAGTCCCCCAACCCCACACAGCTCGTTTCTACCTTCTGCCAAAATTCCACAAACAGGACTGTCCAGGCAGACCTATTGTTTCAGCCTGCTCATGCCCCACAGAGCTCATCTCTTCCTACCTTGACTCAGTCTTCTCCCCCCGGTCCAATCCCTACCCACATACATCCATGATTCATCTGATGCCTTACGCCGGTTTGAAAACTTCAAGTTTACCGGCTCCAGCCATCTCCTCTTTACCATGGAGGTGCAATCCCTTTACACGTCCGTTCTCCACCAGGAGGGTCTTGGGGCTCTCTGCTTCTTCCTGGAGCAAAGACCTGAACCATCCCCACATGCCACCACTCTCCTCTGCTTGGCCGAGCTTGTGCTCACCCTCAACAACTTCTCTTTCAACTCCTCTCATTTTGTTCAGGTAAGAGAGGTTGCCATGGGTACCCGCATGGGCCTTCGTTATGCCTGTCTCTTCATGGGGTATGTGGAACATTCCTTGTTCCAGTCCTATGCTGGCCCCCACCAACTCTTTCTCCGATACATCAATAATGTCATTGGTGCTGCTTCCCTCTCTCGTCTGGAATTGGAAAACTTCATCAATTTCGCCTCCAATTTCCACCCTGCCCTCACCTTCACCTGGTCTATCTCTGACTCCTCCCTTCCCTTCCTCGACATTTCTGTTTCCATTTCTGGGGTTAGACTGGCCACTAGTATCCATTACAAACCCACTGACTCCCACAGCTATCTGAAATATACATCCTCACATCCCACTTCCTGTAAAGACTCCATCCCATTCTCTCAGTTCCTCCGTCTCCGTCGCATACGTTCAGATGAGGCCAACTTCGACAAGGGAGCCTCTGAAATGTCCACCTTCTTCCTCAACCATGGACTCCCCAGCTCCGTTGTTGATAGGGCCCTCAACCAGGTCCCACCCATCTCCCGCACTTCCGCCCTCACCCCCTCTCTTCCCTCCCGCGACAGCGATAGGGTACCCCTTATCCTCACCTACCAGCCCACCAGCATCCACATCCAGAAGATCATCAGACGCCATTTCTGCCACCTCCAGCAAGATGCCACCACCAGACACATATTCCCCTCTCCTCCCTTGTCCGCCTTCCGCAGGGACCGTTCCCTCCGGGACACCCTGGTCCACACTTCCATCACCCCCAACACCTCCCCACAGCCCTACGGCACCTTCCCCTGAAACCGGTGAAGGTGCAACACCTGCCCATTCACCTCCTCCCTCCACAGTGTCCAAGGGCCCAAACATACCTTCCAGGTGAAGCAACACTTCACCTGCACTTTCCAGAATCTAGCCTACTGCATTCGCTGCTCACAATGTGGTCTCCTCTACATTAGGGAAATGAAGCGTAGACTTGGCAACCGCTTCGCAGAACATCTACGTTCTGCTCACAAAAAAGACCCTGAACTACCTGTTGCCTGCCACTTCAACACACCACCCTGCTCCCTGGCCAACATCTCTGTCTCTGGCTTGCTGCAGTGTTCCAGTGAAGCCCAACGCAAGCTGGAAGAACAACACTTCATTTTCCGCTTGGGGACTCTACAGCCCACCGGACTCAATATTGATTTCAATAATTTTAGGGCCTAAACTCTCCCATGTCCCAGCCTCCCACCCCACACACCAGGCCTTGTTACCACATAGCCTGGCATTACACACCCCCTGTTGTTAGTCACTAACAGTCCCCATTAACAACTATTCACCCTCCCAGCCTGATCGTTAGCAACTCCTTTGTCTGTCCAACTGTCTTTCTCTCTCTCTGGGCTCTATCCTATCGTTTACTCCCTATCCTACCCACCTCCCTATTTTCTGCATATAAACTGATGTTTTCCCAGCCACCATCAGTTCTGAGGAAGGTCACCGGACCCGAAACGGTAACTCTGTTTTCTCCTTCACAGATGCTGCAAGACCTGCTGAGCTTTTCCAGCAACTTTGTTTTTGTTCCTGATTTACAGCATCCGCAGTTCTTTTGGTTTTTGTTTTGACTTAATTTATATTGTTATTACATAGATGTTATATTAAACATTTTGCTTCGTTTCCTTAAACTGGGGAGGGAAGAAAAAAATGTGACAGAGGGACAACCTAAAACAAGGTGAAATCGACATTACAGGCAATAAATTTTTACAACATATTATATTGGAAAAGGAAGTTCTTCTGATACTTGAAAAATCATCAGGCCTAGAAAGAACGCATCTCAAAGTTCAGGCAGGTTCATTACTGGAATGATATGAAACAAGTTATGAAAACTATTGATGGCTTGAAGATGTCATAATTCCATATTTAAATGGAAGCTTTTCTATAGATTATCAAGAATTAACGTTACAAAGCAGGGCTTTGAAAACAACAATCTTTTATCACTAGAAAGGAGAAAAGAGTGGAATATTGCTTCCACTGGTTGACAAGCTGCATGCAAGGGATGCATGCGCATTATGGCTAGAAGATTGAGAAGTGAGAAGTAATGTTTCACACGGGAGGGTTGTTAGAATACTAATAACTTTAACACAAATAATATTGTACTAAATCTCTCAATTTCAAAAATTAACTCAATTTATGAAAGTTAATCACTGATGTGTGATTTCACAGCTTTTCAGTATTGACTAACCTTAGGGTAGCGCTCTGTCTTCTCTTTTATATAAGTTTCTCTCATAGATTTAGTCATCAATGGAGCCTCTTCAAGACGTCGTCTGAACAAACAAAAAGTAGCACTTGCTAATAATTTAGCAAATTTCTGACCGCACAATCTAATCTTATTGACTATAAAACAATAATTCATAGGAACAGAATGAGGCCATCAGCCTATCAAGTCTGCTCCACCATTCAATCACGGTTGATACGTTTCTCAACCCCATTTGCATTTCTCACGCCATAACCCTTGATCCCCTTCCTAATCACGAACTTATCTATCTCTATCTTAAGTATATTGATAAAACCTTCAGTTCTCTCAGGACAGTGACTTGAAAGGAATTCAGTGATTTACAAATACATGTTAATCAATTAAAACCTTCTAACTGATTAAAGATTTAACAGCATCTTAGGTTTGTTTAAAACATCCTCATCAGTGGTAAGACCCTTTGATCTTTTACTTATAAATTCTGTGTCTGATACTACCTCTCTCACTAACACCTGAAGTAGTAGTAAGGCTCCGAAAGCTTGTGTTTTCAAATAAACCTGTTGGACTATAACCTGGTGTCATCTAATTTCTGACCTTAAATACTCTCAATGACTTGGCCTCCATAGCTTTCTGCAGCAATAAATTCCAGAGATTAACCACTCTCTGTCTTAAGAAATTCATCATCATCTCAGATCTAAAGGATCTTCCCTTCACGCTGAGGTTGTGGCCTTGGGTCCTAGTCTCTCCTACTAGTTGAAATGTCTTCTCCACACGCACTCTATTCTGATGTCTCAGTATTATGTAGGTTTCAATCAGATGACCCCCACCCTCATCCTTCTAGACTCCATCAAATACACACCCACATTCCTCAATCGTTTCTCATAGGACAAGTCCTTCATCCCTGGGATCATTCTTGTATTAGCCATTTTCCAGTCCTCTGAGACCCTCCCTGACTTCAGTGATTCCCGAAAGATCACCACCAATGCCCCCACAATTTCCTCAGCTATGTCCTTCAGAACTTTGGGGTGCAGTCCATCTGATCCAAGTGATTTATCATCTTCAGACCTTTCAGCTTCCCCAGCACTTCTCCTTAGTGATGGCCACTACACTCACCCCTACCCTCCGATTCTCTTGAACTTCTGGTATGTTACTGTAACTTCCACCATGAAGACTGATGTAATGTATCTATTCAGTTCTTCTGCCATTTCTTTGTTCCTCATTATTACTTCTCCAGCCTCATTTTCAAATGTCCCATGTCCATTCTTGCTTCTCTCTTACCTTTTTCTAAAAATATCTAAACTCTTGCAATCTCCTTTTGTATTACTAACAATCTTACCCTCATATTTTATCTTCTCCCCCTTATTGCCTTCTGAGGTATCCTCTGCTGATTTTTAAAGACTTTCTAATAATCTGGCTTCTCGCTAATCTTCACCACATTGTATGCTTTTTCTTTTATCCCTGACTGCCCTTGTCAGTTCCAGGAAAATTTTGCTTAAAGGGGTGGTACAGGCAGGAACCAAAAAGATATTTAAGCAGTATTTAAATGAGCACTTGAAATGCCATAGCATATGCAGCTATGGGCCAAGTGCTGGAAAATGGGATTACTATTGATAGATGCTTGATAACTGGTGCAGGCATGATGAGCCGAAACGCCATTCCCAGTGTTGTAAAAAGACTCTACTCTCTACGCATTGGAGTGTGTCACATCGCAATTATACATTAAGGAAGGAACAAACTTATATTTTTACAGCAACTTTCACATTCTCAGGATGTTCCTTAATGCTTTACAGCTAATGATTACTTTTGAAGTGCAGGCAATATGGGAAATGCAGCAGCCAATTTGAACAGAGCAAGCTCCCACAAACAGAAATGAGATAACGACCAAGTAAGCCGCATTTCTTTTCAAGTAATGTTGATAAACAGGTAAGCATTAGTGAAGACATCAGGGCGAAAATGCTTCTCTGAAAGTGTCATGGGATATTTAATGTTCCCGAAATCAAACTAGGCCTTAGTTTGTTATCTTAGCTGAAAGACAGCAATTCCTACAGTGCAGCACTCCTTTGATGAAGTAGTCATCCAGGATAAGTACGGAGCCAGAATGTGACATGCTGCAATTGCATTCAGAGGAGTTGATTATGATTAAAATGGTAAATTAATGGCATTGAAAGATTGTTTCTGTTGGTGATTAATTATTTGCTTGTCCTTTATTTTATATTTTGGGGTGGGGTAATCAGGTTATTTCTATCTGTCTATTTCAACTCAATATGACCAATTATAGTTGGAGCAGAAATGAAGCCCCTTTCTCTTCTCATTGCATTGGTTGTAATTTGCTGATTGGGAGGTCAGAGGTGAAATACTCACGTCCACATTAATCTACTAACTGGCTATCTTCCAATTCTTCTACTTGTAATCATATGTACAGTTCTTAATCCTATTGTTTCACAATATGAATTAGAAGAATTGGTCAATATTTACCTCTAATGCAAGATCAGTAAACACATTAACTGGTCATTAATATCAATCCTGTTCATCAGAGCTTGCAATGTGCCACCTGGTTGCCACTGTTCTTGGCATACAACACCAACCCTACTTCAAAAGGTACATTACTGACTGTGAAGGATTTTGGTACATTGTGCAGTTGTGGAAGGCAACCAATAATTGCAGGTTTATTCAATTTTTCACATTCCTAGAATAGAAGGAAAAGTCGGGAAAATACCCTGGCCCTCTACAAGGATAAAATAAAATTGTAATCTCTGAATCTTTGAGAAGTGAACAAGAGCTGAACATAATAGTTTGTAGCATAGTAATGAGATTAGCCTCAGGGAAGACAGTTTTGCAATTTTATCAGATGGCAATTGATAGAAAATAAATCCTGGTTTTAACACATTGTTCCCCTAGAAATGTACTTCAGGATGAACTTCAAGAGATCTATAAAACAACATCTCAGTACTATAGTGAAAAGCATAAAACTGAATCTTCAGCACCCTTCAAGATAGGTGGCAGCTGAGGCTCAACATAGAGGTGTGAGGTGATGCCTTTCGGTCAGAAGAACACGAAGAACAATACGAAATAGAGGATACAATTTTAAAGGGATGCAGGAGCAGAGGGACTTGGGTGTGTATGTGCACAGATCACTGAAGGTGGCAGGACAAGTGTCATTAAGTCATGGTCACAGGGATGTACAGCACAGAAAAGGGTCTTTCAGCTCATCAAGTCTGTGCAAGTCAAAAACAACCACCTAACTATTCTAATCCCATTTTCTAGCACTTTACCAATAATTTGTATGCCTTGGCATTGCAACGTCATATCTAAATACCTATTTACGTATCTAAATACTACTTAAATATTATGTGGGTTTCTGCCTCTAACTATCCTTACAGGCAGCGAATTCCAGAGTCCCACCATCTTCTGGGCGAAAATATTTTTTCTACACATTCTCTCCAAACCACCTACCCCTTAAATTAAATCTGTGCCCTTGGTAATTGATCTCTCCACCAAGGAGAAATGTTCCTTTCTGTTTAGCCTAGGTGGAGGGAGTAACAAATAAAGCATACAATGTTCTCAGCTTTATTAATAGTGGTATAGAATACAAAAGCAAGAAAGTGACGCTGAATTTGTATGAGATACCTGCTAGACCTCAGCTAGAGTACTATGTACAGTCGTGAGTGCCACATTACAGGGAAGATGCAAATACATTGGATATAGTGTAGAAGCAATTTACTAGAGTGGTTTGAGGTATGAGTAACTTCAGTTGAGAAAAGACTGAAGAAGTTGGGACTTTTCTCTCTGGACAGAACGCAGCTTCTGGGAGATCTAATTAAGCTTTTCAAAATCATCAGCTTGCTAGAAAGAATAGATAGGGTGTGGCTGTTTCCACTTCTCAAAGCAAAGGAAACAAGGAAGTATAGATTATGCACTGCCCACGAATGTGGTGGAAGCAGGTTCGATTGAGGTACGAGGGCTTTGGACAATTTTTTGGATAGTAATGGAGTGCAGGGATATGAGGGAAGAGGCAGGAGACAGAGACTAGATAGCAGAGCTGGGCAAACATAACGGGTTGAATGGCCTCCTTCTGCACCACAATGATTCAGTGATTCAACCCTTCTATCTTTTTACTCTAAATGCCCTGTACGGTTAAGTGAGATAAACTTAATGTCAGGTATTAAAAAGGACAAAAATGAAGGAGGAAGCTGTATGAAATGAACAGCACTCTTCGCACTTTTTATAGTCAAAGTAAAGCAACCCAAGACCTTAATGTAACTATCACAACATAATTTTGGTGCCTTCCAATTTCATCCACATATTAGAACTGGGCAGTGAAATGGGCTAAAAACAAGCATCATAACCAGTTTGGAATAGATATTGATAAAACTTTTGCTTTTATCAGAATATTTTTGTTTTCCAAATCTATGTTATATTAGAAAACTGAACGTTAAGAAGAAGTAAAATCGGTTAACAACTTTTGTTCATCTACTGATTAAATTGCTCATATTCAAAAATCATGGTAAAAATCCAATAAGTATTCTCATAAAAAGTTGGCACATACCATACATTATTCCTTTCTTTTGGTGCTACTGTGCAATAAATCTCCAGGAGAATTATAGCATGTAAATCACAAAACTGCATTTCCTCTAAAATATGGCTTCCTTCCTATTTATTTTGCTCATATTTGCACACCAACAGAGCATGGAGATCCCCTTATGTCTAATTAATGCAAAGTGATGCTTGCAACTTCATTAGTCTGGCTGGGATCCTGTCTAATCTTTGGGGAAACATGCAATGTTAATGCTACAGTGGTGGACCGAGACTGGAGGCCAGCCTGGACATTGTTTATATTATCCACAGGTTGCTGTCACAGGTTCCAATCGAAAAGTCCTCTCTAGACAAGTCTAATACTTTCACTGGCACACTCAGGTGATTGCTTTTAATCCTAAGGTGATAAATGAAGAATCAATCTCACTGTCCTGTCTACAGCGAGGCAAGTGCCTAACAAAAAGTAGTAATGGGTCAAAGCCAGAAGTTGATACTATTTGAGTTCCACAGAGTTGTACACTCAATAACTATAAACTGGATTGCAGTATTTGCACAGTTGCTTTCCTTTTATAATACTGTGATAAGGTACTGCAAAAGCAAATACTTAGATTACCTTTCACTTTTCAGTTGAGCAAAACGTTTTCTAACATCATCTATGGTAACTTGAAAGAATTCATCAGGAAGTTCCTCAAAATCACTTGGTTCTTGAACAGGGTTCTTCCCATCCAAATGGTAAACAAGTGGCTCTCTGTCAACAGGCTTGAATAGAAAACAAATCAAGTTGCAATCACATCAACAAATTGTTTTATTCCATCAAATTCTTAGCTATAATGATACTGGGAAAAATATAGCTAGCCTCAATTCCCTTGGGCTAGCCACAGGGGGAACACTTATTTTAAGTGAATAATGTTATATGCAATGATTGAGCTGACTGTGATCTCATCAGAGTCAAATAATCTGCCAAATATCTTCCACCAACCCAAATTTTTCTGCTCGAACTGATCATCCTACGCATATACTATCCTATGCTAAAAACACTTCAAGGGTTCACCTGTTTAAAGAAATTGGTTTTACACAACAAAAATAAATTAGGAGGATACACTGGCTACCGACATTCACTTCCCAGGTTTTTACTTAAAGAACTGTCACAAACTCAGTTGCCATCCTTAGTTTGGTAGCAATTTTATGTTGAAGAGCCCAAGTCCAGAGCACACAATCTCAGTTGATGCCTTAGTACATAGAGAGAGAGTTGGAAGTGCTGTCAATCCAACCTGACATTAAACTGATATCCTGCTTTCCCTTAATAAAAACTGAAATAACTGCAGATGCTGTAAATCAGGAACAAAAACAGAAGTTGCTGGAAAAGCTCAGCAGGTCTGGCAGCATCTGTGAAGAAAAAAATCAGAGCTAACATTTCAGGTCTGGTGACCCGTGAAGGGTCACCCGACCCGAAACACTAACCCTGATATTTCCCACACAGATGCTGCCAGACGTGCTGAGCTTTTCCAGCAACTTCTGTTTTTGTTCCTGTTTGCCCTTGGATGAAATCCAAAGATCCTTATAGCACTATTGAGAGGAGGAGCAGAGGAATTCTTATAGTGTCCAGCCCATTAGTTACCCCTCAATCAACATCACTAAAAGCAGATCATTGGTCATCATTACGTTTCTGTTTATTCAACCTTGTAGGGTGAAAGTTGCCCATCGTGTTTCCTACATTGCAACACTGCAAAGACAATTCAGGTAGCGTTAACGTAATCCGCGTTTGAGTGAAGTACAAAAGTTGTCCACAGCAATCAGATCGGCTCTCAGTTCTTTAATCAGCTCTTATTACTAGATTCAAGTCAATCACGCCAGTAGCAACTGAGAGACTGTTAATGGATCAGAATGGGCCCAAATGACAGGATTCATTTTCACTGGAAATTTCTGTCATGCCTCTTTTCTTCCTAAAGCGAATTCCCTCCAAACCTGCAATCTGTTTGTTCCTCTACCAGGTCAGAGGTTTACACTGCTTTATCAGTTGTTTATGCTTCTCTTCTGCTTCCCTCTCTCTCCCACCTTTAGCTTTAGCTATTCAGACACAATACTCAGAAATATCTTGTTTCTCTTGTGTTGCGCTGACATAATTACTGGCATTTAACCATCTTCCAATCTCCATTTTAGCATTTTACTCACTATCAATTTATTTTCCTGACAATATGGTACTGTTTAGCCCCATTCACCTTTCACTTAGATGGTTTCTTTTTAAAATCTGCATTCTGAAATGGCCCTGCAAGGTCTTGTATTATTATTGTTCAGTTCTAAAGAAGTGCACGATAGAAATGCTACGTGCCTACTTTATCCCCAGATGCCCCATCTATGTACTTCTAGAAGTTTACTTTACTTTTGTTTCAGAATTCCAGTATCTACATTATTTTACTCTTTTTCTAACTCTCCAAATTACCCTGTTTATATCTCTTGTTGAAAAAGGATTCTACAGGCAGAAAATTTAATTTGAACAAGATTTTCATTGCATTTACCACAATAAAGAGAATAATGACAGAATAGTTAGAAACAAATGCAATCTGGTGAATTTGTCAACATTCGAATCTTTTGGGTTTGTGGTATTCTGTTTAAGCATTGCCAGTTTACCCAAATTGCACTTTATATAATTAATAATTGGATTCTGAAAAAGCTGGGCTCCCCAGGCAACAAACGTCATGCTGGCCTGCCTGCAGTTATCAATCATTTAAATTCACAAAACAAACTTTTGCAGGAATTTACAAAATGGAATGCTGAAAACAATATATCAAAATATCTGTCAATCCTTGAAATAAAACAAATACAGACTAAACTAGCATGAGAAATAACATGTGGACAGATGTTTAACCAACAAGGGAATTAAGAGCTATTGAGAGTAGGCAGGAAAGTGGAGTGACAGCCACTATTAGATCAGCCATGATCTTATCAAATGGCAGAACATGAAACCTCTAGATATATCCAGGGTAGGCGACGGCCTAGTGGTTTTTTCGCTGGACGTTTAATCCAGAGATCCAGGTTCAAATCCTGCCATGGCAGGTGGAGGAACTTGAATTCAATAAAAATCTGGAATTAAGTGTCTAATGATGATCATGACTGCATTGTCGATTGTTGGAAAGAAGACCCATCTAGTTCACTGATGTCTTTTAGGAAAGGAAACTGCCATCCTTACCTGGTCTGGCCTACGTGTGATTCCAGACCCACAACAACATGACTGACTCTTAACTGCCCTCTGAACAATTAGGGATGGGCAATAAATGCCAGCCTAGCCAACGACGCCCCCATCCCATGAAACGGTAAAAAAAAATGAGATCGCCAACAGCTTCTGTGAATTCATTTATTTCACTGAATTCCTTTTGAAATAAAAACTACAAACAACAAGAATGCCATCTTTATCAAAGGGCCTGAGGGGCCAAATGGCTGACTCCCGCCCCTAATTCTTAAGTTGTTGTATGCCTGCTTATTACTGAACAGAAAGGACCACATTCATAGCACTCTGTTCTTAGAAAGCTATTTTAGTAATGAATTGTCCTGAAAAGTGCAACATCACTATTCTTTTCGTAGAAAGCATTGCTCCATATAGGAGTGCATTCATGCTTGCTTTTAAAAAAACTTTCAGGGAGGCAAACGTTGTTGGCAATACCATTATTTATTTCCCATCTGAAGGGTCCTTGAGAAAGTAGTAGCAAATCACCTCCTCGAATACAACTGAGAAACATACAAAGCCATTTCAAAGGCAAATAAAAGGGCATATTCTGGGTTTGGATTGACAAGCGTGGGTCAAGTCTATGTAAGAATGACAGACGTTTTTCCCTGAAGGAAATTAGTGAACCAAGTGGGAATTTGCAACATTCCGTTTAGTTTCATAGTCACCATTACTGAAAGTAAATTTTAATTAATTTAATCTATTTGAATCTAAATTCGCCAGCTGCTGTGTTGTGATTTGAACTCATGTTTCTAAATAATTAACTCAGATCCCTATATCCTAGGCTACTAACATTAACACTATACAACCATACCTCCAATACTGGCACAAAAGGAAATGGACAAATAGGATGTGTGATGTTTTGAACGATAGAAATGCTATAAGTAAAGATGCTTTAAAGAATTCAAAATTAAAAATACATAATTTATATCCAGTTTTCATTATTCTGACAAAGACTTGTATTTTGGAGTTCCTATTACAACAGGAATTTAGTGCAATAAATGATTTTACAGAAGCTGTTTGAGTCCCCGCATATCCGAAGGTTTTATAGCAAGACTTATGTATTCATTAAATCAATTTTCAAAGAGGCACAGTAAAGCCTAGATTGCTTAAGTTGTCTTGCTATGCAAGATCACAAACAATTCAATCGAGCAATGATTCCAATTTGTTGTATGAGATGTGACCACGCAATAAGATAACCATAAGATCAAAAATATAGTTTTTATGGATATTCTTAAGTATCGTAAAGCTAATTGGTGGGTGATATATTTTACTAATAGCTTTAATGCATGTACATTAATTCGTACAAGAATACTCTGGTCACGTTATGGTCGTGTATGGCATAAATGTAGATTAATCCAATTTCATTCCAACTGATGGAGAATGGTTTTTATCCATACACTATGGTTTTAAAAATGACCATAATTTTATTAAATAATGAACAAAAGCCAAAGTAAATCAGAATAAAACTGTATAGTATGCCTGGTTACATTTTAATTTGTCAAGCCTTTCTAAAAACATACTTTTCAAGGTTGATTGCTGGGTTGTTTTTGTGGTGTTACATCATCTGTAAGTCAATGTCTTCAAATATAGATCCAGTACTCCTTAAAGGTATCAGTTGTACAGGATCCTGGACCAGAGAACAGTTATATGGTGCTAAGGGGACATTTTCAGCTCTGAATCCAAGGGATTTTAAATGATTCAGAGATCACACCCTCTGACAGAACCTTCCAATTTTGCAATCTCTATCACCTTGAAGGAGTAGGGCAGTAGACATATGGGAATTGCAACACCTATAAGTACCCCTTCAAACCATACATCATCCTGACTTGGTACTATATCACTGTTCCTTCACTGTCATGAAGTCAAAATTCTGAGGCTCCATTCCTAACAACACTGCAGACTCACCTACACCTCAAGATCTGTAGCAGTTCACCATCATCTGCTTGAGGGCAATTACGAATGGGAAATAACTGCTAGCCTGGCCAGTGAGGGCCACGTCTCAAGAACAAATAAAAATAATGGTCAGAAGTAAGCACTCGCCACCACCACTCCCACCTGCTAAACTCACTTGGAAGCATAATTTCAAATTGAAATGTAACAGAACTGGGCACATCCCTACTAAAGCTTAAGCAAACAAAACTCAACTAGTTTGGAACACCCCCACAGTATTCCCACATTTAGTGCTGTTAACTGCCAAATGGATTACCATTTCACTTAATATTTGTGATCATTGAAGATGGAGTGAAAGGGCTGCAAGAGTGATTGAGCAGTATGTACCTTCAAATATTCTTTACTGCTGGATGATTCTAGGGGTTCCAGTTTCAGAGGTTCAATATTTTCTGAGCTCTACAAAAAAAAAACAGAATTGACAGAATAATTTTCAACATAACGGACATTACCTGGACTGTAATTAGAAATTCAGTTTGAAAAGATAAACAAGTTTGGGTGGTGCAACCTGTGGAGAAACACCGCACAGCAGATTATAGCACAGCTGATTAAAATCATCTTAATTATAGCCTTGTTAAAAAAAAGAGTAAGGTGTGTCTGCTTACAGCAACTCTCTAAAGCAATTGAAATCACATTTTTTGTACCTCAAAATACTTCAATGGCATTCCTTGCAGAATATTTGGAATCCCACCATACAAAGTGCATAAATACAATTATTTTTATAGCTAAGTGATTACTAGTGCTACTGAAACCAGAAGCGAATTAAATCTTCTATTTACAACAATACCTTTTGTGAATCTTTGTCTGTAAGACAAAGAAGCTAGGTCCCAAACACTATTACCATAACATACTCAATACTTTGGATGTACTATTCACACAGAATCAAAATGGATGTTACAAGGGACTGACTTAGTTGCAGCTAATGTTTTCTGAAATACAGAGACCATGAGTTTAGAGTGCTGGACAATGGGATCAGAATAGTTAGGTGCTTGATTTTGATCAACGCAGAGTCGATGGGCCTTTTTCTGTGCTGTAGACCTCTATGACTCTGTGACACTAATTGAATAATATTCTGCATTAAATATTAAATGATAACTTTAAAAAAAAATCTTTTTAAACTGGTGTGGAGCTATGTGTATATATTCAAGTATCAGCATATCACTTGCTGTCCTGTTAAAGAAAAATTCCAGCTCAGGTAACTAATGATCAAATTATTAGATCATATGTACCCTAGTTAAGAAATCCCCTTTTTGACATAAGGAATGTTGAAGACAACAAGTTTTAAGCGTGGAGAATGTTAAACTAGTTAAACTAAAAAGATGAGTGCGTCTAACTGAAAAAAAATGATACCCTTGAAGAAGATTGCTGATCACAGTCTTCTAAATAATTAAGATACCAGTCCACTTATCCAGCAACTACTGAAACGAGTGTGTCTGGCTGCAGTAGTAGGTTATTGGTCTTTAAGGTGAGATGTTAACTACTCAAAGGATGATGCAATTAACAACAAAGTAATCGCTTTCAATTACATTCACCAGGTCATTGACAAAGACAAGAAATGTAAAAGGGTCAATGTGCTTTACCGGGGCACCCTTGCTTAATTGCTCAAGAAGACATACTTTCATTTATCATGCACTATGCTTGTGCCCTTTGAGCATGTGGCTTTGAAGTCCCGAAATCAATAAATATGCGTAATGGCTAAAGCCCCCACTTAACTCTTGCCTTTACCCTAAAAAAGAAAAGTTCTGTTCAGTTATGTAAACTATATTTTTCTTTAAAAAGCAAGGAAGGCAAGTCTTGCACTGATTAAAGATTAATTTCTAAAAAATGATTATTTTTAGGTCAATTTTGCAAAGAGCTCAATGATTTACTTACTTTGGGAATTGGTACTCTGAAGTGGCTGCATATGTTAAGCATCAAATCTCTTTCAATCTCTTCCCATGGTATTTCATCAGCATTCAAATAACTTTATTTTATTTGCAATACATTCCAGTAAACAGTATTGGATATGATCAACTATATTCTGCTCATTTGCAAATTTTGCTGGGGTTCTTCTGTAACATCTTGTTGACCCATCACGCAATTGCCCTCCTAATTACCTAATTTTTGTGAAAATGGAAATGACACAGGTATTAGAATGTCAGGAATGATGGAAAACCTGGAGATTTAAGGTTACTTGGGACCCAGTGAAAGTTTTAGTGAATGACGGTAAATGCTACAGAAACAAAGTTTCTTTGCATATATCTTCATGTCTCCCACACCCAGTTGGGTGCCACTTACCCTAAAACAAGTCAGTTGTTAACCAGCTGGGATTTCAGCTTTTCAATCAGTATCAGGTGGCAGAGACTGCCTAATGACACAGAATTTCCAAGGTGGACAATTATACTAGCTAGCGAATGATTGCCGCCAACAATGAATAGAAACACAATAATCAGAGCATAAGAGGAAACCATTCAGCCTGTCATATCTGTGCCAGCTCTCTGCAAGAGCAACTCATTTAGTTCCACTCTATGTCTTTTCCCTATAGCCCTGTACTTTCTTTCTCTTCAAATATCCAACTGACATTTTAAAACAATAATTGAATCAGTCTCCACCACACACTGAGGGATTGCATTCCAGATTCTAACCTCTCACTGTGTAAAGCTTTTTCTGCTCATGTCAACATTAAATGAAGGGATGGAACATATCAGTGCCAAACTCACTGACGTCACAAAGACAGGTAGGAAACTAAGTTGTGAAGACAACACAAGGAAGCTGTAGAGGAATACAGATCAGTTGAGTGAATAGGCAAAGTTCTGGAAAATGAAATGTAATGTGGGATAATGTGAAATTGTTCATTTTGGCTGGAAGAATTGGAAAAAAGTATATTATGTAGATGGTGAGAAACTGCAGAGATCTGAAATGCAGAGGGATATGCGTATTCCAGTGCATGAATCACAAAGGACGAGCATGCAGTAGATAAAGTAATTGGGAAAGCCAATAGAATGTTATTATTTATTGTCAAGGGAATTGAATACAAAAGTGGGAAAGTTATGCTTCATTTGTACAGGATACTGCTGAGATCGCACCTGGAGCATTGTGCACAATGTTGGTGCCTTTAGTTAAACAACCATGTAAATGCTTTAGAAGCATTCAAGAGAAGTTTACCTACAATCACATCATCCACGATCTTATCGAAAGGTGGAGCAGGTCAAGGAACCAAATGGCCTACAATTGCTCCTGGTTTGCACATCCTATTTTGCTTCATTTGCCCAATCAGTGGCCTCTAGTTCTTTTTGCAAATGGAAAGTTTCTCCCTATCTACTCTGTCCAAACTTTTCATGGTTTTCAGCACTTATCAACTCTCCCCTGAACTCCAAGAGAACAGTTCCAGCTTCTCCAGTCCAACTGAAGTCCCTTATCCCTAGAACCATCCTCATGAATATTTTCTGCATTCTGCCCAATGTCATCACATGATCTCTAAAAAGTGTGACACCCAATGCTTCTGAATACTTCTGCTGAGGCCAAACAAATGTTTTATACATGTTTATCATAATTTTCTTACTTTCATAATTTACGTCTCCATGTATAAAGCCAACAATTTCTTATACATTACAAATCATGTTCTCAACCTGCCCTGTCATTTTCAATGACTTATGCACAAATATCCCCCAGTCTTCCTGTTCCTGCTCTTGCTCCCACTTTAGAGTTGTATTCTTTGTTTCATATTGCCTTTCTTGGTTCTTCCTACAAAATAAATCATTTCACACTTCACTGCATTCAATTTTATCCACCACTTATCCATTCATTCCACCAGCCTATGACTATGCCCTTTTGAAGTTTAACTATCCTTCTCACAGTTCAGAATATCTACCAGCAGCGATCCTTAAGCCTTTTGCTTGTCGATCAATTCAATTATTTTGTCAATAATCAATGCAAGACTAAGAGACCTGTAAGTGAACTTGATTTAGTTACAATTTTGTTTGTTTAATTTTTATTTATTTACACCTCTTTTTGGGAAGAGGTACTACATTGGCTTATTTCTGATTCAGTTAGACCTCCCTGCATGTGTGTCTCGTTGGTAACTGGTTATGAACTCTTTGAAAATGTTTCAGAATGCAATTTAAATAATAAAGTAATTAGATTCAATTGGTGTCGATGCTAAAAGTGCATTCTCCCATGAACATGCCCAAGAAATAAAAATGTATTTTGTGAACTAAATTTAGTTTTATTCCAATCTGCATTCTTGAAGAACATCAAATTTTCTTCATTCTTAAAAAAACTTATTGAACACAATGTGGGTGTCGCTGTTATTGTCCACCCTTAATTACCCAGAGGGCAGTTAAGAGTCAACCACATCACTGTGGGTCTGGAGTCACATGTAGGCCAGACTAGGACTAAGGACAGTCGTTTCCTTCCAACAATTGACAAGAGGTTCTTAATTCCATTTATTTTTTATTAAATTCATACTCAACCATCAGCCATGGTGGGATTTGAAATTGCATCCCCAGAATATTACCTGTGACCCTGGATTAATAGTCTAGCGATAATACTACTAGGTTCATGGTATCACAGCATCATAGATTTCCTACAGTGTAGATAAAGGTCCTCTTGTTAACGTGGATTCAGGGCCTGCCTCCTTGTCATGATTACCCACAGTGAAAGTCCTGGCACTACAGGCCCGACTTGCCTTCAGGCAGAGAAGTGAAATAGTTGGTCATTTTTGATATCACAAACAACAGTTAAGGCAAAGTGCACTCTTCAGATGAAGCAGGTTGGGGACTGATCTTAAGCACATAGACATACATGAGTCTCCATTCTGAAGTCACAGATTATGCTTATTTTTATATCTATATAAAATCTGTATAGCTACATTTATACTGTAATCTACCAATATAACCTTCTCATGCCACAATTACAGCCTCCCTCGAGTGGTGATACTGTGGCTCCTCCAATAGAGGAGGGTGCAATCAGTGTGACAAGTTTACACATGCAATTTCCCTTAAATTGTGGACATTAGAACGTGGTGCAACTAGATTGCACAGATGTTGTCCAGTGTTTTGCTTGTACAGTTATGTTCAGTTCTACTTGCTGTCTCTCCCCACCAACTGACTTTTCAAGTTTGTGGAGATAACTGAATTTTTCAGGTTTTTTTTCTGCTTTACTCCAAGAAGCATGAAATCATTTGTTTTCTTATTTATTTCGCATTGCACTTTTGCGCTAATTCAGTGTTACATTTGTTTAACCTGTACCGTGCATTTATCGTGCATGTTTAGCAGCAATGTACCAAGTTGCAATCACATTATTGAAGATCTTTCAGCATTCCCTTAATGCTGGCATCTTTTAAAATACATCCCATATTGCTTATCTGACATAAAATCTGATTCAACATTATAGTTTGTGCTATCCTATGGCATCATTCCTTTCTGGATCATATCTATTATATCTGCTGCTACCATCACGTATTAAAGTTGTTAAGCTCAGACACCATTTTGTGGGTGCTCCCAGTTTGAATTAGTTGGATTAACATCTCTCACAATGGTCTTTCACATTATTTCTATCTTCCTAATTACTTTGTTAAGAAACATGTTATTCAAATTTTAATATGGTGACTAATAGCAAACACCATAATTATCATTTCTCATCAAATACTTGTGATTCTTGTCGTGATTCTTCAAAGCAAATATGAGTTTATTCCTTTACTGTCCAACTTACATTTTAAATTACCTAATCTTGTCCCTTTCTAGTTTGATCTTCCTAAATCCTCAAAACCAATCTACAACTCCTCCACCTTATTCTTTCTTGGGAAGACAGGCTGGTCTTCTTTTCCATAAAGTTTTTTGTACCTTATTATTAATGACTTGACATGTAACATTCCAGGCAAGACTCGTCCACAGCTGCAATTCAGATTGTCCAACCTCCAGCATTAGATATTTTCTAATCAACCTGCTCAAAGATGTAATAACACACCCCTGGATCAAGCGGAACTTGAACCTGGTTTACAGAGTCAGAGTTGTACAGCATGAAAACAGACCCTTCGGTCCAACTCATCCATACCAACCTGATATTCTAAATTAATCTAGTCCCGGTTGCTAGCATTTGGTCCATATCCCTCTAAAACCTTCCTATTCAGGTACCCATCCAAATGCCCTATAAATATTATAATTATACCTGCCTCCACCACTTCCTCTGGCAGCTCATTTCATACACACACCAACCTCTGCGTGAAAAAGACGTCCCTTAGGTCCCCTTTTAAATCTTTCCTCTCTCACCGTAAAGCTATGTCTGCTAGCTTTAGACTACCCTACCTGGGGAAAAAGATTTTGGCAATTCAACCTATTCATGCCCTTCATGATTTTATAAACCTCTATAAAGGTCACCCCCTCAACCTCTGACATTCCAAGAAAAATAGTCCCAGCCTATTCAGTCTCTCCCTATAGCTCAAACCCTCCAATTCCAGCAACATCCTTGTAAATCTTTTTTGCACCCTTTCAAGTTTAACGACATCTTTTTCTTTAACAGGGACAACAGAAATGAATCCAGTTTTCCAAAAGTTGCTGACCCAATATCCTGTACAGCCACAACATGACATCCCAACTTTTATACTCAATGCACTGACCAATAAAAGCAAGTGTACCAAACGCCTTCTTGATTACCCTGTTTACCTGCGACTCTACCTTCAAGAAACTATGGACCTGCACCGCAAGATCTCTTTGCTCGGCAACACTCCCCAGGACCCTTCTGTTAAGTGTATAAGTCCTGCCTTGATGTGCCTCACCAAAATGCAACACCACACATTTTTCTAAATTAAACTCCATCTGTAACTCCTCGGCCCATCTGATCAAGGTCCCGTTGTACACCGAGATAACTTTTTTTCACTTTTTACTTAAAAAGCAGAACTCCTGGTTTATCATTTCTTCTGGTAAAAAATGTTCTGATTCTTTTCTTCTGGTTTCCAGTAAATCTCTTTTACATCACAATCTCAATTACAGCATTTCTACTGGGAGATCAAAGGAATAACTGGAATGCAGCCAACAGTTATATTATAATCAAAGTAACATTTTAATGAACAATATACAAAGGGGTCACTGCAGATCTTCTGAGATCGTTTCTTTTCCAACCTCCTCCTTAAAACGATTTGTTCCCCATTTTGAGTACTTAGTGTCTCAGAGGAAAAGCAAAACATAACATGGCCACGTGATTATAATCTGTGCAATTTAGTTAGGCAAACAAAGCTAGGATATTCACCAGTTTGCATTAACAAACAGCATGTTCCATAACTTCATCCTTCTACTGGTATTTGGACGTGACTGTAACAAATAGTATGTGTAATTAACATACTCACTAATCAGGATGGTCATTCTTATATGCCTGTATATTATTTAAGGTTTTGTTTTGATTAAACAGTAATAGCGTTTGAGATGAATATAATTCAGGACTCCAGACATTGCCATTTATCATGCAGGATTAAGTTATGCAGATCGGAAGGTCCGAAGTCGTGCTAAGTTAAATAACTTCAAACTCCCAAAGTCAAGAAGGGGCAAAGTTAAACATGGTTTCTCTTCCTGACTGCAAGTTGCAGTGGGAAATTCAGGGACCTGGATTTTGGTTTAGAAAAGATCGTGAATTTAATGGTGATTATTAGCAATTATTAATCACCACTGACAAAGGAAGGCTGGCCACATGGACAATGTACCAGAGGGTTACAGATGCTATACAGTCATACTTCAAACGGAAGCAGCACTTTCAGGAAAGAAACTGGGAGAGGAAAATAAAACTTTCTCAAATAATACTTGTTGGAGCTGCAAGCTATCTGCAAATCCCCTCCAACTCAAATCATTCTGACTTGGAACTATATTGTAGTTCATTCACAGTCACTGGGTCAAATTACTGTAACTCATTGCCTAACAGCATTCTAGGTGCAGCTTCCCCACAATGGCTTAAGTAATTCACAAAAGCAGCTCACTACCACTCTCTCAAGGCCGATTTGGCATGGACAATAAATGCTGGTCTAGCCAGAGATGCCTACCCAATGCAAACAAATAAATGACCCAAAAGAGCCAGGACAAATTTGATAGTTACTGGGCAGATCTACCTTGTTCTCATTGCCCATATTTAAGGCACATAAATCAGGTATTACAACATTTAAGTTTAGATAGCAAATTTAAAGGACTAAAATATATTGATATTGATTTCCAGCATTAGTTGTTTTCTAAACTTGAAAATTTAGATGAATTTACAATTACAATGCAAACACAATTTTTTTCCCCAAGAGGAAATGTGTCTTACTCTCTTCCAATTAAGGATACATACTCATTATCCACCCCCTCATTCCAAGAAATTTGGAGGTCAAAGAACTATGGAGGGTCTGGCCCCAAAACCATCATTATTCTTGGCTAACCATCAGAACACATGAAACAGCTGGCCAAGGGAGATATCCCTTCTCATTTTCACTTTTTGTCCAAGCCACATGGAGGGCTATGCTCAGATACAGACCTTCACAGCATTACACCTCTCCACTGAACTACTGTACACTGCTTCTCCAACAGAGAGTACAAGCATTGCTGCATGGTTTTGTGACTTGATCTGCACCAGTGCACCATCCATAATGTCCATAATGACATTACCCAATGGGGTGGGAAGGTGATGGCCTAGCAGTATTATCGCTGGACTGGTAATCCAGAGCCCAGATAATGTTCTGGGGACCAGAACTCAAATATCGCCACGGCAGATGGTGGAATTTGAATTAATTTAGAAGTCTGGAATTAAGCGTCTAGTAATGACAATTAATCCATTGTCAATTATCGAACAGTAATGTCATGTAGGGAGGGGAACTGCCATCCTTACTGGGGCTGTCCTACATATGACTTCAGACCCACAGCAATGTGGTTGACGGTAGAGATGGGAAATAAATGCTGGCCTAGCTACTGATGCCCTCACCCTGTGAATGAATAAAAAAAGCCTAACCTAAGGCACCTTCATAACTGATCATCAGCATGCGTTGAAACAGCAAGGTAATGAAAGGATGAATTTTCACCTATGACTTCTAAAGGCTGCACATCACAGTTTTCAATTTTCTGTTTTAATACTTTTGCTCATCTAAGAGAACAGATGAACAAACTGAAAGGGGATCCAAACAGCCAATATTTATTCTGGGTCAATTCAACGATCATGTTTTCTACAGCAGATTTCCTCTCCTTGGTTACCAGCTGCACATATCACAAATAGTGAAATTTCTAAGTGATGTGCTGCCAAATAAAAGTAAAAAGTAGAATTTGCACTTTGTTCAATTTAAAGAAATTTTGTTTCAATTGTTCATCAGAATCAGGTTATACTAGATAGTGTCAATAACAGCCTGTGTTTTAAAATAGTTATTGGTTATAAATGTCACTATTGTATAATGCTAAGTACAAAGATAATCTGATGCTGGAAGTAGTTTACTTGAAAATATGAAAGCTACCATAGATTATTCTAAAGCCACCAGTTGTTACAATTGTTTTGCTTCATGTTAAGACTTACATTTGTATCTAAGGAATAAGACCTTTGTCAACATTTTATTACCAAGAAGATTGAACTGTTAAAATTCACCGTTTTCAGTCCTGAAGAGCCTTTGGGAAATATGAGAAACTGTGAGCTACAATGTACAGTCCTTGCACTCAAATATTTAGTCTGAATCACTATATTTTACAACTTTTGATTTTGCCGACAAATTAATTTAATTGTTTTAACCTGTCAGCTTCCTGATCTGTAAAGTGCTTGTTTATCCAAACCGACAAAGGGAACAATGGTCATCCTACTAGATTCCAGACAAAATGTACTGTAATTAGGAAAACTGTTACACACGTTGACAGTGCATGAGCTACGGTTAGTATTTTAGATCAGAAAGTGAACAAATTGATCACAGAAACTGCCAAGCTGATTGAGAAAACAAGGCAAAATAACCTGAAACTTCAATCCCATAGCTCTAAAAGGAGAAACAAAAGCATTTGCTTTAAGTTCTTCAATACTCTCATTACAGTACTTGTAAAAGGTTCATTAAGCACTAGAAAAAAAACCTTAATTTTGAAAACACTATGATTTAAATGCAGTCAAGGAAAGTATTTTGCAACATCAAACACGGATTAAATATCGTCCTTCATTCAGTAATTATCCTGAGTCAAAGAGACAGAGAGCCCAAAAACCAGAAAGTGTAAAGGGGAGAATGAGAGGGGGCGGATGGGAAGGAGGAGGGGTGAAGGGAAGGCAGGCAGGAAGATTAAGGTGGTGGGGTGGGGGGGTGGAGGAGAAGAGAGAGACAGATACACTTTCAGAGAGAAAAACGACAAAGAAATAGACAAGAGACAGAAAGGCACAAACACACAGATAGAAACAGACACATACAGAAAGCTAGGTAGAATGATGAGACAGAAAGAGACAGAAAGAGACAGAAAGAGACAGAAAGAGACAGAAAGAGACAGAAAGAGACAGAAAGAGACAGAAAGAAAGGGGAGAGAGAGAGAACAAGACAGACAGGGATAGAAAGACACATAGTGTAAGAGAGAGACAGATAGATACAGTGTGAGAGAGAATGAGAAGGGCAACAAGAGAGAAATAGACAGAGAGAGAGAGAAAGACACTGAACACACACACAGCATTTCAGTCTTTCTTCACGAACTTCACAAACTTGCATCATCTCTCAAGCTTCTAACAGCGATATACCATATGCTGATTTCCCCTTCCCTGAGCCTCATGGACTCATGGTAGATATCAAAGCGCTGTATTTACAGTTATCTAGTGCATTGCAGGAAGCAATCAGTTCTGTTCGGGGTCGTTGCTTTGACCTGGGACAAAGAAGCAAAGCAACCAATGCCAACTTCAAAGTGAGGTGCACCTCACTGTTGTTGTAGTTCTGGACTACAAACACTATAATCAAGGAAATTTCAGCTCTGATCTGCAGTGAGTTCAGTGAAACTACCTTAGAATAATTAAAGTTAGACATCAAAGGCTTGTTGGTTTGGTCTGCTAAACATCCATGGCAGAAGAAAGCAGAGTACATATTTTATCCTGTTCAATTTTTGATTGCAAACCACACTTCATCAAAAGTGAGTGGAAAATGTACTGGTTTGCTTTTTTTTTTAATTAAACAAGCAAACCTTTGAAGTACAACATTCTAGTCTAGCATAAACGGCAAAAACAAAAAAAAAAATGCAAACATTAGCACATGCAAGCAGACTTAAATTTTTTGAGCTGCCAGCTGTGTCTGTGCTACTACACTCTATCTTCAACATCAGCTATAAATGCTCAAGAGCACAAATTTCAAACCTGGAATCCAAACTTTAAGCAATTAGATCCAATATATTAAAAGCACTTGAAGCTGCAATTTGTTGAGCAGCCCTCGAGATTAGTACACAAATGTGGTGCATCACTATATACAACAAACTCAGTCTAATAATACAATTAATTATTGCCTCTGCATTATGACCTTTCAATGGATTGCTACCTTGCTGTGGTGGAGAGGTTTGAGTGTTCCATTTATGCCAACAGCAACACCATCAGGAGTTCTCATCTGCTGGCAGGGCCACCACTGACGGTAAAGTCAGAGTGGAGGAACTTTACAAAGCACAGTTCAAAACTGCGATCCAGGGTAAGATATCTATGTGATATCAACAGCTGTGACAGTGGATGAAGGCTGTAGCAGTAGGGAGATTCCCAGTCATTGAGGTTTCTCAGCCAGTGGAACAGGATCTACCTTCTGTCAAGGACACTGTATCTGCTGATGTGCAACAACACTCACACGTTAAAAGATGTTTTGCACAAGGCATCTACCTAGAAAACCAATTCCATCTCCCGGAAACACCTGCCAAAAGTGGTCGGAGATGCAGGTCTAGGATCAGGCTCATCAGCCGTGCAAGAACCCTCAGAGCCCATGACCAGTGACACAGAATTTTCAAGGTGGATAACTATACTCATTAGCAAGTGATTGCCGACGATGCATTCTGAGCCTCTGATCTCAGTTGGGTCATTGAAGGACGCACACAATTGCTGCAACTGTATCCTTCAAGGAAGCAGTTTAATGGTATGAATAAAGAAAACAGGTTTTCCTGGATCAGAACTGTGTAAACATCCTAATGGATGGTTGGATTAGTCTGGGTAGAAATCTATAAAGCAGAATTACTGCCATATACATGGGTGTATAACCTGAGGAGGCTATGGCATAGTGGTATTGTCACTAAGCCATGATCCAGTTAATGATGTGTGACTCCATGGCAGATAGTGCAATTTGAATTTTAAAAAATTCAGTGATTTGCAAGGAATTTGGGGATTAACATATACATAATCAATTAAAACCTTATAACTGATTGAAGATTTAACAGCATCTCAGGTTTGTTTAATACATCCTGATCAGTGGTGTGACCCTTTGATCTTTTACTTATAAATTTTGTCTCATACTACCTCTCGCACTAACACCTGCAGGAGGGGTGAGGCTCCAAAAGCTTGTGTTTTCAAATAAGCCTGTTGGACTATAACCTAGTGTAGTATGATTTCTGACCCAAGCAACAGTCTGGCACTGTTTATGGGGTAACTTTCCTTAAGTGTGATGTCTAGATCCCAAATCCTGCAATCACCATCCACACCATCAACAGAGATGGCAGCAGTAGTATACGGTTTAGAGAAAATTGTCCTGGGAGTTCAGACATTGACTCCAAACTCCATGAAGCCACATGACATTAGGACAAACATAGGCAAGGAAACCTCCTGTTGATTGCCACCTACCACCCCCCAACACCCCCCCACATCACCTCGCAAATGCGTAAATGGAAAAGCCCTGGGGAAAATTGACGCACAGAGAGATCTGGGTGTTCGGGTCCATTGTACCCTGAAGGTGGCAACGCAGGTCGATAGAGTGGTCAAGAAGGCATACGGCATGCTTTCATTCATCGGACGGGGTATTGAGTACAAGAGTTGGCAGGTCATGTTACAGTTGTTTAGGACTTTGGTTCGACCACATTTGGAACACTGCGTACAGTTCTGGTCGCCACATTACCAAAAGGATGTGGATGCTTTGGAGAGGGTGCAGAGGAGGTTCACCAGGATGTTGCCTGGTATGGAGGGCGCTAGCTATGAAGAGAGGTTGAGTAGATTAGGATTATTTACATTAGAAAGACGGAGGTTGAGAGGAGACCTGATTAAGGTCTACAAAATCATGAGAGGTATAGACAGGGTGGATAGCAAGAAGCTTTTTCCCCCAGAGTAGGGGGCTCAATTACTAGGGATCATGATTTCAAGGTGAGAGGGGAAAAGTTTAAGGGAGATATGTGTGGAAAGTTCTTTACGGAGAGGGTGATGGGTCCTTGGAACGTGTTGCCAGCGGAGGTGGTAGAGGCGGGCACGATAGCGTCATTTAAGATGTATCTAGACAGATACATGAATGGACAGGGAGCAGAGGGATACAGATCCTTGGAAAATAGGTTTAGATAGAGGATCTGGATCGGCGCAGGCTTGGAGGGCCGAAGGGCCTGTTCCTGGGCTGTAATTTTCTTTGTTCTTTGTTCACACCCCTGCCCTACCAATTCCCTCACCTGATGAATCAATGCACCATGTCAAATGCCAGTTGGAAATAGCTCTGAGCATGACAAGGGTGCAGAATATACTTTGGGTGAGAGATTTCAAAGTACATCATTAAGAATGGCTTGGCAAAACCATGACTGACTGAATTAGCCAAGTCCTAAAGGACTAGCTGCTGGACTGATTCTGCACAGGTGGTGAGGAACCAACAAGGAAAAACATACTTGACCTCATCCTCATCAATTGCCTGCCACAGACATATCTATCCACGACAATTTTAGGAGTACCACCACTGCACAATCCCTTTGGAGACAAAGTGCTACCTTCACTTTGACAATGTCCCCTCCACTACCACGGTCCTAAATGGGATAGATTCCCCACTTTACCACTTTCATTAACAAGGAATCAATACTGGCTCATGGACAGCATTAGGCACGACTAAAAATTAGGTAACAATATTGTGAAGCTCTCGCAAAGGCCTACTTGCATGCAAAACAGAATAAGCAGCAAGGGATTCCAAACCAACAGATCAGACGAAGATCTGCACACATCGAGCAGCAGATGCCACATCAAGCTGTGAATAGTGGTGGACAATTAAATGATTACTGGAGGAGGAGTTTCAACAAATTTCTCCATCCACAATACTGGGGTCCAACACATCAACGTGAAGCACTTGGAACAATCTTCTGTCAGAAGTGCCAAGTGGCTAATCCATCTTGGCCTCCACCAGAGGTCCCCAGCATCACAGATACCACTTTTCAGCCAATCTGATTCACAACACATGATATCATGAAGCAACTGAAGGCGCTAGATACTGAAAATGCTAAAGGCCCTGACAACAGTCCAGCATCTGTCCTGACAATTTGTGCTCCAGAACTGGCCATACCCTAGCAGAACTGTTCAGATCAGCAACAACATTGACATCTACCCAGCAATATGGAAATTTGCCCAGGTATGTCCTGTACACAAAAAGAAGGACAAATCCAACACAGCCAATTTCCACCCCATCAAACTCTCGTCAATATTCATCTGTAAAGTGATAAAAGAGCTCATCAACAGTGCTATCAAGAGACACTTGCTAAGCAATAACATGTCCTCCGACCCTCAATTTGGGCTCCAACAAGGCCACTCAATTTCTGACCTCGTTACAGCCTTGATTCAAACACTGTCAGAAGAGCTCAACTCCAGAATTGAGGTAAAGTGAATGGCCTTGATATCAAGGTCACGTTTGGCCAACTATGGAACCTAGCAAAAATACAGTAAATGGGAATTGAGAGGTCAACTCTCTGTTGGTTGAAGTTCTATCTGAAACAAAAGAAGGTAGGTGTGGTTGTTGTACATCAGTCATCTCAGCTCCAGACATCACTATGGGAGTTCCTCAATGTAGTGTCTTAGGCTCAACCATCCTCAACTTCTTCATCAATGATCTTACTGCCATCATAATGTGAGAGGTGAGGATGTTCAATGGTGATTGCACGATATTGAGCAGCATTTGCAACTCCACAGATACTGAAGCACTTTGTGTCCATGACCAGCAAGACTTGGATAATATCTAGGCCTAATTCATGCCACAAGCATCTGGCAATGAGCAACTTTAGCAAGAGAAAATCTAATATGCCCCTTAACATTTAATGGGATTACTATCACTGAATCCCCCAATATCAATCTCCCTGGGGAAGACCATTGACCTGAAACTGGGATAGATTCCCCACTTTACCACTTTCATTAACAAGGAATCAATACTGGCTCATGGACAGCATTAGGCACGACTAAAAATGAGGTAACAATATTGTGAAGCTCTCACAAAGGCCTACTTGCATGTAAAACAGAATAAGCAGCAAGGGATTCCAAACCAACAGATCAGACGAAGATCTGCACACATCGAGCAGCAGATGCCAAATCAAGCTGTGAATAGTGGTGGTCAATTAAATGATTACTGGAGGAGGAGTTTCAACAAATTTCTCCATCCACAATAATGGGGTCCAACACATCAACAAACACAGTGGCTACAAACGGAGATCAGAAACTAGGAATCTGACAGCAAGAAACTTACCTTCTCACTCCCGAAAGAATTTCCACCTACGAGGCATAAGTTTGAAGTACAATGGAATACTCCTCAGTTTCCAAACCCACAACCACTTCCATCTAGAAGGTCAAGGGCAGCAGATACATGGGAACACCACTAGCTGCAAGTTCCCCTCCAAGCCACTCACAAACCTGACTTGGAAATATACCTCCATTCCTTCACTGTTGCTGGGTCAAAATCCTGGATGGCATTGTGGGTCAACCCACAGCAGGTGGACTGCAGCAGTTCAAGAAGACAGCTCACCACCAGTTTCTCAAGGGCTACTAGGAATGGGGCAATAATGCTGGCCAGGCAGCAATGCACAAACTCTGCAAAATGAATAAATTAAAAAAACTTATCTGAATGATTGCCAACAACACTCATGAAGTTTGATACCTTACAACTCTTAAAAAAGTACCAACGGTATCATTACACAAAGTCAACATGGATTTATAAAAAAGAAATCACATTTTACAAGCCTACCGGTGTTTTTTTCTGAGGACGTAACTAGTCGAATACGTGAGGGAGAACCAATGGACGGTGTTTTGGAATTTTTAGAAAACTTTTGATATAGCCCCACATAACAGGTTTAGTGCATTCAAAACACATGGGAATGGTGGTAATATATTAGGATTGATTGAGGTTATCAGACAGAAAATGGAGAGTACGAATAAATCAGTCACTTTCAACATGGAAAGTGGTGAAAAATAGGGTATCACAGGGATCACTGCTTGGTCCCCAGCTATTCACACTATATATCAACGATTCAGATCAGGAAACTGAATATAATATTTCCAAGTTGGCTGACAAGACAAAACTAGGTGGGAGTGTGAATGGCGAGGAGAATGGAAAGAAGCTTCAGGGTGATTTAGTCAGGTTGAGTGAGTGGGAAAATTAGTTTAATGTGGATAAATGTAAAATTGTCCTGTCAGTAGGAAAAACTGAATGGCAATGTATTATTTAAACGGTGAGAAGATGGGGAAAGTTTGATGTAAAAAGACATAGATGTTCCTGTACATTGGTCATTGAAAGCAAGCAGTTAGGAATGTAAATGCTATCTTGATCTTCATCGCAAGATGCTTTGTACAGGAGCAACGAAATCTTAGTGCAGCTGCACAGAGTCTTGGTGAGATCACACCTAGAGTAGTGTGTGTAGTTTCAGTCTCCTTACCTAAAAAGATATGCTTGTCCTAACAGGGAATGCAGCAAAAATTAACCAGACTGATTCCTGGGAATGTAGGACTGTCATATGGCAAGAGGTTGGGTCGACTGATCTGTATTCACTGGAGTTCAGAACAGTGGGAAGGAATCTCATTAAAACAAATAAAATTCTGACGGGGCTGGACAGACATGATGCAGGGATGATGTTTCCTTTGGCCAGTAAGGTCCAGAACAAGGGTCACGGTCTCAGGATGCAAGAAGTTTTTTCAGTCAGAGCATGGTGAGCCTGTGGAATTCTCTACCACAGAAGGCAATGGAGGTCAAGTGACTGAAAATACTTAAGAAATAGATTTCTAGAAGCTTAAAAATGTCAAAGGCTATGGGGAGGAAGTGGAATTATGGTATTGTGATAGACAATCAGACACGATCATACTGAATAACAAAGTAGGCTCGATGAGCCAAATCACCTACTTCTGCTAATATTTTCTACGTCTCTATGTTCACCATTCAGGACAAAGCAATCCACTTGATTGTCAGAAAATCTATAAACATTCACTCCCTGCACCATGGATGCACAGTTGCAGTTGTCTGTCCCAAGTACAAACTACACTGCAAAAATTCACCAAGTCTCATTAGGCAACAGATTCCAAACCCACAATCACTGCCGTGTAAAAGGGCAGGGAGAGGGGGGTCAGGCTTTACAGAAGATCGACAACTATTCTAAAATAATCGGCATGTATTTGCTTAAAAGGTAAAAGTAAACTTTGAACATTTACATTTGTTTTGGTGATGTGTTTGACATTAAAAATGACTATGAAGTTAACATACAAACAAGGAGCAGAAGACCATTCAGCCCATTAAGCTTCCATCACTATTCAATAAAATCATACTTGATCCGACTGCAAATTTAAATCCACATTCCTGCTGATGCAGGTACCCTTTTACCCTCTCAATTAACAAGATTCTATCTGCCTCTGCCTTAAAAATATTCAAAGAATCTGCTCCCACCACCTTTTCAGGAAAAGAGTTCCAAAGACGTTCAATTCTCAGAGAAAAAAACTTGGTCTCATGTTTGTTTTGAATGGGCAATACACGATTTTTAAAATGCATGAAGTAGTACAGAGTTTACAATAAAAGTACTGGAGATGTACTGAGTGCCATAGATTTTAGTAAAGCTACGTGTGAATATGCCATAATTTCGACAAAACCCTCTCTCTTTTCTTCTGCCTTAAGAACCAGGTGTTATTTTGCTGTGCAAAAGGACATCCATCATAATATAATTCTAACTAAATTTCAGATTATAGGGTGACATCCTGATTTATAAATTGTTGAACAATTTACTTGTTATATAATTATGAATACAACAAATTCTATAGCTAGAGATAGTAGGAACTGCAGATGTATAGCTACGTCCTTTAAAATCCTAAGATGTAGTCCATCAGTCCAGGGATGTCTCAGTCTTTAACCACGTTAGTTCCCCTATTTTCTCAAGTGATAGTTATTAGAACAAAAGAGAAGTACAGCAAAGGAACAGGCTTTTCAGCCCTCCAAAAAACAAACCTTCTGCCTTTATTTGGTCAGTATCCCTCAATTCCCTCCCTATTCATGTAACCATCCAGATGCCTCTTAAATGTTGTCAACACGCCTGCTTCCACCATCTCTTCAGGCAGTGCACACCAGGCTCCTACCACTCTCTGTGTGAAAAATGTCCGTTGCACATCTCCCTTAAGATTTTCCCTCTCTCACCTTGAATGTGTGGTCCCCTTGTAATTGAAACTTCAACCCTGGGAAAAAGCCTCTGACTATCCACTCTGTCTATGCGTCTCATAATTTTGTAGACTTCTAGCAGGTCTTCTCTCAGCCACCACCTTTCCAGTGAAAATAATCCTAACTTTTTTAACCTTTCCTCATAGCCAATGCCCTTGAGACTGGGCAATATTCAGGTGAACCTTCTCTGCACTCTCTCCAAAGCTTCCATGTTCTTCTGATAATGTGGGGACCAAAACTGCACACAATACTCAAAACGTGGCCTAACAAGGGTTTTATATAGCTGTAACATGTTTGCCAACTCATGTACTCCAGGCCTCGGCTGATGAAGGTAGGCATACCAATGCCTTCTTAATCACCTTGGCCACCTGTGTTGCCACTTTTAGTGAGCTGTGGACTTGCACACCCAGATCCATCTGTATGTTAAGTGTTCCTTAGGGTTCTGCCACATACAGTATGATTCACACCTAAATTCGATCCTCCAAAATGCATCACCTCGCATTTGTCTGGATTAAACTCCATCTGCTATCTCCATTGGCCCAAATTGCCAATCTATATCCTGTTGTATCCTTTCATAATCATCAGCCCTGTCAGCAACTCTAACAATCTTCACGTCATCTGCAAATTTACTAATCAGGCCACCCATATGATCCTCCAGATCATTTATATACACAACAAACAACAGAGAACCTAAGACTGATCCCTGCAGAACACCACTAGTTACCGGTCTCCATTCTGAAAAACACCCCTCCACTGCTACCCGAGATAGTAGGAACTGCAGATGCTGGAGAATCTGAGATAACAAGGT
>NC_063354.1:7971747-8037557 GCF_021869965.1 Rhincodon typus
TGTTATCTCTCTTCCACTGCTACCCCCTGTCTTCTATGACAAAGCCAGTTTTGCACCCATCTAGCCACTCCACCCTGAATCCCATGTGATTTTAGTTTTTGTACCAATCCGCCATGCGGGACTTTATCAAATATAAACTACATCCACAATCCTTCCCTCATCAATTATCTTTGTCACCTCTTCAAAAAATTCAATCAGGTTGGTGAGGCATGACCTTCCCCGTACAAAACCATACTGGCTGTCACTGACTGGTCCGTTTTCTTCCAAAAATGCTTATATCTTGTCCTTCAGTATCTTCTCTAACAGCTTCCCCACCACAGATGTCAGGCTCACTGGCCTATAATTTCCTGAGTTATCCCTGGTTCCTTTCTTAAACAAGGGAACAACACTGGCTAATCCCTAGTCCTCTGGAACCTTGCCTGTGGTCAAAGAGGGTGTGAAGACATCTGCTAATGCCCTAGCTATTTCTTCCCTTGCCTCTCACAGAACCTGGGATAGATCCCATCTGGTCCTGCGGTCTTGTCTACCTTAATGCAATTTAGGATACCCAAAATTTCTTTCTTCAATATATTGACATTCTCTAGAGTATTCACACACACATCCCTGACCTCAGCATCAGTCATGTCTTTCTCCTTGGTGAATACCGATACAAAGTACTCATTAAGGATCTCTCCCAATTCCTGTCGCTCCACACATAACTTCCCTCCTTGAGTGGGCCTACTCTTTCCCTTGTTACCGTCTTTCTTCCAATATATGCATAAAAAGCCTTGACCCTGTTTGCTAAAGACATATCAAGTCCCCTTTTACCCTTCCTACTTCCATGTTCCTTCCTACTTTCACTGTACTCCTCAAGGGCTTTGTTAGTTTGCAGCTGTCTAGACCTATCGTATGCTTCCTTTTTCCTTTTGACTAAGCTTACAATTTCCCTTGTCATCCATGGTTCCTGAATCCTGCCATTCCTATCCTTCAGTTTTATTGTGTTTCTTCTCCATCACACTCCCCGAACACCTAACCTGCACCTTTAGACCTTTTACTATGCAGTATTTTTGGAATGCTATTCACATCCTCTGCCATGAACAATTCTGCAGTGACTGGTTATTTTCTAATACTTCACCCCATATCATTATCGATACAAGTGATATGAGACTATTCAAATGCAGACAGCGTCAGAAGCAGGGCCAATGCTGTTCGTACCCCAAAAACCAGACCACTGGATGAATTTCCCCTTAACTGAGTCCTAATGTATGACCAATCTGCCACTTATCTTAGACCCACTAAGAGCAGAATGAAAAGTAAACTAATACTTTTGTGGGGTTAAAATTGAATGCTTTTGTGGGGTTACATGACTACTCAGTTATTCATTCATCATGCCAAACTTCCAAAGTAGAAGTTGTGAAAGTGGCACAGTGAACCACAACAGCACATCAATTGATACCAGACATACACTGCAATATTAGTAAGTTGGTAATGAGACTATGCACAATTCTAAACAATCAATTAAAATCATTGTTCTGTGGTTGGCCATGAATTGCAATAAGAAAACAAACAGTCAATCAAGTTACCACCCGGCAGCCAGCCCACATCAAGGACTGAACACTAATGGAATGCATACTTAAATTTACAAAGTACACATACACAAGAATAAAAATCAATATTAACGACATCTTCCTATACCGTTTTGAAATTTACAAAGCCCTAAACTATTTACAATTATCTACATTTAATCTACGTTTTTACAAAGTTTTAGTGAAGAAATTAAACACAAACCAGAAATTATACTATCCTTAAAGATTATATGTAAATATCTGAAACATCAATGGTGTAATCTGGAACAGGAGACAGACTGTACCAAAGCAAATTGCTCCATGATTTCTCATCCATAGTATTGGATGCTGCCATCACCTCCAGCACAACTGAGTAGAGAAAGAAAGTACTTTGCCTGCTACAAAACACCAATTAGCTATAAATAGATTTTAATCTTTAAACTGTCTGACACCACATGAAGCCTCAACTCATGACATTTGCATCTTGAGGAACTTACGCATTAGCATTTGAAATCTTTATGCAAAAGATAGCTCCAGAAAGATACAGACAACAGTTTACGAATTTACAGTGTCAAATCAGCTGCAATCCAGACTACATTTCCTTATTCAAGCCATCCCTAGGTTACAAGCAGGTTCCATTCCAGAGTACGTTCACAAGTTGATTTGAATGCAAGTCAGATTACAATACAGTACAATATAAAATAGCCCTAAGTATGAGCAAACGTTTGCATGTCTTTTCCTTAAAATTAATATTAATATGGGATCTTGTTCGTAAATATGTGTGTTGATTAGTCAGATGTTCATAAATAGGGGACTGCCTATAGCAGTAAAATAAAAGCAGTAAAGCAAAAAAAGCAGTCACTGAGATCTCAAATGCATTGTCTGAAATGAGCGAAGTTGGATGCAACTGCAACATTCAAAAGACATGAAAAGGTTTATGGCAAAATAAACATGGGTGTATTTATTGCACTTTCAAAGTGTCATCACAGGCTAAAGGACCCTTAGATTTAGACCACATTTTCGATTAGATTTTTAACAGAATAATCTGCTAGGTTCACAAGATGAGGCCATTGATGGGTAGGCCTGCATTTATTGTCCATCCCTAATTGTCCAAATGGCAGTTAAGAATCAATCACATTGCTGTGGGTTTTTTTTTAAAACCACACGTAGGCCAGACCAAGTAAGCATGACAGTTTCCTTCCCTCAAGGACAATAGTGAACCAGATGGATTTTTCCAACAATCAACAATGGTCATCATTAGACTCTTAATTCCAGATTATTTTAAATTCAAATTCCACCATTTGCCATGGCAGGATTTAAACCCACGTCCCAGAACATTACCTGGGTCTGTGGATTAACAATCCAGTGACAATACCACTAGGCCATCACCTCCCTCTATTATAATTCTATTAAATTGTTCACATTATTAATCACTTACCATTTTCTGCATGACAATAAAATGTGTAAATGTTGTAATTTTTGTATTTAAGTTACAATTCATTTCAGTTTTAAATCATCATTTGCTAAACATTCAGGGCTTCATTGCTATTAGAATTTACTTTGGATCACTGCATTACCCTGCTTAGTTGCACCACATTGTCTTATATTTCCAAACAGATAAGAGTGGAAGTAAGGGAAATTGTAAAAATGAAATAGCAATAAGGTACAATCTAAAATAATGGTAAAGGACACAAGATTAGTTTCACAACATGTTAATTCATACAGAAAATGGATTGTTGTGTTGTCTAACCAGTGATCTACCCTATACAAAACTAAGCCAGCTACAATAATAAAAAACACCCAGAAGGGTGCAAAACAAGATACGAATGGATTATATCAGTTGAAGAAGAGTATAGTTGAACTGTGGCCAACACTGTTTCTCAAAGACTCTTTTGGGGCAGAAAAGTGTTGATGAGGCAATGAACAGAAACACCATAAACTAGCAGTTATGACCATCAGGATTATTCCATGAAACTATGACAACGCCACAAGAAAACTGAATTTTTTGAGGTAAACTGAAGCCAGCCACACTACTGAGTACACACTATGATTGATCTGAGGCTAAGTCACTATCTTGAATGTTTCAGACATATTTGCAGAGTGTTTGCACATCAATGGGATGCCAACTCTATTTCACGTAAATGGCAGTTTACAAGGTGTCTGGCGGCCATGGTTAGGTTTTTTTTTAACCTTTGAGAATTAAGCAGTAAAAACCGAATTGCATCCACCAGGCTTAATAAAACAATATCCTTGCTGATACATTGTACTGTTCAATTCACTACTTACACTTTAAGCCAAAAGATCAGGTTCAGAATAACAAGCGAGAGAGAGAAGTTGGCTTCACGTTAATGTATAAAACAATCACTTCCACAGAATTGTGATGCTGCTGGGTCTTCTATTGGTTAGACATTAGTTTTTAGTGTTGATAGTGTTGATTGAACCAGTTACACATAAACATACATCCGTAAATTGTTAAAAATCCAATAAAACCCTAACTCTCAAAATTTTCAGTGGCTTTGCACTTTGTGAAGTCAAGTGCATTTATACCCAAGAGATTTTCATTAGGCACATAATACATGTGTATCTTGTGCTATATGATGGGAAGGCAAAATACAAAACTTTGCAATCAGATATTCCTCAGGTGGGAAGAAACACGTTACCGTAGAGACTCACTAACTTCAATTACTGGATCAAATATATCCTTGAAAAAGAAAACTCACCAGGCAATGGAAAAAAAGTATGGGGAAGTGAGACTAATCAGAGAGCTCTTTAACAGGTGACATGGACAAAACAAACAAAATGATCATCTTCGGTGCAATTGGTCAGTGTGTTCGGCAGTTAACCAAAAGGTTGGTCATTCGAAACCACCCAGGGATGCTGCGATTGCTGTTTATGGTGGCTCACTGGCTAGCACTGCTGCCTCACAGCGCCAGGGACCTGGGTTCGATTCCAGCCTCGGGTGACTGGCTGTGTGGAGTTTGCACATTTTCCCCGTGTCTGCATGGGTTTCCTCCAGGTGCTCCGGTTTCCTCCCACAGTCCAAAGGTGTGCAGTTTAGGTGGCTCGGCCATGCTAAATTGCCCATAACGTGCAGGGATGTGTAGATTAGGTGGGTTATAGGGGGATGGGTCTGGATGGGATGCTCCAAGTGTGGACTTGTTGGGCCGAAGGGCCTGTTTCCACACTGTAGGAATTCTATGATGATGATTCTATGATGTGCAAGTCAAAATGTTGGTGCAACTGTTCTGGGTCCTCTTCTATTTGTGATTTTTGTAAATGATTTGGATGAAGGAGTGGAAGGGTGGATTAGTAAGTTCGCGGACAATACGAAGGTGGGTCGCATTGTGGACAGTGCGGAGGGCTGTTCTAGGTTACAAAGGGACATTGATAGGATGCAGAGCTGGGCTGAGAAGTGGCAGATGGAGTTTAACCCTGAAAAGTGTGAGGTGATTCATTTTGGAAGGACAAACTTGAAAGCAGAATACAGGGTTAACGGAAAGATTCTTGGCAGTGTGGAGGGAGCAGAGGGATCTTGGGGTTCATGTCCACAGTTCCCTGAAAGCTGCCACCTGGGTGGATAGAGTTGTTAAGAAGGTGTATGGTGTGTTAGCTTTCATTAATAGAGGGATTGAGTTCAAGAGCCGTGAGGTTATACTCCAGCTATACAAAACCCTGGTTTGGCCACATCTGGAGTATTGTGTCCAGTTCTGGTCACCTCATTACAGGAAAGATGTGGAAGCGTTGGAAAAGGTGCAGAGGAGATGCCTGGAATGGAGGGAAGGTCTTACGAGGAAAGGTTGAGAGAGCTAGGGCTTTTCTCTTTAGAATGACGAAGGATGAGAGGTGACTTGGTAGAGGCGTACAAAATGATCAGAGGTATAGAGTGGACAGCCAGAGGCTTTTTCCTAGGGTGGAGGTAGCTATTACTAGGGGACATAGTTTTAAAATGAGTGGAGGTAGATATAGGGGAGACGTCAGAGGTAGGTTCTTTACTCAGAGAGTGGTAGGGGTGTGGAATGCATTGCCGGAGAGGGTAGTGGAGTCGGTCTCATTAGGGGCATTTAAGCGGCTATTAGATAGGCATATGGATGATAGTATAAGGTAGGGGTGGAGGTTGGACAGACCTTAAGATTAGGGTAAAAGTTCAGCACAACATCATGGGCTGAAGGGCCTGTGCTGTACTGTTCTATGTTCTATGTTCTAACTTGAAAATAATTCATGGAAGTATCCTTGTCTTTGTGTTATTTTAGTTTAGCTGGAAGGGAGCGGTAAATTTAGCTTAGCAAATTGCTACAATACACCATTTGGAAAGTACACACTGCACCTTTAATTCACCAATGGTTGAAATTTGAGTTCAATGGCAGAGCTGCCACCCAAGTGAACTGCTTTTACATGGACAGCACCAAGCATTGCTATAGATATATCAAACCAGGAGAGTGACAGATATTCAATCGTAAGTCTGCTCCAAGTCCTTTGGATGGTAAACAGGCTTTAGCCACACAATGCAGCCTCTGCCTTCCCCTTCTAACCTACATCTTGATATGGCTGGTCCAGTTCAGCTTCTGATCAATGAAACAGTCAGTGTCATGTGCTTCGGGGAACAGCTGGCTTTGAACCCACGGTTCACAAAGCTTTTTGCCCTGGGGCTTTTCCTCACATCATGTCTGAGGTCTGTTGCAGACTACTTGATCAAAAACTATGAATAATCACAACACAACTGCTGTTTTATCATGAAATTATGAGGATAACAGAAGCCAAACTAGATGGACCGTGATCTTTGTTCGTCTCACAACTCAAGTGTGGGAGTGTTGCTATTGAAAGTTAGAGCAAGTTACAGGTGTTTTTCATGCTGGAATGGTCATTCATAACACTTGCATGGTGCGAAGGTCATCTACTGTGGTGTACTTAAAAACTTGCATGTTGGGCTGATATAATTTAATGAAGATGTTCAACATCATGAGGGGGCCAGATGTGAAAAAAAAGGTTCCCATTACAGAAAGGGTTGAGAACCAGAGGACATGCATATGAAGTGATTGGCAAAAGAAACAAAGGCAACATACGGAAACATTTTTACATAGCGACTGGCCACAATTTGAACTGCCTGAAAGGGTGCTGGATGCAAATTCATGACTTTCAAACAGGAATTGCATTAGCACCAGAAGGGAGAACATTTGCAGGGCCTCAGGATAAGGTTAGATAGGATTAACTAAATTGCTCTTGCAGACAGCCGGCACATGCTCAATGGACTGAAAAGCTATATCATAGAATAAAATATCATTCTGTGATGTGCGAGGTATTTCCAATACATCAGACTTTAACAGTTGCTTACAGCACAACTGAATCTTGAACACTGAACTACAGAGAAGATTTTGCTCATGGAAAATTCTAGTTTTAGTAGTAATATCAACGATAGTGGAGAAAGTCCTTCTTTCCAATATCATTAAAAAATACAGAACGCAAGACAAGAAACATAGTATACTACAAATCCCGTAGTTTAAATCAGGAATGTTTATTGGAACATTCCCAACTGAAGGGACTGATACAAGTGCAGTGCCTGAGGCCAGAGGCATTTGGTTATGGGGAGATTCTTTCTGCAAGAACGACTGCAGCAGGGTGAGCTCAGTTGTGATAGCTTGATGTTTAATAGCCTGCCAACATGTAATTAATTAATTAATTAATTGGGCTGGCACTGAGATTTTAAATAATCCTGAAGGTTTTGTTTTGGTGAGAAAGAAATTACCTGTGTTTTGCGGTTATGTTCTAACTAATTCCCAAAGTTGTTTTATAATTTGTCTGGTTGAAAGCTGATATATGAAGGCCATAAAAATTACTGGCACAAGTCTTACGGGAGAGGTCAGCTTAATCTGATCTTTATTTAAAAAGTGCTGCCATCGGTTAAGAACCCACTTGAGAGCACTTAACAAGCAAAACAATAGTCCTGAAAATATTCAGTTATTTTAAGTACTTCCAATTCCTTTGAGTACTGAATGTCTTTCGCAACCTTTGAAATGGGTACTCTCTCAATTAGCAACTAGAAACGTATTGCTCACTAAAATTCCCCTACGGGAAGCTTGCTCACAAAGACTTTGGAAATCACTCAGAAAGCAGCCCAAACCAAAAAATAAATGAAAACTTAGATATTTAGATACTAAACTTTGTTCCAAATGGATTTTTTTTTTGTTTTTGTATTTAGAACATACACTAAAATTTATATTTTGAATGTGACACCATAGTGAAGCTCAACAGTTTCAACCAGTGGCTGTACTTTCCTTGGTTAGCATTTAGAAACGTACAAAACAAGATTACATTATTGCTAACTATTTAACCAATTGAACCGAAGTATCCAGTGATCATTACCTATGGTACTGCCCATCAGTAACATACTCTCTTATGTTATATATGCTATGCCAGGAAGCAGTCAATCAATGGACTCTGAACTACTTCTGCAAGACATTCCTTCATTCTCCAAAACAATGCTTACTAAAATTACCATTTACAATCTAACCCTATTAGCTCAAAGTCGTTCATTTAAATTGCATGATCATCTGAATTTAAATTACGAGATAATTCAAATTTTGAGGAGCAATGAGAAACTTTGAATGGTCAGAGATGGACTAAAAACCAAAACACATTTATTGCAGTTTTACTTTCTAAAATTACATTTTTGAGTCAACTTATCTTGAAGACTAATCCACGTTTGAATGATGAAGTCACAGTATCTGTTCTTCGATCTCATGGTACTGGCTCCCATTTCACTCAAGTCAAAGAAAAAACCTACACAATCAAATTGACAATTTTGAATAATTTCATTACGTTATTCTAGATCTTGGGAGCTTAAAAAGTCTAAACTTGCCTTCAATAATCTAACTAACCTATCTTTCGCCAGAAAATTTGACTTTTCAACCACAGAAGCCAACCCAAATGGAGAAAGGTGGATGGGAAAACACGACCCAACTCCTGTTGGTGTGGGAGGGAGGAGAAAGGAAAGAAATGAGAGATTGTGTTTAGTAAGAAATTTTCTGAGGAAAGGTGAGCTTGACGGGACAGTAAGTGTGCAAGAGATACATGTCTACAATCTCTACTATGATTACTGCAAATTTTCTATATGCTTTACAATATTAACAGCTATCTAACATTGCTGGTTGAAAAATCATTGCATTAATAGGCACCTGATCAATTGTCTGCACTGTTTTACTAAGCAATATTATTTGTATAGAAAATTTAGGGAGAGGGTTGTTGAGATAATGCCAGCCAGAATGAGCAATACTGCAAAGTCCTTACTTATTCCATTGTAGAATGCAGTCAAGGATAAAACTACAGTCAAATCTTCATACCCTTTATTAGCTTTTATCTAAAGGGGTACACTTTATTAACATCTCCACCCAAAGAACACAATTAAATGCTCAGCTATTATATAACTTATACAACTTCTCAGCTCTTGGCCACAACCTATGAGGTTATTGACATGTTCCAAGTGTATATTAAGATTTTATTTTAAATGGCAAGTTAGCTTTCTGCCTCAGTCACCTTTCTGGGGAGTTAGTTCCAAACCATCTGGGTGAATGATTCCACTTTGATTCGTTATATAAGAAAATATAAAATGTTGGTACAGTATAAGAAAGTGACAGATGTGTAATCTAGAAAAAGCATCCATGAATCATACTCATACTTCACTCTTATGGCTAATCTTATCCAAACTCTGGAATACACCGATAAGTATCAATGATTCATGCATCGATCATCTTTTGTGTATTTTTTGTAAATTCATTCTCCCAAAAAGCAAAAAAAAAAAATTCAATTTGAAATGCCATTTTTTAAGTTGTACATTTAGCTTTTACCACATTTTCAGCTGAAAAGATTAAACAGACAAGACAGTCTCCCAATACCATAGCTGAGTGTTATTGATTATTAGTTGTTGTTAGTATGAGGAAAGCTGCTGATCAGTCCCCTTTCAATGCAGTAGTTCTAACTATTCTGCCTCTGCAGTTGTGTATCAGATACTGTATCATTCACTTATACAATTCTCATTTTGACCCCCTTTCAGGCTATTGTATATTTTCCAGTATGTCGCAATATAAAAATAATTTCCATCTTCAAATCATTCTGTAGGAAATCCAATTTGTTATAATATCCTCAGGAGCATAACACATCAAAGTAACAGCAAAGAAACTAGGTCTTTGTCACAGTGTTGTGAAACTATAATTAATTCAAGACATGTAACTTTGGCAAGCACTCAGCTAAACTATGATTTAGAAAACACTTCAAATTGTGGCTTCAATCAGACTGATGATGATTATAAATGCATGATTCACAACAGCTTGATCTTTAACTGAACTACAAAAGACAATGCAATGTCCAGAAAATTAAGGGAAGAGATTCTAAACACAAGGGGACCATCTTACATAAATGATGTGTCTTTGCTTATACTACACATTCTAGGATTTGATATTTAACTATTTAGCTTAACAGTACACAGCAATGTTCACTTCATATATTTCTTATATGTTGCAAGATTAAGATATTATAAATATACTATTCCACTGGAGGTAGTCTTGCTATGCCAGATGGTAACATTGAAGATATTGTGCCAACCCAAAAAGTCATGCTTTGTTCACTGTCTCTTTTCATCCATAGGTTTTACTTACAGAGTGGGAAGTTGAATGCATTTCCAGACACATTTCCCCAACTTCTAAATAGTACAATCATATCTAATTCAGAAGTGAAGTCTCTTTTCACAGTTAAATGAATCAGAAAAGTGTTACATCTTTCTTCAAAGCCCTGAGATGAAGCACGGATGGTTAATTAAGTATGACTCTACGTTAATTGGAAAACTATATAAATTTTATCAGGGCTATATGCGGATAACTTGTTTCTCTTACAATTCATAAATGGTCAAATATTTGCAAATCAGTTTTAACCACTTCGAGACAACCACGTTCTGATTCTGATAAACCGAAATGCCGCACTGGAATCTATCCTGACAGTCATATCCTCAAATCGGTTCACAGACGATTTTCTGTTTGGTTATTCTGTTTTCTTAATACTCAAATCTTTGCCAAAAACTGCAGATGCTTCATGGCAAATGAAACTTCTCAATTAGATTTGGAAGGGAAATTTACTTCTTTTTCTTAAATTTGACTACCACCTCTGGTTTAGAATATTTGTGATGACATTTTATTAGCTTTTGATCACGCCAAACTGGATATAAAAGTGTGTTAGGCATTTGAGCACATCATGAGGCTCTCAAATAGATGATTTGTTATGAGGTGACAGGTGTGTCAGAAACAGTTAAACATTCTAAGTCGACGAAACACTGAAACTACTCACTGATTCTTCATCTTAATGGAGCTATCCATCTAACAGTAGATTACATTCCATTTTGCTCTCATACCAGGATAAGTTTAATTGCTCTTTTCTGTCCATAGAAATTACTACTTTGAATAGGAAACATAAAGGCAAGAGATTGGGTTAAGGAAACTCTCTCATATCTCCAAATGAACAGATCAGAGAAACATTTGCCGATACGTGGAACAGACCCTAATTCTGTGTTATCTGCAGTTGACGTGTCCAAGAAATGGTGAAAGAAAATCAAAAGAAAGATAGGATGGTTCTATACTCAACACAGAAACAAAGTGTGCCAAATTGACAAGCACATTCTTTTCAGTAAATTTTGTGTCTAACAAGGTGTGGCATCAGTAAAGTGGAGAATGGAAAAATGTCATTTCACACAGCAGCAGCTGGAGGATGATTTTAACAGGCCTTTGGATGGGGCATAAGTCACGACTGTCAGAAACGCTGGCCTATTACAAATTCCTAATTTTCCCAAGAGATAGTTAGTGTGTGTTCAAACAACCCAACCAGTAACAAAGCGAAGCCAATGCAGATTCTTGTAAATAGCCAGTTCATAATTCACTGGTTTAAGAACTTTTACACTTAAGAGTGAAATGTTCTACCTTAGAAAATGGGGATATCTGGTTGAGAAACTGGTAATAATCCTGAAGTAATGCAAATCAAACAAACTTTGAGTTTATTACAACTAAAGGTTGAGGCTGTGTTGACTTAGCAAAGGTAACATCATAAAACAGTAGGTAGGTTTACCAAGCTAAAGAATTGGAGGCATGATGTCTGCAGTAATTCTAGTGAAAGTTATTTTTGTGTTTTTCCAGAATTATGGAAAGCTTTTAATTAAAAGTTAATTTTCATTTCTACCTTGAAGCAGGTCATGTGTGTCACCTTGTCAATGCAAACGGGTAGAGTTCAGACAAATTCTTTACTTTGAGCTATCTCTGTGAATTCAGTTAGAGCATGACCAGCAGGCATGACTGGGCTGAGAGAAGCAGCTAAGGGACTATGTCAGTTGTCAAGTTGCACTTGCTCCAGAGGTGTGCCACAACATCTCAACAGGTTGGCTAGAAAGTTTTTGACTTGTGTACCTTGCAGCTCGCTCCTTAGAAATCAAGATTAAAAGTCAGACCCACACCTGAGGTAGAGTGAATACTAGATCCCAAATGCAGTCCACAATTGGGAGCTAGGATTCAACAGAAAACAAAATTGGAAAAGAAATAAACTAATAGAAGATGTGACAACAAGGTGCAGAGCTGGATGAACACAACAGGTCAAGCAGCATCATAGGAGCAGGAAGGCTGAAGATTTGGGCCTAGACCCTCCATCAAAATCTGATGAGGGTCTAGGCCCAAAACGTCAGCCTTCCTGCTCCTATGATGCTGCTTGGCCTGCTGTGTTCATCCAGCTCTGCACCTTGTTGTCTCAGATTCTCCCAGCATCTGCAGTTCCTACTATCTCTAATATAAAATATGTTTAGCTGGAAGCTAAAGAGAAAAATCTTCATTGGATGCCTTCCAGAAGATTTTACTAGCGACCCTGCAGTTGCACTGTACAAGACTGGTGACCCAAGAAGACCTTTGCAGCAGCAGAAGTGGGAAGTAAGCACTTTTCTGAGAGGTGAAATTACTCGTCCTACCACATCAAAATAACATCCTTAGTGGACCACCGTTACATTCCCGAGTTTGAATTGGAGGCGGTTTTGTGCCTGTGCCCATGAAGCAATGGATCAACCCTCTCCAATAAAGTCAGAGATTTTGTGAACCCCAGTTTATACTCCAGCAGCCATGGTGAAGACAGCATTCTCGTTAGTAGGCATCACAGAATTCCTACAGTGCAGACAGATGCCATTCAGTCCATCGAGTCTGTACCGACCCTTCGAAAAGCATTCCACTCTATCCCCATAATCCCACACTTATCATAGCTGGCTCATTTAGTCTGCATACTAAGGCACAACTTAACATGGCCGATCTATCTAATCTATACATCGTTGGACAGTGGGAGGAAACAGGAGCAGCCGGAGGAAACCCACGCAGACACGGAGAGAATGTGCAAACTCCACACAGTCACCCAAGGCTGGAGTATGAAGCTTTATTCTTGGCTTTTTGTACAAATTTTCTGAATCAATTTGGATGTAAATACAGTAACAGAAGTTCACACTAGAGCTTCACCTTAAACGCCAGCAACCCTTACGACGCGACTTCAATCTAAACGCTGTGTCGTTACATTTCTCACATTTTACAATACACTTTCTGGCATGGATTAGGCCAACATCATCAAGTTCAAAACTTACCTGTTTTGGGAGTACATGAACTTCAGAAATGAAAGGTTTGATTTGCTGTTGCCAGACAGAGGCTTTACATTCTGTCAGTAGTCAGTATAGGCTACCAAAGGTGACAAGCAGGGAAGTTTTAATCAAATACTTGCACACTTCTAACAAGTTTTTACGAGCCGCCTCCATCATTTGTTTGCCACAGCATTAACACAATGTGATTACAAAGTTAAAGAAATGAACAACCTATTTTGTAACTGGAAATTTATCGAATTTTTAAAGCAGAGTCAGCTATGAAAGTAACAGGTCTGAGTGTGGTTTGGAATAAACATCGAAGGAAGACATCTAACTTTCATCATGTAATTCAGCATCAAGAAGATTTAAAGTCAGACAAGGCAAGTCAAAAGGAAGTGACTAAGTAAAATGAAACGTGGATCTTAAAAGCCTAGGATTAGCAGAGGAAGGAAAGGCTAGGAATGCCAAAAATAAAAAGCACTGCGTTTTAAGTTGCTACATGACTATCACACCACAGTTGTTACAACAGATGCTATCTGCAAAGAGGGAGAGGAAAAAGGCTCCACGATTGGAATTTAAGATTTTCGTACTCATATAGTAACATAAGATCCTGGCACAAGTGCAAACACCTAAAATGTTAACCTAACTGCATAGCCTGTTACTACAAATTATGGGACAAATGCAACTTGAGCTTCCTTGTACTTGTTGCATCAGCAATGGACATTTTTTTTCCAATGTAAGCTAATATCTAATTTCCTACCTTTAAAGGTGACTGCTGAGGAACAGTTTTTGATTTCTTTGGATGTGGTGGACCAGCTGAAGTAGAAGAGTGCGCTGTTGCCTTTGATGGTTCATCAAGGTTAAATTGATTACGGTCCATTCCTGAGTTGGCCAGATCTTGACCTCCTGTTGGAAAGGAGGTAAGAGCAAGACTTCCATTGTTTTTTGTGGATGAGGCACTGCAGTCTGAAACCTCTGAATATTCTGAGGGACAACTTGAATCAGGAGCAACAAGCTGTGCTGAGCCATCACTTGGATTTTCTGATGATTCAGATCTGATTTGTTCAGCTGACAATTTATCTTCATCTTTCTTTTCGAAAGGGTCTGTATTGTCTTTGCTTCGTTCTTGTGTCAAGTCCATTGATGGCACTTTCTTCTCTGCAAACTCCTCCATAGTTCTGTGCAAATTAATCTCTGTGCTCAACCCATTAGGACTAGAATCATCGACAGAACAAACAGAGCCTGGTTCAGTTGCAGAGCCATCAACAACCTTGATCAGCACAGTTTTTGATTCAGATTTGTTCACTGGCTGTTTGTCAGAAATTGAAGCCAAATCCATTGCTTTATTTTGTGCGTCCACATTGGATCTCTTCAAAACATATCTGCGACAAAGAATGATACAGAATTATCAAAAAATAAATCACCAAACCACATGAACTGAGTGTTCAGGCAAGTTCTGCACTACCTATTGGTACAAGACAAAGAATACTACTTTCAAAGAATTAAGCATCAAGGTTTATGAAACAGGACTGCTTAGCTAGGAATGTTAGTTAACCTAAAATAACAGTGATGTATTAAAATACAGAAATTTACTATCTCTGGATGTATCAATAAGGTAAAGTTGCCATAGTCCCAAAGGACCATAGGGCTGCTCTCTCATGAGACACAACTGGTAGTAGTTTAAGCTGAAGGTCACCATGCCTCAAGGAAGGAGAGTTTTGAGAAGCAGAGTCCATCATGGCAACTTCAGCAGTGCAGGAATTGAACCAATGCTGCTGATGACACTCTGCACCACAAACCAGCTGTGCAACCAACTGAACTAACCAACATCCTTGAAGTCTGCTAATAAAAATGAGAGCAGAAAATGGAGACCACCAAGTCAAAAGTTTAGAAGCAATCACATGCTTGTTAGAAGCCGAGTTTATTTATTTCATTCAACCCTGTTCTTAACCATAATATATTTTTGGCATTATCTTTCCCCCATCAGCCACAAAAAGCTACCAGGTGGTTTGGTTCAATTCATAGCCACAAATCTAAAGGCTGAAAGATGATAGCTCACTCCAAGACCTCAGCACACAATGTCAGCTGAAACCTCAGTGCAATACTGGTAAGGCTGCACCCTGAGTAGTGCGTACAGTTTTTGTCTTTGCATTTAAGGATACAGTGACATTGGAGGGCATTCAAAAGAGATTCATTTGGCTGAGTCCTAGGATAAAGGGGTTGACTTATCAAGAACTGCTGAACAGGTTAGGCCTTTATTCACCAGTGTTTAAAAGAATGAGGGGTCATCTTATTTACCGGAGTCAATGTTGAGACTTTTTCTCCCGCTAATTGAGGGGGGGAAGTCTTGAACTGGAGGACATAGTTCCAGAATTAAGAGGTCACTATTCTAAAACTGAGATGCAAAGGAAATTCTTCTCCCAGACAGTGGCAAATGTCTGGAATTCTCTACCCCAAAGAGTTGTGGAAGCTAGATCATTGGAAGTATTTAAAGAAGAGGCAGATAGATTTTTGAAATATTGGGGAGATGACAACTATTTGAGCTGGCACAAATAAAAGAGCTGACATCTGCAGCAGCTCAATCGTGATCTTGCTGAATGTCAGGGCAGGGCGGGTTTAAACAGCTGAATGGCTTACTCCTGCTCCTACTTCTTACGTTAAGGCAATTACCTCCTCCTGTTACCAATGTGACAGGTTTGAGAAGGGTCCAAATGGCCTCCTGCTGTTTCTTGTGTAGCAGGCTGCAGAACAGGCTGAATTGCTTCCTCCTGTTCCTGTGTAACAGGCTGGCAAAGGGGCTGAATTGCCTCTTCCTGTCTCCTGTGGAACAGACTGAAGAGGCCGAACTGCTTCCTCCTACACCCTGCGGAACAGGCTAGAGACGGGGCTGAATTGCCTCCTGTAGCTTCCTGTGTAACAGGCTGAAGTTGGGGCCTAATTGCTTCCTCTTCTCCGCTGCAGAACAGGTTGGAGAAGGGGGCCGAATGGCCTCCTGCTGTCCTCTGCAGGGCAGGCTTGAGAAGGGGCTGAATGGTAGATGCAGAAGCGATGTTCCCACTGACTGGTGAGCCCAGAACAAAGGGTCATAGTCTAAGGAGACACTGTAAATATTTGGAATGGAAATGAGGAGAAATTTCTTCACCCACAGGATGACGAGCCTGTGGAATTCTCTCAAATAAAACATTAGGCTGGGACATTGAATGTTTCCAAGGAGGTGTTGGATATAGTTCTTAGGGCTCAAAGGAGTTATCGATATAGGGTTGGAGCAGGAACCAGGTCATGATTTGGATGCTGGGTGGCGGGACAGGTTCAAAGGGCCAAAACGCCTGCTCTGGTTCCTATTTTCTGCATCGCTACTAACATGATCACCATTACAGTGAGAGATGGTGTAGTTATAATGTCATTCAAGTGGCAGATGGAGCTTAATTTACAGAAGTGTGAGGAGCTGCATTTTGGAAAGGTAAATCAGGGCAGGGCTTATACACTTAATGGTAAAGACCTGGGGAGTGTTGCTGAATCAAGATCCTGCAATGCAGATTCATAGTTCCTTGAAATTGGAGTCACACATCGATAGGATAGTGAAGGCGGCGTTTGGTATGCTTGCCTTTATTGGTCAGTGCATTGAGTATAGGAGTTGGGAGGTCATGTTGCAGCTGTACAGGACACTGGTTAGGCCACTGTTGGAATACAGTGTGCAATTCTGATCTCCCCCCCACCATAGGAAGAATGTTGTGAAACTTGAAAGGGTTTAGAAAAGATTTACAAGGATGTTGCCATGGTTGGAGGGTTTGAGTTATAGGAAAAGGCTGAATATGCTGCAGCTATTTTCCCTGGAGCTGAGGGATGACCTTACAGAAGTTTATAAAATTATGAAGGGCACATATAGGATGAATAGCCAAAGTCCTTTCCCTGGGGGTAGGGAGTCCAAAACTAGAGGGCATAGGTTTAAGGTAAGAGGGGAAAAATTTAAAAGGGACCCTAATAGGCAACTTTTTCCACACAGAGGGTGGTACGTGTATGGAATGAACTGCCAGAGGAAGTGGTGAAGGTTCTTACAATTACAACATTTAAATGGCATTTGGATGCGTACATGAATAGGAAGTTTTAGAGGGATATGGGCCAAATGCTGGCAAATGGGACTTGATTTATTTAGGAAATTTGGTCGGCATGGACTAGTTGGATGAAAGGGTCTGTTTCTGTGCTGTACATTGCCATGACTCTATAACTGCACTGCTTCAAAGTCAAGAATGGTAACTGTGGCATTTTGTATCAGTTGTCTCTCAAAAGTAGCTGTGTTTAACATTCTTGTAGCATATCTGTTAATAACTCCCAAAAGTTTGTAAGGTGAACGTGAACACCTGCATCATCAGATCTTTGAAAAAGTATGCCACAATGTGCAGTCTGCTAACACTCAAGTGCAAATGAAATAATATGCAACTAGCATGACCCCAAAGGTAGTAGCACAAATTGATTCACTATACCAAAGCAAACATTGCATTCTACTGTAGGGTTTTGCCCAAACAACCTCAAGCCAGAACCCAAGACCTTTAGATGAAGATCTAAGTCAGCATCCACTTCTGCCATTGTTGAATTCCTGCCCCCTCATTAACTTCAAATTAGAATGCTACCTTGCCATAGATCCTTCTAAAGCTCAGCAGCCAGTATTTGGTATAACTGTGGAATAGGGCAAGAGTCCTTCCAAACATTGGCTGCAATGTGCAATGCTGCAAATGGGACAAAGCAACTTTGGTACAACTGATTAAACAACAAAATATACTGCTGTAACCATGTTTATTTTTTAAAAATTAATATTATGAACCATGTATATAAAAACACTGTGTTCACAATACATACTCCCAAATACTACTCAAGTTTGAAGCAATGGCGAATGCATTAACGCACATACATGAAAGCTTCAATTTATTGCCGAGATTTTTCGGATTCTCTGGTTTACTTTTCTTACCTGCCTTTTCACACCTTGCTATTTTCCAAATCAATTTCATATAGATTTGAAACCTTCAGAATGCTACCAGCTCAGTAACTTCAATCCTACAGCACACCTCCATACATTAACCTGTTATTGTGCAGCTTCTTTAATCATCAATATATCGACATAGATGATACCATTTGTGGTAAATACAGCAAAATTATTTCCTTCCATATTATCCTTGAACCTGTTCTCCTTTACAGTGTGTACAGAATAAAGTATTTGCACAATACATTGTAAAAATATTTATTGCATCGCTCAACAACATGCAAGAAACAAAGATGTCGATGCATAACTTCTCTACATATACTAGCACTGTATTTCATGTTTGTTTTTTCAGCCCAACAATGATTTACATCAGTTGTTGTTTAATGCCTTTTCTTTGAGACCTAAAGCACAGATGCAATTGATCATTTTAACAGTCAGTCAATCACAGGAATGTTTGCTTTTAAATAATTTTAGGAGAGGTTTATTCCTCCTCACTGTTCAGTCCAGGAATCATCAAGAAATGCTGGAGAGAAAGGTGGAGAAAAGCAAAGCACTGAGCTACCAATCCAAGAACAATCTTAAGTCTCCATCAGCAAGTAACATAACCTTTTCTTTTGCCAAGGCAAAGATATACTAACAAAATAGAATATATAAAGGAACATAATGTTAGGGCATTGACTTCCTTGAAGCAAACAGGTAGGTCAAATCACTACATTTGAGTGGGGTCCTGCAGTCTCAGGTTCCAACTGGCCTTTGTAAATTTGCACATCAGCCATATTTTGAGATGTAGAATGCCTTCCAAGAATTTTTTTTCCCCCAACAGAAATCAATTCTGCATGTGAAGAGAAATGGGCAAAAACAGTGTTTCAATGTTTTTGACATTATTCAATTACAAAGTCAAAAATGAGGTGTAAAATGGGCTGTACAGGATCACGATTTAGTGACATAATTATGGGTAAAGGCAGTCCGGAAGACAAAACCAAGGTCCAAATATTGCACAATAACCAAGACCCACCTTGAAGCAATTTAAAAGAAAAAATGCAGGAATATACTGAGAACAAATCACAGAATCAATGTGTGCAAGGAAGAGATGTAATGTTGCATTACAATGGAAATAAAACAACAAGGTGAGACCTCCACAAAGACTAAATACTATATCATTGCTTGTAGGCACTAGCACATCTCTGAAAAGAAAAACAAAAGTACGCAACAGGAGAGAAAGGAGGAGAGTAGATAAATATTCACCCCGACCGGCATCAATTGATAGAGAGAGAGAGAGAGAGAGGAAGACAGAGAGAGATAAAATTCTTTCGATGAGCGAGAGGAGTGCAGGACAGAACCATCAACACCATACACCAAACTAGGAATTTCATATTTAATACCTTACTTCCAAAGCAAACAAACAGTTTTAAACAACTTGTGTATTAAAAGCGCATTGTGTATTGTGTATTATATGTGTAACAGTAAAATAGTAAAAGTATGGTTTTAGAATTTATGATTATAAAGTTTAGTTCACCCAGACTGTAAGATTTCATTCTGCTTCTAAACGTCAATTAGCAACAGCAAGTCAGTAGTGGTCATGTCAAACCCAAATAATCTAAGTTACGAAAGATAATTCAAAGATCTGGTGATTTGTGGCCATAGCTTAGAAAAACTGCATCAAGCTACCAGATTTCTGTGGAAAGTTTAAATGGATACAATGCAATCTCAACAAATATATGAATGGTCCACACCATGTTGGTGACTCAATACTCTTTGAATTGATTAGCAAGATATTTGGTTGTAAATAACTGCTGCGAAATATAAACAGTTCAAGGAAGTGGCCTATCAACACTTTCTGGGCGCAACTAAGAATGGGCAATAAATGCATTCATGCCATGTCACCTTGGTTCCAAGAACAAATTAAAAAACACGATGGTTCATTAATTTTGTGAAATTTGGTTCAAAGTATTAGAACTCAATAGAATAACTAAACTTAATTTTCAGACATAGCATTCAACCATGCAAATTCGACAGGAAATAAAATACTATGTTTTTCAGAATTTGTTCTGAACATTTATTTACATTCCACCTGCTCTCTTAAGTATACAATCCATGCCAAAACTGCCAGGTATCTGTATTTTTTAAAAAACATATATCATACGAAGAAATGAAATATGGACTACACAAAAACATATGCAGCCCATTATTTTATAAAACAGGTTAATTCAATTAAAAGAAAGTCATATAAGAGCAAGTTTTACAGCCCCACCCTGCCCCCATGCAATATTACAGAACTACATGCTGTTTCACTTACAAGCATGCTTTTCTTTCAGCTCCATAACACCCTTCAGCAATCAAATATTACCTTGCCTCATTTGTCCTTTAGTGAGTGCCATTAATCAACCCAGCTATCCATGATTGCACAAAAGCCGTGACTGTAATAGCCAACTCTTGAAAAAGATAATCTGGGTCATCGCATTTCAATAATTTAGGATTTGTCTAATTAGGTATCATAACTGCAATCTATCAAGCAAGTTAATTGTTTACTATGCTACACTCGATTTAAATTCTGAAAAATAACCCTTGTCATAATATATTAAAATCTCACAAAGAACAATTTTAATTATGGACATGTTTTTCTGGAAACTCTGCTTGAAGAATATGCCACATACAAACAGCAAAAAAAGGACTTTTTTTAATAACAGAAACTGTTGTGAATGTAGAGCAGGACAGTCTGAGGAGGAAATACAGGTTAATGTTTAAATCAAAGACCTTAAATCAGAATGGTATCTACTGAAATGGCCCCACCTGAAACATGAACTTGCCTGTTCTCTTCTTCAACCAAGTCTGCAGTGCACTACCAGCATTTTCCTTCAGATTAATGGTGCTCCTCTCTCCCACCCTAAACAGTTTTTAAGACTCGTTCAGCAAGGCCAAAAACCCTGTTACATTTAGGTTACCAATGATGATCGCCATCTACTTAATATATTTATTCCTGCTAATCACAGAACTGTAGATCATAGCTTTAACACTAACAGTATTCACCAAAATATATCTGCTCAAGCATGGTTGGCTTCTTACCTAATTATGGCACTACCATCAGTAAGTCCAAGTGATTTTAGAGTGGTTGCCTTTAGTGCAGATTCTCCAGCTATCTGAAACAGGCCACAAAGTGAAAGAACATACACCAAAAAGAAATTTAAAATTAAATCTATTAACTTGATATAAATTCTTGCAGATAAAACATAGCTTCAACCGGACACTATTTAAAAGCACAAGATCATGTTTTCTGTTTTAAAATCATACAAAAGACACTGCAGTGAGCAGCAGACACACTCAACCTTACATGCTTTCACGTTATTAGAGTTATTCAGCATTGTAATCTAAATGGCGATGCATAATTACTAATCCAGTTGAAAAGTGGTCCCTCAACCAAGGTGGCTTGAAAAATACTGCTGTAAAATAAAATAAAGTTGAACTATTTACAAAGTATGTGTGTTTTGCTGAGTACTCAAGTACTCATCCTAATAACAGCACAAGGATTTAATATAAAAGAGACAGAGTCATAAAGATGTACAGCGACGGAAACACACCCTTCGGTCAGATTCGTCCATGCGGACCAGATATCCTAGTAAATTTAGTTCTATATTCCAGCATTTGGCCCGTATCCCTCTAAACCCTTCCTATTCATATACCCATTCAGATGCCTTCTAAACATTGTAATTGCACCAGCTTCCACCACTGCGTCAGGCAGCTCATTCCATACATATGCCACCCTCTGTGTGAAAAAGTTTTCCCTTAGGTCACTTTTATAGTTTTCTCCTCTCATCTTAAACCTATGCCCTCTAGTTTTGGGCTCCCACCCCAGGGAAAAGACCTTGCCTATTTACCTTATCCATGCCCCTCATGATTTTTATAAACCTCTATAAAGGGCACCCCTCAGCCTCCAATGCTCCAGGGAAAATAGCCCCAGCCTATTCAGCCTTTCCCCGAAGCTCAAACCCTCTAACCCTGACAATAAGATGGAGGATGGGAAATAATTGTGGCTGTAAGAGCTGCTCCTTCTTTGAGGTATTTTCAGTGTTGGAGCTGATTTCCTCAAATTCTAGGAGCAGTAATTACTGTTTCATAAGCTGTTGCATTGTTTTGGAATTTGGGGAAAAAACAGATAAAAACAACGGCACTTTCAAAAAGGAGGAACGGCGACAAAGGCAGTGACCACATGGTGAGAAGGGAACCAACGGAGAAAGAAACCTACACAACTGTCTGACCCAGCAGTGAAACTTCACAACTGCTGCCTTTGCTGTTTGATTTCAAGTACATCTGCAAAGCTTTTCATATTATACTCATCAGGACAGAATCACAAGAATTTCCAGTGCACATCCACCATAATCCACCTAACAGCTTTCTTTCTCATGCAATATAAATTGTTGCACCCTTTCATATTTGTTATTCTTGTGATTCTGTTCTGATAAATACAAGACAGCAATCCCCAAGCTCTGTCTACCAAATGGAGGTACTATAAATTACTATAGCATTTCATAGCTACTAAAGTGCAGCAGATACTATGCCATAAAGGCCAAGGTAAACAGGATTACGGAATGCTATGTGAACTCCTACCACACTGTCCACCTTATTTACAACCTTAGAAACATATATTTTATTCCCCTGTTCTAACATTTTTCTTCCCTTTGCAAGCTATCATTGCAACATTTTCAAACCAATTTAGTGCATAGATATGGGAAATTCTAAACCTTGGGTGCAACTAGGTAATTAATTTCATTCTGGATTCCTTACAATCAGCTAATGAATCTCTGGCCAGGCATCAATCTTCATCTCAAAAGTAAAAAAGAATTGTTCCAAGACTACATCGCATAATCCTGAAATTTATAAATGCTGAACTTGAATACTTCTGAATTCTACTTTATTAAATTTTTGGTATCAAAAGTCTTTACCAGGTGGTATGCTGAATTGATGTAGAAACACTACAAATTTCTATACTTTTAAAATGGATGACTCTGAACTAGGGTAATATGAAGGATTTGAAATTGCACTTCATGTTAAATGTGCCAACATTCAACTAGCCCACATGGAAAATTCCTCTCCTTCTATCTTAGCAGAGATGGTTGCCTGGTTATATTTTAATCTGGTTAAAATTAAAATACTAAATAAATAATTTCACATGCAATAAACGTTCAAACTTCTTGCTGCACAGCAGAATTGTATGCTTCTAACATTACACTTTATTGAAGCTTAACACTACTTTCATGTCACTTAGACCAAAGCGTAAATTGATTATAAAATAACATTGCATTCAGGGTTTAATACCGGACAATTCCTTCATGTTACCTATTGGTAAAGCTCTTCTGCAGGCTAAGAAGCACTTTGAGAAATAGTTTATGCCTAGGATTCACTTCTGTCATGCCAAATATTTATACCTGCAACTACATCAAATCTTAGTGCAGTTAAAAAGTCCCAAGTTGCTTCTCATGGGAATTAACAGAATAAAAATTAACTGAGTCACATGAAAGGTTTGGACACTGAAGTAGGTTTTAAAGGGCAACTTAGGAGAAGAAACAAAAATGTTGAAGAGGTTTGAAAAGGGATATCCAGAGTTTAGGAACTACTTGAAGGCACAGCAATCAATTATGGGGCAAACAAAATTGGGGACACAAATGACAGAATGGGAGCTATACAGTGGCTCTGGAGGCATGTTAGTGGTTAGAGGTTCGGAGGAGTGAGGTAATGAAAGGATCTTAACACAAGAAAGACAACTTTAAATTCTAAACTCTGCTTAACCTGGAGTCAATAGATGTCAATGAGCACAACAAGGGTAACAAGCAAACAGAACTTGCTGTGAGTTAAGATACTGGCAATGGAGTTTTGGCTGACCTCAAGTTTACAAAGAAATGAAGATGGAATGGTGGCCAGGACAGCAATGGAACTGTTTAGGCTGGAGGTAACAAAAACACAGATGAGGGTTTCAGCAGCAGCAGATGGGCGGAAACAGAGGCATAGATAGGTCATATTAGAGGTGAAAATAAGAGGTCTTGGTGATGAAGAACACTTAAGGTCTGAGTCAAAAAGGACACCAAACTTGCAAACAGTATGGCTCAGCTGGAATTGCTTTCGTCAAGTTCAATGCAAAAGGAATTTTATTTCTACTTCCATTTTATAAAACCAAGCTTACAGCATTTACCAGTAACGTTTCAAGAATGGCTAGGCATATTTTGATGAAACAGCACACAATCATTTCAAGCACACCAATTATTTTTACAGTGCTGTCTCAGAGATCTCAAAAAGAATCCAACTATCCTGCAAACCAAAGCCTAGAAGTGCAGCATGACCCATTCCTGTACATTATTTTATTATTATAGCTAGGTGCACAGAGTGTTTGGAATTAATTTTTTTTTAAATCATTACTTCTATTATCTATCATTAATGCGACAACCAGTTAAATGAGCTCTTTTAAACCTTTCAAACTGGCAGTCAGCTACAACTTTGGAGACTAGAAACATCCTGAGTGGTCAAACAAAATAAATCTTAGCCAATTACTACAGGTAACATACACTTTGACTAAAGACACAGAGAAATTATCCTTATGTCTGAACAAATTAAATACCACCAGCACAACCCTGTCATTCAAAATAATACCATATTGCAGAAATGGAGAATAATGTCAAAGCATTTAACTTGCTTACTGTTTTAACTTGATTGATTGTTCTTCCATGTCTAAATTACTTCTGCATTTCTTATACAGTGTTTGCTTACGGAATAACTGAAGTGGACCTTTTCAGTGTAAAAAAAAACACTTCTCAAATAGTTCAAAGCACCAGTTCATAGAAAATACTTTTAAAAGATCACGAGCAACAAAGATGTTAGAATTAAACCAATGCTAGAAAAATCTTTTACTTGGCAAACAGATCTTTGCTAAACTTGCCTATATTAGCTGCTGGCGTGCAAAATTGTTCCTTGAACTTTTAATCAGAACTTTAAATGGGGTTAAAAAATATGCAGTTCAATGAGTTGAAACCAATTGGTTAAAGTTAACCAGCCACATAAATACTGTAGCTACAAGAGGTCAGAAACTGGGTATTCTGTGACAAGTGCCTCACCTCCTCACTCTGAAAAGTCTTTCTATAATCTGCACAATACGAATCAGGACTGTGATAGAATAAACTCCAAATATCTGGAAAATTGCAACTCCAGAAGCTGAACCCCATCCAGAAGTAAGCAGCCCAGTTGTTCTGCAACCTTAAACGATCAGTGCAGTGGCCCACTTGATCCACAAGATGCACTGCAAAAACTTAACCAAAGCTTCTTCGGAAACATCTCTCAAACCCCTGTCAATTAGATAGAAAAGAACAAGGACAGCAGGCACATAACAACATCATGACCTCCAAGTCATAGGTCATCCTGGACTACAAACTCCGGGCAACCCTAAAGTTAAAAGCAGTCCATGCTTTAAATTGGACTGTTCCTTCTCAAAATATATATTCCTATTTTAGGCTACTGGGAATAATTTTCTACCAACAAGATTATTTTAACTCTTCATAACTGAAATAATTGTAAAATCAAATGATTAATGTACATTAATGATATTCCACCAACTGCAGGGGTGTGGTGCTAGTGCCAAAACTAAACTGGAGTTGAACTTTCCAGGATGAGCAAAAAAACAGAAAAATGCTAAATCTTAAAGCAATCAAACCTCTAAATTACACAAGAAAGAACCTTATTTCCTCTTCGTGCCACTGAGTAATTTAAAAACAATCAATCAATCATTGGATTTCTGAGATCCAGGACTGGACAACATTGGCTGTTGCCAACTTATTCCATACTTTTTAAGGAGTAATGTGTGAGATTCTGAAAACTGCAGCTTCACCAAAGCTAAGCATAACAAAGATGTAGTAGTGGTACACTCTGCCTATTCCCGTAACAAGGTTTCTTGAACAATAGTTTCAGGTTGCTAGACTGGGGTCAGTTCCAGCAGTTTTGGACTGAATACTGGTGACAGATACTTTTAATGCCTCAATTTCTATGAAAGCCAAGTGCTCTCAGTGTCTGATTGAAATGGTGTATCATGATTGTGCTTTATATAGTTATTGAAGTTGCTATCAGACACCAACATTAACAAAGCACAACACATATTTATCGTAACATGGTGAGAAAACAAACCACAGAAAATCATGTTACACAACTGGCAATTCTATATCATGGATGTGAAAAGATCTTGGAAGTTTAATTACCCTTCATAGTATGTTATTTCCTCCTGGTGAACACAGCTAACCTGGTGTCACTCCTGCAGTACAGGATACCAAGAATCAATATGATTTGAGATATATTTACTGATAAAGACAGATTGAGGCTAACAGAATACACTGTATAATTATCTTAGAAGTTAACTAGCAATATCTTCCATTACTAGACAAACGTTCACGCCTTTACACACTCAGGGCACTCTGGCTGCATATAGTAGCAACTGGGAAGACAGTCAGGGAGGTAAAACTGCTGTTATGACTCAGTGTCCAGCATCCCGCTTGATGCCACTGCACCTGCAGGATTTAATGCTATAGATCAAATCAAACTGTGATAAAAACATAAAATATTTTTATAACACTGATTTTATTCCAACATTTTACAGCAAATGTCACATCTATGAAAGTAGTTTTCCGCTCGCGCATGCTTTGAACCATTTGAGAGCTGTAGCAGCATTCTTTTACACCACTGCAAAAGACTAGATTACCGTTACTTGAACCGCGCTTTATGTCGGCAAAGTACAATTACAAATTTATTATACAAAAACAGGCTCAGAAAAATGCACAGCAGTGGATCGGGCATGCTGAGCTTCTTTCTTTAATCTCCACACTTTTGATAAACGAATATTTAGATGGAACTTCAGTCCAATCGTTCATCTGTATGGACCGTCCCAGTTAATTTTGACTTATAAATGGAATGGCAGCTCTATGGCTGCCAATGTAGTTTAGTACATTCCATTATGTGAACGCTAGCTTTACAGACACAACAGTACCATGAGCTCCAAAATATGATTGATATAATCAGTACATTCTTTTGTCTATAATCACAGATTACATTTCCAGCTTTTTAATTGTCAACAGTGCACAGGATAGAAATTTGTGTGTCACAATTGGGCCCAGTTATAAAGAAAAGGTCTAAATGCACAAAATAAATCACTTAATACTTTTCAGCATGATGGTAATTTGCTACAACATCTATTCATAAAAATCTTTGAAGAAAACATAGCGGGGATATTTTTTCTAAACTTACTTCATCTCTCATATAAACACAGATTGGAATAGCTTCCAACAGCTGTTCTTCAGAAATCCTAGCAAAACAGGAAAAAAACTGTCAACATTTGATCTTGTACAGAGCAAAAATATTTATCACCTAGGTAGCAGGGGACACATGATCAAAATGTTAAGTAAGGGCAATAAAAATATCATGAACTGTTCAGTCTTTGACGGCTTACTTCAGAGGTCAATACTATACAGATTTTAATTTGATCCACGAAGGAATATCTTGAGTAACCCAGTTGCAACTGCTACCATGTAACTATAAACAGCTGTCAACATCTCCACACTCAAGGCACACTCCAGATGCTTACCCATCTGCTACATCCCAAAAGGTGTTGACAGTAAGCATTGCATATATGGAGTTTGCACTCCATGGTATGACTCGCTGTACCGACACGAAAGTGAATCTACCTCATTTTGCTTTCAGTAAGGTCCTCCTTCTGATCATTTTAAAAATATCTGCAGCTGGAGAATCTGGTTCAAAATTACTTACGACACAAGTTTTAATTAAGTACTCTGTGAATTTAGCAAGCTTTTAAAATTGGACAATTCAGTGCCTTTCACCATCACCTTCATTAATTTCTTTATTAATTCCAGTCATATCCAAGGTGGCAATCAAGTTCAGCTGCATTGCAAATTGCATTGGTGAGGCCTCTTCTGGGATACTGTGTCCAGTTCTGAATCGCCCAGTTATAGGAAGGATATTATTAAGCTAGAAAGGGTTCAGAAGAGATTCACCAAGATGTTGCCAGGAATGGACAGTTGGATTTAGGAAGATAGGCTGGAACTTTTTACACTGTAGTGTAGGAAGTTGAGAAGAAACCTGATAGAAGTTTCTAAAATGATGATGGGTATACAGAGAGAATAAATAGTAGTTGACTTTTCATGGCGATGGGGGATTTCAAGACCAGAGAAGAGAGATTTTTTTTAAGGCAGGGATGAGAGGAAGGGTTGGTAACGCCGCCTTCTTGAACTGTCCGTCTTCTCTCCCGCCTATCCACTCCTCCCACCTCACTGACCAATCCACACCACTGCCTACCTGCACTCACCTATCGCCAGCCCACCTACCTTCCCCAGCCCCACCCCTCCTCTATTTATTTCAGAGCCCCCGAGCTCCCTATCCACCCCCCCTCCACACCGCCCCCCATTTTCTGAAGAAGTGTCCAGGCCCGAAACATCAGCCTTCCTGCTCCTCTGATGCTGTTTGGCCTGCTGTGTTCATCCAGCTCTACACCTTGTTATCTCTTAACCATGAATGAGTGACTACTTACCACTGTAAGAGCTACTAATTAAATCCCATGCATTTTAAAATGATTTAAATAACTCTTCTTATTTACATTGTGTTAAAAAAAATATATTTTTTAGCAAAATTAAATATTGTGTGTAATTTTCTGGTGCAACTTCAGGTGCAGTGTTTTTCCTTTCATTCTTATTTTAAAAAGTGTCTTTTCAGAATATAAGAGCTTTGAGTAGCCAAAATCTGAGTTCTCAGTCCTAGAATCAATGTGTACTGACTGATGAAACAGTGCTGATTATATTAACGCTGATATATATATACACATGTATCTATAAAGAACTGTAGTTAATCTTTCAGTATAGGCAGATCTTTCCTTCAGATTGTTACAAACCAATATAATTCTATCACCAAAAGCAGATTTTTACTTGGGCAAGGGTTTGGTTTCCTTTCTAAAATGGTGAAATAGCCACTTGTCTGGAACATTATATTGTGACAGTCTTTGAATACTTTATTAGATTGTGTTATCCAAAGAAAAACTTTTTAAGAACCTATTGTTTGTGGTAACTTGGTAATGCTTTAGTTTGCAAGATTAAAGTACGGGTGAAGGTCCTGCAGTACCAGTATTGATCATATCTTCAGAGGGTCTAGGCCCGAAACGTCAGCCTTCCTGCTCCTCTGATGTTGCTTGGCCTGCTGTGTTCATCCAGCTCTACACCTTGTTATGTCAGATTCTCCAGCATCTGCAGTTCCTACTATCTCTGAAACTCATTCATGGTTATCAGAAATTATAGTCTTTGATCATTTCTCAAGTAATAGATTTTGATTGGGTTTAGCCCATGAGCCTGCTTTACTTGATACGAAGTAAGTTGTGTTTAAGTTCTTTTTAAAAGTGAAGAGGTTAGATAACCCGAATCAAAATACTGTGCATCCAACAAATATAAGAATTTTTTAAAAAACTGTCTGACGAATGAATTACATAGAAAATGCTGCCAGAAAATATATGTTCTGCATCTAAATATACTTAAAAGATATTTTTCAAATTGCAATATCTTAAGAATCCCTGTTTCTAACAGTTTTTTTAATACTTAATCATTTTAACTGGTAGTGATAATTAAGTTAAAGAGGAAATCAAGATTGACAAATTTATACGAATTCACTGAGGGGGGTAACAAGTAGAACAAATACAGGGGAACCAGTACATGTAATATATTTGTGTTTCCAACAAGGTGTTCAGTAAGATACCACACATAAAACTACTCGATAAGAGCCCACGTTGTTAGGGGCAGAATATTAGCATGAGGAGAGAACCAGCTAACTAATAACCCATACCTATCTTTTGATTTTGCTAACAACCTTTAGTGTCCCTTTGCTTGTGTTCTTAGACATGTTTTTATTCCAAGATTTACATCAATATCATTCACATCTCGACGGTTTAATTCCTCCACTTAGTTTTCCACCCCTCAAACAGCACCCAGATAAAGTCACAGCTGACATTCTCATGATCATGCTACATTTGTTTTGTCTTCTACAGCCTTCAAAATTGCTCACAAAAAAGTAAGTGAAGTCACCATACTCCTATCACACCATACAGTTGAATAGGCTGGGACGTTTTTCCCCTGGAGCATAGGAGGCTATGGCGTGACCTTATAGAGGTTTATAAAATCATGAGGGCAAAGTAAGGTGAATAGCCAATGGCTTTTCCTCAGGGGAGGAGTCCAAAACTGGAAAGCATGGGTTTGAGGTGTGGGGGGTAATATTTAAAAGGGACCTCAGGGGCAACTGTTCCATACAGAGGGTGGTGCATGTATAGTATGAGCTACCAGATGAAGTGGTGGGGGAGTGGGGGGTCCAATTACAACATTTAAAAGACATTTAAACAGGTACATGCATAGGAACAGTTTAGAGGGATATGGGCCAAACACAGGCACGTCTGTATATGCGCTGTATGACTCTAACTCTAAGGGAGAGAATTGGGATAAAGGAGAAAATTTCAGATGATACTCTGAAACTAGCAGAGTACACAGGGATCAGTGCTAGCGCCACAATTATTTATAATGTACAGGGGTATATTAACAATTTGGATGAGGAAAGCGAGCATACTTTCGCCAAGTTTGCAGATGTCACAAAAATGGGTGGGAATGCAAGTGGTTGGGGTAACAGAGTCTACAGAATGGATATAGACAAGTCAAGTGAGTGGACAGAATTTGGCAGATGAAATACAATATAGGAATGGTAGAGTTTGTATTTGGCAGGAAGAATGAAGGACCTAATTTGTTTAAATGGGGGAAGACTGCAGAAAGCTGCATCAATGTGATTTGTGGATACTTGTGCATGACTCATAAAAATGTTTGCATCTAATTTCAGCTGGTAATAAGGAAGACGAATGGAATGTTGGCCTTTACTTCAAAGGAAATGGAATATAAAAATTGGAAGCCTTGCTAAAACTATACAAGTAAGACCATGCCCAGAATACTGTGAACCATTTTTGTCCCTTCAGGCAAAGGGAGATATACAGGCATTGGAGGCAGTCCAGAGAAGGTTCACCACGCTGATCCCGGATATGGAGGGATTGTTGTATGAGGGGGTATTTAGTAGGATGGACCTGTACTCAGGAGAGTCTAGAAGAATGAGAGATGTCCTCATTGAAACATAGAAAATTCTTAAGGTAGGTGCAGAGTGGTTGTTTCTCCTTGTGCCAGAGTATAGGATCAGAGGGTATAATCCCAGAGGAAGGGGTCTTCCATTTATGACAGAAATGAGGAGGAATTTCTTCTCTTAGATACTATAAAATCACAGACAGCTGTTGAGGTGGAGTTATTAACAATGATCAAGGCAACAGAATTTTAAATTAGTAAGGTAATCATAGATTATGGGCAAAAGGCAGTAAAGTGAATTTGAGGATTATCAGATCATTCAATGGAAGAGCAAGATGGTCTTAACTCAGCCAGAAATACATTAAAGATGGTGACATTAACCACAGATTCTGATGCAAACCTGGTGGTGGACTGGCTTTCTCCCGAAGGCTTGTCCACCATCAACAAGACACAATGCAGGAATGTAATGGAATACTTTCCACCTGCAGCTCCAGCAACACTTAAGAAACCGGCACCATTCAGGATGAAGCAGACCACTTGATTGTCACCACATCGACAAATATTCAGTCCCTCAACCACCAAAGCTCAGTAGCAGCAGTGTTTACTATCTAAATGATGGACTGCAGAAACTTTCCATAGATCTTTAGACAGCTTTTTCCAATGTCATGACCACTAGAAGGACAAGAACAGCAAATATATGGGAACTGTGCCACCCAGAAGTTCCCCTCCAAGTCACTTACCATCCTGAGTTAAAAATACGTCAGTGTCACCAGGTCAACATCCTGGAATTACCTTCCTAATGGCATTGTGGGTGTACCTAAAGGACATGGGCAGCACCACTTTCTCAAGGGCAGCTAAGGACATGCAATAAAATACTGGCCCAGCCAGCAACACCCACGTCTCATGAGTGAATAAAGAAAAATGCACATGGTTCCTTTGCTAAGAAACTATAGAAGCCATCATAATAAGGACACATTGTTCGAAGCACAAACGAAAAAATTCTGTGTCAAGAAAAAGGAAAATGGGAGCAATCCTTCTAATCTGGTCATGCGCAATCCCAACATACCACTTGTCACCATGCAGAATTAATCATCAAAATGTTTTGATTAGCAGAGGCTAAAATTCAATTTATGGTGAACTTTTTGATAAAAAGGAATATAAAATACATTAAAATCTAAAATTAAATCTATTTGAATTTTCCTCATTTTAAATGAAAGAACATAGTATAGAGTTAATTTGACAAACAGAACCACACCTTCAAATGGACAGCCCTGTGCATTTGGGAATAGATTATTTCAGAAGAGTTTCATCACATCAGTAAGACAGAACACTCTGTATCTGGTGAAGAATGATTATTAAACATTTCAGCAAGCCAAAAAAACTCGTGTCACACAGTACTCCAGCAACCTTAATAACCAACATGCACACAAGATCAAACAACCTGAAATATGTCACATTCTGCAACAGCGTGTAATAATGTGTCAAAATAAATTATACAAATAGTACAATTTCTTAAGAGTCAATTTGGAAAACATTAATTTCACCTGTACAAATACTGGAATCTTCACAAGTTCCTACAAAACAGGAAAACTGTGGGCAAAGGATAGAATTCTACAAATACCTAGTTTTGAATATATTTGCTATACGATAAAAAAGCACAAATGTATATATTTTTGAATAATGTGAACTTAAGAACAATTCTAACAAGTCAATATTCTAGTTGCTGTTTCAAACTTACACTATAGCCAACTGTTCAGTAAATATTTTGCAAACAATTTTTGTACTGAACACTAATGACCTACAACAGCAGCAAAACATTTGCGAATTCCATGAGTCTTTTCCCTCTTGTACGATGTAGAGCTAAACAGTACAGGTATTTCTCCTACAACGTGATAGTTACGTTATTGTGCGACCTCACACTGTAGAAAATTGCACTGTAGGAAAGTGCCATAGAAAATCCCATTATAGGGAAAGCTCAATTGAAAATTGCTATACTGTACAGTAGAAAGTTTGCGTTAGCCAAACACTATTCATCGATCGCATTACAGCCAATTCACGTTAATGAAACACACATTATAGCAGAAATAACTGTAGCATAGTGCATCAAAAATTCAGATGGTAATGCCATTCATGTGCATCATGTCAACATATTTCTGCTCTAAAGTAAACAAAAGCTCCTATCAGGAAGTGCCAGCGTAGTTTACGATGAGCAATATTTCTCCACCACAGACAAAATTCAGGCAATGTTAGAAAAGATTCTGCAGAATGAAATAATAAAAAGCTACTAACTAGGTATCAGCCTTGGATCAGTGGTGGTGTAGGTCGTCATATATTTATGCCCAACCTCAGGACCTGAACTGAGAAGCTGGGTTGCCATTTCAGTGCTTTGACTATTGACCAGCTTTTAAGTGAAGGCCTTAACAACTTGCTTGGGTGAATGCAAAAAATTACTTCTCACTACTCCAGGAGGGGTATCCCCAGGATAATTCTTATCCTGCAACCAACCTCACTAAAAGAATAGGTTATTTAGCCATTTATCTCTCTCTCATTCATTGGGCATGATCTAAAGTTTCTTCAAAAATTCTGACTTTCATCATCTACTTCCACACAAGACCTTGAAGGTGGAAGCAAACTTGCATTTATTGTATAAAAATGGTTGCTGTATCAACTGCAGACAAAATGACTAGTAGGCTTCAACCTTCTGAATAATTAGGCAGCCAACTCTATTAGTGCAGCTAAAAGCTATTCAACAGAGAGGTGGTCACTATGTTAATTTCAGTGTGATCTTTATATGATTGAACCAAATAAGGCAATGCAAGGGATTCAATGAAAGGTCACAGATGTGAAACATTTTTTTTGTAGAGAGAAAAAAAAACAATGCTTAACCTGAATTCTGATAATACATTAATTCAACGGCTCAAAAATCTCCAATGCAGCAAATAAGACTAAATTCTGTTCCTAGGGATTTTGTAGAGAATAAAACAAACAAAACAAATGCTTCCTTACCGTACATCTATATGCTTAATTAGATGCACATGAACTAAAGATTCTTCTCACACAATATTAATGCTTTAAACAAGGGGCATAGCAATGCCTGAGCTTCAAAGTTTAATGCCTTCCACCTGGTTTGGATACTAAAACAATCCAGCTTTGAAGCCTGTCCCACTCAATTTTCCAGTCTCTTAGCAATAATTTTGCATCTACTCACAATTTTATTTTCTCCAATTCCACCATCAAATTTCCAAATTCCTCCACCTAATTTTGCATTTTGCAATCTTAATTTAGTAAATAGCCAGTTCAGCACCTATTCATTGCTCAAAATAAAGTCCATAAACAAGGTATTCTTCTAAAATCTCTGCCAAGTTAAACCTCCTCCTATTACAGGTCAGCAAAATTTTGCATTATGCTTCATTGAAACTGCAGCTACATAATCTCAATTTAGCTGGTGGATAACATCATTAAGCGCACAGGCAATGAGGTTGTACTGTCCACACCTTTGCATATCAACATCAGTCTAATACACTCGGAATTATGTTCAGTAGATACAGACCTAAAAAAGATTTGCATAACTGAGAATATTCTGCATAAGAGTTTTGGTGACTAATTAGTTAGTCACAGATTAATATTTACTCAAGAAAACAGATATCAAGTGTCAACATCAAAAATTATGCGGCAGCAATAAACTTCAAGTTTTAGAGACCATGAGTCTAATGTAGCTACAAGTAAATTTAACAAAACCTAATTCATTCATCTCTAACTGCCATTTTGAGAGCAGCTGTAGCCATTTTACATGCTGAAAGACTGTCATCTCAGTTTCAAGCTCTACACCCTAGCAATCTTCATCCTGGCCTCTGCCTGAAACTGATCCAAAGTGTCTGCAAACCTTGGCATCCAGCTTGACCTCGAAGTAAGCTTCTACAATATTCACTACAACATCAGGAGTCCCTATTTGTACACCGTTAACATTGCCCTTACATCAGCTCACTTGCTGCTGAAAAAGCTCAACGACACCATTATTGATTATCAGTTGACTATTTTCATGTTATCCTGGTTACTGTCCACTACAAATCCTGTGCAAACTTCAGATTATCCAAAACTCTGATTCAAATGCGAAACAAGTCTCATTCACTCACCACCTGTGTGTTCTCTGACCCAAACTGGATCCTGGTCCAGTATCATTGCAATTTTAAATTTTCACCCACAAGTTCAAATGTCTTCACAGTCTCCCCTTATCCTAATTCAAAACTCCTCTTTCCCTACAACCTTCTGAAACCTTTATACTTTTAATTCTGGCATACGGCACATCACATTTCAATGTCCCACCACTAGGAGTGCTTTCTTCAGTTGCCTGCACCCTAACTCTGGAATATCTTCCCTCAACTCCCCTGTTGCTCATAATCTGTCTTCCTTTTGAAAGGCAATCCTTAAAACATACTTCTTTGTCTAAGCCTTTGGCCATCTGTCCTGACACTTCACAAAGCTTAGTATCAAACTTTGAAGAAATCTCTGTGGAATGCTGCTACATTAAAGGCACTTTGTAATTACTATATAGCACTGGAAACCATTTTGACCAAACTGTTGACAATAGCAATATTCATCTCACAGGATCTAAAAGATATTAAACTATTAGCTTAGTGACTAATAGTCAGTAACTGGCTTACTTCTATTTACATATTAAAGAATAATTCTAATGTAGTAAGTTTGACTTTAAAACAAGTTTCTTTTTGAAGTTTAAGATGGTAAGCGCAAGATAAAGCAGTGGATTCAAATGTAATTTGCAATGTTTAGTTTTTCACAAATGCTGCACCAGATGAAAGTCTACTCATTTATCTGGCAATCAGGGTCCTAGTGGAATAAAAAAAAGTCAGTGTCAACAACATATCCAAGATATTACTGCTCACAACTCATGGTAAATTAGTATGCCAAAGGCGCGTCAGGTTTAGCGTAAGAAGATTAAATTTGTGATTGGCAACTTTCAATGAAGTAGATTCAAAACTAACAAAGTACACAAAGTACAGAACTAGATTTTTACACACGATGTATATTCTGATTCAATTAAACTTCCCATGTGCTTTATATTATGATGAACATAGAGATCAAAGAAAATAACTGCAAATTCAAGATAAAATGTTTGCACAAATATTCTGCTACATAAAAATTCTGTATTGTCAGGTGCCCGTGCACAAAACTACCTCAGCTACTCAATGCAGACTTTCAAATGCTTTTAGCATAATTGGGGGTGAAAATAATCACGTTGAAAGCTCACATGTTCCATTTAAATGTGCAAAAGCAAAATACTTAAGATGCTGAAAATCTGATATGAAATTTCTTTTCATATGTTGGAGATAGAAAACAATCTGAGCAACTCTAACAAGATTCATAAACAGTTGCATCCATCTCAGCTCTTCAGGTGATCTATCAAAAAAACTGTACGAGATGAAAACAGATCACAAATTTTGCAATTTAAGAGCAAAAAAAATTCAAGATGTTACAACGCTTAAAAGACATTTAGATAGATACATGAATAGGAAGGGTTTGGAGGGATATTGGCCAGGAGCAGGTAGGTGGGACTAGTTTAGTTTGGGATTATGTTCAGCATGAACTGGTTGGACCGAAGGGTCTGTTTCTGTACCGTATGACTCTACGATTCTATGATTACAGAAGCCAACTGTATTTAGACAATTTTTACGACAAAGTAGAACTGTATTATATACAATCAAGCCAATGACATTTATTAGCATTGTATATCAGGTCCTGCATTATATTCCATTTAAATCTTTATTTAATCAATTTTTCTAGCTTTTTCTTCATGAAGGACATTTGCCTCATGAAGAAATTGCTGCTGAGTTATGCTGGGAGAGAGGTGCAACAATAGAAAGAAAGATCAGCTTACAAAAGGTAAAAACACCACAAGGACATTAAAGAGTTGATTCAGGCAAACAAAGCTAGATAAAGTATATGCACTAGAATCTTTGTGGTCAAGCGTAGATGCCAGCATAGAATGCAGACGTTGAGGAATTCAACAGCAAGTGCATAACATATCTCCAAGTGTACTCAATAAACAGCTAAATTAGAAATAAGAAGACTAAGTAAACATAGCGATGTATGTGTTGCAAGTGGAAACTAAGAAGGTTTGCACGTAGATAAAAATGACTTTATTAGGAAATAGGCTGTTTTTCTTTCCACAAAGTATGTAACATTGTTAAAAATTAACCAGTTAACTTTTCACAAATTAATTTATTACACAAACATGTCACTGTCCTATATTCCAATCAATGTGTTTCAAACTGCCCTGTAAACCTAGAAAGATGAAGCTATTTGAATATTTTTCTCACAATTAATCATGTGAAACAAAGATAAATAAAAATAGGGATATGTTAACATTGATCCTAATGTGATATAATTAAATCAATATTTTGCCTTGACAGAAAGATTTGTCTAGTTATGGCCACATACAATTCCTATCGTTTTTTTTCCCCTCATCTAACAAGCTTTAGTTATCATCAAGATCTGAAGCATCTGTACGTCTTCATTTACCAGAGAAACAAATTGTAGAAACTTTGGATATGTTGTAAAGGATAGCTACTAGATACTGAACAGCAGATTTCACTCACTGTCGTTTAAATGTCAGGTTATTGCACCCCCATGTTTTAAGGCCGTTGCAACTTTGTTAAAGAAAATTCAAAGAAAAAATTCTGTCTAGACTAAGCTGCACTTGCCGAATACTTTTAACTGCACTTTGAAGAGAGAAGAAGCAGCTTGTAGCTGGAAAGGAACAGTCACCAGTTTGTCTGCTCTCACACTTGACAAATTGAGTATAATTAAATGCAGATACATTTGTGAAGGCTTAAACAGTATCGGGTATCTGAAGGAAATGAAGTACAGATCAATGTTATAGAAAAAAAACTACAAATTAAAGAATCATAAAATGACAGCAGATACTAATTAAGTGCAATATACATTTTTCATAAAGGTTTCCATAACCAAAAAAGCACAAATACTTGTCTTACATGTTACATTAGGAATGGATTAAAATCACATTTTTAGCTAAATAACAGTTTAAACTTCAGTTCTACAACGTTGATTATGGTTATTAGGCCGTGCATTTCGCAATAAAGAGAAGGTGGATAAATTTAAAAAAAAATGAAAAACATCAAAAAGTGGAATGTCTTTGATGTCTCCACAACATGGTGGGCATTAGCAGTGGATATTCTGATCACATATTGCATGTTGTTCATTTACAATCTTGAAATCAAATTGATTGATTACCATGGTAAAACTTATAAACACATTAAATGGTCATGCTGCATTGGAGGGAAATGCAAAAAAGAAATTATTTTCCATTCTCTAATCCTTTTTGTAGCTAAGGTTACTCTTGAAATTGAGAAGTTCACACTTTTAACAAACAGAGCAATAATTTAACTAAAATGCACAAATAGAACAAATGCTAAAAATCAAATCATCCAATAATATTTACTGCCCCACAATCTATGGTAAAACCACATTAGATAATGAGAATTTTATCATGTGTATTACAGGGTTTCTTCACATTATAACCAATCTGATCTGCAGTGCAATCAGTTCTATCCTTCATAGTACATTGCATCTATTTCACAGAGTGCCTCAACACTTTACATTGACTGGTAATTCCACATAAATGGTGGCCAACAAGGCAAGTGATGCATTCTTAACATACGTTCAGATTTCTAAAGCCCAATTGTACTTCCCCAACATATCCATCCATCCTTATAAAAACCAAAAGAACTGCAGATGCTGTAAATCAAAGACAAAAACATAAATTGCTGGAAAAGCTCAGCAGTTCTGGCAGCATCTGTGGAGAGAAATCAGAGTTAATGTTTCAGTTCCAGTGACAGTTCTGAGGAAGGGTCACTGGACCTGAAATGTTAACTCTGATCTCTCTGCAGATGCTGTCAGACCTGCTGAGCTTTTCCAGCAATTTCCATCCATCCTCATATCTGTATGACTTTGCTTTCATAGCCTAAGCAGTAACAATTGTGAGGAGTTCCTAATACCATTGGTGATGGACAAACAAGATGACTCACAGAACACAAAGATACAGCACAGGAGGCAGCCATTCAATCTATCAGAAGTTGCTGGAAAAGCTCAGCAGGTCTAGCAGCATCTGTGAAGAAAAAAATCAGAGTTAATGTTTCAGGTCCAGTGACCCTTCCTCAGAACTGACAGTCCTGAGGAAGGGTCATTGGATCCGAAATGTTAATTCTGATTTTTTTCTTCAAAGACGCTGCCAAACCTGCTAAGCTTTTCCAGTAACTTCTGTTTTTATTCCTGTTTTACCGCATCCACAGTTCTTTCGGTTTTTATTCAATCTATCATGTCTGTTGCAGGTTTTTTGGCAAAGCTATACAAGTAATCCTACTCCACTGACTTTTCTTCATACCCCTATAAATTATTTCCTGTATGACCATGTGGGAGCAGACATTGGCCATTCGGCCCCTTGAGTCTGCTCTGCTATTAAATGAGATCATGGCTGATCTGACAATCCTCAACTCTACTTTCCTGCTTTATTCCCATAATCATCAATTCCCTTAACTGATTAAAAATCTGTCTGTCAATCTCAGCTTTGAAAATACTTAACAACCCAGCCTTGACAGCCCTCTACAGTGAATTTATTAGTTACTCTTGAATCTGCTTTCACTAACCTTTCAGGCAGATCACCTGGTTAAAAAAAAAAGGTTTCTTCACACATGGCATTCGGAATAATCCATAGATTACTTATCTTTGAGGTCCTACCTTTTAGCTTCTTCCTAGTTGCTGAAACTGACTGGAGAACCTCAACCTTTTCCTTCTATGCTACTCGTTCCTACATAAACCACAACTACTGGCTGCTTCCTTTTCTTCCCCAAATTATTCTACACCATCTCAGAGACATCTTTTACCTTGGCACCATGGAGGGACACAGCAAATAGGACTCTCGCCTTCATGTTCTTTATTCCCTTTTGGTTGTTGTTACCTATCTAATTTTAAAACTGCAACAGAATCAAGTTGTCAAGTAAAATATAAATTTCAGAAGACAAATCCACATTGTAGTCTCAACTGTCTATTTGTTCAACTAAATGTAAACTGTGTGCAAATCACAACCAATTTCAATATCATGTCAGCTGCAAGTTGTTGAATATGGAACGTGCTATTCACCCAAGGTATAATTTGAGTTCATCCGAATGCTGGTCCGAACTGCATTTCCTCATTTGAAGGAGAAAATCACATTGCTGCATTCTTTAAATTTTGTCAATAAAATGCATTAAATAAAAAACAGATGCAAACTGTAACATTTTTGCTATTTATCATCCTTTACTCAACATGAAAGTAAGTGCAGTACATTTAACGACAGAATACAATCTTGACAAGAAATTTAGTTTCATAGTGTTATCAATCCATAAATTTCTTCCAAGGATGACACATAAAAGTGAGTTTTTCTTTAACACGTTCGTCATCCTTTTGACCTATCTAGAGCAATTCAAATTGCAAAATCATATCTTTTGAATATATGTTATCCAAATTCCTTCAGCCATTACACATAAAACAAAGCTGGCTAACTCATGTCACAAATGTCATAGTTGTAAGAAGCAACTTCTGATTGTCTAACAATTTCAGAACAATTAATTAATGTTAACTTCAGATCACAAAAGTTTAAGCGTAAAATCCAAATTATTATTTTTGTTTTATGCCCAAAATATGATCTATTAAACAATTCCATTTTTTCCCTGCACTACACAAAATGCCACTCTGCAAAACACTTTCAATTTTAAAATCATGAATTTTGGACAGAAAAATGCCAGTATTCAGGAAATGAAACACTTCTTTTGCATTCAGCATCCACATTCTGGCATATGTCATACAGCAAAAAATCAATTCTACTTTCAACTCCAAAACATTCTTTAACTTCCAGCTCAGAGAAGGAAACCCTCGAGAATGCAGGCGATATTTTCTATTTGACCACACTAATCATGTCACTGGCACATTTAAAGAAAAAGACCACATAATTCAGTTGGTACAAAGGAGAAATCTTGAAAACACCATAATTTGCCACTTTCTTGACAAGCTAGAGTCATAATTGGACAAGACCGTTGTTTTGAAAGGGAAAATTCAAATACTAGTAGTTTGGACCAATTATATTCGCACTTAGATGTCATGCAACATTCAGGTTTCTTCAAACAGAAATTGACAGATCAAAAACATAACAGAAGTTAAAATAACTTTGTCCACTAAACTCATAGGCCCCATTTTATGACACATTTCATTAGATTGAGCAGTTACTAAACGAAGTGCAGCATTACCACACAAGTTCTTTATATTTCACAAGATGCTAAAGAACAGAAAGAGACAGCACGAGCATTTAAAGCCAACATAAAAATCAGCAGTCTGGTACCTATCCTTCCAGAATGACATATCAAGAATTTTTGCTGCACCACTTTCATATTTCCTGAACCACACAGTCACCTTGTAGTTAATGATAAGGTTTTGATTATGTACCAAAACGTTTGGTAAGCTTGGTTTTCTGAAAACTTTCTCTTCAACCATTTCAAATTAATTATACAGACCTGAAGATCTGTCTGCTACCCTTTTACTTTCACAATGGTTTCATTTAGCAAACTTTGTTTGTCTAAACAAAAATACTCCAGATAAGGTGCAAAGAAGTACATCACCTGTAGTTTGCAAACGACTCAATTATCCAGCTTTTATATTGTACCAAAGAGACCCCTCGAGGTTCCAGTGCTTTGCATTTCACATTCCAAAATGATTCTGAACTGGCACTGCACTGGCCATACTTTGATTTATTTAAATTTGGAGCTACAATCACTTGAACAGAAGCATTAGAATCCACACACACGCCATCCCTCTCCTCTCCACCCCATCTCGCTCTCAAATCCTTTAAGCACCAGCACAGATTCATTCCTCAACCTTTGCCAATTTCTGTTGTACCTTTCAGTGGTTATAAAGTCCAGAACAGGATATGTCACTTTCATTGTGGTTTCACTAGCATTGCAAAGATTATCCTATTGCATATATAATCCAACGATCTGGCCATCAATTTAAATGTCCTCTTTGCACAACAACTTCAGTTTCACTGTCAATGACAGTACATCTCTAATACTAAATCTTTGCATCAAGGTGTTACATAAATTGCTATTTCCATAATTATGCTCTCCCACTTCACTATTTTTCATTTATCTATCTTATTTTTCATCAGTATTTAATATGATTCATCCCAACTACATCTGTTATGGCATAAAGGTAAAATCTCCACAGTCCCAGAGGACCACATGGCTCCTCTCTCATTTCAGACAGAGACAAACAACTGTTAGTGGTTTAACCTGAGGATCAGCAAGGGGCAAGGTTGAGAAGGTGGGACTATCCTGGTGACATCAAGCTGTATGGGAATTGAACCCTGCTGTTGGTGTCATGTTGCATTGCAAACCAGCCATCCAGTTAATTGAGCTAACAAGAACAAAAAACATTAAAACAAAAGAAACCGGAATAGCCATTTGGCCCACTGAAACCCCTCCATTATTTGATAAGGTCATTGCTGACCTAATGGTGATCTTAACTCCATTTTCCTGCCCGTCCCAAAACCTTGAACTCCCTCAGTAATCAAAAATCTAACTTGGTCTTGAATACATTTAACGATCCAGCTTTCAGCACGCTGTAGAAAAGAATTCAGACGATGTAAGACCAAGAGAAGAAAAATTCCTCATTTTTTCCCACAGTATTTAAACCTCGTTCCCATGGTTCTATATACCTCCATAAAAGAGAGCACAGAATCATATTGCTGTACAGCATGGAAAAAGACCCTTTGGTCCAACTCTTCCATGCAGATCAGATATTCTAAATTAATCTAGTCCAACTTGCCAGCATTTGGCCCATATCCCTCCAAAACCTTCCTATTCACGTACCCATGCAGATGCCTCTTAAATATTGTAATCGTACCAGGTTTAAAGTTTTGGCAAAGATCTGTAGCTCGGGTTGTGGATGAGGTTGTTGATTTGCTCGCCAAGCTGGCTTGTTTTTGTTCAGATGTTCTGTCACCATGCTAGGTGACATCATCAGTGGAGCCTCCGATGAAGCGATGTTATTCTACTCCGCTTGGAATTTATACTGTCCGGTCCCCATATTTAAATCCATACAGATCAACACCGGAAGTGACACTACTTACCACAACAGACTGGACAGTACAAATTCCAAGCTGAGTAGAATAATATTGCTTCATCGGAGGCTCCACTGATGATGTCACCTAGCGTGGCGACGAAACATGCGAACAAAAACAAGCCAGCTTGGCTAGCATATCAACAACCTAATCGTACCAGGCTCTACCACTTCCTCTGGCAGCTAATTTCAAAGACGCACCACCTTCTGCATGAAAAAGTTGCTCCTTAGGTCTCTTTTAAATCTTTCCCCTCTCACCTTAAACCTACACCCTCTAGTTCTGGACTCTCCTACCCTGGGGAAAAGACCTTGGCTACTCACCCTATCCATGCACCTCATGATTTTATAAACTTCTGTAAGGTCACCCCTCAGCCTCCAATGCTCCAGAGAAAATAGCCCCAGCCTATTCAGCCTCTCCCTATAGCTCAAACCCTCCAACCCTGGCAACATCCTTGTAAATCTTTTCTGAACCCTTTCACATTTCATAACATCCTTCCTATAGCAGGGAGACCTGAACTGAAGAGAAAGAATAGATTAGATAGACCCCATTTCTGAAGAAGGGTCCCAACCCGAAACGTCAACTTTCCTGCTCCTCTGATGCTGCCTGGCCTGCTGTGTTCCTCCAGCTCCATGCCGTGTAGACCTAAATTGAACAGTTTTCCAAAAGTGGCCTCACCAATGTTCTGTACAGCTGCTACATGACCTCCCAACTCAATGCATTGACCAATATAAGCAAGCATTCCAAACGCATTCTTCACAAACCTGTCTACCTATGACACTACTTTCAAGGAACTATGAACCTGCACTCTAAGGTCTCTTTGTTCAGCAACAGTTCGCAGGACCCTACCATTAAGTGTATAAGTCATGCCCTAATTTGCCTTTCCAAAATGCAGCACCTCACATTTATCTAAATTAAACTCCATCTGCCACTTCTCAGCCCATCAGCCCATCTGATCAAGGTCGCATTGTACTCCGAGGTAGCCTTCTTTGCTGTCCACTACACCACGAATTTTGGTGTCATTTGCAAATTTACTAAACATCCCTCCAATGTTCACATCCAAATCATTTATATAAAATGACAAAAAATAGTGAAGCCAGCACCGATCATTTTGGTACACTTCTGGTCACAAGCCTCCAGCCTGAAAAGCAACACTCCACTACTCACCCTCTGTCTCCTACCTTCAAGCCAGTTCTGTGTCCAAATGGCTAGTTCTCCATGTATTCCATGTGATCTAACCTTGTTAACTAGTCTACCATGCGGAACCTTGTCGAATGCCTTACTGATGTTCATATAGATCACGTCCACTGCTCTGCCCTCTTCGCTACTTCTTCAAAAAAATCTATGATCCTGGCACCACGGAGGCAACGTATCATCCTGGAGTCTCTCTCATGGCCACAGATCTATGCACCTGACTATCAAATTTCCAATTAATATTACTCTACTATGCTTTGTCCCTCCCTGTATTCAGCAGGGCCAGCCGTGGTGCCACTGCTCTGGCTGCTGCTATGCCGTCACCTGATGGGCCATCACCATCATCAGTATCCAAAACAGAATACTTGTTTGACAGGGAGACAGCCACAGGGGACTCATACACTGACTGCCTATGCTGTCTAGTGATCACCCATCTATCTTCCTGTACCTTGAGTATGACCACATTTCTTTAAATTCTATCTATGACACTCTCCACCATCTATGTGTTCCTTAGTGTCTCCAACTGCTGCTGAAGTTGATCCATTTGTTCAGTGAGCAGCTGAAGCTGGGTATACTTCCTGCAGATGTAATTATTAGGGATGCTGTCAGTTTCCAGGATTGACCACATCTTGCCGGAGGAACACAAAACCACACCAACTGACATGACTAATCCTCTTTTGGCTGTTAGTTTACTAGTTAAATTTTAATTAGCTACCTAACAACTAGTTATTACTTTCTAATAAATAGCACCCCCAACTTACTCACTATCTGAACTGTCTGTACTAACCAGAAGATGAACTAACAACACTAACCCTTTAAAAAGACTGAGACACACTCACCCTGTACTGCAGTGAGATTCCTTCATGCTCTTTGACATCTATCTTGTCAAGACCCCTCAGAATCTTATAAGTTTCAGTAAAATCACCTCTTATTCTTCAAAATTCCGATGATCATAGACTCAAATTGCTCAACCTTTCATAGAATCATTGAATCCCCATAGCGTAGAAGTAGGCCATTCGGCCCATCAAGTCCACCCCAACCATCTGAACAGCATCCCAACCAGACCCAGCCTCTTACCCTACCCCTGTAACCCTGTATTTACAATGGCAAACCCACCTAGTCTGCACATCCCTGGACACTATGGGCAATTTAGCACTGCCAATCCACCTAGTCTGCACATCTTTGGACTGTGGGAAGAAACTGGACCACCCAAAGGAAACCCACACAGACACAGGGAGAATGTGCAAACTCCACACAGACAGTTGCCCTGGTGCTGTGAGGCAGCAGGGTTAACCAATGAGCCACCGCGCCACCCTCCTCAGAAGAGAGCATTTCACTTCAGGAATCAGTCCAGTGAACCTTCTCTGAAATGTCAATGTCAGTACAAACCTTCTTAAGTAAAGAGACCAGACTACACATAGTACTCCAGGCATGATCTCACCAATGCCATGTACAGGTCTAGCAAGATTTTCCTACGTAATGTCTTTGAAATACCATTTCAGCTCTCAATACCCTCATTGAACGCATTTAAGGGATAACTGCTTGAGTGCAGAGTGAGTGTCAAACTGCTGGCAATAATCTGAAGAGGGTTTTACACAAAGGCAAGAGCTCATAATGGGTGTTAGTTAACAGACCACAACTTTCCCTCAGATACATCAATGACATTTCAACACCTGAATGAATTTCGGTATGTTAATGGTGTCAGTTGGGTAGCTTTGGTGAGCACAAAAGGATTTAAAAAGTCCCAGAGATATCTGGCTGATTTGGAAGAATATACATGCTAATGGCAAGGAAACTGCACTGTAATGTTCTCCAAAAATAAAAAAGGCAAGGAGCTGAATACGAGGGCTTAGCAGCTAAAAGAACCAGCATCAGCAGGCAGGCAGCCAAAGTTCCAGCACAAAGCTTTTAAGAGGCAGAAGGCATGAACACAGCTCATCAGCAACATCACTATCACTGTGGAAAGAGATTATTCTTTAGACGAAAAGCCTATATCCATCCACTCCTGAAATATGGCCATCCAGCAAGGTGTACAACAAGTCAACCATGGCGTAAGACGCTAAAGGCAATCCAGAAAAACAATAAAGCAGTGCACTAACTCTCCTGCATGATCTGCTCAAACTGGCAATTGTACTTAGCACAGAAAATCAATGTGTGCAAACCTTGAATTAGATAAATGCCAAATTTATGCAGTGACATTTTAAAATTGCTTTTTAATATAAAGCAGTGAAGGGAGGACAATATATTTAGAGAAAATATCAAGCTCAATCCAATTAATCTTAAAATTTTACTTTATGAGCGTGCTGCATTACCAAATTTTAATCCTTAAAGCAGGAGATTCAGGGAAAGTTCCATCCTGCCCAGCCTGACCAGGTCTTTCAGTTTCTCGGCTCAAGCACTGGAACACTACACGTGCATTGATAATACCTAAACCTAACCAACTATGCTATTTGGGAATCATCTTTCAGAAGAATTTTCAAAATACACTCTTCAATGGTGCAAAAGATTTACACAGTGATAAGCTAAGCCTCACAGCCCAAAGGATTCTGAGGTTTAACTGTCAATGTGTGCTCAATTAGCTCATTATAGGACGAGTACTGTAACTGGTTTCAGCCATCCTGCACTGGCCAGAGAGAAAACTGGCCAGGGTTCCTGCTCCCAACCAAAAAGCAGTGACCTCTTCTAGAAATATATCCATGCAGACATCAAGAAAGGACAGTACCCAATTCAGTTACAATGTCCAAAATTTTAACATCTTATCACAAATCATTCTTAAGATTTTATCACGAATACTGCCCATTTGGAAGGAGTACAGAAATAAACGTATTGGAACATATCCAGAACAAGGAATCAATGATTTCAGGTAACAGGACCCAGAAATGTACACGTTAATATTCAAAAGAGCATACAATTTTTACTGACCAGTATATTTTGCTACGAAAGAGCAGGAATAAATAGGTTTTTCATGTTGGCAGGATGTCTCGAGTGGTGTACCACAGGGATTTGTGCTGCAGCCTCAAGTCTTTACAATTTACATAAATGATTTGGATGAGTTGTGAAGAAGACAGAAGGAGCCTACAAAGGGATAGATAGATTAAGTGATTGGGCAAAGGTCTGGCAAATAGAGTACAGTGTGGGAAAATTTGTGGAATTCTCTATTTTGGCAGAAAAAAAGCATGCAATATAAATGGTGAGATGTTGAGGAGCTCGAAGATGCAGCAATAGCCTGGTACATGAATCAGAGAATTAGTATGCAGGTACAGCAAGTAATCAGGAAAGCTAGTAGAATATTATGCTTCATTGCATGGGGAATTGAATGCAAGTATAGGGAGAGTATGCTTCAGTTATATAGGGCATTGGCGAAACACATCTGGAGTACTGAGTGGCCTACTCTTGTTCCTTATTCCAATGTTACTATTTGACACAAGATTCCAAATATTTGTTTCTATCTTTTTTCCTGATAATCAAGGACAGAAACTCAAACATTTATGGAAGTCTATAATCGAGTAAATGTTGAAAAATATTGCAAAGAACTAAATATTTGTCACACCTGCAATATATTCTCTACAAGCAGATGAAAATTTGTAGTCTCTTGAATCTGGTGTTGAAGAACAGCATCACATTCAGCACATGAACAATGATGTGAATTAACAAATTACTTCAAGTATGAGATTCTACACTATGAGGAAATCATGATATATTAGCAAAGCTCAGTTTGTTATATAATTCTATTTTATCTGCATTTTTGATTGTTGGCAGAAATGGGAAAAACTATATTTTATAAAGAAAGGATTGTGGAAAGGATTACTGCTTTTAAAAATCAAGTTGCCTGACATTCATTGTAAAGGCTGCTCACACCGCAGTTTAGTCAAGCAGTGGAGGGGTATGTTTTATTGCAGATGACTCAACCAGGGAGCTGACAACAAATAGTTGACTGGTTTGTGGAATGGTGACTCGTTGTTGGTGACACCAATGAGACTGGGTTACAGGTAACTGAACAATTTGTGGACGTGAATGATTAGTCAGCAGCCACTGGACCTCCAGACCTGTAGAAAGCCTCCTGCAACTAAGTGAAAGTCTCTGGACAAGGAAGACCAAGGAGCAGCCAGTCCTGACAATAAAAAAAATCTGTGAACGCTGTGGACAGGGACCATTCAGCACCCTTCCCACTCTTTTTCTCCACCCATAAAATATGTTTTTTTCTATGTCTGTGTTGTCTGCATTTACATTATTTATGGGGGCGGGGGAGACAGCTAGTGTTTTAGTAGAATTATATGCAGACAGTTCATAATAGTTTACACGTTATCAATTTATTTGTAAGAAACGGTAATTCTTAAGTACAGAAAAATGGTCTGTGCTTTCTGTCAACCTGGCTCTAACAAACAAATAAATTGGGAAATTCTGTATACTCTTGTGACACTCCCACAAATAGCAGGACATGATTTCCAGCATGCTAGCCCAGTGAAGGGTAACAATGTTGAGGAGTAGGAAAACTCTTCTTTTGTTCCTCATTCAGTTTTGGGCAAAAGAGTGACATGCTTCACCTGGTCTCAGGAAAGTGGTCAAGAAGATCCCAGAGAGTCAAACCAGATTGAAAAAGGTATTGAAGTCTGGATCCATCTTCAAGTTGCAGAGCAATCCGAACCTAAAGAATCAATACGAAAAATTTCAGATATTTGCAAGTTACACTGATCATCCAAACCACAGAGACACAATCTTAAGAACTCCTTTGTCTGAAGCATTAAATGACACCTTTATGTGAATTTGGTTATTTTTTCCTTCTCACTTAAAACTGCAGATCAGTAGCAGTCCTACCTTAAAACTACAACCTTTCAACATGGGTGTGGGCTCTTTCCACTTCTTCTCAAAAAGGGAAAGATCCAATATACTGCCAGTAACAAGCCTCTCTATCAACTTACTCCCTTTACCAATTAGCCAAAAATCTAAACTCTAAATCTGGGAAAAGAAAATGAAACAGGAATGCCAACAAACATTCACAGCAGTACAATGTCACTGATCAAAGTTTCCACCACAAACCAGAACTAATCCTACCTGTCATTATCATTACAGAATCCCTAGCGTGGAAAGAGGCCATTTGGCCCATCAAGTTTGCACCGACCTTAGTCACTGATCATAGATCATAGTTTGCATAACCTCTTGCACATCCATCATTCCCCATCTTACTTCTTCCATTCATTCATTTACCCTGTCTGCCATGAATGTTTCGTTCTGCAACAGTGCCTCTATGAACTCCCTTGCCTCATCTGCTTACCTCATTTCAAGCCCAGCCTCAAAATCCACCTCTAATAACCTTTTAATTGCCTCCTTTAGCTCAGGGCCCACTTTCTCCAGTGGCTATTTCATACCTCAGGACATCTTTCTCCATTACGGGTGCTGGTTGAAAAAGCTATCAAAGATACATTTACTAAAATCAAATAATTAATAAAAATGTTATGACACACTTCCATGGAAAGTGGGATTTCAACCTGGACCTTCTAGCCCAACAGTAGGAACAACTCCACTGTCATAAGCCCCCCTTGTAGATACCTATTATAGTGTCATTCATTTCTTCGAAAATCAAGTTTTATCCTACACGAGAATGGTAGCATAGTGATAATTTTACAGGACTAGTGATTCAAAGGTACAGTCTACCGTCCAAGAGACAAGAATCTAAATCCCACCACAACAGCTGGTGGAATTTGACTCATGATTCTGGAATAGAAGCCAAATGATGACCATGAAACTACTTCCTGCATTACTGTAAAACTCATCTAGTTTTTTAATGTCCTTCAGGGTTAAAAAGATGCCAACCTTACTAAGTTTTGCCCATGCGACTCGACACCCGGAACCTGGGAACTAGCTTGCATCACATAATGTTATTTAATAAACATGGAGGACCAAAGTCACTGCAATAATCTTTAACTGATTACAAAAGCTGTTTGTGCTTCACTTAAAATCTGTTATTGTTGGGATAACCACCATCAGTTACAACAGTAAAGGCTAAGAAAACCACACACAAGGGAGTTCCTGGAAAAGCGGTCAGTTCAAGTTCTTCTGTGGCTGCCTCCAGGAGTAAACCAAAGTGCACTTTTACATTGGTAAGTATTACAGTTCAGACGGCTCCCTGATAACCCAAGTTTCTTCAGTTACAGACTATAAACACAATCCCTGGGCAGTGATCAATCAATCTCAGATGGAGCAACTGCGCTTGAGCTCCCAGATTCTGATTCAGTCATACCACTTGCACTTCCATATTGGAAGGTCCCGAGTCAAAGGCTTACTTCAGTAACCTGAGCAAGTAATCTAGATTGAGATTTTAATTGCGGGACTGGAGGAACGTCTAAATACTTCCTCAGTTCACACGAGATGCTACAGCACAACTCAAATAAGGTTGAGGTGTTTACTCAATATCTTGATGAATATTTATCTCTCAAAAGTATGTCAGAAGTTGTGACATCATAGTTCATAGATGACAGAATCGCTAGAGTGTGGAATCAGGCCCTTCAGCCCAACAAGTCCACACCGACCCTCACAGCATCCCACCCAGACCCCCCTAACCTACACATTCCTGAACACTACAGGCACTTTAGCATGGCAAATCCACCTAAACTGCACATCTTTAGACTGTGGCAGGAAACCCACACAGACACAGGAAGAATGTGCAAACTCCACAGACAGTCGCCCGAGGGTGGAATCAAACCCAGGTCCCTGGCACTGAGGCAGCAGTGCTAATCACTGAGCCACCATGCCACCCATTTTAGAATCATGTAAAATATAATATAAATGCAAGTTATTTATCTTGCTCACTGCCATTAACGTGGACCCTGTCGTATACAAGTCAACTGCAAAATTTTCCTACATTACTTTCAAATAAGCACTTCACTGACATTGAAACATTTAGTGGTGTTTCAAGGACATCCTTTGCTTACAACGTTTTTTACATTCACAGGATGTGAGTGTCATTGGCCAAGTCAGCCAATCCCTGATTGCCCAGAGGGCAGTTAAGAGTCAACCAGACAATTGCTGAGAGTCTGTAGTCCAGACTAGTAAGGATATCAGTTTCCTTTTCTAAAGGACATTAGTGAACCAAATGGATTTTTCTGACAATCGACAACAACTCCATGGTCATAATTAGACCCTGAAGTCCAGCAATCGGGTGATTTAGGGATGGGAAGTGGCAAACGACAAGTTTAGGATGCTGAAATTTAGAATCCTCAATTCTCTATCCCCAAGTTCTCCAGTGTCTGTTGCTGAAATTGCAGGTTAATGAGAACAGATGTTTTAGGCATCTCAATACAGACAATCTACACCTGAGCCCAAAGTTTGCAAGTGTCTTTTGATAGTCTGTTCACTTTACTACTTTAATTCCTGCTTACTGGCAATCTGCTAAAATGATGCGCAACATGGACTGAAACGGTGGACAGATCTCAGCATCTTAGAACCCCAGCAACATTGCAGAGAGGCTGCTAGCATCAAGTTCAGCTCAATAAACAGGAACAATTGGTCGTGTATTACATAACAAAGGCTAAAAGCTCAACAAATAAGGAGTAGTGTTAACATGCGTGGTCCAATGTGACTTATTAGATATGACAACCATCTCAACAGTTACTCTAATGTAGTCAAAGCACTGTTCATAACTGCTTGACAGAAACCTAAGACACTGCACCAAGTTAGGAGCTTTTTATAACTTCAAATATACACTTTATTCACAATCATTTAAAAGTACATACAAAGACTCTAAGGACTGTAAAGTCTTTGCAGAGAAAAGTAAAACATTGGATTTTTGACATTTCTCAGAGCTTTGCTACAGTTGCAAAACAGGCATTTTCTATTTACGCAAGAAACTATTTACATTCATTTGGAGGCACCGAGAGGGTCTGACAACTGAACAGACCCTTGTTATGCTTTGGCAGAAAGACCCTTAATGATGGTCTTTCCCCACTACGCCTTGGCGACTGCTGCCCCAAGCTTCAGTGTAGTCCTAGATGTTGAAGCGGGCCAGTCTGCAATACTCAGTCGAGGACAACTCTTTACACTGGAAGACAAATATGTTTAGGGCAGACCAATGAGTGTCCTTCAACAGTTTGATGGTCCTCCAGGCGCAGTTGATGTTTGTGTCTGTGCGTCCCAGGGGACAGCCCGTACAGCACAGGGTCCTGCATGACAGATGTGCTCGGAATGAACCTAGACAAAAATCACTGCATCTCTCTTCAGACCTTCTTTGCAATGGCACATTCCAGAATGGAGAAGTATGACAGTATCTTCAATTTAGGAGCTGTGCCTGGTGAATTCATTCAGGAGTTACAAAGTTTTAATTAAAGAGAAAAATGGCAAAGGTTAATGTTGAATGGTGAAAGCTATTGCATAAATATATACATTTACTGTACAATTAGTCACCTGCAGTGTGTCATTTTCTACCAGACTTGGTCAGATGCAGCTAAAACTATTATTATGTTATAGCCAAACCTATGCCTCGTCAGCAACTGCAATTGGGCAACAGTGACCTTGGACATTTTACTTCAGAAATTGTATTCTATATATGCATATCCAATAGAACTTATCCTAGCACATTAGACTTTATTTTCCCTTTAAGAGAGATTTTAAAAGGGATTCATTTTCTACGTATTTCCAACATCAGCTTTCATTGTTATTTCAAATTTCCAGCAGATTCTCTTTTTATGCTGCAATAAGGATAGTGAACCCGGGAAACTAGAAATTCCCCCAAAGTGAAAGTCGTATCCTTCAGAGTTTGGAATCACCAGGTCTATGGAGCAGTTTTACTCTTTACATGACATACTCACACCTCATCTGGAAATATTCATCGTTAATTATGAATGCTTAAAATGCCTCAGGTTTTCCCCTCACTTCAATGTTGTCAAAAATTGCTTCCTTGAATTAGGAGCAGAACTCAATTCAGAAAAGTACATTATTTGCTCTCGCTCTCTTCATTCTCAACTGAGTATGTAGTATGGTTGAGGGATCCTACACCGAATGTGTCAATAACAAGGGAGATTCAGGTTTTGTTGACACAGTCACTGTCAAATTTATTGCACATCCCTTATTGCTCTTAGGAAGGTGGTGTTATCTTCTTGAACCAGTGGAGTCCAACTGGTACAGGTACACACACAGAGGAAGGAAGTTTCAGGTTTTAACATAAGAACGTAAGAACTGCAGATGGACTGGGAAAATCAGGTTGGTAGCAGGGTGCAAGGAAAGGAATATGGCTTTTTGCAGCAGCTTGTGGTGGGGCACACTAGGGAACAGGCAATACTGGATTTAGTGTTGTGCAATGAGGCAGACTGATAAGGGAGCTTAAGGTGAAGGAACTCTTAGGAGGCAGTGATCATAATATGATTGAATTTACTCTGCAATTTGAGAGGGAGAAGATAGAATCAGAGGTAACAGTATTACAGCTGAATAAAGGCAACTACAGAGGCATAGGGAGGACCTGGACAGAACTGACTGGGAGAGGATCCTAGCAGCAAAGACAGTGGAACAGAGAAGGCAGGAATTTCTGGGAGTAATTCAGGAGACACAGCAAAAAGTCATCTCGAGGAAAATACTCATACTAAAGGGAAGACGAGACAACCATGGCTGACAAGGGAAGTCAGGACAGCATAAAAGCAAAAGAGAAAGCATACAATGTGGCGAAGGGCACTGGGAAGCCAAAGGATTGGGAAGCTTACAAAAACCAACTGAGGGCAACAAAAAAAAATAAGGAAGGAGAAGATTAAATACGAAGGTAAGCTAGCCAGTAATATAAAGGAAGACTATAAGAGTTTCTTTAGATATATAAAGGGCAAAAGACAGGCAAGTTTGGACTTTGGACTGCTGGAAAATGAAGCTGAAGATAGTAGTGGGGAACAAGGAAATGGTTGTGGAACTGAATAATTATTTCGCATCAGTCTTCACGATGGAAGACATGAGTAACATCCCAAAAATTTGAGAGAGACAGTGGGCAGACCGGAGTACGGTGATCATTACCAAGGAGAAGGTGCGAGAAAAACTGAATGGCTTGAAGGTGGATAACTCACCTGGATCCGATGTACTACACCTCAGAGTTCTAAAGGAGATAGCTGAAGAGAAAGCGGAGGCGTTAGTGGTGATCTTTCAGGAATCGCTAGAGTCAGGGAGGGTCCCAGAGGACTGGAAAAATCGCTAACATGACACCCCTGTTTAAAAAGAGAGTAAGGCAAAAGACGGAAAGTTACAGGCTGATTAGCTTAACCTCGGTCATGGGTAAGATGTTAGAGTCAATTGTGAAGGATGACATTTCTGAATACTTGGAAATGTATAGAAAAAAGGGCAAAGTCAGCATGGCTTCATGAAGGGGAGGTGATGCCTGACGAATCTGTTCGTGTTCTTTGGGGAAGTAACATGCAGGTTAGACCAAGAAGAGCCAATGGATGTTATCTACCTTGACTTCAAGAAGGCCGCTGACAAGGCGCCGCACAGGAACCGCTGAGTAACATAAGGGCCCATGGTCTTAGAGGGAAGGTACTAGTATGGATAGAAGATTGGTTGTCTGGCAGAAGGCAGAGAGTGGGGATAAAAGGGTCTTTCTCAGGATGGCAGGTGGGGACAAGTGGTGTTCCGCAAAGGTTAGTGTTGGGACCACAACTTTTCACTCTGTACATTAATGATCTAGATGTGAGGAACTGTGAGCATTCTGGCTATGTTTGCTGATGATACAAAGATAGGTAGAGGGACAAGTAGTATTGAAGAGGTGGGGAAGCTGCAGAAGGATTTGGACAGGTTAGCAGAGTAGGCAAAGAAGTGGCAGATGCAGTACAACATGGGAAAGTGTGATGTCATGCACTTTGGTAAGATGAATAGAGGCAAGGACTATTTTCTAAATGGGGAGAAAATTCAGAAATCTGAAGTGCAAACAGACTTGGGAGTTCTAGTCCAGGATTCTCTCAAGGTAAACTTGCAGGAAGAGTCAGTATTTAGGAAGGCAAATGCAATGTTGGCAATTATTTTGAGAGGACTTGAATATAAAAGCAGGGATGTACTTCTGAACCTCTAGAAGCCTCTGATCAGGCCACATCTGGAGTATTGTGCGCAGTTTTGGGCGCCATATCTCAGGAGGAAATATACTGACCAGGTTTGGTGGAGGTTCAAGAGAATGGTGCCACGAATGAAAAGCTTAACATATGAGGAACGTTTGTGGACTCTGGGTCTATAATCAATGGAGTTTAGGAGGATGAAGGGGGATCTAACTGAAACTTACACAGAATACTGAATGTCTGGACAAAGTGGATGTTGGGAAAATATTTCCATTGGTAGGAGAGACTAGGAGACAAGGCACAGCGTTAGAGTAAAGGGAAGACCTTTTAGAATGGAGATAAGGAGAAACTTCTTCAGCCAGAGAGTGCGGAATCTGTGGAACTCACTGCCTCAGAAGCCTGTGGAGGCCAGGTGATTGAGTACATTTAAGACAGAGATAGATAGGTTTTTGAATGTCAAAGGGATCTAGGGTTATGGGGAGAAAGCAGGAGAATGGGGTTGAGAAACTTATCAGCCATGCTTGAACAGCAAAGCAGACTCAATGGGCTGAATGGCCTAATTTCTGCTCCTATGTCTTATAGTCTTATGGTCTACCTAAGAGTAGGAGTAGGCAAATCAACCCCTGGAGCCTGCACTGCTTGAATAGGATCACGGCTGATCTCTTCTCAGCCTTAATTCACTTCCCTGCCAACTCCCCATAACCCTTCAGACTTATTACTAATGAAAACTTTATCTATCTCCTCCTTAAATATACTCAGTGTCCTGGCATTCACTGCACACTAGCAAAGTAAATTCCGCAAATTCAATGCTCTTTGAGATGAGTAATTTCTCATCTCTGCTTTAAATCTGCTACCCTTCTGCCCTAAAAACAATGACCTCTCATTCTAGAATGCCCCACAGGAGGAAACATCCTCTCACATCTACTTTGTCAATCCCCTTTAGCATATTACATACCTCAATTAAATCTCGTCTTATTTTTCTAAACTCTAGAGAGTACAAGCCTAAACTGCTCAATTTTGGTTTATAAGACAAATTCTCACTTCTCAATTAAATCTAGTGAGTCTCTTCTGAACTGTCTCCAATGTAATCACATCCTTCCTTCAGTAAGGGGACGTATGGTGGTATTTCAAATGAGCTTGCTGTTCACCTTCCCCGGTCAAAATTCTGGAAACTATTAAATGGGAAAATCCCAAGTGTGAGCAAACATGTATGGCATGGCACATCAACGTACCAGCACCAACATCACAACTAGAATTTCAGGAAAGTGCAACGGAAGGATAACATTTCCAATTTGATGAGGGGAAAGACTTAAAAGTGACCTGAGGGGCAACTTTTTCACACAGAGAGTAGTGCATATATGGAATGAGCTGCCAGAAGCAGCAGTGGAGGCAGGTACAATTACAACACTTAAAAGACAATTGGACAGGTACATGGACAGGAAAGGTTCAGAGGGATAAGAGCCAAACACAGGCAAATGGAACTCGTTTGGTTTAAGAACCATTTTCAAATGTTGGTTGGCATGGATAAGTTGGGCCGAAGGGCCTTCTTCCATGTTGTATACTCCTATGAGTCTAAGTGCTCTGCAGATGTTTCTCACAAGGATTTCTGTAACATTTTAATAATAGGGACTATACCCATCATACTGTGCTGTACCATGTCATGCCAAGTTCATTTGCCTAACAGTACTTTTATCGATTTTGTCCTTACAAAATCAGGAAGTTTTACAGTGAGCATTTTGAGTAGCATAATGTGATGTTCTGGTGGTTGGAGTCATTAAAAATGAAGAATCTTGTATGCTATGCTTCAATATACATTAAATATACTGGATTGTAAATTATGATACCAGTGTGTCCTAATAATATCAAGACATTAAATGGTGCACGATGCAACATACTTGAACAGGCACATAAATCAATTTTAAAAGTTCATCATGCAAGTTTCATCTGTTAAAACTGCAGAATTGTAGTATTTGAAGAAAGAGGGAGTATAACAATTTAAAATAATACCAAGTAAAAGGCACCAAATATGTTCTGCTACTGTTAATAAATGGTTCAATTGAAATAAAGGTTCATAATATTGATTGCATACATTTTCCTTCTGATAATGTAAAAAGTTTTAACAATTACTCAAGAATGTCATCAAGTTGTATTATATTTGAGTAACACACGTACTTTTGAAAGATTGAAAGCGAGAAATACCGCCCATATTCTCAGAAGCTGTGCACCTGACACATTGTTACATTCCATTCTGTGAGTATCTATGAGAGCCCAGAACACTACACAGCAAACAATCTGTTACAAACAGATATGGAGATATGAAGAGAAAAAAAATATACTTTTCTGGAAACCAGAAATTAGTTTGTCCTGGGCTATTAATAAGAAGCTGCTTTTGAAAACAAAAAGCAGTGTTTATCGAAAAGAATGATTCAGGCAACAATAAAGGATCCTCTTCATTAGTCTCTCTCAAAATGTCCATGACATATCAAAATACATTGGGCCTAGAATTCCTTTCCAAGTGGTTCTTTCATGGGATTATAACCCCATAGCTCATCTTATTCCTGGCAGGTTTAAAGTTTGAAATTATACTCAAAGTCCAATTCCAGACCCTACATCAATTTTACTGGTTATTAATGTTTGATTCAAATATTTTGCATTATCCATAGCCTCAAAACAGCAATGCCTTGTCACCCTCATTTCCGTGCACTAGTTAAGAAAGTAAAATGTATTTGGTGCATTCTACTTGTGTTCTTTTGTACTAATCTCCCCTTTTCTACACAATCCACAATTCTAAGGTGGATTCCTTTCTGCTTTTAGAAATGCTTGTATTTTCTACCTGTTGGAACCACACCAAGTTCTAGTCCCTTGAAGTCAAGGAGTAGTGTGCTCGCAACTTTATCCGAATTGGCAAAGAAAATATACTTTAGAAACCTGCTAAAAGATGACTACCAAAAAAATCTATCATAGCTCACACATTAGAACACTTGGATATATCTGTATTTTACAGCTGCAGAATGATCTATTAGTTCTGACAAAACTGAAAAGATTCAATATGCAACTTTTCCTCCCTTCATAAATGCAGAAACTTAACTGGACATCCAGTCATCAGCTCATGTTTTGCTTCGAGCATGCACAGCTTGCACAATACAGAGTACAATTTAGGTTATTAAACCTACCATTTATCCAAACAATTGTCCAACTGACTCAGGACATGTATCTAGTAAATAACCTCACTGCTGCATTTCAAAGTTTCTTCAGCTGTGCCAGCATTTTGGGAAACCAGCAGATTCCAACTGCCAAAGTCCAAAGCCCATCCAAGACATAGAATGCAGCATAACCCGCACGTACAAGAAGGATTACTGATACTAGATAATTTTTCCATAATGCTAATCTACAACGTACTTTTCAACTACAAGTTACTAATGGAGTCACTGCACAAGTAAGTGAGATTCCTCAAATAAATAAGCTAGAATTTAAAGTCAGAAATATTTCAAAGGTTAGCAAGTTGCACTGACAAGAGAAGCTGAAGGATGTTGCCTCCATTTCCCTTCAATTCATAGCTCAAGGATGAAAAATAAAATTACTCTCATGATTGTATCAATGTACAAGATAGCTTGGGAAAAACTACCCATTCCACGTGGGGCCAACGGTTGGGGAAAGAGAAAAGCTATGTGAACATCTTGTAAAAGTATGACAGAGACTGGAAAATGACAAAACAATTCAAGTTCAGTAGGTAATCGGGAAGGCAAATGAAATGTCATCTTTATTTCAAAGGGAATAGAGTACAGAAATAGGGAGGTTTTGTTAAAACTATACAAGGTTCTAGTTAGACCATTGCTAGAACACTGAACAGTTTTGGACACCTTAACTAAAGATGATGTACTGGCATTACAGGCAACCCAGAGATGGATCACTAGGCTGCCATAGCAAACTTATTATTAACTCACACCTATGAGACCAGTAGGTGCCAGTTGATCAAATATTTCAGTTGATCAAGAGGTCCACATAATCTGTGGAAAAACACACTAATAGAAACGGAAAGCAGGGATATACATATCACTGTTATATTTCATTTACTGCATAAATCACTTAAATAATAACGCAATTTTGCCTTAAATAAAACTTACCAGCAGACAGTTTTCTTACGTGCACCATCAACTGACTATTCAGACATTGCAGAGATCGCGATAATACAGTGAACTTCCAGGATTTGAGGTACATAATTTTTGCCAGTTTATTGAGAATGCCATTTCAAATAAAGTCTGCTGTACTACGTGTGGAGGAACTGTCTTAATGAGAAGAGGTTAAGCAAGTTAAGCCTGCATTCATTGGAATACAGAAGAATGAGAGGTGTCCTTATTAAAACATACAAGCTTCTGACAGGACTTGACAGGGTAGTTGAGGAAAGATTGTTTTCCCCTTGTGGGAGAGTCTAGGACCAGACAGCATAATCTCACAGACTAAGGGGACCACATTTAAGACAGAGATGACGAGGAATTTCTTCTCTGAAATCCTTACCACAGAGGGTTGTCAAGGCTGAGTCATTAAGCATACTGAGGCTGTGATAGATTTTTAATTAAAATGGGAATTAAGGGTTACGGAGAAAAGAAAGGAACGTGGAATTGAAGAATCAGCCACTATCTCATTGAAAGACAGGACAAACTCGAATAACTGAATAGCCTACTTCCGCTTTATATTTTATGGTCTTAAACTATGGAGCATTACTTCAGGGTGGCGACCCTTTGAATCCCATCATACTATGACACCACCTTGTGCTACCTATATGAAACAAATACATATTAGTCACTGAAGAAAAATAAAAAGTATCGCCACCACATATTCAATGGATCATGTCTCTCTAATAACTTTTAATTTAGACATAGATATTTGAACCTTCTTCATTCAAATCTACGTTTTCCAAACAATTACAAGGTTCCTGTCTGAAAGCAATTTCACTTCGCTCTAGGAAGGGAAACATGTTGTGCAGATGTCCTGCATTATTATCCTTTCCCCAAGAAAGTAAATATATTAGATGCTCTTCTTGACATAATCCAGACAGAACAGTGTTTACAGAATCTTTTCATTTCATAATACGAAAACCATATGGAAGTGAGGTTTTATACCATAAAACAATTGTCAATGGTTACATTTAATATCACAGACAAGTTGCAAGTTGTGGTTAAATTGATGTAAATATGAAGAGATTTAACCAAACGTATATGTAGTTTTAACAGTCTTTGTACCAAGGATAGGCATTACCCCATGTGTCCACACCTCTTCACCGAGAAATGAAGCTTCTTAGATCTTCCAGCATAAAATCTTATGGATTCAGAAAAATTAAACACTTGCTGGCTTTAGAAATCCAAGTCCCACCCCCATTTTTAACAATCATGTTCAATGTTAAAAATGCAGAGGACAATTTTACAAATAATAAGTTAAATTCGAATAGCAGTTAGCACAACAGGAAATCCAATAAGAACTTGAATAACAGGAGCAAGAGTACACTATAACTTCCATCAAACATGCTCCACCGTTCAGAATAATTAGGGTTGATCTTGTGCTTCTACTCCATTTACCTACCCACTCCCCATTTCCCTTGATTCCCAAAGACTCCAAAATCCAGCAATCTTAACTATGAATATATTCATTGATCACCCACTCCCCTCCAAGTAAGAGAAATCCGAAGAGTCCCAAACCTTCAAGTGAAGAAATTTCTCATCTCTTTATTTCATTGGCGAGATTTAATAAGTCTGAAATTAAAGTCCAATCTCAGTAGTAGTGACAATGAAACCATGATTGATTGTCACAAAAATGCTGAAGTTTCGCTGAAGTTCTTTAGAGAAGGTAAACGGCCATCTTCATATCGTCTGGCTGACATGTGACTCCAGATCCACAGCAATATGACAGACTCTTAAACACCGTTTGAAATGGTCCAGCAAGCCTCTCACTTGTATTAAACTACTACAGAAATGTCAATAAAAATGAAGCTAGATGGACCTCCCAGCATTGACATAGGCATCTTAACCAACACCTGGGAGGCTTGTGCCAATGCTGGAGGGCTGTCCCGCAGACTAGTTAAGCAACAGCCTGACAGAGACTCATGGAATCATACCTTGAGTAACCACTGCAGAGTTTTGTGGAGATGGGGACATGACGTCTTGTCTCCATATTAAGGACACCCTACATGTTGTGTGACACTGCCACTGAGCTAAGTGGGTTGATTTCAAACGTATCTAGTAACAGAGCTGAGCAACCATGTCCAACTGTGGGACATCAGCAGTAACAAAACTGTACATAAACACTATATGAAACCTCATAGCCTGGCATATCCTGAACTCTTTGCAGAAGCATCAAGCCGGGAAGTAGGAGAACCAGACCTGCATGAGGAGTCAACCTAGTAAAGCTGCAACACAAAACTATTTCCATGAAAAACAACTGAAGCAGAATGCAACAGGTTGAGACAAGCATCCCAACAATCAACAGATTTTATCAAAGTTCTCCTGTTCTGCCACATCCAGTTCTGAATGGTGGCGGACACTTAAACAACAACTACTGAAGAGTAGTAAGGGCGTGGAATGCCCTGCCTGCAAAAATAGTAGACTCGCCCACTTTAAGGGCATTTAAATGGTCATTGGATAAATATATGGATGATAATGGAATAGTTTAGGTTAGATGGGCTTCAGATTGGTTTCACAGGTCGGCGCAACATCGAGGGCCGAAGGGCCTGTACTGCGCTGTAATGTTCTATGTTCTATGGTCTACGAGATGGCTCCACAAATATTCCCAGAACATCAGTGCCAGTCAAGGATGAAGTATCTACAATTATCACTGTCAAAAACTATCTAATCGATGATCCATATCAGCTTCCGCCTGAGGTCCCCAACATCACGTGACAATCCAATTCACTCCATTTGATACCGAGAAAAGCATAAAGCATCTGGACTTTGATAGACTATAGACCCTAACAACATTCCAGTAATGATACCACTGAGCCACAGAAAAGCTATGACACAGAAAGAAGCCATTCAGCCCATTGTATCTTTTCCAGTGGAAAAAATTAAAGAGATACTATAATCCCAGCTGATATTACTTATGGACAAGTTATATCCCAGACTGAAAGCTAGCTTGACAGATCCTTAACAGATTTTGTTTCGGTTTTAACAAGGTGGTCTCTCACTGAAACATAAGCACGCAACATTACAGATTTGGTTTTAACAGAAAAGCAGATGCTTATTTCACAAAAGAAACAAAGATAAATAGGATAAACCCATACCACTTACATATTACACAAATTTCGAGATTTTGAAAAACATGTTTTTTTAAATTCATTCATGGGATCTGAGCATCATTTGCTGCCCCTCACTACTCGTTCAGAGGTAATTAAGAGTCAAGCACATTGCTGTGGGTCTGAAGTCAAATGTAAGCAAGACCAAGTAAGGATGGCAGATTTCCATCCTTCAAGGACATTAGAGAACAAGACAGGCTTTTACAATAATCAACAGTGGTTACACGGTCATCAATTAGGTTTGCGTGTTTATTCCAGGTCTTTTATTTTTGTATTCAAATGCCACCATTCAAACCTATGTCTCCAGATATTTAAGGCTTTTGAGGATAAGATGCAGTGGAAATATAAAAAAAAAATTTAACACACACAGAGAAGTAATGACTTTGACCTCACTATCCAAGAAGTGGAGACAACTGGGGAGGTGATGGCCTAGTTGTATTACTTCTAGACTATTAATCTAGAAACCCTGGTAATGTTCTGGGTTTGAATCTCACCACAGTAGATGGTGGAATATGAATCCAATACAAATCTGGAATTAAGAGTCTACTGATGACTGTGAAACCATTATCAATTGTCAGAAAAACCCATCTCGTCGACAAATGTCCTTTAGGGAAGGGAACTGCCGTCCTTGCCAGGTCTGACCTCCATGTGATTCCACACCCACAGCAACATGGTTGACTCTTAACTGTCCTCTGGGCAATTAGGGATTGGCAATAAATGTTGGCCTAGCTAGCAATGCCCATGTCCTGTGAATAAATTTTAAAAAAACAGTGATTTTCAAAAGGAAATTGAAAAGGTATTTGAGGGAATACAATTACAGGGATCAAGCCACAGTGTGAGACTACAGTTTGCTCAACACACAGCCAGCATGGATTCGACAGACTAAATTCCCACCTCCTGTTTTTAATGATTCTACAAATCTAGTTGTGGACTGGCCCCAAGTGATCAAAAACTGACTGGTAAGTATTAGTCACATCAGAACTTCAATAAATATTTTGCTCAATTGCCATTTGACATACAGAATCAACTTCTAGTAAGTTCTATGTATGGCATTTGGACAAGATTATTCTAATCAACATGAGTTTGCACACAAAAGGAAATGGAAAGTTTTATAGTTACATAATTTCCAAACAGGCTCAATTTTGTTCATGCAACACACAATTTGTTTCATTTGGATTAATACAAATATTTGATGTACTACAAAGGATTAAATTCATCCTGTTCCTCAGGTTCTAATTAATATTAATGAAATATCCCTTTTTACTCCTCAATGACCAAGACATGCCAATATCATAAATGCGATTCATCCACCTTCATACAAGTGTTTTCATATTCCGTTATCTGCTAAGATAGCGTATCAGCAGAACAATGGCCAAAAACTTATTACTTGCAGAAAATCAAAATATTATACTGTATATATCTATTTCCGGTGGACAGAAAATATACTGTATTCGAATGCCTTTTTTCAAAATAAGAACAATTCTAAACTAACATCTTTAAATGAATTACATTCTTACAATTTTCTTTTTTAAACAAGTATTTTATGACTATTTTTAGATGATAGAAGAAATGCCAGAAGAGCCTCAGATATTTTTAAGATAATGGCCTGGATTATGCTATAGTAATGACCATGAACTTGTCAGCATCACCGTCATTACTTCACTGAAACTGACAGCAACTTTGGAAGTCTCCACATGCACAGAATGCCGTGGAAATCCAGAAGTTATCGTCAGTTTTTATTTTGTACTCATACATAAAGTGAGCTGTTGAAGTATCCATAGACTGTATTCTCCAGTGTAATTAAGATATGATGAAAACTTTCACCTCTACGCTGTTAGTCTCATTGTAAAAACTCTTGCAAGAGAGTTGCGTCTTGTTCAACGTGGTGTAACTAGGTTTTTCACTTCATGCGGACTTCAGAATTACTGCCAAACCCCTTTACTGACACTGACAAGTTAATATTACACCTGTGGAATGTTAAAAGTTTGCCATCATCATTTTCTTTCAGTTTTCACTGCCTTTTACTTGGAGTCGCAACAATGCTATTTGACCTTCCTGCTCAGTCACCTATTCATCTTATGATTCAAGTCTCTCAACATCCCTTTCAATCTAGTCTGTCTGTTGTTCTTTCTGGCACTCCTATATGTATCATCGCCACACCACATGTCACCTGTCTCCCTCTACCGCTGCAAAGATAACCATACCATTTCACTCTCTCCTTAAATACTTTCTTAAATGCCCTCACAATCTTCACTGTCTATACCGGCCTGTAATTCAAATTTCTACATAAGGATCTTTTTTTTAAAAAACCTACATCAAGTATATTTTTCTTTTCTTTAGCATCTATCTTAATAGTGGTTTATTTTGCCTTATGAAATTTTTAATTAAAAAAGTGAAGGGATTCCATGGATTTATAATTCTGGTTTGCTATCCCCGAGAATACCTACACTTGCTAATTTAAACTTCCATCAGGGAAGGGAAAAGTCCTGATGGGGATTGCTAAATCTTTGTGGATAGTTTTCATTAACATCAGTGGCAAGCTCCCTTGTTTTCTTATTGACTGCAAAACTCGGGTCATTATACAGAAATATATAATTGAACAACTGGCGTAACAGCATGTTGCAGCACAAATCAGGCCATTCAGTCCTTCAAGACCTATAGGAGTATTCATTTTACACTGAATCACTGAATCTCATTTCATTTTTTTGGTGCCTCTCCACATTCTTTTAAATATATAATGTCCAATTAATGAATTCCATTTTTTCAAGGGAGCGCTTCAACAATCATCTCAGCATTCCATGTTTTAACCATTTCCTGCGCAAAGAATCTTTCTAACATTCCCCCATCAAGTCTTTTTTTGGACTTTCTTAAA
>NC_063354.1:8037567-8082458 GCF_021869965.1 Rhincodon typus
TCTATGTAGTGCAGGAGCGTGATCATGCGGTAATAGTTAATTTTGTGGGTAATAAAGTTAATTATGTCAACCTTCAGAGTTCTACTCCCTCCATTAACTGAAAAACAATTGACTTTGGAGACAGGCTTGTTTGCACAAACCTGTTACTTCCAAACCACAATTTAAGATCCCAAGGAAACAAATGTATAAAATAGCTTAAAACTAAGAGAGAATAGGGGAAAATAAAATAAGTGCAGAAAGGTTATTATGGTACCATTCTGATAATTTGACTGGATTTATTATCATAATACTGGCTGATCATTCATGGGTAATAGGACAAAGACCCCAGTACAGTCTTCATAGTAAAAGAAGTTACAATGCAGGAGATAAAAAAAAGCACAGATTGAAATTCAATCTTCATTTGTAAAGTCATATATTGTTATTATTTGTCTATGCAACTGCTACAGATTCCTTTATCTGCATTTATAATAAAAACTACATAAATGTACAAACACTAATTCCAATGGTGACAACAAACTACCACATAGTGGAATGTAGGAACTGCAGATGCTGGAGAATCTGAGATAACAAGGTGTGGAGCTGGAAGAACACAGCAGGCCAAGCAGCATCAGAGGAGCAGGAAAGCTGACGTTTTGGTTCTGGACCCTTCCCGAAACGTCAATTTTCCTGCTCCTCTGATGCTGCTTGGCTTGCTGTGTTCATCCAGCTCTACACCTTGTTATCTCACATAGTGGAATGTTTTGATTCCAGAGTGGTAAACTTACATTTCCGTTATTAATATGGAAATGAGAATTTAAAAGTAAAAGTAAACAGCAAGCGCCCACATGTGAAATATGTTTAATATTAAATAAAATTAGGATTTGTTTTAGAATCAAAACATGTGATTTGAATAAGTTTTAGCACTGCATTATCAATCTCATAGTCTAGCAATAAAACAAGACCACCAAAGATCCTGAAATGTTATGATATCATAACTTGTATCTTAATATCATTTCAGGAAAGAATCTACCATACCTACTCAATTTGGTCTACATGGGGCTTTGATTCCACAAAGTTTTGGTGATTTCTAATGCCCTCAGGACAAGAAAATGTTGCCTTGCTGGTGATGCCCCAATCAAAATTAAACCCAAAACACCAACTGGAACTATGATGTTTCACTGTGACTTGTGCTTCAATTTGTTCACAGAGTTCTACAAATGTCATTTAGACTGTAATCATAGTATGTTGTTGACCTTCACTAATTATCACTGTATCCATATTCTGGGCTGCAACACACAGTTTCACAATACTGTCCCCAACGGTATTTTGTATGCTTTTTATTTGGCATGAATTTAACTTATATCAATCCCTGTTCACAGTTAAAAAGAAATTGACCAATTGTCTTAGTGACCTTTGGCTCCAGCACATTCTGGGGAGAAAAAAAACACAGGGAATGGTACAACTTCCAAACTCATTAACAAAGCTTTCATTTTTAAAAAGCAGGTGTCCAATTCAAATGGATTGTATAGGTATCTGGCACAAGTACACAGCCATTACAGACTTCAAAGTCAACATTACTAGGTTATCACCAACATGTTCAAAGTGTATACAATGCCAACGATGAATGTTTCAACTTTTATGCAGATAAAGGCTTGAGCTAAGTGTAATGTAAAGCTTCCCCTACATTTCTACTGTTCCTCAGAAAAATACTTTAATTCTAACTTAAGGAAAAAATCATAGAACTATTTGCCATTTCCTGAAATTAAACTGATAGAGTTAGTGAAAATATCACTAAATAATGGAGAATTCTACACCGAACCAAAACAGAAATTGTTGGCAAAACTCAGCAGGTCTGGCAGCATCTGTAGAAGAAAATAGAGTTAACATTTCAAGTTCTGTAACTCTTCATCGGGAAGAATGTTGTAAAATCACACCTTGTACAATTTGTAATCTGATGAAGAGTCATTGGACTCAAAATGTTAACTCTGCTTTCTTCCCACAGATGCTGCCAAACCTGCTGAATTTCACCAGCAATTTCTGTTTTTGTTTCAGAAACTCCAGCATCTGTAATACTTTGTTTTATCTCATTTAGGAACCATAAGACACAGCAAACTTTGTTTTAACCGACACCTTATGAAACAGCATTCTTGACAAAACAGGAAAAATTAAATACCTTGAATACCATGAAGTTTACTGCAGTATTCTGTCCAAATTTTATAGTTTTTAAAATTTATTTACTTCAGTGTAAATATACTTCCATTCAATTGAATGGCCACATGAAATATCAACAGTTGACTCAATTTCAAGTCAATTTCTCCACAAATACTGCCATCTACCATAATGTTCGAGTAGTCGGTTGAGGGTGTGAGTGAGAAGGTTCTCTGTCGGTGAGTTCTGTTTAACGCAAAGTTACACTCTTATTTAAGTGATTAATGCTATAAATAAAATGCAACAGTGATGTGCACACCTCCTGCATTACATTACTTAATGTGTGCTTTTACATTGATTATGTGGACTTCTTGACTATCTGGAATGTCTGATGAACCACCTGATCCCACAGGTGCCTGTTAATAAGAAGTGTGTTGTACTTAAATTCAGTACCTGGACTTTAGGGGCTAAATATTAACCCATACCATAGTAACAGCTGGTAGAGGAGGGGAGATATTAAACAGTTAAAGGAAATTCAATCCCAACATAGCAGTGGATATCAAGGCATCAGAGTATCCTGCCTTGAAGATGACTCCTACAGTGCAAGTTGATTTAAAATTTAACTGCTCCTTCCATTGATCCAACTGTTCCTGACTTCAGTTCCATTCTGACCTACCAGGGAATGTCTTGAAGGTTGTCTGGCTACAGTCTTCCTCTACTGGTTTCCCTCCAGTTCATTTGACAGCCATCCACTTGGTAGACTGACAAACAGGAGACAGAAATTTCTCTTACTAACATTGGTAACATAATTGTATGCTTATTTTTGCTATTGCTTCAAATTTTGTCATCATTCGTACTCTCTTCACCTCCCTGTAAAAGTCAGGGCACATGTAACTATGGACTACTGTCCAGAGCATTTGTGCTACTAACTCCATTTTCTGTTCACCAGTGGCAGACCTGCAGACACAAGTAAAACTACAGATAGCGGATTTAGTAACATATATGTCAGAAGCAAGTTTTCAGCATCCTGGAAGCCAAACTAAATAAATAATACATCAGTGACCAGAGAGACATGCATCTCATTGTTGTAGGCTATATTTACACCATGAGCTTTTTAATTGAGTATGATGATGTGATAAAGCATGTTGTTAAACCATTTACACAGATTGTTTACACAAAAGGTTGTTAAAGCAAACCAAATATGTCACTAAGCTGCATTGGAATTTTACACCTCTTGATTAGCAGTACACACAGATTTCATTCTATTCCGTTTATCTCCTTTCAATTCAAATCCTGGCAAGCACAATTCTTACATTCTTTTGTAAAAGTTCACAGGCCTTCAGCCAAACTTATGACTAAATAAAATTACAAACTTCAGGAGAGGAATCAAAAGTTACTGGGAAAGTGAATGAGAGGAATGTCAGATCAGCCATGATCCTAACAAATGACGAAGCAAGGTCAAGGGGCTGAATGGCGTACATCAGTTCCTATTTCTTATGGTCTTGTGTCAAAGTTGATAGTTCTTAAATATCTTCAATTTTTAAATTTTATATTTCAGTGATAGAATTCATGTACTCACAGTCACGATTCTATGTAAAATAAACTAATTTGATTAAAAGTGGTGGCATAGTGGCAATATGACTGGACTGGTAATCCAGAGGCCCAGGCCAATGCTTCGTGAATGTGCGTTGAAATTCCACCACATAAACTAACGGAATTTAATCTTGACTAGTAAATCTGCAAGTGTGAAGCAAGACACAGTACTGGAGACCATGAAACTATCTGGGTCACTAGCATCCTTTAAGAAAAGAAATCTGCCATCTTTATCTGGTCTAGCCTACGCGTGACTCCAAGGCTACTCTTAACTGCCCTCTAAAATGTCAGTTTAAGAATAATTTAGGTCTTGCCAGTAACACCCTTAGGCCATGAAAGAATTTTTAAAAATTCTGAAAATTAATCATAATGTCCTGTAATACCATGGTGAAAATGCTTGAATTTTAGAAATCCAACTACTACTGAAACACAGTTTTTGGGCGTTATGAATTTAGAGCAGACGTGCAGTTGTAGGAAACTTTTTTCCAACAACCAGATGCCTCAAAGAGTTTAACAGACAACAAAGTCTTTTCAAAGCAACAAAGAAATTGCTGGAGGAACTCAGCAGATCTGACAGCATCTGAGGAGAGAAAGTAGAGTTAGCATTTTGGTCCAATGTTAAGTGTAGCCACTGTTGCCATGCTGGATAATGTGGCAACCATTCACACATTATAAAATCCCACTTACAGCAATGTGATCATGACCTCATTGTCTGTTTCTGTGATGTTGACTGGGGAATAAATATTGGCCAGCACACTTGTGACAACTCCCCTGCTCTTCTCTGCAACAGTGCCACAGAAGTGGGGCATCCATTTAAGGTCTTAACTAAAAGATCGCTCTTGCAATAATACAGCTCTACTTGAGTACTGTCTTGGACTGTTAGTCTTTCTTAAATGGGGAGAAAATTCAGAAATCTGAAGGACAAACAAACTTGGGAATCCTAGTCCAGGATTCTCTTAAGGTAAACCTGCAGGTTGAGTTGGTAGTTAGGAAGGCAAATACAACGTTAGCGTTTATTTCAAGAGGACTACAATATAAAAGCAGGGATGTACTACTGAGGTTTTATAAGGCTCTGGTCAGACCACAGTTAGAGTTTTGTGAGCAATTTTGGGCCCCATACCTCAGAAAGGATGTACTGTCCCTGGAGCGGGTCAACATCACGAGAATGATCTCAGGAATGAAAGGCTTAACATATGAGGAAAGTTTGGGGACTCTGGGTCTATACTCGATGGAGGTTAGAAGGATGAGGGGGATCTAACTGAAACTTACAGAATACCAAACAGCGTGGACAGAGTGGATGTTGAGAAGATGTTTCCATTAGGAGAGACTAGAACTTGAGGACATAGCCTTAGAGGAAAGGGAAGACCGTTTAGAATGGAGACGAGGAGAAACTTTTTCAGCCAGAGAGTAGTGAATCTATTGAATTCATTGCCACTGAAGGCTGTGGAGGCCAGGTCATTAAGAATATTTAAGACAGAGATAGATAGGTTCTTGACTGTCAAGGGGATCAAAGGTTATGGGGAGAAAGCAGGAGAATGCGGTTCAGAAACTTATCAGCCACGCTTGAACAGCAAAGCAGACCCAATGGGCTGAATGGCCTAATTTCTGCTTCTATGTCTTATGGTTTTGTGGTGTTATATGCTTTAACCCTAGAATATCTCAAAATGATACATGCAACTGCAAAATTTGGGGTTTAAGAGAGCTATGCATTCAACAATAATACAATTAAAACTTTTTTCAATCTGTCCAAACTCTCTATCAAAATAGATTACAACAAATGAAAAGAAAACATACAAAAAAGCAAAGAGTAGTGGGAAACTAGTAGACTGGGAAATCTTTAAAGGCCAACAGAAAGCCACAAAAAAAGTTATAAAGAAAAGTAAGATAGTTTATGAGAGTAAACTAGCTCAGAATATAAAACAGGCAGCAAAAGTTTCTATAAATATGTAAATCATAAAAGAGTGGCGAAGGTAAACATTGGTCCTTTAGAGGATGAGAAGGCCAATTTAATAACTGGGAATGAGGAAATAGCCGAGACATTAAGCAGTTACAAATAACACAAGACACAAATAACATGCCAAAAACTAATGGCAAGAAGGCTATAGCAGGTGAGGACCTAGATACTATCATCACTAAGGAGGTAGTGCTGGGCAAGCTAATGGGGCTAAAGGTAGACAAGTCTCCTGGCCCTGATGAAATGCATCCCAGGGTACTAAAAGAGGTGATGGGGAAATAGCAAATGCACTAGTAATTATTTACCAAAATTCACTGGACTCTGGGGTGGTTCCCGCAGATTGGAAAACAGCCAATGTGACGCCACTGTTTAAAAAAGGAAGTAGACAAAAAGCAGGTAACTATAGGCCAGTTAGCTTAACTTCGGTAGTGGGGAAAATGCTTGAATCTATCATTAAGGAAGAAATAGCAAGACATCTGGATATAAATTGTCCCATTGGGAACACCCAGCATGGGTTCATGAAGGGTAGGTCATGTTTAACTAATTTGGTGGAATTCTTTGAGGACATTACTTGCATGGTGGACAATGGGGAACCTGTGGATGTGGTTTATCTGGATTTCCAGAAGGCATTTGACAAGGTGCCACACCAAAGGCTGCTACATAAGATAAAGTTGCACGGTATTATAGGTAATGTATTGGCATGGATAGAGGATTGGTTGACCAGTAGAAAGCAAAGAGTAGGGGTAAATGGGTGTTTTTCTGGTTGGCGGTCAGTGGCTAGTGGTGTGCCTCAGGGATCAGTGTTGGGACCGCAATTGTTTACAATTTACATAGGTGATTTGGAATTGGGGACTAAGTGTGGTATGTCAAAATTTGCAGATGACACTAAGATGAGTGGTAGAGCAAAGTGTGCACAAGACACTGAAAGTCTGCAGAGGGATATAGATAGTCTAAGTAAGTGGGCAAAGGTCTGGCAGATGGAGTACAATGTTGATAAGTGTGAGGTCATCCATTTTGGTAGGAATAACAGCAAAATGGACTATGTTTTAAATGGTAAAAAATTGCAGCACGCTGCTGTGCAGAGAGACTTGGGTGTCCTTGTGCATGAATCGCTAAAAGTAGGATTGCAGGTGCAGCAGGTAATTAAAAAGGCAAATGGAATTTTGTCTGCCATTGCTAGAGGGATGGAGTTTAAAAACAGGGAGGCTATGCTGCAGCTGTATAGGGTCCTGGTGAGGCCACACCTGGAGTACTGTGTGCAGTTTTGGTCTCCTTACTTGAGAAGAGATATACTAGCATTGGAGGGGGTGCAGAGGAGATTCACTCGGTTGATTCCAGAGTTGAGAGGGTTGGATTATGAGGACAGACTGAGTAGACTGGGATTATACTCATTGGAATTCAGAAGAATGAGGGGAGATCTTATAGAAACATAAGATTATGAAGGGAATAGATAAGGTGGAGGCAGGGAGGCTGTTTCCGCTAGCAGGTGAAACTAGGACGAGAGGGCATTGCCTCAAAATAAAGGGAAGCAGATGTAGGACTGAGGTCAGGAGGAACTTCTTCACCCAAAGGGTTGAGAATCTGTGGAATTCCCTGCCCAGTGAAGCAGTTGAAGCTACCTCGCTGAATGTTTTTAAGGCAAGGCTAGATAAATTTTTGAACAGTAAAGGAATTAAGGGTTATGGTGAGTGGGCGGGTAAGTGGAGCTGAGTCTCAAAAAGATCAGCCATGATCTTATTAAATGGCGGGGCAGGCTCGAGGGGCCAGATGGCCTACTCCTGCTCCTGCTCCCAGTTCTTATGTTCTTATGTAAATCATACATCAGGTACACAACTTTAAATGATTACATTGGATGTCCTAGTCCCGAAAGGATTCACAAGACTTTTCTCAAGTGAAACAAGCTACATTGACCTCTCACAGATTATAAAACCATGAAACCAAAGTGTTATTTTCGGGTCAGAAACTATACACTGCATTAATGCCTTAATGTGCGAATATCACTATTATGTCCACTTTGTACATTACAGTCAGTAATAAACTTGCAATTCTACACAATGTCCTCCAAAATAACGAGTATTATTGCACTTCAGAATTGGCTTTGTAATTTGCTAAGAACAACTAACGAATCAACAGGTTGTTAATTCTGCACAAATCACACTTAACATATATTCCCCCTAATAAAAGTTAGTACCATAAACTATTTTCACAAATGGAACATTACTAATAATATTTCAAATTTTATTTGTAAAAGAAAATATAGGCTGATTACTCACCAAACTCAATTAGGAATTAATTCTCAAACCAGGATATTATCGAATAGCAAAGCAGTATTATTCCTGCTCCTACGTCTTATGCTCATATTCCCACCGTAATAAAATCTTACTTGAAATTTCATTTTAAACTGGAGGAGATTGGGTTGCTTTTCTTAAAAGTGTAACATACCACAATGGGTACAGAACTCTGCAGTTTGCTCTCATAAACAATTGCTATTATTTAAGTGTAGTTATATTAAACCAAAAACACAGAATTATCAACACCAGCAAACCTCGATATCTTCATTTTCCTGTGCTGTGCTTTAAGTCTGACCTTACTATATACACTTATTTTCAGAAAGGAAAATGAAGCAGCAGCAGCAGCCACAGATCCAGTCTACATTTTACAGTCAATTATTATTGTTAATTATAAACAAGCTATTGAATTATTTGTTTCATGAGGTAGTTGGGGATAGTGTGTGTGCATGCATGCATGTGCCTGTGTCCTTGGGGGAGGGAGGTGGCCAGGAGGGGTGTGCCTGAAGTTTAGTCATTACTTATGCAAATATGCCTTGGTAAGAAACAATTAGATTAACTGTCAGCCACACGCTGCCCAGTGAATCTTTACTGTTGTGCAATAATCATCGAATTGGGAAATGTTATACAAAATTGAAAGGACAAACATAAGAAATTTTTTAAAAAAATACAAAATGAGACAACCACTGGCAGTGTGCTTCTTACACCAGTACAATGCAAAATGCATTCATGAAATGCAGCCAAATGCTTTCCACTTCTCATACAATAAACTTGAATCTACCCTCAGAAAATACTTCACAGATTCTAATTACTGTAACTACATCATCACAGAATATATCTAGCTACCCACTTATCACATTGTTACCTTGGCATTAAATCAATAGTTGTGTTAGTAGGCACAGTTCCCACCTTCCAAATACTGCTGGCTCACCGAGAGGCTGGAACTCCACTGGGCTCTTTTTCAAACACTTGCGGCTGCTTCTTGGTACTAGCCTTTGAACAATTTGCAGTTTAGGATTATTGTTCCAAAATTATACCCAAAAATCAACTTTTCTGAGTTGCCAGAAGATGATGCCAATGAATCCCTGGAACTTACAAATCCTCTTGTCTCTGAAAATCAGTTTTTAGATTTGTATTGGCTAGAAGGAAATTGCATCATCATTGAAACACTCAATTCTGAACGGTTGATGCAAAAGTTGTATTTTGAACTGCGCCTAAATTCTAGAATACAGGATGGGTTGAGAGTTCACTTCTCCCAACTGCTTTAGAATATAGCTGCTGTTGCTGTTCAAAACTGGGGACATTCATATATGTAAATTAAAGTAATTATCACTTCTACAACTGAAACACTCGATTGCATCTACAATTCACGCTTTAGCCACTGTGTAAAAGGTGATCTTCTTGAAATTTCTGTCAAGGCTACTTGTCTCACTTAGCTTCAGTGACTTATGGCTAATGGAGTCATAGGAAATATTTTAATGTAATTATGCAGTGGGTTGTGGTTGTGATAGCCTGAAATGTGATGGAAGCAGATTTAGAAGTTAATTCTAAAAGAGGATTGAATAAATGTTTGAATGAGACCAAAAAGTAGAACAATGGGAAAAAATAAGGGAAGATGGGCCATATCATCCTAACACTCAGCTGTTGAACTCTTTAAAAATCAAAAAAATTAAGAGTCACCCAAAGGATATTCCCTCAACCTGTAAATCCTCCGTCAATAATGGCTACAGAATATTTGGTGATTCTTTCCCCAACTCGTATAACTTATTGAGCTTGATACACTTTGAGATACTAGAGACCACAGAGTTCGATGAATGATGGAGTACCACTTCAGCACAAACTTGCATTAGCTAGCACCATGCATCAGTACTACAATAATGATAATGGAAGAATCAATGACTTCATTTGTCATACTGGCAGTACCTGCACCAGAGAAAGAAAAAGCAAATTGTCTCTCTCAATCTTCCAGAAGTTCAGATCTTTTTGTAAATTATAGAAAGTTACAAAAATTAGAATGTTCTCTTGTCTCCAAGGAAGCTTATTTGCTAGACGGGAACATGAGCGAAGCTACAGAGGCATGAAACAAAAATTTGTTCTGAGATGCATCACTGAAGACAGTCAAACTGGGCAGTTGAATTCATCTGGCTTTGGATCACGAACACCCAGAATCCCTCAACCAGTACCGATGTGGTGGCAACTGCTACCTTCTTTTTGTCTAGTTCTTCTGCAGTCATTTTTTCATTTTATAATAGAGGTGTGAAAATTAAATTCACATGATTACTCTCCAGTAACTCCACAGCAGCTAGATCTTCCTCATTCTTTACCAAGTCATCAACAAACCTTTTATCGAGTTCCAACAAAAGGTCGTTGATTTGAAAAGTTATTGTTACCTCTCTCTCCGGTGGTTCTGCCTGACCTGAATATTTCAACATTTTTGTTTTCATTTCAGATTTCCAGCAAATGCAACACTTTGCTTTTGTACTTCGAAGATCCGTCTCTAAACAATTCAGAGTTCATTGTTACAAGTCAATGGGCAGGAACTCCACAAACGCACACAAATTTCATTTGATTCATAGGTCCCTAATGTGTAAATCTACATCGGTCGTCAATTAGAACCACGTGCAAAGCAGAAAAATATAGAGCACCGCATCACATTCATAAAGCAATATTGCGTAAATCTTGCAGGGGTGGAGGACCTTCCATCTAATAATTTTATAGTTTCCTCCTTGTAGCCAAAATATGATCATTCAGTACTACCTGAATCAACCTTTCATTAGTGTATGGACAAAAGCCAAATAAAGGATTTTTTTTTTTTTAAAAAAACCGCTGTTCTCTCAGTTCCATTCAGATTTCTTAGTTCCTACTGCAAAGAGTCAACCCATTGCCAGCATTTTCCTTTTCTTTCTTGTGGACAAGGCCAGAATAAGTTGATATTCTGTGAACATTGCAGGCAAAACTTTTATTGTTATGCAAGTGTTGGTTTTGGGAGGAGGAGAGGCACCAGTGCAACGTCTGTCATGGCACCTTTATCAAAGGGTTATGACTAGCCTTTATGTTTTTATTTATCTTCCAGCATGCCTATTCTGGTGAACCTGTCACCATGTTAAAGATACTTCAATTTGAGAATAAAAATTATACCCAGAGAAACAAGTTTTTTTCTCTCACAAACTCATGCTACAAACTTTTCATATCAATTGCTAAACTATAACTGCACGTCAGCATACTCAAGTCTACAGTAGCATCTCTAGATGGTTACTTCCTAGCTTCAATTAGAGTTTAGTAAAATGTGAATGGAAACAATTTGAAGAAAACAAGCCTGCAACTTTGGATTATGTCTTTCACATTCCAGTTTTAACATACACAACCTTCATTCACAATTTTTTTAATAAGCTTATCCCACACAATGTTGTATTCTGACTTCTTATTGTCTTCATCTTAAGCCAATCCATAAGGATTTAACAATACATCTTACAAATCAATTTTACTCTCCATCGAATAAAAATCTCAATATCATTATCTTCTTTTCACAGTTACATATTGTAGTTGCGAGGGGTGACAGTGTATGTCATTATTTCAAAAAGCAGAATCAGATTCTGTCTGTCCTTGACCTGCTCCTAATTCAAAATATTATTGTCTAAAAAATAGATTCTGAAAACCCATTTCCTCTGCCAGAGAAAACCAGAATCCAAAGGGATAATCTCAGAATTTCAGTTTGGTAATTTCAAAATGAAACCAGGAAGCATTTTTCCCCCACTCTCAGGATAATAGAAAACGTAAAGGCTGTGGATGCTAGGTCAATTGAACTTTCCAAAATTGAGACAGGCTTCTATTAGGCAAGAATAAGAAGATAAATTAAATATGATTGATGGATTGATTGATTAACAAGAGTTAAGTCACTTAGCACAGATACAAATAAGGACTATGATTCAAAGACAACTTACAAAAAGAAGTGAGTATATGGTAATTAGTCAACCCCTCCATCTGAAGGAGCAGAAACCAACTTTAAAGGTCAAGACACTCAGTTTATTAATGCAGTAGCAATTCAGTAATTCTCTTTTTCATCATAAGGTATCAAAAAACTTTTTTATATAAATTTTAAAACTGCTCCTGAAGAGAATAGTTTTCTGTTCTGGAATACTATGGCTTATGCCTCCTGTAGTCAAATACTTACACAAGTTTATCTTGGCAGTTTTTTTATGCCCTTACTTTATTCTAACCAGTATGCTTTACAGAAAAAAGTTAAGATTAACAGACTCTGTGGTGAAAATATTGCAATAGCATAAGCTCTATTCCTACAGTGTAATTGTCACAAATAAGATACAAATGTTCACTTTTTGACAATACTCTCGCCCTCTTCCTAGTTCAGTAATTAGGCACTTACCCTACACAATAAAGATCTACCTACATTGCTTTTTAGTTGGTTCTATGAATGATAGAGTTTTTTTTTAAAAACTCACAAGATAGTTTTGGTTAGAAAAGGAGAATGAGCTTTGGCTTTTGGAAATCATGTTGGGTAGACTACATTAAGCTTCATTTTGCCTCAAATCATACCATTTGCAACTATTTGTTGCCAAAATGGGTTAGAAGAAGAGCTTTTCCGTTCAATGACACTAACACTGCTTACTCTGATGAACAAAAAAGTTAATGAAGACTATTTTTTTTTTTAAATTATTCACTCAATATAAGAAATTAAACCTTTAAAAATGAGTAATAGCTATTCAACATGCAATATATAAAATATGTCACAAAAAAGAAAAAGCTAAATGATTGAAAAGCTTAATTAAAAAGGAACCTATTAAAGTAAATTGCAATTTGTAGGTGGTATATTTTTGAAAGTCTGGTTGTGAATGTTGTTCAATTAATAAATAACATTAGCAAATTGACCTGAAAATTTACCTTGCTCTCTGTTCCAGCATGCCGACGTGCAGTTGCAACCATCTCCAACTTGGCATTGTTAGGGACATTGGCAAACCGCCACTGCTGTGACAAATCCAAAATTGTTCTCTGGAACCTAGAATAAACCAACAAACTATCAATATTCTAATTTTATCACATATCAGTACATATTACTCATCCCTTCCAAACACCAAAGAGTTCAAGAGAATATTTTTAAGATTTCCAGTTCACTTTGCTGTTTTGGTTGTGTGGGTTGTAAGATTTATCCCAAGAATCTACAGATCATCATTATTTACAAGAATGTTAAAGTTACATTTGGAAGAATAATTTGTAGCAAGTAATATCAAAAGGTGTTTCTTTCGGGGTGAGACATATTGAACTGGCATTTAAAGCTACCACTTTAATCTATCCGAAGGGGAACGTTATTACAATCAGAATGCTGGAAGGAGAATGTATTGTCATCGATCCTTTATGTAACTCAAGAACATTTTGAGCGATACATGAAGAGTTCTTAAGTAGATATTAGCATACGTATGTGGATGTACATGGTTTCAGGTGAAACGGTGAGTGTATTTATTATGACGTACAAGATACACAATTGCTTGAGACAAGCTGAATGGACCAAACTGACTAGTTCAATGCAACACTGTTCATTTGTGCAGACAGAGACAGTTTATGAAACAGGGTATGTTCTGCTGCGATAAGTCATGGCTCCTTGTAGTCTGCCAGGATTGAAGTCACACTGATGTCCTGTGAAAAATCTATCAGATTGTTGTCACTGCAAAATCATTTCAACCAAGTTTCACACTGTTCTAAAATAAAACACTACATCAAAAAGAATGTTTATCATCCAATTAACACTGCTGGACCAACCACAAATAGAAAGTACTCCTTCTGGTGCAAAAATGCCACAACAAAAGGTACATGAAGATTGTCTGTCTTTCAAAGGACTTTTCTTTGTTCTCCTGAAATCTTTTTCCATGTCTACTACAGATGGACAAATGAAGAAATCCTTTTGCTGTCTCTGCATGTCAGAATCAGTTAAATTTACATAATATCCTTTTACATAGTTTAATCCACATCAAAAAAGATGACGTTCAATGAAGAATTCCAACAGTAAACCACATCAATTTGCAAGAAGGACTTCATCAATCTGCTTACAATTCTAGTAAAGCCAGAAACAAAAATGTTACGATCTAAACTTTTTCTTAGACCAAAATAAAAGTTATGAGCAACATGAAATAGTTGAAAGCCTGACACAATAACACTACAAAATCTGTTCTAATCCAGCTAAATCCTGGTCTGTAATGAACATTATAACAACTTACATCTACATCTCTAATAGAGCAGAATATCCCCAGGTGTCTTACAAAGGGCAGGGGGTAAAGACACCCAGAGAGACTGGGAAGGGTCTTTCACTTTAGCTAATTACTCTACCAACATTCATAGGGTAGGGAATGCACGATTAATGATGCAACAGGGCACGAGGGATATGGAAATAATGCTAGAAGAAATTACAGCACAAGGAAAGCCATGGAAAATTTGTAAGCAACAACACGGATTTTGAATCCAAAGCATCAGCATCAGCCTCCAAATACAAGGCCATTCAGTTTTATCACTAATAAAACAATGAGGGGAATCAAACATGCTAAGAATGCAGAACATGGAATCACAAGGAGGTTGACAAATGCGTGAAGGAGTAAAGAATATTAAAGATATGTAATAGGGATGGATGCAGAAGGATGGGAAGAACCTTGCAAGGGGCTTGGGAGACTAAAAGACTGCTTCTGTGTCCTAATTCTACATAAGTGTACATACAAAATTGTATGATGTAATAATGTAAAAAATTCTTGTGACAACCTAAACATACATAATGATGCTCAAACAGGACAGATATTTGCAGATCTTCTGCAAAATTACATACGGATGAGAAATAATGCTGGAAGAAAGAAGTATACATAGTTTTCCAGTAGAAAAGTGGCTCTGAGTTTAATCTAGTTGGATCTTACATGGCCAAAAGGTCCAATTGCTTTAAGTAAACAATGCCTTCTTCAAGTCACACAGATTTTACTGTGCTTCAGTTAGCAAACATTCAGGGTCGCATTTGTCCATCACCTTCAGTTCAATATCTATATCAAATTTTATTACGTATGCTATGCCAGACAAAGTGTTCAATTGCCCTAACCAGTCTATGCTGGAATCTTGTGTGATTTCTGACCTTAACATACAACACCAGGTTATAGTCCAACAGGTTTATTTGAAAACACAAGTTTTCAGAGCCTCACTCCTTCTTCAGGTCGTGAAGAGAGCGGAAGTATGAGACACAGAATTTGTAAGTAAAAGATCAAAGGATCACACCACTGATGAGGATGTGTTAAACAAACCTAAGATGCTGTTAAATCTTTAATCAATTAGAAGGTTTTAATTGATTAATATGTATATGTAAATCCCCGAATTCCTTTCAAGTCCTGAGAGAACTAAAGGTTTTATTAGTGTAAAGAAGAGGTGACATTTTAGGTCAAACTATGCATGTTAGGCATGAGACCTTGTTTAGATGCTGTTTGTGTTTTGGTTTGAAGTCAGACTGGTTTTATTTCTAAAGTAGAAATTTATAAAGCGCCACATTGACTGACTGTCTATAAATTGTGTGCTTTTTGAACAAAATAGAATGTATCTGCAAAAATAAATAACAAAATTAATACAGTATATAGAAAATCATTAAGAATATATGAACATCTATCTCAATCTGAAAACTGTTATATGGAGGATCAACTTAAGATCTTAAGTCTATTTGCTGTGACTAAACACAAGCATGAGACTGATTTAATTTATTCAATTTATGTTACCATGGAAGTTGCCAGACTGATCTGGTGCCACATATTCACAAGTACATGGTAGTCTGCAAAGTTTCCTCACCTACAGCAAGTGAGCCAAATTACTCAAGCATGTATTTATTTGCAGTAACTAGGCTTTATGGTCTTAAAACGGAACAAGCCAGATTCAACTTTGCAGCAGAATACCCCGTTATAAAGCAGCATGCCTGACTGACTCGAAGCATAATTACACCAAAGGATAGCTGTAATTATTTTGCAAATACGAAACATCATTATAAAGAGATTTCTCAACAAATTCTAAAAACAGTCATAAATGGGTACAGCAATTTGCATTAGATGCCAGGGTGTCAACAATCCACTGTTTCGATCTTCCCTCCCATAGATTTAACTATGACTATCACAAAATTTAGGTTAATCTGAAATCAGCAGGATGCTGTACATAAAGGTTAACTATTTCAACACAAAAGACAATAAAATAAACTTATAACCACAAAGAAATAGATTGGCAGCATTTCTCCCAGCACATTTGTATTCCGAGATAAAAATCAGTCTTTATTAGAAGTTCACTAGCTTTAAAGGTTCTTACTTGAGACCATATTCCTTGGGATCCAATTTCTGTTTTCTACACACCTCTTCTAAAACCTAATGAACAGAAAAATATAATGACAAATAACATTCATTTTGCATTAGAAAGATAAATCATTTTTGGCTGTAGAATAAGATAAGTTTGAATTATAATAGGATTCTCTTCAGTGGCAAAGTCAGATGAAAATTAAAATGAAAAATGTACCTTTTTCTTATTTTACTTGACTGATGACCGGGGTTCAAATCAAAGTTCAGTGCAGCAGTATCTATCCAACACTGCCTAACTTGAACTAAACCACAACTCTTCAGATATCTACAAATAAATTCCAAAAGCCCATATAACCTCTCTATCTCTGTCCGGGTTTACAGACAATGGGTGCTGCTTCCATATCATTTTGAAAATTCAACATTCAATATTTTTTTCTATACTTGCCAACTAGTAGCATATTACTTTCATTATTTTGCATTCTTAAACAGTTTTCTGTAAAAACAATTTTCCTCGAGAAACAAGTGTTGTACTTCAACAATTGATGAAGAGGTTTCCACCAGAAGTAGGTCAATATTTATCATACATCTTTGGCATAGGAATATTTGGCAACACTTTTAAAATATCCAGTGGGATAACAGCAGCACAAGTATAATATTTAGCTTTTCCTTGTTTTGTTTTTGGAGTCTGATTTCCACATACACCTTAAGTACTTGCTTCAAATTGATTTTACATAGTACACAAATCATAAAGCAGTTACATCTGATAATCTAGGGATGGTGATTATGTTTTCACATTCTTAACCAAGCAGCAATTTTAGGATTAGACATATCAGATTTTTCAGTGTGCTAAGCAGAAATAACCTAAACAATAAACTGGCTGTGAAGTCAAGTATATTTTGTTGCAACTTTGTATAATAGATCTATTAAATTTCTTTCCAGCTCCAATAATTATGCAGCGGTGGAGTCCATAACAGATCTGAAATTCTAATAAAATTTTTGTCATAATTTATTAAATGATAGAATTATCAACATTTTCAGAACTAAAATGTGACAAATGACTGCATTATTATGAAGTAATTATGGCCTGAGTTCTTGGTTCTTATAAACATATCAGCACTGAGTAAATAAGGTAGCTATAAATTTATTTGTTCTGGTCAAAAAGTTTAGAACAAGGAGGTAGAACCTCAATTTTAAAGTTGAGCTATGCAAAAATAATCTCAGAAGTACTTCTTCACATTATAAAAAGTGGTGGAATTTTGAAATTCTCTCCCCAAAAAGCAGGCGACGCTGGGAGTCAATTAAAAAATTCAAAGCAGAGATGTTAGTTAACTTTGTTAGGTAAGTACATCATGAATTTTAGAAGATAGATGGAGTTAAGATAAATTCATCTATAATTTGTTTGAATAGGACAGGTTCAAACAGGTAAGTAAACTTCTGTCTCCAGTTAGCTAATCTATACAAAATGGACAAAATGTTAAACTTAGGCCCCATGTGTTTGCTTTGATTTTTTAAAAACCTAAACACTTCTACCAAAAGAGCAGGGAGTTCTCTGTGGGCTAACCAACATTCCTCCCTCAACCAACAACACAAAAAGATTTAACTGGTCAATCCTTTCATGGTGTTTGTGGTACCATGCTGCGTGCAAATTGGCTGTCGTGTTTGTCTACAAAAGGAACTACACTTCAAAGGTCAATTCATTGGTCACAAAGTACTTGGGGATGTTTTGAACACATAAAAGGAACTATAAATAGAAGTTTTTTCTTCCCTCTTTTAGATTTAGTCTGCCAAAGAAAATGTATTTAAAATTGGTAACCACATCATCTGCACATCGAGAGCATGAAGCAGACAAAGAATTCCATCTTCCCTACGAATGCAAGCAACTCTCAAGAAAGCCCCATCCGAAACCAGCTGGCAGAATTAAAACTTTGAAGTTTACAAAACATGTAAAGAGAAGTTGAAAATGGGGATATTGTAACTTTGCAAGTTGTGCATTCGAGCAGTGGGTTACTCAACTCAGCCCAAAAGCAGGGCAGCTGGCAAGCCAGAGAACCAAGGGGTATCTTTTATGAAAATAGTTTCATTATTTCAAAAGGGTTGGCATATGAAAGAAAAGGTATTTAAAGTTTGAAAACAGCTGCATTTTAACCATTAACACAAGGAATAAGAAAGAATTTACAACCCACCAGCAATATATTGTAAAGGTAAATAATTAATACAGAATTACGTACGAGTAACGTATTGTTATATTTGTCCCTTCCTCCTCCACTCCCAACACTTCCAAAGCATCTTCCCATGCAATCACAGAAAGTGCAACACTTCCCCATTTACTTCCTCCCTCTTCACTATCCAAGGCCTCAGACAGCATTCCACGTGAAGCAACAATTTACTTACACTTCACCCAATCTAGTCTACTGTCCACATTCGTTGCTCACAATGTGGTCTCCTCTACAATTGGAAAACGAAATGCAGAATGGGTGACCACATTTGGAACACTGTGAACAGATTTGGGTCCCATATCTAAGGAAGGATGCACTGGCCTTGGAGGGGTTCCAGATGAGATTTACAGGAATGATCCCGGTAAGCGGTTGGGTCTGAAATCTATCGATTTCAGAAGGATAAGGGGAGGGGATCTGATTGAAACTTACAGAATACTGATAAGTCTCAATAGAGTAGACATGGAGAAGATTCAGCCACTAGTAGGAGTCGAGGACCCAAGGGCACAGCCTCAGAGTGAAGCATGAGGCTTTAGAACTGAGATTAGGAGGAATTTCTATAGCCAGAGGGTGGTTAATCTGTGGAACTCATTGCTGCACAAGGCTGTGGAGGTCAAGTCTTTGAGTGCATTTAAAACTGAGATACAGAGGTTCTTGATTATTAAGGGGATCAAGGGTTACGTTGAGGAGGCAGGAGAATGGAGTTGAAAAGCATATCAGCCATTATCAAATGGAGCAGACTCGATCGGTCAAATAGTCTAAACCTGCTCCTATATCTTACGGTCTTTGCAGAACATCTACATACTGTCCATAAAAATTATTCCAAGGTTCAAATTGCCTGCCACTTCAACACACCATTATGCTCCCTGGCCAACCACTGGGATTGGAATCCCCACCACTGCCTACCTGCACTCACCTACCACCATCCCACCTACCTTCCCCTGCCCCACTCCTCCTCCCTCTATTTATTTGAGCTCCCTTCCCCCTCCCCCATTTCTGAAGAAGGGTCCTGACCCAAAACGTCAACTTTCCTGCTCCTCTGATGCTGCCTGGCCTGTTGTGTTCATCCAGCTCCACACTGTGTTATCTCTGACTCCAGCATCAGCAGTTCTTACTATCTCTGATTTTTATCTCAGGCCTGCTGCAATGCTCCAATGAGGCTTAGCAAAAGCTGGAAGAAGAGCATCTCATTTTCCGTTTGGGAACCCTACTACCTTCAAGAATCAATATCAAGTTCAATAATTTTAGACCCTGATCACCTCGTTCCAATGTCATTTACCCCCACTCTCCAAGTCCCATCATGACATGGGCTCCTTTCAACATTGCCAACCCATTTTAACCTACTCATTGACCCCATCATCAGCTTTTCTCCCTCCCTGGCTTACAACAACCATCTTTTGTCTGCCTAATTTCCTTTCTCTCTCTGTTCTCTGCTTCCACCTATCTGCTCACTCCCTTTTCCTCCCACCCCGTCATCAACATAAATACCACCTTTTCCTAGTTACTATCAGTTGTGAAGGGTCACTGGGCTCAAAAAGTTAAGACCATAGAGATGTGCAGCATGGAAACAGACCCTTCGGTCCAACTCGTCTATGCTGACCAGATATCCTAAATTAATCTGGTCCCAATTGCCAGCATTTGGCCCATATCCCTCCCAAAGCCACATCTCAAACCCTTCCTATTCATATACCCATCTCGATGCCTTTTAAATGTTATAATTGTACCTACTTCCTCTGGCAGCTCATCCCATACACGCACCACCATCCGTTTGGAAAAAGTTGTTCCTTAGGTCCCTCTTAAATCTTTCCCCACTCACCTTAAACCTATACGCACTAGTTTTGGGATCCCCTACTCTGAGGAAAAGACCCTCACCCTATCCTTGCCCCTCATGATTTTATAAGCTACTATAAAGGTCACCACTCAGCCTCTGACACTTCAAGGAAAATAGCCCCAACCTATTCAGTCTCTCCCTATAGCTCAAACCCCCCAATTCAGGCAACATGGGAAACTAGGCCATTTGGCCCATTGAGTCTGCTCCACCATTCGATCATGGCTATCTCAACCCATTCTCCTGTCTTCTCCATATAACCCTTGATAACTTTACTAATTAAGAACATCTCAGTCTTAAATATAGTTAATGACTTGACCTCCTCAGCCCTCTACAGCAATGAGTTCCACATATTAACCACTCTCTTGCTGAAGAAATTCCTCATCTGAGTGCTGAAGGGTTATCCTGTCACTCAGAAGCTGTGGCCTCAGGTCCCCATCTCTCCTACTAGTGGCAACATCTTCTCCACATCCATTCCATCCAAGCCTCTCAGTATTCTGTTAGGTTTCAATCAAATCCCCCTCATCTTTCTTAACTCCAGTACAGACCCAGGGTCCTAACCGCTTTTCAGTTGACAAGCCCTTCATCCCCAGGTTCATTCTTGGAAACCTCCTCTGGACCCAATCCAACGCTAACACATTCTTCTTCTTTAAATAAACGGCCCAAAACTGCTCGCAACACTCAAAATGCAGTTTGACCAGAGCCTCAGACTGCCTCAGCAGTACATCTCTGCTTTTGTTTTCTAGCCCTCTTGAAACAAATGCTGACATTGCACTTGCCTTCCTGCCAACTGAACTTGTTAGCTCGTGTTAACTGCATGTTAACTCGGCTTACTCTCCAGAGATACTGTGAGATCTGATTTTCTCCTATAGTTTGTTTTTCTTCCAGATTGTTATATATGTAGTATGAAGGTAAATTAACAGAATAAAAAGTTGTGTAACCCAGATCAATATGTTGTTTTATATACATCATGAAGGTGATTGACAAAATAAAAACGTATGTAGCCCACGATCAGCATATTGTCTAATATATAGTATGTAGCTGAAACATTAACACAGAATTTAAAAACGTGGAAGTCACCAACAATATGCTTTTTTTGTACATAGAATGAAAGTAAATCAGATTAGGATCTATGGTCAATAAACATTTGCAAGCTTAATATTGCCATTGCCTGTGTGAGGGGAGGTCTGACTCAGCTCCAAATGCCAAGGCCCGGTTTACCAGGGTATATGGGTGGAAACAGAGGAATCCTTCCCCTGAAATGCGGCTGTCAGGAGCAGGGATCCGGGCCGTCTCTCACCTGTAGCAGCGGTGTACTCGCCGCCACTCTCACCTGCTGCCGCCTGCCATTCGGCGCCAGCACCGTAACCGCCGCCGCCATCATTGCCATCCCCCTTCAAGCGGAGCTGAAACTGGCACAATGCGCACGCGCCGAGGACGAAGACAAGCTGCGGACGTCGACCTCTTTCAGTCACAGCGTGCTCGTTCCCCCCGGAGGGACCGCGCACGCACGCGTAACCGACCTCCCGGGGAACGCGCACGCCATGACTGATCGAATCACCATCCCCCACACCCCGCCTCCGTAGCTTTCCTTACCCAATGCAGCCCGTCCTGCCAACGGCTGCAACCAGTCCAGCCAATCACTGTAGGCAGTCCAGCCAATCACTGCAGCCAGTCCAGACAAACTCTGGTGCCAGTCCAGCCAATCATGCAGCCTGCCCAGCTAATCGCTACAGCGCGTCCAACCAATCACCGCAGCCAGTCCAGCCAATCACTGCAGCCAGTCCAGCCAATCACTGCAGCCAGTCCAGAAAATCCAATCACGTGGAAAATCAATGAGTCAAATATTCCCCAATCTAACCAATCAGTGCAGTCAGTCCAGTATGTCCAATCACATTAACAATCAACCAGTCAAGGGATCCTCATCCCAGTAAATCACTGCAACAGCCCAATGTGTCAAATCACATTAAGAATCATTTCTGAAGAAGGGTCTAGGCCAGCAACATCAGCCTTCCGGCTCCTCTGATGCTGCTTGGCCTGCTGTGTTCATCCAGCCTTGTTATCTCAGATTCTCCAGCATCTGCAGTTCCTACTATCTCTGAAACAACATTAAGAATCGACCAGTCAAAGAATCCCCAGCCAATCACTGCACCCAGTCCAGCAAATCCAATCACATCAGGAATCAACCAGTCAAAGGGTCCCCAGCCCAGACAATCACTGCAGCCATCACAGCAAATCCAATCATATCAATAGTCAACCCCACAAAGGATTCTGAGCCAATCCAATCACTGCAGCCAGTCTAAAATGTCATTTTCACATCAAGAATCAACCAGTCAAAGAATTCCCCAGCCCAGCCAATCATATCAAGCCAATCGGTTCATGAGACCCCCCCATCCCCCAGCTCAGCCAATCAATATATTGAGCATAAATTTAATACTAAACTTGGAAGAATTTTAAACTGTGGGGAGGACCATGTGGAACTCCAAAAGGGTATTAACAAGTTGGTTGGGTGGGCAGATAGATGGCAGATGAGGTTCAATGCAGAGAAATGTGAGGTGATGGCCAGAAGAATGGTGAAAGGCAATATAAAATATGGGGTACAATTCTAAAGGGGGTGCAGGATCAGAGGGACTTAGGTGTATTTGTGCACAGAAGGTGGCAGGACAAGTGGAGAGAACATAGTATCCTCAGCTTAACTACTCTTGGCATAGTGTACAAGAGCAAGGAGGTGATGTTCAACTTGTAACAGGCACATCAGACCTTGTCAACTTTAAGTGTATTAAAGTCTATCCAAGATTTCCACCTTATTAATTTTGAACTCTTCTAGTGACAGAATAACCTGCTCAGTCACCATGGCCCAGACAGCATCCTTCTCTTTTGTAAAGACAAATGCAAATTATTCATTTAAAACCTCGCCATGCCCCTGTTTGGTTTCTAATTGGCCCTATTCATCCTTTATCTATCTAATCTTTTACTATTAAATGTCTATAGTAGGCTTTAAGATTCCCCTTTATGTTAGTTGCTCGTCTTTTCTTATAATTCTTCTTTGCTTCTCTTATTTGTTCTTTCATCCTTTCTTGTTGGATTGCACACATACTACTGTAGGTAACTCTACTGAGTGCAATGTAGGAACACCGATGTCCCTTACACAATCAGTATCCTAGTCTATTTTGAGTAATTCAAATCCCCCATTGTTACAAATCTATGATGTTGGCACTTCTCTTTAATTTCCCTGCAGATTCGTTCCTCTATGTCCTTTCCGCTGGTTGGTGATCAATAGATTACATTGAACAATATAGTTGTACCCTTTTTATTCTTCATTTCTAATCAAATTGACTCTGTACTTGAACCCTATGAGACATTCTGTGTCTCCAGCACTGCAATGCCCTCCTTAACCCATGAGAGGGACTCCAGAATCCCCAGCAGGACTCCAGCACTACCTGACAGTTTCCCTTGGACTGCCTGGTTGTCACACTTTCCCTTTCTTCCTCCAGTCCCTTAAAGTGCAGTATGGCCACCTCTGTAAATGTGCTATCGACATAATTCAGCCTTCTGAATGTGCCACAGTGTCTCCAGTCGCCGCTTGATCAGTAGATCAGGTAATTAAACTTTATTAGATTCCTGAAGGTATTTTTACAAAATATCACACCTCAATGTGATGAACAGAAAGTGAATGACTCCACTCAGCAAATCTCTTGTTGTTATACTTGAGTCTTTGATGTTTTCTATGTTCAGAGATTAACTGCTGGGGGTTCAATTGCACCAACCTGAGTAACAGAATGTAAAAAGTAAGTTTAATCAAAAAATGTTGTTTTGCAAATTTAGTTGTCGATGGTCAGCATCCATACATCAGAAAAGGTAGGTGTCATGCATTAACCATGGGAAAATGTCTTTCATGTACAACAACAACTTATATTGACACAATAACATCAAAAATGGTCTATGACTTTGTGGTTATATAATGGATGTTAAGTTGTCAAAGAAGCACATATTGGGATGAGGGACCAAAAACTTGCTCAGAGGTGGATTTTAAGGTAGTCTTAAAGGAGAAATTAGAAGTGGAGAGGCAAAGGCGTTTGGTCAGGAAATTTCAGAGCATTACGAACAAAAACAGGAATTGCTGGAAAAACTCAGCCCGTCTGGCAGCATCTGTGGAGAGATATCAGAGTTAATGTTTCAGGTCCAGTGTCTGTTCTTCAGAACTGATGGTAGCCAGGAAAATGTTGGTTTAAATGCAGAAGCTAGGGTGGTGGTTGGGGGTTGCCCAAAGAGAGAGAAAAACAGTTGGACAGACAAACAGACAGTGAATAATGGTCAGCCTAGGAGAACAAATAGCTGCTAACAGGGACTATTAGTGGCTAACAATGGATTGAGTGTAATAGCAAACTATGTGATATCAAGACCTGGTGTGTGGAGGTGGAGGAAAGCGTGGGGAAGGTGCTCAAGCACAAAAATTGTTCTGGATATTGAGTCCAGAAGGCTGTAGAATTCCCAAGCAGAAAATGAAGTGCTGTTTTTCGAGCTTACGCTGAGCTTCACTGGAGCACTGCAGCAAGCCTGAGACAGATATGTTGGCCAGGGAAAATGGTAGTTTGTTGAAGTAGCAGGCAATGGGAAGCTTGGGCTCTTTCAGCATTAGGCCTGGAGGTGCAAAGACAAATGGCTGCCAAAGTTGGAGCCAAGGGAGGGGAGGAAGCACATGAGTCCAGAGTTGGAGAAACATCGAGTTCAGGGAGGCTGCAGGGCTGGAAGTGGTCACAGATTTGGGGGAAGAGGGTACTAGATCATGAGGAGATTTAAACATGCGAATGAAAATTATCAATCAGAGTAGCTGGGAGACCAGGAGCCAACATACATCAGTAAGGATGCGGGTCAAGGGTGAATAGGAATTAGGATGTGGCAACAGAAGTTTTGGTCTGTCAAAATTTATCACGAGTGCAAATTAGGTGACTAACTAGGAAGGCATTAAAAAGTCAAGTCTAGAGGTGACAAAGGCAAAGATGAGTCTTTCAGCAGGTCTGAAGGAGGATGGGAAGTGGGTATTATTATAAAGGTAAAAGTAGTTGGTGTTTGTGATACAGAGAAACATGGCACGAGAAGCTCAGTTTGCAGACAAACAAGATGCAAAGACTGTAATTGATTTATTTTAACCTGATGTAATTAAAACTTGTGTCCACAATTAAATATCCTTTCTGTTTTCTGTTTCCAGTGTATTCTTTGGAATCTGCAATTTCCATCTTGTTTTGATTGCTAATTTGAGAGCATTTAAAAATAATTTTGGTTCAGGATTTTGATTTTAACATCTGCCCAAGTTAGAGTATCCCAAATTATTAATCATCAGATATGGGAACTCTAATCATTTCTCCCCTTTGTTGCTCAATGATCAGAGAAGACAGTTGTACATGTCCACTGTTTAGTTAACTCCAGTGTTCAAGTTTGCAAACCTTCATGGTGAGATGGTTTAAATGCATATTGTGAGGTGCAATTTACTCACTGAGGCAGCTAGTTTTCCTTAGCAGATGGAATTTAGGTAGCTATCTCCCAATAGTCCTCATAAAATGATTATCAAGGTAGCAGGCATTCTTGTGAGAGGTTTGTAACATAATAAGGAGCATTGGTTTATTATATGCAAATAGAAAATAAATTATAAAAAGAAATAACATTTTGAACATGTGGCATTTATATCAGAAGCCCAAAGGCATCCAGTAGGGTAATCAACACAAAAAAGTTTTCAAGTACCAAATGGTCGCAAACTATTTAAACAATTTCTAGTAACAGAGGTAAAGAAAGTGTAATAAAATTACTTTTAACTTTGGAGTTGTCCAGTGAGAAATCAGTGGTGTTACTAAACCTGCAGATTAAGATCAGTTAAAGTTTATGAAACAGTACTCAGGAGTGAAACACTTGAAATCATCTTTTATTAGTTTGGTCTAGTGGTGATATTATATATATATAGATGTATATCTCAATGTCAACTTTGACTGAGGTTTATAACAAGGATAGAGTAGTGGTGCTGAAACTAGCTGGACAGCATGAGGTGAAAACTCCAGCAGGATTCCTACATCTAATTGTTTATTTCCCAAAAAGAAAATTTGTTCACAAAAATTTGTTTCAATTACAGTTCATGTTGGACATTGCAGAAAGTACAACACAGCCCATGTTATTTCCATATAACATGTGTCTCACTGAGGTGCCTTAATACAATTGCCATTACAGTTGATACTTACAATATATATTCCATGACAAAGATACTGCCTAAAAGGGTTGTGCAGTTTCCAGCTGCTTTTTTTTAAATCACAGGATAAGGGCATCGCTGGCCAGGCAGCATTTATTGCCCATCCCTAATTGCCCAGAGGGCAGTTAAGAGTCAACTACATTGCTGTGGATTTGGAGTCACATGTAGGCCAGACTAGGTAAGGACAGCAGTTTCCTTCCTTAAAGGACATTAGTGAACCAGGTGGGTTTTTCCAACAATTGACAATGGATTCATGGTCATCATTAGACTCTTAATTCCAGATTTTTTAAAATTGAATTCAAATTCCACCATCTGCCATGGCAGGATTCAAACCCAGTTTCCCAGAACATTATCTAGGTCTCTGGATTAACAGTCTAGCAATAATACTATGAGGCCATTGCCTCCCCGGCCTGGTATGCTATGGTAGGTGAACCTTAGACAGGAAAAGGACAGCATTCTGTTTTCCCCAGTATATCTTTGTAGCAGCTGTCCCAAGCTTCAGTGCGTCCCTCAGTGCATTGTCCTGGACCTTGAAACATCCCAGTCTATATCACTCGCTCATGGATAACTCTTTGCCCTGGAAGACCAATGGGTTCAAAGAGCCAAGAGAGTATCTTTCACCAAGCTTATGTTCATCTTGGAGATTATCTGGGGATACTTCATACAGCACAAAGTCCTGTATGAGAGAGTTGCTCAGGATGAACCTCAACGTTTAACAATGCATCTCTTTCCAGACCTGTTTGCAAAGGCACATTCCAGAAAGACGTACATGCCGATTCCTTCCCCGCAGCGGACATCTCAAAGACAATGTTTGAGTGGATGTGAGGGGGTGGTGAGACTGTGGACATGCAGGATGCATCTGATAGGAGTGTCGTTCTCAGCACCAGCCAAACTACATTTACAAAAGTTCTTATGAGGAGGCATTCTGCCAAATTACTTTGACAGCCTGCTCTGTGAACCATCTGAGAGGATCCATCATCTCCTTTGTCTGCAGGAACTTGAGAATGTTATGCATGGACCACAGCCCAATGGACTTGTGGTCAAAAGTGTTCTTTTGCATTAATCGCTTCACAAGCGACAGGTGGTATGGCACAATTCAATTGCATTGAGTGTTCTGCTTCAACATGGCCAGTCCCATCCATCACAACACCAGAAGCATACAGAAATTCAACCCAGAGTGACAATTGGCAGTTGGTATGCTGAGGGTCTCTGGATGTATCCAGAGAGGTGGCCAATTGTTCTGTTCGTGGAAAATCTCATGCATTTGAAGTTGAATGAGGATAGGGTCTGGCTCAGCAATAATGCTGTCTGTGGTCAAAGAACCTGCTGCCATTCATTGTCCAGTAACATGTGGGAGGAGTAACTACTAACAGGTCACTGAGGAAAGCTATTTGTGAATTCAGAATTATTCTACTTCATTAATACTGAGCAAACCATTCAAACTTTTACCTTTGTAAAAAGTAGTTAAAATGACAGGAAACAGCAACAACATATAAGGGTGGTCAATACAGCCTCCTGGTGAAAGAAAATAGAGTATTTAAGACGCTCAGAGAAAAACTTTTCAGATGTGTTTTCCCTAATTGCCCTTTATAATTTTATTTGCAAACAGACTACCTGACCTGTGGTTGGTTGGCATTTCCAATTATGTTGCTTCGTGCGCTCCAACAATGTTGGATTGTGCTTGATGCACTCAATGGCCTTTTCCTGTTCACCCATTTTCATTTGTTTGCCGACTGCGTTCTGCAGCAAATCATCAAACACGGACAAAATGAAATCACAAAATTCTGGGGGAAAACTCAGCAGGTCAGACAGCAGCTTGGTGAGAGATATCAAATTAACATCTCAGGTCGTTGACCCTTTGTCAGAAATGAAAAAAAAGCTAGAGATGAAACAGGCACTTCGGAGACAGGACGCGGCAGAGAGGCACGAACGAAAAGGAAGATTTGTGATAAGATGTAAGGCAGGAAAGATTAAATGACAAAAGGGACGATGGTGATAGAACCATTGATTCATGGAATCGTACAGCACAGAAGGAGGCCAGTGAGTCCATTATGCCTACGGCACTCTCTAAAAGAGCTATCCACTTACTCTCATTTATCTTCCCTTCCCCCATACGAAATTTCATTTTATTTTTCCTTTTCAACTATTTAACCATTTACCTTTTAAAAACTAATTGCAAATCCTGCTCTCTGCACTGTGAGACAGTGCATGTATGAGCTGATCATGGGATCACCTCCATTATTTAGAGAATATATTAAATATTCTGCCGTCTGTAGCATTTTGCTCAGTGAGAAATAAAGCATTTACCGTTTCAATGGGGAAGGAGCTCTGTGGACCACTCTCGTTAATGATACCACATTTCGCTCAACTATCGTGTATGATGGCTTCCGTCTGGTCAGTGTTTTTTGTAAAGCAAGTGCCTATTCACTTAATTCTAACGGTATTAAAGCTGTATTGTGTGCTTTTGTGCAATGGGCTTGGAAGCTAGCCAGTGGCACTCTGCACCTGTTTCTGATGATGCGCCCGTCTGCGTCTAATGACTGCATTTCTTGTCTATTCTCTTTGATGTAACCCGATCCATACATTTCCATATTGTGGGATTTGAGGATCATAAAACCACATTTGAAGCACGTGCAAATCAAAAATAACCAGAGAAGGAGGTCGCAAGGTCACATTTCAAATTGCATATGCAAAATATGTACAGTAATATGTAGATTGAAACCACAACAACGCGAGCGCTGAAAGAATGAAGTGTGGAAAATGATTACCATTCAGCACCATGCATTAGTTGCAATCCTATTTAATTGAAATACAAGGAACAAAATTTAAACTTAAGGAGAATAAACACTGTTCTCAATTGGAATCTGCCTGTCAGTTGGATTAAATTGATACAGATCTACCTATGAGACAACATTTGTGCTCTGACAAACTACAGCTCAACTTTGCATCATAACTTTGCATGTCAGCTCGGTTTCAGAAACAATTGAATTTTATGCCTATTGGTTGTGGTTATCCCTTTATGCTGCAAATCTATAATGCTTGGATAAATATGTCACAAACCCCTTGCCAACATTTTTCGCTGATGCTAATTTAGAATGTTAGCGTAACAGCACACAGCTTAAATAATATCCAAAAGCAAAATAATTTAGAAACTTGAAATTTAAAACAAAATACTAGAGAAAATGAGCAGGTTTGGTAGCATCTGTGGAGAAAAAAAAGCAAAGTTAGCATTTCAGATCTGAGATCTTTTATTAGAACATGATGATACCAAAATACATTCATTAACAATCAGTATCAAAACTGTGAGCTATCCATTCACTTTGCAGTTGCAGGCAGTTATGCCATTATATTTGGCCATTATATATGATATGCTATGATAAGCTATGATAACAAACTTAATATAAAGAGATTGGATGGCTATGTTGAGCCAAATATTTTGTATGGTTCCAGTCTGCAAGCTCAAATAATATTAAAGTAAAAACAGAAATTAATGGAAATTTTCAACACATCTGGCAGAGTCTTTCAAGAGAGAAATATAATGAACGTTTCAGGACTGAACATTCCATGGGAATTGAATAAAGCTAGAACTGCCACAGGCTTTGAGGAAGTATTCTATAGAGACAAGGAAAGGGTGGGAGGTTGGTGGGGTGTGATGGAGGAACAACAAAAGAGAAGGTCTGCAGTAAGGTGTAAATCAGGAAAGATTAAATGACAAAAAGAATGATGGTGCAAGGCAAAATGGGTGGTAATGGGACAAGTAAAGTGTCCTTTCCGGGGGCAAACCTGGGCAAAATGTATGGAGACAACAAGGTGCAGGGCTGGATGAACACAGCAGGCCAAGCAGCATCATAGGAGCAGAGAGGCTGACGTTTCGGGCCTAGACCCTTCATCAGAAAAGGGGGAGGGGAAGGGGGTTTTGAAATAAATAGGGCCCTTGAGGTTTGTCCGGAGGGAGGAGGGTAACTTCTTCAGGTTAGGCATCCTTAGAAGAGGCTTCGCAGTGGGGTTAAAATCGAATCAGAGATAGTAGGAACTGCAGATGCTGGAGAATCCGAGACAACAAGGTGCAGGGCTGGATATGGAGATCCTGGGCTGCCCAAATGTCAGGATTCCCTTCTTGACCTCCAAGGTTAAGTAGAAAGGAACTCACTGCCCAATAATAGGCATTGGCTTGGTTGCAGGAATTACTGGAAAGATGACAGATTTAGACATCAGTCTGCCTTTTGCCTTGACTCCAGAATTTTTGTTAGGATTTATTCCCTTAGCCTTCAACTCTCCTGATGTATCCACAAGACTGTGAAGCTATTTAGCCATATTTGGAGTTTAGTTCCTGAGTTCCACGATGTGTCCAGAAGCCATGAAGCTGGCACACTGCATATCTCAGGGCCAAACATCATCTGCATTCCTCTGAAGATATAGCTCGGGGCTGCAAGGTACCAAGTTTCCAACTGTTACCACGAGGAAACACAGCTGAGAACTTGCCGATAGAAATGCTTCTTAATGGCAGGGAGAGACTCACAACATGTGCTGAAAATGAGAAGCAAACGGGCACACAAAAACAGAAAGCAATACTAACATGCTTCACTCCCAGGCCAGATGCTTCGCATCAATATCTTGGACACACAGTAGGCTTTCAAGTCCTCTTCAGAAAGAACATGTGACCACTTACATACCAGAACTGACAGGCAACTGCAACTGCTCTGTCTTGCTCACCTGAGATTCAAGACAAAAGTGCATTAAATTATCAGCAGAGAGTTGCTCCATGCTGTCAAGGCAACACTAATATCCCATACAGAAGAACACATTCAGTCCCAAATGGACTTTTTCACATTTGTAAAGAGTTTGGTTTGACCATCAACGTCAGGAAGACAAGTGTTGTGTTCTGGAGTGTTACCTTATCAAGTGGGGCAATTGACAGGCGAATACTGAAGCAGCAATTTTAAAGAAAAAAAACAGTGAACATTGCCCTTGTGGGAAAGCCATAAGGTGATTGTTTTGGAATGAAGTGGACACAGGTGGACCTATGGGAGATACACAGGGCTGGCTGGGATGGGGGTAAATGTGCTGGGTTTGGATAAAAATGATGTCACAGGAAAATTGTGAGTTGGTGAGTGACTGCTGTTAGGGACTGAGTGTGAAGTGCTGAAATTGAGCAACTTAATTATTTTTACCAACCTGCAATTACCTGCATGATAGTTATAAAGAGATTTTAGCATCAAGAGAAATAAGAAATTAATGATTCATCATTTATCTTATTCTTAGGTTTATTGGATCTTAAGTAGTGAAAAGAGACATTAATTTATTTAATAATTAATTAATCATACAACGTAATAATAACAAAGATGACAAGGCAGGTGGTGTGTTGCGATTGCAGTATGTGGGCATGCCTGGACATTGGTGTGATCCAAGGCAGTAAGTATTTGCAACTCAAGTAATTTCAGCTCAGAGTTTATGAGCTAGAGGCCAATCAACAGACACTGCAGCAGATCAGGGAGAGAACCATCACCTGGACATTTTATCACAGGAGGTGGTCACACCCCTTAGGATAGAATCTTCCGAGTTGATCACTGGTCAGAGAAAGAAGGTCTGGCTATGAATTAGGCAAGCACAGGGATCTGGTGGGCAAGAATCTAATAGCAAATCAAATGATAAGGCTAGAAGCTGCAAATAATAAAATGGCCAAACTAAAGGCTCTGTATCTGAATGCATGTGGCATTTGTAACAAAAGAGATGAACCAACAGTAAAAGTAGATATAAGGAAACAATACGATAGATATTACGGAGACATGGCTACAGGATTTTACAGAGTGGGACGTGAATATCAAAGGGAATATGCAATTTAGGAAGGACAGGAAACTCAGAAAAAGTTGACCAGTGGACCAGTTAATCATGTTCCAAGCCCAAACTAGAGGTCTAGCCTAAGTTCAGGAAAGCAGGATGTAAAAGTGGTTTGAAATTGACAAAGGCAGGAAGTCACTTATGGGCGTGGTGGAAAGATTCCATAACAGTACTCATATAGTAGGATTGAATATAAAAGAACATATATGGGACTTTGTCAGAAAGGTATGGTGATAATCATAAGGTATTTTAATCTACATATAGACTAGAAAAATCAGATGGGCAAAGATAGCCTGGATGAGAATTTTGTGGACAGTTTCTTAGAATAACATCTTCTGGAGCCAACCAGAGAATAGGCTACACTATCCCTGGCATTGTATAACAAGATAGGATTAATAATGATCTCATAGTGAAGTTGTCCCTAGCTAGCAGCAACCATACTGTAATTAAATTTTACATTTAGCTTGACAAAGACAAAAGTGAGTCCAAGAAAAATGATTTAAACTTAAAACAAGGAAATTATGAGGACATAGAAGCAAAACTAGCTAAAGTGAACTGACAAATTAGGTGAAAGGATATGGTAAGAGATGCAGTTGTCAACATTTAAGGCAATGTTCCAGATTGTCAGATGCAAAAAACTGCTAAAAATACTGAAGAGGGAAAAATTAGAGTACAAGAGATAGCTAGAAAGATCAAAGGAGGTAGTAAGAGTTTCTATAGACATCGAAAAAGAAATGAGTTAACAAAGGAAGCATTGAGAATGAAAGCCCTATTGAAAGTGAGTCTGATGAATTAACAATGAGAAATAAGGAGTCAACAGATTAATTGTACACATATTTTACATCAGTCTTCAGTGTAAAGGATACAAGTAACATCTCAGAAATTGCTGTAAATCAGGAAATGGAAGGGAGGGATGAACTCAAGAAAATTGCAATCACTTGGAAGTGGTACTGAGTGTATTGTCAAAATTATAGTTGACAAGTGCCCAGGACCTTATGGATTTACCGCTGGAGTCTTGATAAAAATGGCTAGTGAGAGCTGATACATTGATCTTAATTTCTCCAAAATTCCCTAGATTTAGAGAAGCTCCCATTAGATTGATAAACTGGGATTTTTTCCAAAAACTGAAGGACTTAGAAAACAGGAAACTATAGGTCAGTTGGTTGTTATAAGGAAAATGTGAGAAGCCATAATGAAAGAGGTTATAGCAGAACAGATGAATGGCAACTGCATACCCAAGGGCGTTCTTTATGGAAAATTGGCCACTGGGTCACAATCTCCAGAGCATCTATATATCTCTGCTATATGAACGTCTACAAACCGGACACGAAGATGTTGGGTATTGACGCTGACAGCTGGCATCAGCTACTGATGGCTGTAATCTCTGGAGGTTCACTGTATGGAGGGGTGTTGGAAGGGCTGAGCTGGAAGAGGAAAGCCCATCTGGCTGCAAAAAGGGGCCAGAGAAAACAGAAACCAACAAATCATGGTCTTTCTCAGCACACTATTCCTCTGCAGGAAATTCAGCGTGGATTGCGATGCCTGAGCACTGAGTAAAGCTTGAGGTGGAATTGGCAACCTCCAGGCAAAAATGCAATCTCCAGACAAGAGTGCAACCTCTAGAGTTTTGGCTCAGTCAGCAGTCCTCTTGCCTCCAAGTCAGAAGGTTGTGGGTTTAAAGTCCACTCAAAAAAACTGGCTAGAAAACTCAAGAGAACTAGGCTGATGCTTCAGTGCTATTCCTGAATGAGGGCTGCAATGTTGGAAGTATCATGTTTTTGACAATATCAAATAAAAGACCTGTCTCATTTTACAGGATGTCAGAAAGGATCCCGTGGCACTTTTCCTTTAAAAAAAAAAGCAGTGGTGTTTTCCCAGATTTCCTGGCTAATATTTATCCCTCAACTAACACCTCTAAAGTATCTGGCCGTCTCTCCATTTTTGGCTTTGCGCTATGTGCAATTGGCTGCTGTGTAGGCTGCATTATAACAGTTGCACATCAAGAGGACTTCATAGACTGTTGGGACACCCTGAGAATACAAAAGACACTATTTAAATAAAAGCGATTCTTTATTTAATTTTTAACCCATTGTCAGCAAAACATACATGGACTGATGAATATTTGAGGAGCGTCTGATGCTGGCTGTGCTGTGTTGTGCGACAATGCTTCTTTCTGGAATATATTTTGTACATTACAGAATGTGTCATGCTCTCAGCATTTCCATTTCCATTGGGTTTCCATCTGCAAATAATTTAGACAGATTACTTTGGGATGGTTTCTTCTGCTGATGAAACAGAAGCAGAGTTGGAGGAGATAATGAGTGACAGCACTCAGCTCCTTGGGTTACCACATGTCTACATCCATGGAAACATCTGTTTGAAGTTCCCAATTAATAACTCAACATGTGAAGGCTCTTTGAATCACTTTCCAAAATTTACAGGTAGAACAATCGCTGTCTTCGTAGGTTCAGATCAAAAATATTTCTGAATGGGACTGTTGCATTAATGATATTACCTGCACCACACAGTGTAGATGCAGCCACTTTTAAGAATCAATCTGTAATATATATTCCACTTTGTGGACATGAATCATTATTAATTTCCTGTAACGTCAATATTTAAAACTTATAGTTTGCAAAGAACTAAATGTATTTCTGAAAACAGAAACTGAAATCTATCCTTTCTAAAATGGTAGGATGTACTTTATATATGCATATGAAAATAATAAGATTTTCACAGCTTATTAAAAGACCATAAATGTCTCAGCTAACACATTGTAAACCATATTTGGGTAAGAGAAATATTGTACCCATTTAAAAATGTCAAACATATTTATCTGGTGAATTGTTGAATCATTCTGTTTAAATCCTCCTTATAATTGGACCACTTTGATCTAATATAATGGATCCCATTTAAGATAGACTCTGACAAGATCAAATACATGTTAAATAAACTTCCCGTGAAAAAATGAGGTTGGTCTTATCAGGGCTCCACTGTGCCACTTTGAGGTTGGTTTTGCTGTAGACAGGCTCAGTCGGGTGGCTTTTGAAGTGGCTATTGTAGTCTAATAGTATTTTCCAACAGCTGTGTTTCACGTTCTCGAACCTTCTGTCTAATCCTTGATCTGACCTGCAACACATAGCTACCAGCTTTAATTTGGAATCTGCAATGCTGCAATATTACTCCTGAAATAGGACTGCTTAATGATGTTTACTCTGGGGACGCAGGGAGCAAGCAAGACTGAAAAACACTAAAGCATGCAGTGAACTTCCCTAATTTGTCCCTTCCTCTTCTGAAGCTGTCAGTGCCTTTTATACCTGCTGTTTTCCAATGACTCACATTATGGGTTATGTTTCATATGTGAAGCTGGACAACATTTAACAGCTTTCTTTCCAACCACACACACTATCACAACCCAATTAAACAATTTTCTCACCAGTTTCTACACAATGCACGTCAATAAAGGTGATCAGGTGTGGAAATGTTGTTGCAGAGGTCAATAGGAGCACCTCTACCATTACCCTGCCAACAAAAGTCAAGCCAGAGATCAGACGAGCAAACTTTGATTCTGAGTATGACTATGATTCACCTTGAAGCATTATTCACTGGCTGTTTCCTTTCAATTTGTTTTAATTTTGTGTAAATAGTGACCTGTTTGCAGTCTGGATCTACTTTCAAGGATCTGGCTCATCTGTCTACGCACAGAGTATCCTTACAGCTAGTAATGAAGCTGAATTGGGCTGTCTGGAGTGGGCGGAAGGGGCAGAGATTTTGGGGGTGGGCATGTGAGTAGGGATTTTGGGGTGGGGTGCATTGTGGGGTTTGGCGTTTGACCAGTGTGATAGAAAAGTTGAAATGCTGAGTTTGGTAGCCTAGCAGTCTTGTGTGTCAAAGCGGGAGACTGAAGACAGGTGAAAGAGATCAAATACATGTTAAGGTGAGAGAGGTCCCTTTTGAGAAAGCCAGAGGCAAACTTCCAAAATCACCTTGGCTGACCTCAGAATGACTGGTGGTGTTAGTGGATGAATGAACGAATGGTTTTCGTGTCTCGTGTCACGTGTACTTTGCTGCAAAATATACAGTAAAATGCAGCAAAAAGCTTCCACTGTCCCCATGATCCGGCACCATTTTGAATAGTTTAAGAATAATTTAAAAAAAACCAAAATGTAAGGTTTAAGGAGAGCCCATAACCTTTCCACCAATAGGGGCAGCACGGTGGCTCAGTGGTTAGCACTGCTACCTCACAGCACCAGCAACCTGGGTTCGCTTCCACCCTCAGGCAACTGTCTGTGTGATGTTTGCACATTCTCCCCGTGTCTGTGTGGGTTTGCTCCCACAGTCCAAAGATGCACGTGTTAGGTGGATTAGCCATGCTAAATTGCCCATAGTGTTCAGGGATGTGTAGATTAGGTGGGTTATAGGGGAATTGGTCTGGGTGTGACACTCTGAGGTTTGGTGTGGACTTATTGGGCCTACATTCTACACTGTAGGCCAGTGCTGGACCCAACCAACATTGAAGTTACTGCTCTTCAGGTGCCATCTTTTGCCACTGGGCCTACCTTGCCAACATCACCTTTGCTAGTCAATGCCATGGAAGAACCGTATTTTAACTCAGTGGTTCTTGAACTATGGTCCACACGCTACAGGGGATTAGTGGACATTTTCCGAGCAGATCACAAAATAACTGAATGGTGGTTAGAATGGGCTTAAGTGCTATCCTAGAGAAGAGAGCAAAGTGCAGATGTCACAGTAAAGGGTGGGCTGGCTGTATCTGACCTGGAGCGAAGAATGTACATGCAAGTGAGCTGAGAACAGTACAGAAATAACCAAGACCCTAAATTATCAAGTTTAGTTGAACATTGTTCAAGGAACAATAGCCCTTTAAACTTTTTATCACTGCACACTGTGCAGCAAGAAGCAGTCATACCCATCTCACTGACACAAGAGCCGAAGAAGTAGGAGCAGAAGGAGACCATATACGTATGAAGATACAAATCAGGAGCAGAAGTTGGTCATTCAGCCCCTTGAGTCTGCTCTGCTACTCAATGTGATTATATCATATTGATCAGCTTGTAACTTCAAATCTACATTCCTGCCTATCCCTTTCAACATCTTGCTTGCCAACAATCTATCTACCTCTGCCTTAAAGATATTCAAAGACTCTGCCTCCAACAGAAAAGCCAGTTTGAAAGACTGACAACCCTCTGAGAGAAAAATATTGTCCTACTTCTGTTTTAAATGTGTGACCCCTTATTTTTAATCAGTGACCCTTAGTTCCAGGTTGTCCCACAAAATGATACATTCTCTTCACATCTGTCCTCTCAGAATCTCTCAGATCTTTAATGTAACCATCAACTACCCTCTGAATCTTCTAAACTCTACCAGATACAAGTTGAACCTGTTCAACCTTACTTCACAAGAAAATGTGCCTTTTCCAGGTATTTGTGAAGCAAACCTCCCTGACCTGTCTCCAATGCATTTACAGCCTTCCTTAAATAAAGTGACCAATACTGTGCATAGACTGGAGTGTTCTTAACAGCTGAACCATTACCTACCTACTCCGGTATTCAATTCCACTTGCAATAAATGATTACATTCTATTTGCTTTCACACTTATTTGCTGTACCTGCATCCTAACCCTTTGCGATTCATGAACTAGGACACCCACATCTCTCTGCTTCTCGGATCTCTGATATCTTCACCGTTTACATCGTTTTCTATTCTTCCTTCCAAAATAGATAATATCACGCTTTCTCACCTTATACTCTATTTAGCACTTCATTGCCCATTCACTTAACCTATCAATATCTTTCTGTAAATAAAAATCTAAAGAACTGCGGATGCTGCAAATCAGAGACAAAAGCAGGAATTGCTGGAAAAGCTCAGCCGGTCCGGCAGCATCTGTGAAGAGAAACCAGAGTTAACGTTTTGGCTCCGGTGACCCTTCCTCAGAGGAAGAGCACTGCTTCTTCATCAGGTGAAGTGAAGATGAAGTCAACTCACCTGACGAATGAGCAATGCTCTGAAAACTTGTGATTTCAAGTCCCAGTTTTAATCCCTGTGGCACACTACTCATTACATTTGCTCACCTGGAAAAGATAAATTTATACCTACTTTCTGCTTCCAGCCAATATTCTATCAATGCCAGTATAATACATCCTACACCATGAACTTTTATTTTCAATTGGCACATTATCAAATGCCTCCTGGAGATCTAAGTATAGTACATCAATTGGTTCACCTTTATCCACAGCACATGTTAACTCTTCAAACAACTTTAATAAATTGATCAAAAATGATTTCCCTTTCACAAAACCATGTTGACTCAGTCTGGTTACCTTGAACTTATCCTAGTACCCTGTTATACAGTCTTTAATAATTGCTTATAACATTTCCCCATTGCAGATGTTAAGCTAACTGGCTTGTAGTTTCTCACTTTATATCTCCCACTCTGAATAAATGAGTCACATTCACTATCTTCCAATCTAAAGGAATGATCTCTGAACCAAGGGAGTTTTGGAAAATCAAAACCAAGTCATCATCTATCTCATGAGCTAATTCTTTTAAAACCTTAGGAAGGGGTCCATCAGAACCTGGGCACTTGTCAGCTCACAGCTTCAACTATTTACTGAGTATCACTTCTCTGGTATTTGTAATTTTCCTTGAGTTCCTCCCTTCCTTCCATTTCTTGATATTATCACGGGTTCTGGAATGTTACCATTATCCTCTGATGCAAAATGTCTATTGGATTCACCTGCCCATTTCCTTATTTTCCATTATTAATTTTCTAGTCTGACTTTTGATGTGGCCAACTTTCACTTTGTTAGCTCTTTTCCTCTCCAAATGTTTGTAGAAACACTTATTATCGGTTCTTGTACTAGCCTCCTGCCTATATCATTGGAAGCTACATGGGTGACAACAACATGACCCTCTCCTTCCTACTCCAACTTCCTTTTCAGCCCACAGCAGATGTCCTGAATTCCAGCACGGAGGAGGCAGAAAACCAATCTGGACTCATGCTGTTTGTTGCAGAGCAGGCATATTCTGGACAAGTGGCAAGTAACATTCGTGCCACACAACTGCCAGGCAATGACCATCTCCAGTAAGAGATAATCTAATCATCACCCTTTGACATTCAATGGTGTTACCATCGCTGAATCCCCTGCTATCAACATCCTGCGGGTTACTGTTGACTAGAAACTGAACTGGACTCACCACATAAGCACAGTGGATACAAGTGCGGGACAGAGACTAGGAATACTGCACCAAGTAACTCATCTCCTGACTTCCCAAAGCCTGTACACCGTTTACAAGGTACAAGTCAAGAGTGTGATGGAATGGTCCCCACTTCCCTGGATGGATGCGGTTTCAACATCACTCAAGACGTTTGACACCATCAGGCCAAAGCAGCCTGCTTGATAGGAATCACATCTACAAGCATCCATTTCCTCCCCCACCAATGTTCAGTAGCAGCAGTGTGTACTATCTACAAGATGCACTGCAGAGATTTGCCTAAGCTCCATAGACACCACCTTCCAAACACACAACCACTTCCATCTAGAAGGACAAGGAGAGCAGATATATGGGAACATCACCAACTATGAGTTCCCCTCCAAGCCACTCACTAACCTAACTTGGAAATATATAACCATTCCTTCACTGTCGCTGGGTCAAATTCTGGAATTCCCTTTTTAAGGGCATTTTGGGTCAACCTACAGTACATGGATTGCAGCAGTTTAAGAAGGCAGCTCACCACCACCTTCTCAAGGGCGACTAGGTACAGGCAATAAATACTGGCCCAGCCAGCGACACTCATGTCCCATGAGTGAATAAAAATAAAAGTACATCTCTGCTCTTGTATTCTAGCCCTCTTGGAATGAATGCTAACATTGCATTTGCCTACCTAACTGCTACATGAACCTGCATGTTAACCATATTTAGCTGCCTGCTGTGTGGAACCGTGTCAAAGCTTCTGGAAATCCAAATAGATTGCATCCATTGGCTCTCCATTGTCTAACTTGTTCATTGCCTCCTAAAAGAATTCTAAGAGCTTTGTCAGGCATGACCTGTCCTTGTCGAAGCCATGTTGACTCAGCCTATTTTACTGTGCACTTCCAAGTACTCCACAACCTTATCCTTAATAATCCAACTCAACCCAATCCAACCCTATGAGGTGTGACTGCCTCCCAATGCAAAGAATCTGGGTCACTCTGCACTCCCTCATGTGTCTCAGTATTTGTGGATCAAGCTCCAGCTCATTAAATCTGAATTGAAGCTGCTTGAACTTCAGATGCTTTCTGCAGGCCTGTTTGCTCTGGACCAAACCAGCATGCAGAAACTCCCATATGCTGCAACTGTGATGCCTCACCTGTCCTGTCACCTTTAATGGGTTCTAAGGAACAGCTTAATTATAATATTCAACTTTATCTTTTATTATGTTTCCTATATGTTATCAATCTTACTACCATTGGTATACCATTATGAACCATAAGAATAGCATAAACCTAAATCACTTACCAGATACTCACCAATACTGATCAACTTCTTCTCATATAACAGAATAAAAGTCAATCCCTGGAGGCTGAAAATCTTCAGGAAAAGGCAAAAGCAGAAGTAACAAAACATCTTTCTCCCTTCCTGCCTTTAACTGCCTACTCAGCCATTCAACAAGATATGATTGTAGCCTTAAGTCCACTTCCCATACCTTTGATCCCCTTGTAGATCAAAAACTTGTCTAACTGAGCCTTGAATACATTCTAATAAATCAGATCCCCATGCTGTCTAGGGCAGTGATTCCAAAGGTTAATGACTCTCTAACAGAAACATTGCTCTTCATCTCAGTCTTAAATGGGAGACACCTCATTTTGAAACAATGTACCCTTGTATTAGATTCCACACCAGGGAAACATCTTCTCAGCATCTACCCTGTCAAAATCCCTCATAATCTTACGTGCTTCAAAAAGATAATCTTTCACTTTTCTAAACTACAATGAATATACGCCCAACCTGCCAAACCTTCCCTCATAAAACAACAGCTTCATCCCAGGAATCAAGTCAGGGAATATTCCCTGAACTGCCTCCAATGCAAGCATATTCCTCAACAAATAAGTGGACCAAAACAGTACTCAGTACTCCAGGTGCAGTCTTACATGTGTAGCTGAAGTAAAACTTCCCATCTTTAATATTCTTTTCTCCCTGCAATAAATACCAACATTTCATTTGTCTTTCTAGTTACCTGCTGTCCCTGCACACTGACTTTTTTGATTGAAGTAAAAGGACCCCTTGATTTCTCTGTATCACAGAATTCTTCAGTCTATCTCCTTTTAGATAATATTCTGCTTTTCTATTCTACCCTTACATCTTCCCACATTATGCGTATAATAGCAATTTTTTTACCTGCTCAGTCAAGCTGTTTCTATGTTCTTTTGTGGCCATTTGCAACCTGCTCACAGCTTGCTTTCCTAGCAATGTCTGCAACATCAGCAAATTTGGCTACAATAATCCACATCCCTTCACCAGGTCATTAAAATATTGCTTGTAAATAGTTAAGGCCCTGACACTAGGACTAGATGCACCTACGCTAATTTCAGATTGCAAACCTGAAAATGTCCCATTTATCCCAACTCTCTGTTTCCCGTTCATTGCCAACCCTCTAACAATGCTAATATATTACCAGAAATACCTTGAACCATATCTCTAAGTAAATACCCATTTTCTTAAAAACATTAATAAAGTATTTTTTACATACAACACATTCATTTTGTGATAATTACTTTGAAAATGGAAACATCAACCAAATACACTTGAGAACTGTTGTTTTCACCCATTGTGTTAATGAGACTGCCCTGGATTTCATTTACTGCCTTGGTCAGTTAGAACAGCTTAACTCCTCTGATAATTTAATGAAGAGATTCTTCTGGAAAAGCTTGCTATTTTAGGCTGTCATTTCTTATGATTGTGGAATTTTTCTCTTTATTGAACACCAGCTTTGAAAAACAAATTTCACTCTTCCGAAGGGAACAAGTGTTTTGTTCTGAGACAAGCACTCTATCTGTACATTTGTCTAAAAGTGGATGAAAAAATGTCTAAGTGCAAATAATTAAAACATCAGTGGATAAGAAGAAAAGGATATAACAAATAATGACAGGAATGGTTGCATTTGTTTTGAGATTATCTTGATAGTTAGAATCAGTCTTTAAGAAGGTGGAAAACAAAGCACTTTCAACTGCTAACAATGTCCAACACAGGAGTGTGCTTTCTGGTTTTGCCTATCTTAGTAAACTGTAAACCTCACAGAAAGCATGAAATCCAAAATGAGGGATGGGAATGATGTGGAAAGCATATTGATACCACTGCCTTTATGTCATTAAGCCATAACTTGCCACAAGATCAAACAACTACCTGAATGCTTAGAGAAATTAGCACAAGAGGTCCAATTATATCAACTTCACAGCCAGATATAAAAACATCCTCAGCTGTAGACAGGCGCCAACCTTTAAAACTTGCTCTGATGTGTTGTGTATCAAGAGAATGATCTAAAACAATTTTGAGGTATTTTCGGCAAGTCATCAACACGTAAACAAAATCTGCCCTTTCAGTTAAGTGCCATCAGACATTTCCAGTCATCATTTACTTTACTAAATCCCCCAGCATTAGAAATGACAGTTTCCTCACTAACAGTTCCAGTTCGTTCATTGAAAATATATTGTTGAAGCTTTCATTTCCATTCTAAGTGCCACTTAAAGTGGAAATGGTGGATTGTTCAAATAGATGTATAAAGCACAACCTTACAGTGATTACTGTAGTACTTTGTACCAGTTATGACAGCAGTTAGGCAATTTTGTCCAGGAATTAACTTAAAAGCATCTTTCATTGCACTGAGGTACATGACAGATTCACAATTAATTTCACTCATGGAAATCACATCATGGCCTAATTTTTCAAAAGAATTAGACTGTTTATTTGATAATCCTGAGTTCAGAAGAGGACTAAGCTATATCGTTCTGACATAACGTTCTGCTGATTTGCTCAAATACGTGTTTAGATAGCAACCTTCTTTAATTTAACAATTATTCAAATTCTGCTGTGTCCCAGATACTATTTCACAATAATTCAGGGTTAGAGGGAAAAGGTGGGTAGACAGAAATAAGATACAGATCAGCCATAATCTAAGTCAATAAGGAGCAAGCTCAAACTGCAGAATAACTAACTTTAGTTCCTATCTAATGGCCTGTCTTTTTCAAGTCGTGAGTTTGTATACTCAAGGTGCATAAAGGAAAGGACACATATATAAGAAAATGATTTTACCTTTTTTTGAAATGCACAAGGGGATAGCAAAGCTTAATAACATCAATACAAATTAGTGTTGTTTATAGTTACTGTTTGATTGCTGTTGAAGGAACCAGTGCATATAGGTTCATACTAGTACAAGATCATCTTAGGGATGATGCCAGGAAGCTTTTCTTCAGGCACAGAGAAATGCCATAAATTTGCAGGTAGTGAAATGGGTGCATGAGAAACTGAATTAATTTTAGCAACAATTAGATGCAGCATCAGGCCAGGTAAATTAAGATGATGAATAGTCTTTTCATCTGTAATTATCTTGTTGAAGAACATGAATCAATGTCACAAATATGTAAAGTTTTTTTTTCATTTTTTTGGAGGCATCAAGTGAGTTTTAGTCTTAATTATATTTCCCTAAGCCATGAACATGAATGGCCAAACAACAAGATACCAGTGCTGTAGAATGACCTCGCGCTAATATTGGGTTTAGATGCAGATAGGATTTTACTGACGCTCAAGATGAAGTCTTACACTGCAAACTGTATCGTCAAAGTGATCCTGCTGGATTCACTGTGATAAATTATCAGGCAGACTCCATAAAAATGAAGATTTCCTTTGCGGTTGCTGGTGATTGCCTGAGTCGGGCATTCGGAGCTACTGACACTACTGCAGCAAGATACTATTACAAAACCAGCTAGTCAGCTTTATAATAGATGACCTACAACAACAGCAGCAACAACTTTCATTTATATAGCACAAAACTTCCCAAAGTGATAGCCTAATGACCAATTAGGATTTGCCAATGGTTCAATAAGTTTGCTCAGTACACAGCTTAGCTGGACAGATGAGCAGGTTTGCAGGTTTTCACCCTCTCTATGTTGTAAGGTAATCTTAGCAGTAAAATCTGGAATGGAAATGCAGTTGTCTTCTAATACAAAAACCAAATGCTACAGATTTTGGAAGTCTGAAATAAGGACAAAGAAAAGCTGAAAAAGTTCATAAGGTCAAGCAGCATCTATTGGCAGAGGTGCTAACTTTGTCTTTCCCTACAGATGTGTCCGGACTTGCTGAGATTATTCGGCCCTATTTTAATACTTGTTACATGTGCACTCAGTGTTTCAGGGAGAAGGCTGCAAGAAACAGCTCAGGTTGCTTCTACTGATTCCTACCCATCTTGCGTAAGTGTGTGTGTGTGTGTGTGTGTGTGTGTGTGTGTGTGTGTGTGTGTG
>NC_063354.1:8082468-8106008 GCF_021869965.1 Rhincodon typus
GTGTGTGTGTGTGTGTGTGTGTGTGTGTGTGTGTGTGTGTGTGTGTGAACAGGATTGAAGCTGGCTGTGATGTTGCAAAGTTTATTAGAGTACTTGTTTTTTGGGAGGCAGGAAATTAGAATTTGGTGTTTGTAAAATGCTGGGTAGGGGGGCAGTGGGGCAGCATTGCATGGTCCCTTTAAAAGATGATGTGTTTTTCTATGCTTAGATATTTAAATTGATGTCTGTGAGCAGCAGCTTGAAGGTTTGCAAGTACACAGAGAGCACCCAAATTGAAACATTTGTATCAAAAGGCCATACAGTTAACAGGCCAAGCAGCAGATTTTACCAAACCAACAGGGTTTTGAACTTAGCCAATTAATTTGAACTAGGCACTTGGATATCAAAAACCAATTAAATTTAAATCGGATAATTTTGACAATGTAAGACCAATTTCTTCTTAATTTCAGCAGTGGGAGAGGTGAAAGTGCGAGCCGGGGACAGCCGGGAAGGTAAGGTTTCCATATAAAAAACTTGCCTCATGAATGGGCGGAGCAAAGGCTGAGCAGGAGCAAATGCAGACACGGGGACTGCTGGGTAAGTGAACTGATATATTCGGGCACTGGCTAAACAAGAAAAACTACATGTGTAGTGTCTCCCACACATCCTCCTGCTCTAACCAAAAAAGTAGACGCTGTGTGGAGGGTCGGTAAGGTGAGCTTTTTTTTTTCTCTTTATCTCTTTTGGCAATCTAGAGCAGTTGCATGCTCCTCTTGTAGGACGTGGGAGGTAAGGGTCACTACTAGTGTCCCTTCTGACTTCACCTGCGAGAACTGCACCCAACTCCAGCTCCTCACAGACCGCATTAGGGAACTGGAGCTGGATGAACTCTGGATCATTCGGGAGGCTGAGGGGGTGATAGACAGGAATTATAGGGAGGTTGTCACACCCAAGTTACAGGACAAAGGTAGTTGGGTGACCATCAGGAGAGGGAAAGGGAATAGGCAGACAGTGCAGGAATCCCCTGTGGCCGTTCCCCTCAATAATAAGTATACCGCTTTGGATGCTGTTGGGGGGGACTGACCTACCAAGAGAAAGCCATAGCAGCCAGGTCTCTTGCATGAGCCTGGCTCTGTAGCGCAGACGGGAATGGGGGAGAATAGGAAAGCGATTGTGATACGAGATTCAATGGTTCGGGGAACAGACAGGAGATTCTGTGGTCGCGAACGAGACTCCTGGATGGTATATTGCCTCCCGGGTGCCAGGGTCAGGGATGTCTCGGATCGAGTCTACAGGATTCTTAAGGGGGAGAGTGAGCAGCCAGAAGTCGTGGTACACATCGGTACCAATAACATAACCAGGAAAAGGGATGAGGACCTAAAAAGTGAATGTAGGGAATTAGGTTGGAAGCTAAAAGGCAGGACGAGCAGAGGAGTAATCTCAGGATTACTACCAGTGCCATGGGCTAGTGAGGCTAGGAATAGAGAGTGAGAGCAGCTGAACACGTGGCTACAGAGCTGGTGTAGGAGGGAAGGCTTCAGATATGTGGATAATTGGGATACCTTCTGGGGAAGGTGGGACCTGTACAAGAAGGGCGGGTTGTACCTGAATTAGAGGGGCACCAATATCCTGGACAGGAGTTTGCTAGCGCTCTTTGGGAGGGTTTAAACTAGTTTGGCAGGGGGATGGGAACCGGATCTACGGATCAGAGGATGGGGTAGCCGGTGTACAGGCAGATACAGCATGCAGAGAATCTATGAGGAAGGGTAGACAGTTGATAGGGCAAAGTTGCAGTCAGTGCGACGGGTTGAAGTGTGTCTATTTTAATGCAAGAAGTGTCAGGAATAAGGGTGACGAACTTCGAGCATGGTTCAGTACTTGGAGCTTCAATGTTGTGGCCATTATGGAGACTTGGATAACACAGGGGCAGGAATGGTTGTTGGATGTTCTGGAGTTTAGATGTTTCAAAAGAAGTGGTGGGGAAGTGGCATTGCTAATCAGGGATGGTATCGCAGCTGCAGAAAGGGAGGTCGTGGAGGAGGGTTTCTCCACTGAGTCAGTATGGGTGGAAGTCAGAAACAGGAAAGGAGCAGTCACTTTATTGGGAGTTTTCTATAGACCCCCCAACAGCAACAGGGACACTGAGGAACAGATTGGGAGGCAGATTTGGGAAAAGTGCAGAAGAAATAGGGTTGTTGTCATGGGTGACTTCAACTTTCCTAATTTTGACTGGAACCTCCTCAGTGCAAATAGTTTGGATGGAGCAGATTTTGTCAGGTGTGTCCAGGAAGGATTTATGACTCAATATGGAGATAGGCCGACTAGAGAGGAGGCCATATTGAATTTGGTGCTTGGCAACGAACCAGGCGAGGTGTCAGATCGCTCGGTGAGAAAGCATTTCAGTGATAGTGATCACAACTCCCTGACCTTTACTATAGTCATGGAGAGGGATAGGAGCAGACGGTATGGGAAAGTATTTAATTGGGGGAGGGGGAATTACAATGCTATTAGGCAAGAACTGCGGAGCATAAATTGGAAACAGATGTTCTCAGGGAAATGAACAACAGAAATGTGGAGGTTGTTTAGGGAGCAGTTGCTACGAGTACTGGATAGGTTTGTCCCACTGAGGCAAGGAAAGGATGGTAAGGTGAAGGAACCTTGGATGACAAGACATGTAGAACATCTAGTCAAGAGGAAGAAGGAAGCTTACTTAAGTTTGAGGAAGCAAGGATCAGACAAGGCTCTAGAGGGTTATAAAGTAGCCAGGAAGGAACTGAAGAATGGACTTAGGGGAGCTAGAAGGGTGTATGAAAAAGCCTTGGCAGGTTGGATTAAGGAAAAGCCCAAGACATTCTATGCTTATGTGAGGAACAAGAGGATGGCAGAGTGAGGGTAGGCCCAATCAGGGATAGTGGAGGGAACTTGTGTGTGGAGCTAGAGGATGTAGGGGAGGTCCTTAATGAATACATTGCTTCAGTATTCACCAGTGAGAGGGACATTGACGTTTGTAAGGACAGCATGAAACAGGCTGATATGCTTGAACAGATTGATGTTAGGAAGGAGGATGTGCTAGAAATTTTGAAAAACATGAGGATAAATAAGTCCCCTGGGGCAGATGGGATTTACCCAAGGTTACTACGGGAAGCGAGGGAAGAGATTGTTGCACCTTTGACAATGATCTTTGCGTCTTCACTGTCCACTGGAGTAGTATCAGATGATTGGAGGGTGGCAAATGTTATTCCCTTGTTCAAGAAAGAGAATACGGACAATCCTGGGAATTACAGACCAGTCAGTCTTACTTCTGTGGTGGGAAAATTATTGGAGAGGATTCTGAGAGATAGTATTAATGATTATTTGGAAAAGCACAGTTTGATTAGAAATAGTCAGCATGGCTTTGTAAGGGGCAGGTCATGCCTCACAAGCCTCATTGAATTCTTTGAGGATGTGACAAAACACATTAATGAAGGTAGAGCAGTGGATGTGGTGTATATGGATTTTACCAAGGCATTTTATAGGGTTCTGCATTGTAGGCTCATTCAGAAAGTAAGGAGGCATGGGATCCAGGGAAATTTGGCTGTCTGGATACAGAATTGGATATCCAATAGAAGACAGAGGGTGGTAGTAGATGGAAAGTACTCAGCCTGGAGCTTGGTGACCAGTGGTATTCTGCAGGGATCTGTTCTGGGACCTCTGCTCTTTGTGATCTTTATAAATGACTTGGATGAGGAAGTGGAAGGTGGGTTGGTAAGTTTGCTAATGACACAAAGGTTGGTGGACTAGTGGATAATGTGAAGGGCTGTTGTAGGTTGCAACGGGACATTGACAGGATGCAGAGCTGGGCAAAGAACTGGCAGGTGGAATTCAACCCAGAAAAGTGTGAAGTGATTCATTTTGGAAGGTCGAATTTGAATGCAGAATACAGGATTAAAGGCAAGATTCTTGGCAGTGTGGAGGAACAGAGGGATCTTGGGGACCATGTCCATAAATCCCTCAAAGTTGCCACCCAAGTTGATAGGGTTGTTAAGATGACGTATGGTGTGCTGGCTTTCACTGGCAGGGGAATTGAGTTTAAGAGCCGCGAGGTTATGCTGCAGCTCTATAAAACCCTGGTTAGACCACACTTGGAATATTTTGTTTAGTTCTGGTTGCCTCATTAAAGGAGGAAGGATGTGGAAGCTTTAGAGAGGGTGCAGAGGAGATTTACCAGGATGCTGCCTGGACTGGAGGGCAAGTCTTATGAGGAAAGGTTGAGGGAGCTAGGGCTTTTCTCATTGGAGTGAAGAAGGATGAGAGGTAACTTGACAGAGGTGTACAAGATGATGAGAGGCATAGATAGAGTGGATAGCCAGAGACTTTTTCCCAGGGCAGAAATGACTATTATGAGGGAGCATAATTTTAAGGTGATTGGAGGAAGGTATCGGGGAGATTTCAGAGGTAGGTTCATTGCACAGAGAGTGGTGGGTGCGTGGAATGCGCTGCCAGCGGTGGTAATGGCGTCAGATACGTTAGGGACATTTAAGCAACTCTTGGATAGGCACATGGATGATAGTATAATGTAGGGTATGCAGAGTGGTTTGATCTCAGAGTAGGATAATAGGTTGGCACAACATCGTGGGCTGAAGGGCCTGTACTGTGCTGTATGTTCTATGTTCAATCCTATTGGGAAGAAATTGATATGTCACCAAGGATATAAAAGAACGGGGCAATTGGACAAAGACAGGAGAGCTAACTGCCAATCGCCAGAGTTAGCAATCCTCAGCTCTCAAGAGAGAATCGTTGGCTCCCACAGACTCCTCTATGTATTGGAGAAAGCACCATCTAAATAACAAAGGTACCCACGGTACAACTCGTGAATATTCGTGTCAGAAGAATCAATGGAGAAGGCACAGAGCATTCTGGAACACACGTAACCTGACTGTAATTTTGAGAGACTAAATTCTATTATTTTTATATATGTGGGACTTTTATTGATTGGAACAGCATATCATTAGAATCTTGTTTTATTCAGGAATAGTTTGTAGTTAGAAGGGGTTTACTCTGTTTGTTAATAGTTTAGTTAATTTGTTCACTGTTAGAGTTAGATAAATAAATTGTTACTTGTAGATTGTAAAGTGATTGTCAGGGATTTACTTTATTCAACCACTAGAAGTTGCTGAAAGGCAGGTTACACCACTTTTCGAATTCTTTTTACAGACTATAGGGCGAGGCGCTCCTCTTTGGCGGTTTCGGTTTTAGTGCTCAGAGGGGGATATTCACCCTTTGCTTTATAACAGTGATGCTTCCACAGATGGGCGATAGTGACTGACAAAGCTCACACGGATACATTGATCGCTTCGCCAACAAGACAAGACTTGGTGTCTATGCAACAGCACTTTAACAGGACGTCATGTGTCTAGCAGAGAAAATTCATGAGGTAAAATAGACTGCTTTCAGGCAAGCTGAGTGTAGTGTCATGGAATGCAGCTTGATGTGCAAATGAACATCTTTAATTTTATGCACAACCATATCTCTCTCTGTATATCATTCAATCATGTTTTAAATTCTCTACAAATAACATTCAATCATGTTTCAAACCCTTTCTATATAACATTCATCATGTCTTGAACAACCGTCTATATAATATTCAATCATGTTTTGAACGCTTATTATATAACATTCAATTATGCTTTGAATATCCCTCTCTATATAAAGCCCAACCACATATGAACATCCCTTGCTATGTAATGTCTGCATGGACTTTGAACATCTCTACTGCTTTTGTCTCCCCTATCATGCCTGAAACATAAATCTAAATATTCTGATGAAGGGTCTAGGCCTGAAACGTCAGCCTTTCTGCTCCTGTGATGCTGCTTGGCCTGCTGTGTTCATCCAGCTCTGCACCTTGTTGTCTCGGATTCTCCAGCATCTGCAGTTCCTACTATCTCTGATTCAATTTCAACCACCCCTTCCTAATATCTAATTTGTTTTTCAGCAATTTAATCATTTTGTTTTTGTTGTGATCCTAGTTACCTGATTTAATTGGAGCAATTTCATATTCTATATGGTTTGATGATGTCCTTTTGTAACCACTCTCTTCCAAACCTGTTTTGCTCTCTGCAATAAGCCAAGAATGCCTTTGTGGCATGGATGAGATTTTGACTGATTGCGACATTGTGAAATTCATGGACAACAACTATCTCACAAATATACTTGCTATAATAAACTGCTCATTTTGATCGTACTCCATTGTCAGCCAAATTTCCTGGCATTTACTGTGGTTGAAGCCAAAGGAATGCAACTAAGCAGTGGGATACATGCACTACAGGTATTATAAACAGTGGCTATTCAGTGTTGTGCTATGATAATATAGTTATGGGGGAAGGACCCTTCTGAGGATGGGTCACCGGACCCGAAAAGTTAACTCTGATTTCTCTTCACAGATGCTGCCACAACTGCTGAGCTTTTCCAGCAACTTCTGTTTTCGTTTCTGATTTACAGCATCCGCAGTTCTTTCAGTTTCCAATATATTTATGGGTTTGTTCTGCATTATTTAAGCTTTCAGCAATGTGTATTCAGGTATATGAGTGATGTTGAAATGTTTAATAAACCTAGAGCAAATTTTGTTATCCCTTTTGAATAGGAAAATTTGGATTTCCATGTTAATTAAAGCATTGACATGCTAATATATGATTACATTGTATTAATGTTTGTTTAGTTTCTGGGCTAATATTCTTCAGCCTGAGCTACAAATCTGAATGATCTAGGGAAAGCTTTGCCAGCGCAATAAAAAAAAAGTATATGTATGAGCCAGACTCTGCTGGATACCTAACTGCATAGAAACCTGAAAAGTAGAGTAGACCACTTAGCCCCTTGGAGTCTGTTCCATCATTCATTGAGATTCAGGCTGATCTGTGACTTCACTCTGTGTATGTGCATTTGGCCCATATTTCCTGAGAGTTTTGGTAATCAAAAATATCAAACAATTTTCATTCATGGGATGCGGGCACCACTAGTTAGGCTGGGATTTATTACCCATCCATAACTGCCAGAGAACAGTTCAGAGTTAATCAATTTGCCATGGGTCTGGAGTCAATTTTAGGCAAGACCAAGTAAGGACAGCAGAGTTCCTTCCCTAAAGATCATTAGTGAACCTATTTGTTTTTAAAAGAAAACAACAATTGACAATGGTTACACCTTTTAATCAAACTCAAATTTCACCATCTATAATCTTGGGATTCAAACCCAAGTCCCTGGTAGCCTGGGTTCCTAGCCTGGTGACTTTACTAGTAAACTACCACCTCCCCATTTAATGATGGACATAATATTAATTGCCACTTGTAGATGACAGCACCAAACTTCTGCCACCCTTTGCATGTAGAAATTATTATTCATTTCACTTTTCAAAGTTCTGGTTCTAATTTCTAGATTATGTTCTCCAGTCTTAGAATCCCCATTGTAATGATCAAATAGAATAGTTTCACTCTATCTACATTATCTATTCCCTTTGATATTTTGAAAGTTTCAACCAAATCACCACTTAGCCTTGTAACTCCCCAGGACTACAGTGCTGGTTTCTGTAGTCTCTCTCCATAATTTAGTTCTTTTGTGTTCATCCTGGTATATCTATGCTGTCTTCATTCAAAGTCAAAATTTCCTTCCCTTAGGCAGGTTAGCCAGAACTGTCAAAGTGCCCCAGGAATAATCGGAACTTTGTATAGTGGAAGAAAAATTTATAGAATCTTGTATTCAAATTCTGTTAGTTAGACTTGTCTCTGTATGTTTAGGTTTTAAAATGTTTTGCACAGTTGCTAGAATTATGAGGACCTTGGTGAACAGGGTAAATATTCAACCAAAGTTTTGAGAAATAAACAAAGGAAGAATTAACAACTAGGGTAAATTCAAGCCGACGAATTCAATATTAAATTAAAGATTCAAACAGATGACAAAATATTGGCTGAAGACGTAAGAAAAATAATGACCGGAGAAGTAACAAAAATTTAAGTTTAAATTCTGAATTTTAAAAAGTTCCTAAAACAATTCACAACCTGATGGAAGAAAGCATCACAATAATGATTTCCCACCATTTTATCAAAAGATAGATTGGTAGTAATTAACAATTATTGCTTTTCATAATTAAATATTAGATTGAATTTAGTGTTGTGAGTTTCATCGGCAATTAATGTGCAAATGCAGCAACATCATAAATATCACAGGGTATCTCAGGGTGCGATATAATTTGTTGCGCAGCAACACATGTTGAACTGCAACACACGGTGGTTTGCATTTCACAGGGCATCCTTTCTTGTCACCTTTTATTATCACAGAGAAAAATGGAGATAAGAACCGCTTGTATTTAACAGGTTAACTCCTTCAATAAAGAACTGCTGCTGGAGAAATGTCTTGCCTGAAATATTCAAATGCGTCATCAATTGTAAAATTAGCAGAGGCAAAGTGAGAGCAGTAAGTCAGGATGGAATGTCGGAGATGGGAGATTGGATAAATATTCTGAAGTTTGCTTGCTTATCTTAGTTCCATTTAGCAAGAATTTTTCTTTTGCAGAGTAGCTCACTATGGGATAAACTCAGTATGAAATAAGATTATCTCAGATTCTCCAGCATCTACAGTTCCTACTATCTCTGTTCAGAGGTGTTGTTACACATCTTTTGGAGTGGGTAGGACTTGAACCCAGATCTCCTGGCTCAGAGATAGGGACACCACCACAAAAGCCCCTCTTGGAGGAGAATATTATATTGTCTATTCAACCTGTTTGGAGATGTTACTACATACTTTAGGTGCTGGTGGTACTTGAACCTAAAGTTGTATAGCCCACAGGTAAGAACACTACTACTACATCACAAGGGCCCCATTCAATGTAGCATTTCTTTTGCCTTTCCACCCAAAAGTGGTAGCATACACAATCGAATGACTTTCCTGCTACCAAAATCAGTGTGACTTTTTTTTGCACTTTTCTTCAACTACAGCCCACATCCTGTAAAAACACCCATGAATCAAATAGAGTATTTAAAAGCAAAAGTGAAGGTAAGGTAGGGAGAGAGGGAAGGACCTAAATCAAAATGGATTTGGAGGGTGAAATAAGCACTATATCCACCATGGTGTCCATCACTACCTAATGTGTTGAGAGCATAGATGGACACTGCATCAATGCAGAAACTATGTTTTCATTTAACCCATTTTTCCCTAATCAACTTGTTCAAAGATGTTATTACACACCTCTGGAACAGGTGGGGCTTGAACCCAGGCTGCTAGATCTAGGAGCAGGGATACTACCACTGTGCCACAAGAGGACCCTACAGTGCAGATTTTTTTTTTTGTTTAACCTGTTTTTCTAATCAACCTATTTAGAGATGTTATTGCACACTTCTGGAGCAGGTGGAACTTGAACCCAGACTTCTCAGTCCAGGGGTAGGGACACTACCATTGCACTACAAGAGGGCCCTTCAATGCAGAATATTGGAACAATGATAAAGTCGATTTCACCTGCACCTGAAACCAGGTTAATAAACTGCATGATTAGCAAGTCAGATCAGTGAGACAGGTCAGCAGGAAAATGAACAAAGATCTCTTCCTACTGAAACCCGAAAGGGTGTCCTGCTCTATAGTCTTTATTTCATTTGAATTTAATCCAGAAACATAATTAAACAAATGTAGACAATGCTTATCAAGCTCTAGTAAAAACCTTTTTTTCTTCTTGTAAATAACCGATAGAATTGGGGAGATTATGGAAGACACCGGTAGGGTGCAGCAGTGACTTAATTCTAGATTTCTAGTTTTACATTGCACTTCTATAATCTCACAGCAACAGTTTATGGCTTCAGTATTCAAAAGCATACTAATGTTTTAATTATTAGGCATATAATTTGAAAGTGCTCAACACACTTGCATGGACAGAGTAAAGGCCTTTGTGTAAATTTAACTGGTGACCTCTTAATTAGAGTATACAAATGGTACAAATAGGAAAATCTTGTCACACATTAATTGTGAACCAACACCTTATAGCAATAGAAGATAATTTGACTTCAACCTGCCCAGTGGGAAACTGATACTATCGGATTGACCTGCCATTCATTTGGGAGAATAAAGTGGTCTTGTATGGCTGACGATAAGCAAGGAGGAACAGTTGATAAAATCAGATCAGATTCCTGCCAAATAAATAATTTAAGATGACCTCTTACATTTATTAATTTTGTTTTCACAGGCTTACGTGATAAAAATACTTATGTAGCTGTTAAAGTGGAATTATTTTTTTCTTGCAGAAATACATTGTTCAATGTGATGTTGAGTTACACAGTCCAGGATGATGAGTTCTCAGTTGCTATTTAGCTGAGTTCAACTAAAGCAATAGCAAAGCCATCATAATTAGCCTTAGTGCCCATGGAAAAGTGCAAATTCTGAAAAGCGCACCAAATAAATTAACATGTGCATATTTTCAGGCTGAGACCTGGCATTCCAACCCAGGGGACTTAAACAAAACACCCCCATGTTTATTTGCGTATTAAAATGTCTTTGCAGACTGCAGATGGTTCATCCCGATTTCCCAATTTAACACATATCAATGTCTAGCCCTTCGTGTTTACACACTGGACAATAGTGATCTTGTCTTATGCCCAAATAGCTTGTGGAAATTATCAAGGGCCAAATGTGAAGAATAATGGGTGAGGTGCCTCATATCAGGAAGAAATCAACACCTTTACAGTTAGAGAGGCAGAAAATTGAAGAATAAATTTTTGTTTTTGACAAGGAATTTTGGAAAATGCCAAGTGTTGATGGAAATGCATTGATGGAGAATTGTCAATCATGATGTGACTGAAGACTACCACTGTGGACAGTTGTTGTAGTATCTTGCACTGCTTTAGGGAACTATGGCATTATGGCATTGTCTTTTGATCAGGTACTTTATGATTGTTAAATTTAGCAACATGTAAAAATTGGTCTAAATGGATAACATTCAATAATGTGGGCATATATGTAGGGGAATACACCTTGCTTTATCATATGAGTAAGGAACCGTATGTTAACGATAAAGACAAATCTTCTGTCCACTGAATTGTTATTGTTCAGAAACCCAGGTTTTTACACCTTTTTATACAAAATTACGATATTCAGGCAGCCATTGTCTAAATGTAGGTAAATGTTGAAATTTGTGGTCTGTGTTGCAGGAAGTCATGAGGCACTAAGCCACTTGGCTTATTGAAGACTGAGGAAGTCACTCATTAATTGTGATTGTGTTGCTTTTGCAGATTGCACTCGTTCATTGGGCACTGTTCCCATACAAGTTAGAAAGTGATTTATTTTTACAAGTATGGATTACGCTACAATAATCTTCATTCCAAGTAGGCAGCCTATCCAAATGGGATGATTTTCATTTTATAATGAAATCTTTCAGATTCCTTTCAATTCCAAATTACATTTATTTAATCTGAGTTCTAAAGACGCAGGGAAATTCATTCTGTGACTTATTGCAAGGACAGAACATGCTGCAAATTGACTGAGCTGTCATACAGAGAAAACAACCTTTTCTCATCCCTTCAGTAAGTTGGTACTGCTGTAAAATGCCTGACTGTTGGAGACATAAGGCAAGAGTTAGAGAAATTGAAAAAGTAATTCTAGTCATGAGTTATCATATTGCATGAAAGTTCATGTGTGGACATTTTTTTTTTGCAGACTAATAGAATTTTACAGCATAGGATGGCAAATTGCTCCCACAGCAGTTTTCTGAAAAATGCATCCACTTAATTCAATCCTCCATAAGCTTTTAATTTTTTCTCTTAAATTTAAAAAATATCTCTTTTAAAAGCTGTTATTGATCCTTTGTAGTGAGGATGTCCACAACCTCTGTTAAAAAAACAGTTGCCCATCTTTTTGATGTTTTGGTGATCATCCTAAGTTTTTGTTCACTTTAATCATATACAGTAATAATTCACTATCTATGAAATACCTCGTCCCTATTTATCTTACATTGAACTTACTCATGATTTCTCTAATGGAATTGATTGAAATGCCTGGCTTAAACACACACATTGAGTTCTGTTCACCTTAGGATTAATCACCTTTCCTTAAGATTTGCTTCTTCAGGTCCATGCCTTCCATAGACTCAATGGTTCCACCAAGTTTCTGCCTAACCCACCAACCTAATGACAGAACCAGGGTCATCAACCACAAATAAAGCTACCAAGAGGATAAACGTGTGCTGACATTTTCCCTGACAATGAAAAGCAAAACACTAGAGCATTAATTCAAACTTGGAGGTGGTGTCATAGAGGTAATGTCACTAGACTAGTAGCTCAGAACATCAGCCTTCATTCAAATCTCATCATAACCAGGTGGCGAAATGTACCTTCCATAACAATCCAGAGTAAAAAGACTGGTGACCAGGGATTCATTGTCATTTTGTTTCACTAAAGTGCTTTAGAGAAGGAAATGTGCCATCCTTTTCAGTTCTACCCTATATGTGACTCCAGAGATTCTTAACTGGGCATGACCAGTGATGTCCATGTCCTATGATCAAATAAATTGAAACAAACTCTGCAAGTTAACGCTGGACAGTCATGTTGGACAAGTATTGGATTGTTACTTGCAATTTGATTATGGTTCAGCTTTTTCCATTGACAATCCGGTTACTAACATCAGGGAGAGAAACAAAGTTAACACTTTGGGTAATATGACTCCTTTCCCTCCCATCACCTGTCATCAGCAATAAATACCACCTTTCTTTAGATACTATCAGTTCTGAAGAACTCAAAACGTTAACTCTGTTTATCTCTCCACTGGTGCTGCCAGACCTGCTGAGTCTCTGCAGCATTTTCTCTTTTTATTTCAGATTTCCAGCATCCGCAATATTTTGCGTTTGATTATGAATTGTGTTGTTTGAGGAAGAAATACCAGGATCCCCAGGAAATTTCCTTCATTTATTCAAATAGTGCTACTTGATGTTTTACATTTAATTGATCCAAAATAAATCACCTCTAATAATACAATATTTCTTTCATGCCACCTTCTTTAATACTAATTTATTTAGTATCAAAATTTCAGCCTGCCGATACAACAGTGTGTGAGCCTGAATAACACAAGTTGCTTTAGAGTTTGAAAGGAGCAGTGCTTCCAATGGTTTAAAACTAGAAGCAAGAAAGTATTGTTGAAATTATTGGGAAAAAAAAGACACGCGGTTGAAGTTTTTGATTTTGCAGTCATCAGGAGAGAATCAAAGTCAAAAGACTCAAAGTCTATTTGCTGACCAATCAGCATTCTGTTCTTATGCAGTACAAGTTGTTGTTCCCTTTGAGATTTGATATTCTTGAATTTCTGTCCTGATGAGCGCAAGATGATAAGTATCAACAAAGTGTCAACAACAAGCCTTTTTTTCAGCAATACTCAAGTAGGATTCTACTAAGAGACTATTAAATATGTAAGGGGTTACAAATTGTGCAAGGATTGTAGCCAAGGGGATGATTATAAATGGTATGGAGGGATGGTTCTATCAGCAAAGGCTAAACAGACTGGGACTGAATTCACTAAAGTTTAGAAGAATGACGGATCTAATTGAAACATATTGGATTCTGAGGTGGCTTGAGGGGGTAAATGCTGAAAGGACAGTCTAGAACCTGCGGCATAATCGAAGAATAAAGGGGTGCCAGTTTAAGACAGAGATGAGAAGGAATCTAGTATCTAAGAGGATTGTGAACCTTTGAAAGTGCATGCTACAGATAACTGAGGGGGTATAGTCCTTGAGTATATATTAAGGCTGAGATAGATAGATTCTTGACCAGGAGGGGAATCAAGAGTTTGGTAAAAAAAAACAGGAAAGTGGATGTGAGGAAAGTCGGATCAGCCATGATTCTACTGAATAGTGGAACAGGCTCGAGGAGCTGAACAGACCACTCCTGTTCCTATTTCTTGTGGTCTGTTGACTCCATGACCGCTGTTTCCAGACATCAATTCCAGTGCTGACTGACGGGATGAGAATTTGTTCACAGATGGATCTGTCTGCCTTATATGACCTGAATGTGGCTAACCAGCCACAATTATATGATGACACAAATTCAGATTTTAATTCCCAGAGGATGGCCTGATAATAGACAGGAATATCACACCAGTACCCTGGCTGTTGCTCTCTTTAGGGGCCATACAGCAACCATGGCTGCTCTGATTTTAGCCTCATGCCTACACTTGTGCCGCGCTCAATGGAGGGGCCTGGGCTCGGGGAGGGGGAAGCGGGGACCCCAGGCCTGTCCAGTTACTGTGCTGGAAAGGCTGGGAAACTGCATTTTCAGGAATCGTCCTCATTCCGAACTCTGGCCATTTGTGCATTTCCAAAAAAAAGTTCAAATCTATGTTTAATTCGGAACCCCATAAGCTGCTTTTGTTAGTTTAATATAAGTTTATTTTTCTCTAAAAAAAAATTCCATTCAGGACAAAAGCATTCACACGGTCTCCCAAGAACGGCGTTTTTACAGCCAGCACACTGAACACTCCCGAGCTGCATCTGATCAGCAGCTTGAGCTGTTTCGGTGTTTCCTTTATACCCGGTGTCCTGTTTAAAGGTACCCTCTCTCTGCCCTTTCACTCCGTCTCTCTGCCCTTTGCCCCCTCTCTCTGCCCTTTATCTCTCTCTCTCTCTGCCCTTTGCCCCCTCTCTCTGCCCTTTCACCCCCTCTCTGCCTTTTGTCCTCCTCCCTCTCTTTACCCCTTGTCCCTCTCTGCTCTTTCTCCCTCTCTATTTACCCTTTGTCCTTCTCTCTGTCCTTTATCCCTCTCTCTCTTTACACTTTGTCCCTCTCTCTCCACCCTTTGTGTCCCTCTCTCTCCGCCCTTTGTTTCCCTCTCTTTCCGCCCATTGCTCCCCTCTCTCTCCGCCCTTAGTGTCCCTCTCTCTCTGCCCTTTACCCCCCTCTCTCTGCCCTTTGTGTCCCTCTCTCTCTGTGCCCTTTACCCCCCCCCCTCTCTCCGCCCTTTGTGTCCCTCTCTCTCTGTGCCCTTTACCCCTCTCTCTCTGTCCTTTGTGTCCCTCTCTCTCCGTGCCTTTGCCCCTCCTCTCTCTGTGCCCTTTACCCCCCTCCCCTCTCTGCCCTTTGCCTTTTCTCTGTGTCTCTGCACGCAGCCCCCCAAACACCTGAATCACGTTCTCACTTTACCCAGCTCCCTCGCCTGTTGGCGAAGTTCACGGCAGATGAAGCCCCGAAAACTAACTGGGAATCGAATGGATCCCAACAATTGGGATCTCCCCGTGTTTCCACGCAAAAAAACCCAGATCTTATGCCATTCAGTGCTGAAGAAACTCAGCCGGTCTGGCAGAATTTGTGGAGATTGAAACAGGGTGAACATTTCAGATTATGTGGGATATGAGCCCGATAGTACAGCGGATAGTCAAACAATAATCTGCTTGAAGTCGGGAATTTGCGTGTTTGCGCCATGCTTTCCGATTTAATTGCTGAGAATTTGCTGAACTTAAAATTAGAAACTTTTTATTTCATCTCAGCTCCCGGGCAGAGAGAAAACACACCGTCAACACACCTTCCCGACCCTCCGACTGAGAGAACACATTGCAAAGCAATCCATCAGTATCTGCCACAGTGTCCTTTCCTCCCTATCCCCTTTTCACCCAGTCCCTAACTCCCACCCTCCCACTCACTCCCTCCTTCCCTCAGTCAATCACTTCCTCCCTCACTCTTTCCCTCCCTCCCTCCCTCACTCTCTCCCTTCCGCCCTCCCCATTCACTCCCTCACTCCCTCCCTCATTCACTCACTCCCTCACTTACACCCTTCCTCCCTCCCTCAGTCTGTCAGTCAGTCGTCGTTCCCTCCCTCACTCCCTCCTTCCCTCAGTCACTCCCTCCCTTCCTCCCTCAGTCAATCCCTTCCTCTCATAGTTAGTCCCTCCCTCCCTCACTACCTCCCTTCCTCACTCCGGCATTCACTCCCTCCGTCACTCCCTCCCTCGGATATTCACTCACTCCCTCCCTCTCTCACTCCCTCAGATATTCACCTTCCCTTCCTCATTCCCTCCGTCCCTCCCATAGTGAGTCCCTCCCTCAATGACTCCCTCCTGCCCTCACTCCCTTCCTCAGTCACTTATTCCCTCCTTCCCTCCCTCCTTCCCATAGTCAGTCCCTCCCTTAGTAACTCATTCCCTCCCTCAGTCTCTGCCTCCCTCAGGCCCTCTAACCCTCAGTCAGTCACTCCCTCCCTCAATCACTCCCTCCCTCCCTCAGTCAGGCCCAGCCCGTTCCCCTTTAAACCCCACCCGCCGCCGGTTTGGGTTTGAGCTGGGAGTCTCTCAGTCTCCCGGGCCCTGGGCACACTCTGCGGGGGCTCTGGGCCCTGGTGGATGGAGCCGATGTTCCCACGTGAAGCAGTTTCTGTCAGTACATCCGGAGGGTGTCACCGACCTCCAAGGCGGGGGGGAACAACTGAGAGATGAAGGAAACTGAATTGGAAAAATACATCTTAATTACCGCCTTCCTGGCTCTCCCACCACCTCTCACTACCGTGCCATTCCTTATTCCCTCTCCCACCCTCCAAAATCCCTCCTCTCCAGCATGCACCGTTCTCCCTCTCACCGACTCTGTCTCCCCGTCCCCTTCCTTTCTCCCGACTCCCTCTGAGTAGGTGACCCTGGTCTACTTCCCTCTACTCACTGCAACTCAGTCACCCTGCAGCGCCCCACAAACCAATTCTCTCTCTCTTTCTCACTCCCTTTGCCCGTGTTGTTTCATGAATAAATATTCCTTATCTGCAGCGATCACTTCAAACACGATAGGCAGGGAGTTCGCTTTAGCCTCTGAATGGGGTTTCCACACCGTTAGCAGCAAAGAGGATTGAACAGCGCTGGTTTCTCTGAGTTTGTTTCCCGAAGTGTGTGTAAACAAGCCGTGACTGGGAAATAATAGACTGTGGCTAGCAGCACTGAGCAGGGGGCTGTGGTCTCTACTGAGCAGGCCTTTGTTCCCTGTGACATTATATTTTTTTAAAGAAACTGTCCATTTCAGAGAAACGGAGCATCGCTGTGTTTCAATAAAACAAAATGAGCTCTCACTGACGGGCTCAGCTCAGGCCGGCAAAGGGTTCCCTGTCAGAGATTGCTGGGGACGGGTTGAGGGTTTTTTTTTGGGGGGGGGATTGTGTACGGTGATTTCATTTGCAATCGCTCCCCTCCGCAATTTGAAATGAGCCCGGGAGAGCACCAGGCTGGGGAGCATCCCAATTCCGATGGAGTTTAAGACTTCATGCTCCACAGGGTACCATCTGTGCACAGAACCTGGATGCAGACTGAAACAGCCTGAGGTCCGGCTGAGAAACCAGGCAGGGAGATGGGACAGACCATGGTGTGAAATATTTTCAACACACACACTTCAGTTCAGCCTCAGCTAAAGGACTATATGCAGTACAGGTCACCTTTCAATAGGAGGGATGTAAATGAGAAGAGAGTTCACAGGAAATTTCACCAGGATATTCCTTAGGCTGGAGAGAGACCGCATTGACTGGCTAAAAACTTCAAAGAACTGCGGACGCTGTAAATCAGAGACAAAAATAGAAATTGCTGGAAAAGTTGTGACGAAGGGCCACTACGTTAACTCTCATATCTCTCTAAAGATGCCGACACACCTGCTGAGCTTTTCCTGAGGTGCCTTTTTTTTTAGAAATTGTTGGAAAATCTCAACAGGTCTGGCAGCACCTGTAGAGAGAAATCAGTTAACGTTTCGGGGTCGAGTGATCCTTCCTCAGAACTTTTCCAGCATTTTTTTCTGTTTTTGTCCCTGAATAGACTGGGGTTGTTTTCCTCAGAGCGGAGAGGGATGTGGGGGGTGGTGGATGTTGGAGCGGGATTCTGACTGTGGAGCATTTATGCGGTAGATAAGGAGAAACTTTCCCCATTAATGGAGAGGTCAGTAATGAAGGGAACGGGAGGTCGAAAGAGGATTGGAAGGAAAACAATCAGCCGCAGGTTAGTGGGAATGCGGAATCCAAAAGGCGGGGACCTGAAGATATTTAAAAAGTACTTCTGGAGAGCACATCAAACACCAGTGCAGACAAGGCAGGAGCTGGAAAATGGGATTAAAATAGATGCTTAATGAATGATGTTGACACGATGGGCCTTTACCCGTACCCTATGGCTGTAACGATACGGAACATCCAAGCTTTAAATCTCCCGGGAGAGCACGCTCCCCCCAACCCACCCCACCGTCTCTCTCTCTCTCTCTCTCTCTCTGGGAAGACTAACATCAGGCTGGAAATAAATCCGCTCTGATCTTCGGGAACATTTAACACGGCGGCGACATCAAAGAGTCAGCGTTCCTGCAATCTCTCCCCCAATCCCTGTCCTGTTTGTGTGTGGTTGGGGGGTGGGGGTGCGGCGGCGCAACTGGACAGAAAGAACGGAGGGTGGGGGTTGGAGAGAAAAACCCCTCCCATTGGTCTCCACCTCCCCCCCTCCCCTCATACCCACCCCCCACACACCCAAATGGGGAAGATCAAAGGCGATTGCGGGAACACCTCAGAGAGGGTCGGGGTGGGGTGGGGGGAGGGAGAGGAGGGGGTTGGGGGCGATGTTTGAGGAGGGGCTGAAAAGTTGGTGGGGGGGGGGGTGTAGGATGAAACGGCACCTCCATTCACTTGCAGAGTCCGCCCAGTTTTTGCAAGGCCAGCAGTTGGCCAGCGCGTTCATTGGCAGGGAGTCAGAGAGAAGATGAAATAAGCGGAGATGGCAAATCAAACACTCCGAGCCATGTTCCTGACCGAAACGGACTTTGTGGAGCTCAGTATTTAACCAGCGTGGTTCCCGCAGTCAGGGCTGGTCGAGGTTTCTAATCCAACTCCAGAGGGCTCCTGTAGGAATTGCAGAGAACTTTTTAAAATATATACATGAAGTCGGCTTGTTAAAGAGAAAAGATTTAAACTAAGAATAATTATTGGGAGAGTAAATTACCTTTACTGGAAATTTGAAACGTTTGGAATGCACGATTTTCTGTTTTATTCTGCTTGAGATTTTTTTATTAATTAGAAGTTTTTAAAAAAATTTAGTTGAGTTTCACCCTCCCTACTTCAGGGACCAGTTTGTGATTTTTTTTATTTTGGCGGGGGTGTTGAAATCTTGTCCTGAGACATCAGGAGCAGCCTCTGCGGATTTTGATTTAATTTTCTTTTGAGGGGGAGAGAGAGAGTTCAGCAGAGAATGGGCTCTGCTCCGAGCGTGTGGCGCCCGCTCCTCTTCTGCTTCGCTCTGTGGCAGTTCGGCGGCTCCGCCGACGCCAGGAAGAGCTGGAAGGGGGCCCGCCAGAACTCCCACTACCGCCGGCCTCAGGGGCTGTCCGCCCGGGACAAGAGCCAGCAGGAACAGCCGGCAGCAGCAACGCCTGAAACTGAGGAGAGTTTCACGTTGGATTTCACCGCGGTCGAAGGAAACATCGACAGCTTCATGACGCAGATCAAGAGCCTGGCTCAGTCTCTCTACCCCTGCTCCGTCCAGAAGCTCAATGATGACATGAGGCTCTACTTTCTGAGCAACTCCTCGGTTACCTGTAACGACGGCACACCGGCTGGGTAAGGAATCTCACTCCCTGTGTCTAACTGGCCCCTTCCAAAAACACTCACACCTCACATTGCCCAAGAGGGTTTTAATTTAGAACAACACCTTCAATCCACGGGCATTCGGCTTCATTTCAAACCGGACACGGCTCGAGAAAAATTAATCACCCCCCCCTTCAAAAATACCCAAATATCTGCACCCAATAAATGATCAGAGTTTTCACGAATTGGTTCCGTTGCTGAAGGGGCCCTCGTTGCGAATTTTATTTTTCTTTCAATAGAATTTGTAAAGTCCACTGTATGCATGGAACCTCTCTTCTCCCCACACACCGGTCCCTAAAAAAAAGGAGATCTGAGCTGAAGATTGCTGAGGAACGTGCGGGTTCACTCTGTAAATGTGCCGAGTACAGCAGCTGATGTCTGCGGACAGACCGGTGGAACTCACTCGCACCGGGACCCGGCACTTTAACAGTGTACAAAAACCAAACTATACATCCCACCCAACACCCCCTTTCCCCCCCTTCACCCAATGCGTGTGAAACTCACATCCTGATCAATATCACCTCCCCCCGTGCAGAACTCACAACCTGATCAATTTCACACCTCCCCTCCCCCGGCGTGGAATTCACATCCTGATCAGTCTTACCCCCCCCCCCCCCCCCACCCCTTTGGACCTCACATCCTGAGCAGTTTCACACACACAAACGCCTATTTCAAATCAGAATTAGGAAAAACAACAGAAAAAGACTTTTTCAATTTCCAGTTAAACCTTTCACTTTAAGGCACACGTCACGGTGAGATGCTGAGATTAAATGAGATTTTTTTTCTTATCTCCAAAGCCGAGGGGATGGGACGCAGTTCCTCGATCTTTTTACGTCTTTAATCAGTCATTTTAAAAATGAGAACAATTTTAAAAGTGACAAAATTCAGAGCAATGTCGGGCTTTTGGAACTGGTTGCGTGGATTTTCTATATTATGTACAATGTAACGAAAAGGCGAATTTGAGAGTTCAACAGGTAACAGTATTGAAGTCCAGAGGCTCTGAAATACAGACCATCGAACAATCCAGCCTCGTTTTGTTCCTCGGGGAGATATGTAATTTGTCACATCGCTGGGTGAGAGACTGTCAGCTTCCAGCGAGAGGATGTCCCCGGTTTTATAAACCCCCATCACCCGCCCATTCCACTGGAGCTTTAACGTTCCAAATTCCGGTGCCTATTATAACTCCGGGAGCAGTAACACTTTGCCTTGTCCAGTTCCAAGAGGCGCTGGCGCCGCAGGGGGGGCGCTGCACACTGACACACGGTCAGCAATGGTTCACAGCGCAGGTCACACTGACTCTCTCCCCGTCAGCTAACACACCCCATCACCCCTCCATCCGTTAACCCAGATTCCCCGGCGGAGAAGAATCCCCGAATCTGGACTTTTCTCCACGTCAGCTCTGAGGAAGGGTCTGCTAGACTCGAAACGTTAGCTTGCTCTCTCTCCATTAATGCCGCCTGACCCGCTGTGATCTCTAGCACTTTTTGTTCCCAGCCCAATGACAGTTTTGTTTGGAACACTCCAAGGGCGGTATGGGTGAGGGTGCAGAGTAGTTTTTTTTTACACAAAGTGCACTCTCTCTCTCTACTTTTGAAACGGATTCCCCCTTCTCAGTTGGTTTCACTGATTTATCGTTGCTTTCACAGGTATTACATGAAAGAGTCGAAAGGCAGTAGGCGCTGGTTAATCTTTTTAGAAGGTGAGTGTGAGATTTGAATGCGGGTGGATAGGCTTCTTAAAAATTTCTTTCATTTATATAGTGTCTTCCCCATCCCAAAGCGCTGCCGGACAGAGGAATGTTTTGAAGTCAGTCGCTGGTGTAAAAACTATTGTTTAGATATTACAGTGCCGACACCTGACTTGACGTTTAGTCAAAACTAAATGTTGTGAATTTCACTTCTATCGACTGGCGTTGGCAACGACTAAAGCCCCGCGGAAAATGCACGGAAACGTTGAGCGGGACAGGACAGCGTCCTGTTCGGAAAGGAGGTTTCAGGTACCACTAAAATGAAACATCCCCGGTGTTTTCTGAAAGGATGTTACTCCCTCCCATCCGAATGTCTCGGGCACTTCCCGTTTCCCAGTGTTCCAGATTTCCAGCGCTTGTTGGGGTTTCTCTTGTTGCTGTCCCTTTCCCCAGGGATTGTTCCCAGGGACTGAATCAGGCCACTCATCTGCCCACCCCTGCTGTGTCCCATCACATCCAGTTTCTTAAACTTTCATTACAGTGGGGAACTTTATATCGGAGAGAAATGAAGATTAATTTGCACACTGGGAATATTGCCAGAATGATTTGATATAATCGAAAATGCAAATTATAACATCTATCCAGTGTCCTTTTTCCACATTATAGTATTAACATTTTACTTTAAGCCTTGTCCGTCAAGGACCCTAGTTCAGATTTCTTCCCTGAAAAGCTATAGCGATTTAACCAACGAGTGGAAAATACAGTGAACCAAAGATTCTCTTCCTCTTCGAATCAGCAAAATACGGCCCTCACAATTATTTTATAACAAAATAGAACAATAAGGAATAATTGAGGTTATGATCCAGTTCATTGGTACAAGTGCTATGCCTGGCACTTGACATTGCTCCTCCCAGCGATACTGTCATAGAGACATACAGCATGGAAACACACCCTTTGATCCAACTAATCCATGCAGACCATGTTCCCAAACTAAACTAGTCTCACCTGCCTGCATTTGGCCGTATCTCTCCAAACCCTTTCTATTCATGTGCTTATCCAAATGTCTTTGTACTTGCATCCACCACTTCCTCTGGCAGGTCATTCACACATGTACCACGCTCTGTATATAAAAGGTGCCCCTCATGTCATTTTAAATCTTTCTCCTCTCACCCTAAAATTACACCCCCGCTAATTTTGAACTTTTGTACCTTAGGATAAAGACCTTTGCTGTTCACTATATCCATCCCGTCATAATTTTAAATACCTCTATAAGGTAACCCCCTTAAACTTTTACGCTCCAGTGAAAAAATAGTCCCGGCCTATCCAACCTATTTTTACAGCCCAAGTCCTCCATTCCTGTAACACTTGGGTAAATCTTCTCTGAACCCTCTCCAGTTTCATAATATCTTTCCTATAACAGAGCAACAGACCTGGACACAGTACTCCAGAAGAGGCCTCACCAATGTCTTGTACGCCATGACATCCTAACTCCTATAGTCAAAAGCCTGTGAGATGAAGGAAAGCATGCTAAATGCCTTCGGAACCATCCTGTTCACCTGTGACACCAATTTCAAAGAATTATCTCCCCGAACCCTTGTGTCTTTCTGACCTGAGACACTCAACCCAAGATCTTGTTTTTAATTTAAACCCCAGATCCTAACATGTCCTGCACATTCTTCGCTCCTGGCCTCCACTGGCTCCTACCTCAGCAACATCTAGATTTTAAAATTCTCATCCTCATTTTCAAATCCCAATATGGCTCACTCCTTCAAGCAACAGGAGACAGTAACATTACATGCAGCCCTCCCATTATCAGGAAAAACAAGCTGACCCCTAGGTAAAGGTAAAGTCACCATAGTCCCACTCTCTCAATAGAGAGATGACTGGTGGTGAGTTTAACCTGAAGGCCACAATGCCTCAAATGACAGGTGAGCTTGAGAAGGCAGGACTTTAATGGTAACCTTAGCTAAGATGGGAATTGAACACGTACTGGTGATGTTACCCCACATTACAAACCAGCCTCCCAGCAAACTAAGCTAACCAAGCCCAAAGTTGCACCTATAACACTTCTAACAACTTCAGTACATTCTAACCGATCAGGTTGTTCTGCTGTCTAGCCATTGCTGTAATATCAGAAATACATTAATCAATCTGCAAACAGCAGCCTTCCACAGAGCAGAGAGACAATGGTCATCTATTTATTTGGTGATGTTAATTGGGAGTATGTGCTGGTCAGGGTAAAAACTCCAAGATAACAAGGTGTAGAGCTGGATGAACACAGCAGGCCAACCAGCATCAGAGGAGCAGGAAAGCT
>NC_063354.1:8106408-8156114 GCF_021869965.1 Rhincodon typus
CTGCAGTTCCTGCTATCTCAGGGTAAAAACTCCACTGCTTTTCTTCAAATTAGCTTCTTTATGCTAGCTTGTTTTACATCTCATCCAAAAACAGCACCTCCAACAGTGAAGCACCCACTGAGCACTGCACTGGAGTGTTGGCCTTTACTTTTGTACTCAAATTTCTGGAGTGCTACTCTCACAACCTTCTGATCCAGAGGTGAGAGTGCTGCATACTGAACCCTGGCAGGTCTCAATCCCACCCTCTTGTGCAACCTAGATTTTAATTGCTCCTGTACAGGTGGCTGTGTCTTCATTTGCCTGGGCCCCTAACTTTGGAATTCTCTCCCTACACCTTTCTACCCTTCCATCTCTCTCAATTCCTTTAAGAAGTTTCCTTAAAATCCAAATCTCTACCATCCATCTGACATCTCCTTATGTGACTCAGAATGAACTCTTGGTCAATAATATTCCTGTGAAATGTTTTTGGGTGTTTTATTTTGTATAGTTGCTATATCAATGCAGATTCTTGTTGTAAGTTGGCTAGTGTTTTTTTTAAATCAAATCTTCTCATTCCAGTTTTCTTCCATTATCTTTCTGGTCAATTATGAATTGTTCCAGGGAATAATTTGGAAACGAGCATGTCTTGTAATTGTTCATTTTTAGCTCGATACTGAATGATAGAGGTTTGATGGAGAGAGTGCAAATCCTTTTGGGTGTGTGGAACAATTTAAGTTGAACCCAACAACCTCCTTCCTAGCTTTCTATCTTGTGAATTTATAATCCAATATGAATTGAGTCCCTATCTAAACAAGGGATGCTTAGGTCTATTATTGATTCCATTGCAATATTAATTATTCACCTCAGTGTATAACACATCTCACATGTTCCCTTCATGTGTCTGTCACTATTAGTGACAATGGTGGAAATAGTTTGATGGGCTAAAGTTAAGAGCAACAAAAATGCATCAAAGCAATTTGGGTCAAGCAAAGGTTTCCAATTATGTTTTTGCAATAATACGGTAAATAAAAACTTGGGTGTGGATGTTTAGCTGTGAAATGGAATGTAATAAATTTGGTAATTTCCCGACTTAGCATCAGAAAATTACCACAAAAGCAGCTATAAACATTCAGCTACTTCTCTAAGCTTCTTCAAAAAGGGAACCTACAGCCCCACCTGGTCTGGCTTATATGTGACTCCAGTGCCATGGTAGAAGTTTGATTCTTAGTGTCCTTAGCATGACAAGTGATGGATGATAAATAATGCCTAGTTTGTGTCATCCACTTCTCAAAACCTCTAATGCTGGAAGTGGTTTCTGTAATTGAGAGATAGCGGGTCTGATTTTAACCCTAAGGGAATGGGGTTTAAGTGAATTAAAATTGCATGGATCTTGTTCAGTGACAGAAGGCATTGCATATCAGGGGTACTAATAAAACATTAGTATTTTTGGATTTGGTACTGAGGATATTTTAATTCAACTGTTGTCATTGTTAATTTAGAGATTTAAAGTTTATTCATTTTGGCATGTGTTTGTAAAATTTGCCAGTGAGCTTATAATTACCTCAGTATGTTTCACTTATTGTATTGATTTTGTGCCACTTTAAAGAGAAAATTTGGAACCATTGGTTTGACACTGGTAGTGGGTTGAAGAGTTCAGAGCCTTACATTTATAATGTTTCACTTGTAAATAAAATCTACAGCTCTATTAAGATTGACTTCTGGGCTCCTCCATCACCAATTGGCTGTCAGAGGTTTTATAACATACCAGCTAGTTTCTGAGTCATATGAATTGGGGGTATGCAGGGGCTTCCTCTCTCTGTGGCTTGTTTGGGGATTTGCTGCCGAGGTGTTGTTCTGCTTTATTGTTCGAATGTATTTACAAATGGCTCATGTTTTCAAAATTTTCTCCCAGATTTTCAGCAGTATTTAACTTTTAGTCCCATTTTCTTTCCTGCGTTGTTTCACCTCCAACTTATCCCTTACAGATGCCCTGATGCTTTGATATCGTTTAGTCACCTCATTGAGATGATCATCACACTTCAACCAACAGTGTCCAAAACAAAACCTTATTGGGCCATTCAACCCATTTCCTTCCTCCTCTTCCTGACCCTCCCCATCCACTTTTTGTTCATGAGTAAATGTCTGACTTATCTTCCAGTTCCCAGTCCTGATGAGGCATTTAAAGCTAACCATTAACCCGCCTTTTTCTCTTTTTTCAATACTATCGGTTTTTATTCATAGACATCTAGTATTTACATCCTATTGATATTTCTGGAGAGCAGAATTGGTAGGGTTCTAACCCACAGATGTCTCGTGCTGATTGTTCTACTTCAAGTTGAATTTGCTGTTTGCTTCTTCCTCCCAGGTGGCTGGTATTGTTTCAGCAAAGAGAACTGTGACACACGATATGATACCATGCGCCGGTTAATGAGCTCCACCAATTGGCCTCGAAGTAAAACAGGTTGGTGTTGGAAATTATGGCTTGAATGCTGCACTATTGTTCAAGCAACAGAGAAAAAACATTTCAGAAGAATAAAGCATTAAAATAATCATTTTGAGAGCCATTAGAAAGGGCATTCAGTGGATGATATCACCAAAACCCTGCAGAAATGTTCCATAACAATTTACTGTTTGCCAAGATACTGGAAATTCATAGACTACATTACTGTACTCATGTAATCTTTTTGAAAAAGGCCAAAAATCATATGATGCATTTAAATGATCCACTGAAGCGCCTTTGGACTTTTCATAATGTCAAGGACACTATATAAATGCAAGCTGTTATTATTGTACACAGTACAGGCATTCTGCTTTGAGACTTGAATGGGATGAAGCACTAATCTCATTCATTTCTTTCCCTCCTCTCTGCTTTCCAATGTTTTATCTATCTGGCTGCAGAGCTAATGTGCCAATAAGCTGGGGTAAAAAATCTTTTTTTCTCCCCAAGGGGTCCTCTTGAAATTTTCTTGGAGGGTCACTTTTTGATTTTCAGGCTGATTTGGTTTTCATGGGCTCCTTATCCATAGACGACAGACAAAATAACATTACTTTCCGTAGTTTAGTTAGCATTTGGGGTATTTGGGCTTGCACAGGAGCAGAATTAGATGAACTCATCAAATTTCTCAATAATCATCACCTCTCCCTTAAACTTAAAGGAACAAAGCACAATAAAGGCATTAAGTTCCTAGACACCACAGGATTTAAACTGGCATAAGACAACAGGCATAGGTTAGCAATAAATAAAAGCACAACAATGTGGATGCTGGATATTTGAAATAAAAATAGTGGTTTAACTCAGCAGGTCTGGCAGAATCCATGGAGAGAGAAATAGGGTTAATGTTCTGAGTCTGATATGATTCTTCTGGGCAATAGTCCTGCATATGGGGATGACTTTTCTGATTGTTTGCTCCTGTGATTGAAGTTTCCTTGTCATTAGTTGCCTGCCACCTCTGTTTATTTTGGACATTAACAATGAGAGTTTTGCAGTATCCTCAAATCAGTCAACCTAGTTTCTAATGGATAGGGATGACCACAGAAGGCTACCCACAATTAATGCAGATTGACTTAATTGGCAATTTCACACATTGACATTATAAAAATTGAGATATTTCCCATGACTGAAGACTTTTGCAGATTAACTATTCATTTGTAACTCAAATTCCCATAATTTCACTGGAATTTGCTCAACATTCAGCAATCATATTACATACTGGAAACCCCAGCCCTAATTCTCCAACTGCTGAAGTACATGGGTGAACTGTCCTAATATGCACTCTCAATATGCAACAAAATTGACCATGGATGCTTTATATCCCTGAGAAGTCAAAATGCTGGTTTCCATCAAACTGTTCCGCTAAATATAAAAAAAAATGTGGTGTGTTGTCAAATTCTCATTAAGCCCATGGGCCTGATGTTTCTGGGGCTTTTCTTTCAACAGGAACTGGAATCCTGTCTTCTCAGCCAGAAGAAAATCCGTATTGGTGGAACGCTAACATGGTGTAAGTTTTGGTCAACTCAAACAATTAGGAACCAAATTTAGAAAAGTTATGATGTGTGAATATTAAACACAACGTCAGATAACTTGAAACAAATTCACTTGATGACTTGCAAAAATGCAACACCTGGTTTGACACTGAATATCCAAGCCCGTGACCTCAACCTACTACACAGTCAAGGACAACAGCTGAATGGAAGATCACAACCATCAAATTCTCCCTCAAGTTACACACCAGCCTCCTGACTTGGAAGTATATCATTGTTCCTTCATCCATGTTGGGTCAAAATTCTGGACTTTCATATATATCAGGGCAGTGGGAGTACATATGCCATACAATCTGCAGCGGTTCAAGAAGGTGTCTCATTGCCTTTTGTTTTACAGTCTTTCATGGGAAGTGGACTTTGCTGGCTGCACCAGCATTTATTGCCCACTCCTAACTGCCCTTGAGAAGGTGGTGGTTAGCTCTTTCCTTCTTGGACTGCTGTAGTCCATGGAGTGCAGATATTCTTACGGTGCTGCTAGGAAGGTGGTTCCAAGAATTTGGCTTAGTAACTGTAAAGGAATGACGAGATCGTTCCAATTCAGGAAGGTGTGTGGCTTGCATGGGAACTTGCAGGTAAGTGGTGATGTTCCCATGTATCTGCTGCCCTTGTCCTTCAAGTTGGTAAGGTGGTGGTGGTTTGGAAGGTGGTGTTGAAGAAGCTTTGGTGAGTTGCTGCAATGCATCTTGTAGATGGTACACACTGCTGTGACTGTGTTTCGATGGTGGAGAGATTGAATTGAAGGTGGTGAATGGAATGTTGATCAAGGGAGCTGATTTGTCCTGGATGGTGTCAAGCTTCTTGAGTGTTTCCTGAGGATACCAGCGAGACTGACATCCCATGAATGAATGAAAAATGATACAAATTGCAGGACTTCACAAGCTTCAAAATCTCCCCTCCCCCGCCACATCCCAAAACCAGCCCAGCTTGTCCCCACCTCCCTAACCATTCCTCCCACCTCAAGCCCCACCCCCATCTCCTACCTACTAACCTCATCCCGCCTCCTTGACCTGTCCGTCCTCCCTGGACTGACCTATCCCCTCCCTAACTCCCCACCTACCCTCACCTTTACTGGCTCCAACCCTGCCTCTTTGACCTGTCTGTCTCCTCTCCACCTATCTTCTCCTTTATCCATCTTCTATCCGCCTCCCCCTCTCTCCCTATTTATTTCAGAACCCCCTTCCCCTCACCCATTTCTGAAGAAGAGTCTCGACCCGAAACGTCAGCTTTCCTGCTCCTCTGATGCTGCTTGGCCTGCTGTGTTCATCCAGCTCTGCACCTTGTTATCACAGATTGCAGGAGTCCTGATTTCTTCTGTGCTGGGTCAATCAATCAAAGTTAGGGGAGGAGTGAATACATTACAAGTGGCTGAAGTACCTTTGGATCATGAGGGAAAATGTGAAGTGGGATTCCTGCTTGTAATTCCTGTTTAGCACTTCCCACATGAATAATGGCTTTGGATAAGTTGAGGTTCATAGTCAAATTTGAAACATCTCCTTGGGGCAGTGGTGGCATCCCTGCCAATGAGACAAAAGCATCATCTCAGGACTCAATGGCGAAGGAAGATGAATTCATAAGCAGGTTGATCATGAACCTACAATTCCTTCCAGTACGTTCCAAAGGCAGGCAGTCAGAGCAGGAGAAACTCCTGGTCAACCACATGGCAGAGGTAACACTGGAACCTCTACCATCACAATCCATAGCCCTAGACTACAACATGTATTTAAAAGTCACAGCCACCTGGACGCCATGAGTGAACTGTTAACTGTAATCACCACTGTAATCAGTCAGCTTGCCACACTGATGGTTAGGCACACAGGAAGAATGCTTATTTGGGGCTTTTTCATACCTGATCAAGCATTTGCACCTCTGGGTGATGTTGTGCGTAAAGGAAGAACATGAGGGAAAAAATTGAACAATGTAATTATGTTAAACCTGGGGAAGTAAAATGGTTATATAGAACCACATTACATGTACCAGCACTGACTTCACTATTTCCGTCTAGGGAAATGAGTAATGAATTTGCTTGTACTCTTATTGATGTTGTGATTCTTACACTGGAATTGAGTTATTTTTAATTTTTTTCTAATTAGAATTATCTGCAAAAAGGTAGACAATGCACCAAAGTATGCCATGTAATCATTCCAGTAACTCCTGTGCATTCACTGAACCACACTCTATATTATATATATAGCATAAATACAGACTGGGAATTATAATCTCCTGCATCATTTCTCCTGATTTGTAGGTTATTTTTCTGCCACTGTCATTTGATCCTATCCACCACACACCATCTAGGGTAGAAGACAGTGCTGACCTGCTCCTTGACCTCAGACAGTTCACTTTTAATACATTAGGAAGTTTAAGAGAACAAGTACCAGGGTGAATGGCTCCCTCCTTGTTGTGAAGAACCAGAGGTCTGTTTCCCTGTGACACCTCTCCTCCCTCAAAGTCCTCTTGGAAAATCTAGGGCTAGCTTTGTTGGATTATCATAGGCATAAGAAAGCCTTTTTCATCTTCTCCCAACTATAAGAAACTTGTGTAATTCTGTGTGACACTGAACATTATATATCTACGTGAATAATAATATCTGGCACGTTGATTAATTGCACTCTTATTCATATTTCAGTTTTATCCCTTATTGCTCAAGTGATGTCTGGAGTGGAGCATCCCAGAAATCTGAGAAAAGTATGTTTTTGTTTGGTTCTATGTTGTCTTAAGCAGAATGTATCTCTATCAAACTTATGTAGGGTTGCCAAATGAATAAGCTCATTACTTGGAGTGACACTAAGCCATTCACATGTGCCAGGTCATAGTCTGATAGTTGAATTCAGTTGACTGACTGTGCCCAGGACAGTGACATGGACACTACAGATCACCAGAGTGTTTTTAACTAATGTTCTAAATCCTGATTGTTGTCGAGTTATTAGAATTGGAAAGTTTGCATGCATTGGGGCAGAATCTGATTGACTTATATCCTCTGATGTCCAGTGCCTTGCCAATGGTCAGTGTGATGAATGAACATTTTGATGTGGTATTGGAGGATCCGTGAATTTAGCTAATTGAACCAAACAAGTTTACAGTCAAAAGTAGACCATCTAACCATTTCAATAAGAAAATTGGCAGCAGTACAAGTGACCAGAAAGCTGTATTGTCAGAAAGAGCTAACTGGTTCTCTAATGTCATTTAAGAAAAGAAACATGCAGTTCTTATCCCAGTCACAGATTAATAGAAATGCCCTTTGAGGTGATCTAAAAGTCACCCAGTTACCATCACTTTCTGGCCAACAACTGCTACTCTTACCAGTGACACTTGCATTAAAACGTCGGATTTGCACAAGTTTGTTTGTTAGAACAATCTAAAATTAATCACATGGCCCTGCTCTCTTCCCCAGTCACTCTGTTCTTTCCCTGCTTCAAATATTTATCCACTCTTTTCCTTTAAAGGTGAAATGGCCTCTGTCTTAACAAGAACTAGCCATTTGGATACAGAACTGGCTCAAAGGTAGAAGACAGAGGGAGGTGGTGGAGAGTTGCTTTTCAGACTGGAGGCCTGTGACCACAAGGATCAGTGCTGGGCCCACTGATTTTTGTCATTTATTTGGATGTGAACATAGGAGGTATGGTTAGTAAGTTTGCAGGTGACACTAAAATTGCAGGTGTAGTGGACAACGAAGAATGTTACCTTGGAGCAAAACAGGATCTTTATCAGATGAGCCAATGGGCCAAAGAATGGCAGATGGAGTTTAATTTAGATAAATGTGAGGTGCTACATTTTGGAAAGGCAAATCAGGGCAGAACTTATACACTTTAATGGTAAGGTCCTGGGGAGTGTTACTGAACAAAGAGACCTTGGAGTGTAGGTTCATTGTTCCCTGAAAGTGGAGTCGCAGGTAGATAGGATAGTGACGAAGGTGTTTGGTATGCTTGCTTTTATTGGTTAGTGTATTGAGTATAGGAGTTGGGAGGTCATGTCGCGGCTGTATACGACATTGGTTTGGCCACTTTTAGAGTATTGCGTGAAATTCTGGTCTCCCCTCTATAGGAAGGATGTGAAACCTGAGAGGGTTCAGAAAAGATTTACAAGGATGTTGCCAAGTTTTGCGGGTTTGAGCCGTGGGGAAAGGCTGAATAGGCTGGGGCTATTTTCCCTGGAGTGTCGAAGGCTGAGGAGTGACCTTATAGAGGTTTATAGAATCATGACAGAATGAATAGGGTAAATAGGCAAGGTGTTTTCCCCAGGATAGGGGAGTTCAAAACATCAGGGCATCGGTTTAAGGTGAGAGGGGAAATATATAAAAGGGATCTAAGGGGCAATTTTTTCACACAGAGGCTGGTGTATGTATGGAATGAGCTGCCAGAGGAAGTGGTGGAGGCTGGTACAATTACAACATTTAAAAGGCATCTGGATGGGTATATGAATAGGAAGGGTTTAGAGGAATATGGGCCAAATGCTGGCAAATGGGACTAGATTTACATAGGTTGTCCGGTTGGCATGGACAAGTTGGACCAAAGGGTTTATTTCCGTGCTGTATATCTCTATGCCTCTTAACTCCTTTTGGCAAAATGGCATCTTCCTGTGTAAATAAACCTTTCCCAATCTTCTCTTCCCACTTATACCTCAATTTTAAATAGACTTTCCCCACTCACTCTATTAAAACTCTTCAATTTTTAAAGTGAACATTAAATTTCTTTTATCTAGCTCTACCTCAGTGGATAACATACTGTAATTCTTGGTTGCGATTGCTATCTAATGATCTCTCTTGCAAAGTTGGTGTATGTGAATGTTTTCATATTAATCGCTTGTGGGACATGAGTTTCACTGTCTGGCCAGCATTTATTGCCTGTTCCTAGTTGCCCTTGAAAAGGTGGTGGTGAGCTGTCTTCTCAAGTTGCTGCAGGCTGTGTGCTGTAGATAGACCCACAGTGATGTTAGGGAGGGTATTCCCGGATTTTGACGCAGGTAATCATAATTTGACTTGGATTTGATGCCGCTCAATGATGAATAGCTACTAGCAGTCACTCTGAAGGCTCAAGTAGAAATGTTTGTCCTTTAGTGCCCTGCACTAGTCAGTACCTTCAGGAGAGAGAGAGGAGACAAACTAAAAGGTGGGATTCTGCTGTCACGGCCTGTTCATTGTGGTTTGCGCTCACCAATCATCACTTATTGTTTGTTGAAGGTGCCTATGCTTTCATGGGAGCGCTGATAATACAAGAAGTTATCAAAGAGCTGTTGACTAAAGGCCTTGAAAATGCAAAGATTCTCCTGCTAGCTGGAACCAGGTATTGTGTTTGAGCTTTTCGGGGTCCCAATACGGAGAGTCTTTCTCTTTGAAATGCACTGTGATAAGATTAAATGCTTCTTGAGATAAAAGTGAATTCTGTGTAGAAAACCGCATTCATTTCCTGCAATGGAAATGATCTTGGCTGGATTCAAACCTACTTTGGAACTCACACACCTCCCACGGTCATTAAAGATTAAATTCCATACCATCATGGCAATTTGATAAGATTAAATGAGGTTGTGAATTAATTAATTGTTGTTGTAAATCAATAAATGAGTTATCAATATTGATTTTTACCACTTCTTTCTATCAACCTTCTTCCATGTTTGCCCCTTCTATAAGTTTTAAAATATTAGCTTTTGTCTAGGCATAGTTCCACTGTTCTGTTATCACAGCTAAATTGCTCTACTTCATGCTGAAGTTTAGACAGGAAGTGTTGATGAGTTATTTATCCAGTGTGGGGACAGGCTAACCTAAATATCTGTACAGGGTATAAAGGGATATGGAGCCAAGGCAGATAGGTGGATGGTGTTAAGGTATAGATCAACGATAAGGTCACTGAAGAACAGAACCTTCCCTGGGGGGTCAATATTCTACTCCTATTTGCATTGACACATTTCCAGCAATCAACCCAAAGAGAAAAGAGAAGTGGGAGAGCTGAATGATTTCTCACTCTCTAGCTCGAGATAAGACTTTGCAAACCACTTTTTTAATTTCTTGTCTAAAGTTTGCTAACTTAGTATCTTGGATTGAATCCAAATTCATCCTGCTCATGACCACTTGGTTACTCGCTACCATAGCCAGCTTAACTATTAGATGAATTCACCATTACTGCTTTTCTCAGTTACAATGTTAGTTAGGTCGATATTCAAGTAATTTATGATGCTATCAGGCCATTTATGGTTCCAATGTGCCACAAATCAACCTCCAGATTAATGCAACTGGCTGTTATGAAACAGTGCTATTGAATTGTCACAGGGGATTGTGGAATAGAATAAATAACTAGGTAAATATTCTTTCCTTATTCTTACACTTCTTGCAATCTTGTAGTTTCAAGGCGTAGCAAGGGATTTCTTAAATTATCTTTGCCCAGCAGAGTGTGCAATTTGCTGTGTAGAACAGGGCTGTACCGGTCTCAGAAATGATGCTTTAGCTGGCCCAGGTACTCCTGACAATCTGTCTCTGTTACTTGCAGCAAAAACATTTAATAAATTGATTAATTGTTCAGCAGAGGCAATGTAAGTAAAACAAGATATACAGGCAGGATGCTGAAACTTTTGCCGTAAGCTGCTGGCTCAAAATTTCTTTCCATTGCATGAAGACATGCAGAAAAGCTGTGATGGATATAAGTGGTCATATAATCACAGCCAGTCAACAATGGAGGCACACATTAAATACTAACTATTCTGAAAGTAGCTTGTAAGGTGCATATTTCTCAGGAGAAATAAACACAGCAGTTTATCACTCAACCCCTCTCATCTGTTTCACTATTCAATTAGATCACGGTCAATCTATATCTTAACTCTGTCCACCTCCCTTGGTTTCTCTAGAATGTAGAAGGTTAAGGGGTGATCTGAGTAAAGTCTTCAAGATATTGACAGGAAAAGACAGGGTAGGTAAAGATAAACTACTTCCACTGTAGTAGATTCTAGAATTTGGGGGCTTAGTCTAAAAATTAGAGCCAGGCCATCAGGAGAGATGTTAGGAAGCATTTCTACACGTAAAGTTGTGGTAGAGGTTTTGAACTCCCTTCCACAAATGGCAGTTGATTCTACATCAGTTTTTAGTTTTAAATCTGAGAGAGATAAACTGTTTTTTTGAGCAAAGGTTTTAAAGGATATAGGTCAAAAGCAATTATGTGGAGTTAGGCCACAGATCAGCCTTGATTTTGCCGAATAGAACAACAGGCTTGAGGGGCTGAAAGGCCTACCCTGTCCCTATGTTCTGTATTTATTAAAATTCTTGTATACCACAAAGATCTATGTCACACTTCAAACAGATGTATAAAGGGACAAACGCAGTTCTCCAGGAACATAAAATATTGCAATCAGTAAGTTTTGAGAATCTTCGCTGGTGTCTGTCGACTTCCTAAGTGCTGAACGTTGTTGTTTAAAGAAGAACATATGACATGACATGACATAATACATCTTGACCTTATTAAAACCATGCATGTTTTATGAACCATGATACAGGGGATTTGCTATTGTAAAAAATAGGTTTAAGTGTTCATCTCTTACTTGGAAAAAATGAACAAAGGCATTCATTTGATACGAAACAAAGTATCTATAATTTTCACAATCACATTTGCAAAATAGGTGAAAGGTTATAACTTTTAAGCATGAAGGACAATTGTGTTGTGACATCAACAACCTATTGAGGGATTGCTTCACCAGAACTGGTGAAATCAGTTTGCTGAAATCGCTCTGGAAGGAACAAGAAACTATGGATAGCACATGGCCTTAGTGTTAACTTTATCAGTACAGACAGTGCAACTTCTGTATGGTAATTGAAACACTGTAGAAAAGACTCACTAACAGTGCCCTGAAACTTGTTCCTGTATTCAATGAGCAAAATATAATTCTCTTTGCTTGCGTTGGCAGAGTTTATGATCTGTGTGCCACAGGAAAGGGCAGCTTATTAAAACCTCAATATGTTCATACAGTATGACTAAAAACATTTTTCTGATTTGATGCATATTTACCAAATTAAAAAGAAAATAATTCCATGGAAATTGCATACAATGAAAACATACTTATGACTGCTATGATATCCTTGTAGATCCTAGAGCGTTAGTGGTTTTCCTCATCCTTCGTCACACTGATGTGACTGAGATTGTCAGTTAAACAGAATAGTTTTATTCAACTCTACATTCTCAATGCTACATGACTGTCTTTGTTGATGTTCGAATGCCCTGTGCCATCCAACTTAACCTTGAGTACAGAACGGTTAACCTAACACAGAAATATAGTTGTGTTTCTATTATCATTGTTCTCTATTGCAAATTGTGACTTGGTGGCATACTTTGTAACTTTTAATTGGCTAGAAAACCTTAGTAACATGGTATCAGCTGTTCCCAGAGTTGAACATTTTGCTTCTGCATCTGATATTGTAACTTACTGTACTGCCAAATCTAAAATTGGGAAACCAACATTGATTAAAATAGACATGATGCAAACCAATAACTAAAATGTGACTGCAGGCAAGTGAGGATCAGTGACTAAATATACCTAGGTAAAAACCCTCCTAGGGGATAAGAAAGAGAACAGGAAGGAGCTTGTATAAAGAATAGATTTCTAATTACGTGAGATATCAATTCTTCAAGAAGTAGACTGGGAAAATGTTTCATTTAAAAGGAAGAAAGACTTTTACAGGGTATTCAAGACTGTTTTCAATGTTACTAGTCCAGCAAAGAGCACTATTTGATCTGTTCCTGTATAATGAAATGGAGCAAGTAGACCACATCAACTTAGAGGTACATTTGGGAAGTGGTGACCACAATATAATTAAGTTCAATACAAGAAAAATAAAGAGCAAGAAAAGTGACAGGCATATGTATTTGACTAGGGGAAAAAAAAACAAATTATACCAAGATTAAAAGGGACATAGCCTTGATTAAAGAGAATGAAAAATTGGCAAACATAACTGTATTTAACAGGAAATATTTAAACAGGAGACAGAAAGAGTACAAATTAACTATATTCCAGTAAGGCAAAAAGGATGTGTATTGATGATTAATAGGAAAAACAGGCTGCTAAGAGATGAAGAGACTCAGTTTGTAGTGGTGTGTGAGGGAATGGCAGAAATGGTAAATAATTCATCTTTGCTTTCATAGAGGAGTTAGTACTGGGATTACACAACCAGCTGAGGTGGTTTTAAGAAATTTGGTGGAGGCTATAGTTCAAAGAGAAATGATATGAAACAGTTATTCGAAACTTAGGATAGACAAATCACTCAGATGTGATGGATTTCACCTGTAAGCCCAGAGGAAATGACTGAGGAGTCTGACCATAATTTTCCGATGGCTTAGTGTCATACAACACGGTAACAGAACCTTTGGTCCAAATAGTCCATGCCGACCATAATCCCAAACTAAACTAGTCCCACCTGCCTTTGCTTGGCCCATATCTTTCCAAATATTTCTTATTCATGAATTTATCCAAATGTCTTTTAAATGTTGTAATTGTACCTGCATCCACCACTTCCTCTGGCTGTTCATTCCACACACAAACCATTCTCTGTGTAAAGAAGCTGCCCCTCATGCCCTTTCTAAATCTTTCTCTCCTCATCTTAAAAATATACTCGCTGGTTTTGAACTCCCCCGCCCTAGGCAAAAGACCCTTACTATTCACCTTATCTGTGCACCTTGTGATTTTATAAACCTCCTGAACCTCCAACACTCCAGTGAAAGAAGTCCCAGCCTTCCAGTCTGTGTTTATAGCACTGAGAAATAAAGGGAATGTGCTCACAGGGACACAGAGATGGGAGGCACGGGGCAGTCATCTGGGAGTTTTGTTTCTGCTTCTCTCACTTCATTTTATTTACTCTACCTGAGTTGTGGTTCTTAAACCATTAAACCCAGAAGGCAGAAAACAAGGATGGGGGTAAAAGGAAGTTTCTTTTGACTGGAAGAGCTGTGTCCCATAAGGCATTTGCTTTGAGGTCACTCTTATTAGTAAACGATAATATCTTGGATGTAAGGCAGTGCTTTCCAAACATTTTCCCTCTGTGACTCCATTTCAAGGCTTGCAAATCGTCATGCTCATCACATCAGTGAAAACTTAGAGGCCAGGGTTTGGCAGAGGGTGGAGGGTGTTGAGTTAGGAGGACGGATGGTTGTGACAATGGTGCCCTGGTAGAGTGGCCATTGCAGCTGTTCTACCTTGGTCAGAGCTCCACATTGCTGCCTTGAGGTAGGGGGCAGCAACACAGGCGAAAAATACTGCTCGTGACGAAGGTCTGAAATAAAAACAGAAAGGGCTGGAGAATAGGTCTGGCAGCAGCTGCAGACGCCGAAACAGATCTAACGTTTCAAGTCCAGTATGACCATTCTTCAACATTAGTTTAGCTACCGGAAAATGTCAACCATAAGGTTTTGTAAGTAAGAATAAAAAACACGCTTAAAATAGTAAAATTTTAAATGTGGAAGCAAAGAAGAGGGATCGCGGGCTTGCTGAAACATGAATAGAGGTGGCAACATGACTGGATTTTAATAATTTTTATTTCTCATTTATGGGATGTTGGTAGTTCCGCCAAGTGCAGCTCTTATTGCTCATCCCTAATTGTCGTTGAGAAAGGTGTGGCGCCTGCTGCAGACTGAGTGGTGAAGGTGCCTCAGCGTTGGCAGGGAGCGATTTCCACAGTTTTGACCTGGTGACAATGAAAGGACCATGATATATTTCTAAATCAAGATGATGTGAAACTAAGAGGGAAACCTGGAAGTGGTGGTGTTCCCATCCACCTGGTGTCTTGTCCTTCGACATAATAGAGTTCAAGGCTTTGGGCAGTGCCATCTAAGAAACCTTGGTGAGTTACTACAGAGCATCTTGAAGATGGTCCACACTACATCCACAATGTACTGATGGTGGTGAAAGTGGACAGTTATGATTGTAGATGGGGTGCTGATTGAGCTGCTTTGATTTGGATGCTGCCAGGCTATTTTGATTGCTTTTGGAGCTGTACTGATCCAGACAAGTGTAGAGTACTCCATCACACACCTGATTTGTGTCTTGTAGGTAGCAGATAGACTTTTGGGATTAGCAGGTGAGACACTTGCAACAAAGTACTCAATCCCTGACCGACTCTCTTAGGCGTAGCGTTGATATGGCTAGTTCAGTTAATCTTTAGGATTTTGATGGAGTGAGGCTTGGTCAAGATAATGTAATTGAATGTCAATGAGAGATGTTAAGGTTTTTCTTTCTGGGAGATTGTCATTGTCTGATACATGAGAAGTGTGAATGCTACTTGTCACTTACTTAGGTTGTCTAGGTGTTGCTGCATGTGGGTGCAGATCCCTTCATTATCTGACAAATTTGTGAATGAAACCAAACACTGTGCAACCATCAGGAAATATCCCCATTTCTGATACTTCAAAAGGAATGTTGTTAACGAAGCTGCTGAACTTGGACACTGCCCTGAGGAACTCCCTCAGTGATGGAGATTAAACGATTGGGTTCCAATAACCAGAACCATCTTCCTTTGTGCCAGATATGACTGAAAACAGGGGGGAACCTTCTCCCTGATTCCTATTGACTCAATTGTTACTGTAGCTCCTTGGTCAAATGTTGCCTTGGTGTCAAATTCAGTCATTTGTACCACTCCTCTGGGATTCAGCTAATTTGATTTGATTTGATTCGATTTATTGTTGTCACATGTGCCAAGATACATTGAAAAGTGTTATTTTGCATGCTATCCAGGCAGATCATACCATACCAAGTGCATCAGGGTAGCAGAGCAGAGTGCAGAATACAGGGTCACAGTTGCAGAGAAGCTGCAGAGAAATCAATAATAACTTTTGAAAGATCCATTCAAGATCTGATTACAGCGGGCAGAAGCTGTTCTTGAATCTGTTCATACATATATTCAAACTTTTATATCTTCTACCCAATGGAAGAGAGTCTAATCCAGGTGGGAGGGGTCTTTAATTTTGCTGGTTGCTTTCCCAAGGCAGTGGGAAGTATAGATGGAGTCAATGGTTGGGAGGCTGGTTTGCATGATGGACTGGGCTGTGCTTACAACTCTCTGTAATTTCTTGAATTTTTGGGAACAGCAGTTGCCAAACCGCATGGTAATGCTTCCAGATACAATGCTTTCTATGGTGCATCAATAAAAATTGGAAAGAGTCTTTGTGGACTTGCTGAATTTCCTTAGCCTCCTGAGGAAGTAGAGGCGTTGCTGTGCTTTCTTCACCGCTGCATCGATGTGGTTGGGCCAGGACAGATTGTTGGTGATCATCACTCCCAGGAACTTGATGCTGTGGACCACCTCTGGAAGAAGGTTTTAAAGGTCAGGAGATGAGATGCCCTGGCAGAACCCAGCAACCGAAAAAATTATTGCTGGGTAAGTGGCAGAAGATCGCGCCATCAGCAATGCCTTCCGTCATTCGGACAATGATTGAGAGGAGGCGGGATTGGAAATATCCTCTGATTGTGAGTCAGCACAGATCAAAGTTTGAGTCTTTGTGTAGTAGATCATGATGGATAAAAGTCAGTAGGGAAAGATCCCTTTGGATGTTGTGTAAAGAGGCATCATAAACACCTTTATATAAATTTATCTTGTTGACTATTTCAGACAAAATTGTTAACGTATAATTTCAAAACTCCTTGTCCCACTGTAGTCAACCTTGAAGGTCTTGCTACATGAATGAAAGTGTAGTAGAAGTGGCAACATGAGAGCATAGTTTCTATGACAACACAATAAGCATTGTCAACATTGATTGTTGTTAGATATTTCAATGGGAGTCCAGTCAGCTTAAGGCAAGCGTGATCTTGATGATAGAAAAACAGTTGCCCATTTTTATAATTCCAGTTCCAACAAAAGGAAGTGGCAGAAAAGGGAAGCTACAAGTGAGGATGAGTCAGAAGTTAGTTACACCCTTTGCTCAGGGGTCAGTAAAGTAACTCAAGTAACTTTTCACACAATTTAACCCATCTGGTTCACTAATGTTCTTTGGGAAGGAAACTTCGATCCTTACCTGGTCTGGCCTACATGTGCTTTCAGACCTACAGCAATGTGGTGGACTCATAACTGCCCTCTGGGCAATTAAGGATGGGCAAAAAATGCTGGCCTAGCCAAGCCCTCACCCCTTGAATAAATAAATAAAAGTTTCATAGGAGATACTAATTGTGGAGGCTAGGTCAGGTAAATTAGTAGCACTAAGGAAAGAAAGATCTGTACTTAGGTAGCACATTTCGTGACTGCTGGACATTTCAAGATGTTTTACAGCTATGTAGTTCCTATAGAAGTGTAGTCATTGTATTATCATAGGGAAAAATGACAGCTTATTTTCTCACAGCAAGCTTCCATAAATGGCAAGATGATAATGCCTAGATAATCTATCTTTGTGCATGGGGACAGGGTGAATTTGTGTTGAGTGTTTGGGTTATTCTCACATGTATAGCCTTACCCAGTGTCTCAGAATGTTTTGGGAATGTATTCAGTGAATATTGAGGCAGGGGAGGTTCAGACCGATGTCAAAGGGATTCCAGCAGCTTGAAATATACTCCGTGATGCCAGTGCCAAAGTTTGAGTGCAAAATAATTGATCTCCTTTTATCTCCATTTGCTCTTTGTGGAATTTTGGCAGTAACACCAAAGCAAAAGCTGATGGATTCAGTACCCTGGAACATGGAACCACTTCATTTATGGGCAAAACTCTGAAGCTCTTCCAGCTGCTAGTTGGCATTTCTGGCTGTTTGGAGTCATAGATGTTGCTAGAGATGATAAATATTGTTTTGAACAATTTTATGGAGGGTCATAAAAAGCAAAATGCTCAGCAGGTTCTAACAACAGATCTTTAACCTGAAGCATTGCTCCTTCCTTCCTGTTTCCACATTTTCACAGATGCTGCCTGACCCACTGAGTGTTTACAGAATGTTCTGCATTAATTGTAGGAAATCTTTTCTTCCCATATATTTTTTGGAGTTTTGAGGGATTTTATGAATGTTATTTTTTGCTCAGGCCAGTCGTCTCCCCTCTGTCCCTGGTCCTTCCCACCTCCTCTCTCCTTCTATTTTCTCCTCAACAAACCCCCCTCCCCCCACCACCTCCATTTCTCTTTGTGTTTTCTTTGCCTTACTGATTCCTCCAGGCACTGGCTCATTCCAAGTTGTTCTGGAGGCAGCTCATGCCCTTCAGTACTTTGCCTAAGTTAGTGGTTCTTCGTCTGAGAATTTGAATGGGGAGCATTGGCAAGCTATTATGTGGGGGTATTAGAGATTTAATTTCCTCTTGGCCACGCACACATGTGATACCAATATTATTACCTCTACAAGCTGCTCTGGTTGTTTTCAAGCTCAAAGCAGGGAGTGAAACTAGAATCTAGTTAGCATGGCTCAGTTCAAATTGAGAGCTGTATTTAATAACTCGGAAACCCAATGAGCTGTGCGTTTGCAGTTTTCCCCATATGTAAAACACCAGCGAGCTAGTGAAAATAGTTGAAACAACATCAAGGCAGGAAGGTTATGTCGGCACACCCTCTGAATCTCTTTTGAGACCTTTAACAACTGTTAGAAAGAGGGGATGTTGTCCCAACATTGCGGGCTGGATTCAAAGCAAGGTCCTACAGATTAAAGGATACTGTGCTACCCACTGTGCCACCCAGTCTTTGATTATATTTATTTTTATTGTGGAATTGCTATTAATGGTGGGGTAACCCTTTCCATGGGAAAACATTGTTTTATGTGGCTGAGCCGTAATCACTGTTATTACTATAACACAATTAGATACAAAGACTTCTGAAATGTCAGAGAATGTTTTCTTCATTAATGCAAAACTGCTAAGTCCAATTCTCCCTAGCTTAAGAAACATGAATTTGAATACCTTCACTTAAAAAGCGCCAACAATTAATGTGCGCAAATCCTCCAATGTGACCTCCATAATAAGTGGAAGCAAGGATTGGGTAGTCAATCTTGATTTCATTGATCCAAGCTTTAATATACATGGACATTGAGGAAGGCCAACAATAACTTCTCAAAAGGAAAAATGTTAACTTCTTCGTTGACGTGAATCAAATAACAATTCAAGGTTCGCGTTTGATAATTAAGTGTGAAATTTATAAGGCTTCTAGTTTCTTGGAGTTTATGATGCCACTTCCACAAATGTATGCGACATGTGACATAATGCTATCAAATGACAGAATTACGCTTGGAATTTCCAACCTAATGCTTCCCACAACAGCTGGTAGACACACATTGAACAGGAGCCAGGAGAGCTGTTTTGATATTTCTTGAAAGGCGACTGGAGCACAGCCGTCATCATTCATTTCATTACAAAACTCAAGCACGTCCTTTAATTACTGAGAATATACCTCAGCTGGTTCTTATTCTTCCCCTCGTTTGCTGCGCTGCTATTATTTTCCTGCTAAGAATTAAGACAACATGATTCAATCAAGAACTCCCTAGAGTGAGGTCTTACAGCATGATGCCATTTGATGAAGAGAAACGGGATTTAGTTGGAGCATTTCAGAATAAAATGGAATAACTTGAACAATGGGGCTGTAGAGGCAAACAGGTGAGAGGGAGATGAAGATGACCAAGGCAAGGTCATTGCAATATGTGCTGTAACATAAGCTTAAACTGCAGACTTTCTCATTTTACTGGCTTGTGCTCTGCATATGTTGCCGAGGGAAACATCAGGCTGTTGTTCAAGACAGTTTACATGATTAGTAGCAATGGGTTGTTGTTGGTTCCAAGACACAGTTCTGCTCATCTATTTTAGTAACATGAAGAATGTTTTGCATAGTAAGAGGCTCAATTTTTGCAGGCATTGGACCTGGACAATTGTTTAAGTTTCTGAGTTGTGAGTAAGTGATTTGTATCATACATTTTCATGTGAATAGAGTTTGATAACTATGAATGAATATCTATATAAATAATCATCAACTTCTTTCGACTAAAGAAATGTTTGCAATCATATAGCACCTGCCATGACCTGAGAATGTCACAAAGCACTTTACAGCAAATGAAGTGTAGTTGCATTTTGAAGTGCAGTTGCTGTTGTAATGTAAGATGATATATCTACTATAAAATAACTTGCTACTGGCTGAGGTTGTGAAAAGTGTGACATGAATGCAAGTTAATCTTTGCATTTTTATATTATTTTTGCCACTATATTTGCAATAGTTGTTCCTTATTTCCTTTAAAGAAACCAAACTTTTATTTAATATATGTGTTGTCTTATGCACATTAACGCACTTTAGACACAAGATATCTTCAATATAACTCTCTTGCTTATACTCAGAATATTAATAAGTAAACTGACTTGTTATAATAGCAAATTCTGGTTTTCCTGTTAAAGAATGTGAATTTAACGAATGGAGATATTTCAGGCAGTTGACAGGTGCATTATCACCCTTCAACTCAATGTGGACAAATCCTGAGTGAATGAAAAACCATCTCCATCTTTCTGCTCCAGGGACTCATCACACAGTTGCTGTCATCATGCATTCAGCCACATTTTGTGTCATCATCTCAAATATTGTTTGTAGCAAGTTCAAAAAATGTAATCAATCCCTCCTCTGTGAAGATGGTGCTTCTTTCAAGTCTTGCTCCACCCTTCAATTTCAGCTATTACTATGACATTAGCAGAATCCACTAATTGTCTAAAGGGAAGAGTCTAGAGTCTGCAATAATACTGGGTGATTTTTTGAAGAGTTAAATTAAGCACTTCCTTTAGGGCAGATCTTCCAACTGACTGAGGTGTGTACACTGAATTAACTGAATTAGGGATATTTTGAAGCACAGATTCGGTTAAGTGTTACAAATTCTGGAGCTTAGCTATGCTGGTGCTTTCTGACTGCTAGTCCTCTGTTGCAATATTTAAATAACTCACTGCGATCTAAATAATAATACAATCTTAACGTGAACTGTCTTAATTTGATATTAAAGAAATAAACCAATTTGTTTAAACATGTAATGATGCACCTCCACACCTATTACATCCTGAGATGGGAGTGAAACCTGAACCTGCTGGCCTAGAGATAGGGACATTACCCACAGCAACACAAGGTCATCTGTTAGATATTTTCAAATTGACCTGTTTGGAGGTGTTATTACACACCTCTAGAGTAGGTGGGACATGAAGCCAGGCCTCCTCTGTCAGAAGTAGGGACACTACCACTATACCACTTTCGTCAAACATCTTGACCTTCTCTTCTCTGAAGTGAAGAATTCCAGATTCTCCAGGTTATTTGTGTTAACTGAAGTCCCTCATCTTCGGAACCACTTTTCTGCATTCTCTTCCAATTCTTCATACACTTCCTAAGCCACATTGCCTAGAATTGGACGCTATATTCCAGTTGAAGGCCAAATCAGAGCTTTATAAAATAACATCACACTGCTTAGCTTTATATTTTATGACTTTTATTTTATTTTAGGAATCCTGGAGATGCCTTTTTACCACCTTCTCAACCTGCCCTGCCACTATGATGATTTATGCACATGCATCCACAGTCCCTTCACTCCTTTCGAATTATACTCTTTGTTTTATAATGCCTCTCCTGATTCCTCCATTCAGACCGAAATGTATTACTTCACTCTTCTCTTTCTGCAACTTTATCGGCCATACATCTGCCCTTTTCACCAAACCTTGAAACTGGCAGCATTCAGATTGAATTTAGGGTTACTCAGACTCATTCATTGCTGATCAGTCTAGGTTACATTTTTCACACAGGCGCTTCAAAGATTCTGTGTCTTTGTTGCCTTTTTTTTATGACCCATGTGGTCGTAATTACCTCCTTGTGGGTCCCATGACTCTCCAGATGTGGAAGAAACACAAACCAAATAAATAAAGCTTGAAGCTGCTTAGCATCTCTCTCCCATCTTTGTATCCTGACCATTGACATTCCAGCCCCTAATAGAACCCATTTAAAGATCTGGTCTACAATTTGAGGAGGGTAGAATATAGAAGGGGGTCAGTGTATGTAGCGTCTTCACAGCTCACGTGATCTCCTTACTTTGCCAATCAGTCCTATGTCACTAAAGGAACGGGTAGTACACGTCTTTAGTGCAGCAATAATCCCTCTTTAAAAAAATTGAGTTGGAACATTTTTCTATTTTGCCTCTTTACGGTCATTACAATCTGCAGCAGCTCAGATTTACTGCCATTGAGCTGCATGTTTCCTTCTGTGGGTGTGCAGAATGGGCAATTGAAGCAAATGGGTTATTGAAGCTTTTTCAGATCAAGCAACATCTTGAATTGGCTCGGAGGAGCAAGGCTGTCTGAAGCACTGTCAGGAATGTCCGTTTTCCAATTCAAGGCACTCACCCTTTAGATTGAACTTTGAATTATTCAGATAGTTTAGACTCTGGATGCCACAGCATTTCACTCTAAGGAAGTCCTTGTTATTACCCAGAAGGTGCAATTTTATGACTCAAATGATATTTTGCACTTTGCAGGATGTGATCATCGAAGATAGCATTTTCAGATGGATGTCTTATCACATTTGTGAAATTAAAAATATATGTGAATTAAAAATATTGAGATATATGAATCTTGCAGCAAACACAACATGACTCAAACCAGCAGTACATCTGCTGATCTTTGGTTAACTGTAAACACACACAGTGTTAGAAGTGATTGTAGAAGAGTGAACAATGGATTTGTATTTTACAATTCAACATATAGTGCAAGTTATAGTGGAGAATGTGTGTATTTTATAGCCATGATGTGGAGGTGCTGCAACAGGAGTGGACAAAGTCAGAGGTCACATAATGCCACGGTTATAATCCAACAGATTTATTTGAAATCACAAGCTTTTGGATATCACAAATAGATTGTATTCCCTACCTGAGTATAAAAACCATTGAAAGTTGGAAGAATTATTACCATTCTCAAGCGTTTTGGACAAAAAGTTAAGCTTAAGCCCTGTCGATTACTTCAGGATGTAAGAGATCTCATGCTATGTTTTCAAAGAAGAGCAGGGTTGTCCTGGTCAATATTTATCCTTCAACCTAACAATCAGAATACCTGGTTATTATCATATCACTGTGCATGGGATCTTGCTTTGCTTGCTGTGGTACCTACATTGCAACAGGTGCTTACACCTCAGAAGTAACCTATTGAGCTTCAAAATGCTTTAGTGCCTCCTAAAGTTATGAAAGACCCTACACAAATGCAAGTCTTTTTTTAAAATCCATCTTTAATTGTAATGTTGTTAATTGGAGTGTTTGTCTGTCTGACTAGTGCTGGTGGGACAGGGGTGCTCCTGAATGTAGACAGAGTGGCTGAACAGCTTGAAGAGTTGGGAGTCCATGGAGTGCAAGTTCGCGGTCTGGCTGATTCAGGCTGGTTCCTGGACAACAAACAGTACCAAAGGACTGACTGCATCGACACAATATCATGTGCCCCCACAGAAGCAATCAAGAAAGGAATAAGGTAAAGACTTCTGCTTCTCTTGTGAGTTTTCATCTCTCAGGGCATCCTGCTGAATAGGAGTTTGATGTATTTCTTGGTCAAGGCACTTGGTTATCAGCAGCAATTCCACGATGTTGGAGGAGACAATAACTAAAGCTACCCGAGTATCGTCCAGCTGGGTAAACTTCTGTCAATGGATGGAACCCGTTGGGCTCTCACTCATAATATGGATAAAGCACTCATCTAGAAAGATAAACTTATCACTGGTATTCCTGACAATGGGGATTTAATATTTATGATCTCTACATGCTTCTTACTGAGCAAAAGACCTTGGGATTTATGCTTCCAACATTTCTGTATTTTTGGGACTATTAATTTAGATATTCTAACTATTACAGGAGGTACCCTGCATTGATAGATCATGGGATGGTGTCTCAAGAAAGCACCCTGAGTGGACTTTCATTAAGGTGCACCATGTTCTTGTACCAAAAGGAACTTCCATGTACTTAACTGTTTCCATCACCTTGAAAGCTGTTCTCCTCTGGAAAGGTTTTGAAGAAAGGATGTTCCACATTCAAAGCATTTCAGAGAAGGTTCATTCATTTCTGGGATTGGGGGATTATTTAATGAGGAGAGGTTGAACAGGTTGGGGCTATGCTCATTGATCGGGATTGAGAAGACCGACAAGTTGAACATATTAGAACATCTGAGATCCTGAAAGGAGTGGTGGGTGGATGCTGAGAGGATATTTCCTCTTCTGACAGAGTCTAGAACTAGGGGACACAAGTTACAAATTTAACACTGAGACAAAGAGGATTCTTTATCTGTCAGCGATTTGTTAGTCTGTGGAATTCTCTTCCCTCAGAGAACAGTGGAGGATAGAGTGTTGAATATATTCAAAGCTGAATTTAATAAATGTTTGTTCTAGAGTGTTGAAGGTCATGGAAGACAGACAGGAAATGGAATTAAGTACACAATCAGATCAGCCACAATCTTACTGATTGGCAGAGGGACCCACTTCTTGTGTTCTTATCCAAAGTATCTTAGCCACTCATTTTTAAATTACAGACTTTAACGGGCAGAAAGAGAGCTGCTTTCTACTGATACATTTCATGTCATCTAACTAAAAAGAAACCAGGAGAATTGTAACTGTACCAAATTAAGAATAGAAGGGAGCTTTAAGGGATTAAGATGTGCAGCCACAGCTAGTAGAATGGAGTTAGTGTTAGAGTTAGCTGAGATCTCTTTTGAATGATAGCTTATATTGAAGGTGTTGGAGGGGCTGAATGGCCTGCTCCTGTTCAGATATTCTACTAAGAGCATTTGAGAACCAGTAGGAGATGGTTCTTTCGTTTTCCTGAGATGCTTCATTGCTTGTGAGTTGCAAATTCTCTTTGTCCAATTTTCACACAGACGCCTCCACTTAGTCAGAGCAGGTCCTCCCTCTTCCCTATGTATTGGACCTGAATATTTGGTCTTTGAGGGATGGTGTGAAATGATTAAAACCTCTTTCATGTTTTCAGATACTGGAATGGAGTTGTACCCGAACTTTGCAAGCAGCAATTCAGAGAAGGAGAAGAGTGGAACTGCTTCTTTGGATATAAAATATATCCAACTTTAAGAAGTAAGATATTTTTTAAAAATTAACAATATCAAAGCCTATCTGATCTATAAGGCATGCTCACATTATCTGGAGTTACCCAACTCTGTCATCTCAGCTCCAGGAGATCTCTGCAGGAGTTCCTCAGGGTAGTGTTCTTGGCCCAACCATCTTCAGCCCAACCATCAATGACCTTCCCTCCATCTTAAGGTCAGAAGTGGGGATGTTTGCTGATAATTGTGCAATGTTCAGCACCATTCACAACTCTTCAGATACTGAAGAAGGCTGTGAGCAAATTTATTAAGACCTGGCCACTATCCAGGTTTGGGCTGACAGGTGGCAAGTAACATTCGCACCACACAAAGCCAGGCTATGACCATCTTCAATAAGAGAGATTCGCCCTTTGATATTCGATGGCATTACCATCGCTGAATCTCCCACTTATTAATATCCTGGGTGTTACCATTGACCAGAAACTGAAGTGGACTAATCATAAAAATACTCTGCCGACGAGAACAGGTCAGAGGCCAGGAATTCAGCAGTGAGTAACTCACCCCCTGTCTCCCCCAAAACCTGTCCACCACCTACAAGGCCCAAGTCAGGAGTGTGATTTATTACTCCCTGCCTGTGTGGATGGGTGCAGCTCCAACAACACTCATGAAGGTCGTCACCATCCAGGACACAGCAGCCTGCTTGGTTGACACCCATCCATCACCCTCAACATTCACTCCTTTCAACACCACTACACAGCACTAACAATGTGTATCATTGACAAGATGCACTGCAGCAGCTCACTTTCAAAATCCATGGCCTCTACGACATAGAAGGATAAGGGCACAAGAGACTTGGGAACACTGCCACTTGCAAGTTCCCCTTCAAATCTGTCACCATCCTGACTTGGAAATAATCACTGTTCCTTCATTGTTGCTGGATCAAAATCTTGGAACTTCCTCCCTAACAGCTCTGTTGGTGTTCCAATGCTCTTCAGGACTGCAGCAGTTCAAGAAATCACCATTGCTTTTTCCAGGGCAATTAGAGATGAGAAATAAATGCTGACCCAGACAGCAAGACCCATATCCTATGCACAAATAAAGAAAATCGCCTTCAGATTTCTCAATGGTAAATTCGCAGTGAATACACATTAAAGATAATTGGCAAAAGGGTCAGTTGTGCAGATGGAGAGAATTTGTTTTATGTAAAATATTTGGATCTGATGCAGAACACACTGCTTGAAGCAAATTAAGAAGTAACTTTTGAGAAAAAATGAGTTAACTACTTGAAAGGAAAAGTCTTAAAGACAATGGAGTAAGAATATAGGGCTGGCTGATGAACTATCACCTTCAGAGTTTCAGCACAGGTATGATTGGCTCAATAGTCTCCTTCCATTTTATAGGAAAGCAGATCACTCTGTAATTGGAGTTCCAATAAGGAATAGATTTACGATTCTTCCACTTGACTGGAATATTCAGATTTTATTCAAGCAAATCCTAATCCACAGGCCTTCATAGGGACCTAAGATATTTCTGAAACAATGTTTTATGGAGAAAAGTCACAGGAAATCTGACTTTGTTCTGTTTCTTTCAAAGGCCCATTGTTTGTGGTCCAGTGGCTCTTTGATGAAGCACAACTTACAGTGGATAATGTGCATCTCACGGGGCAACCAGTTCAAGAAGGACAGTGGAACTACATCCAAAACCTGGGAAGAGAGCTGAAAAATACTCTTAAGGATGTACCGTAAGTTTTGTCAGCTCTGTGACCTTGTTAAATCCCCATTTTGGCTCTGTTTAACATCCGTCCCAAGTTTCAGCAGCGGGAGAGGGAGCTGAAGCTTTTGCCTGCCTCCCACACAAAGGGTGTGTGCCTGGGGGAGCTGCCTGTCTAACCAGGGAGGTCCTCACTTTACATCCTAAATAGAACAGTCTCCAGCTGAAGACTTGCTTATATCTGGAAGAAGTGTCTGGAAAGGTTGGAATGGCACAGTCTTATTAAGACTACACAAGACAGGGTTCATGTGTCTAGATGGTTGAAGGCAGGAGACCAAATTGAGAGAGTGCTTGGGGAGGATTATGGCATCTCAGGCCTCATAAATAGAGATATTCAACAGAAAAATACAACAAGGTTGAGCTGATTAAACCACAAGTGGAGTGCTGCCTCCAGTTCTGTTCATTGCACACTTTAGGAAGGGTGTGAGCATGCTTTAGAGGAGGCAGATAGATATACCAGCATGGTTTTGTGGAAAAGTGATTTTAATTAAAAGATTAGTTTGGAGAAACTGAGTTGTTCTTATTGGGGCAAGGGAGATCGAAGGGGGATTTGATGGAGGTGTGAGGAAGACTTTGTGTCCCAGTGTGTGTCAATGATCTGGAAATCTCCCTGGATGAGGGGGGTTGGAAGAACAGGCAATCAATGATTTCAAAATGAGATTGGATGGGTACTTGAAGGAAATAAATTTGCAGGGCTACCAGGATGGAGAACTGGATTATGTGATTTTTTTATTAATTCATGGGATGTGGATGTTGCTGGCTAGATCAACGTTTATTGCCTATCCCTAATTGCCCAAAGTGAGAGTCAACCACATTGCTGGAGTGATGTAGATGTAGGCCTGACCAGGTAAGGATGGCAGTTTCCTTCCCTGAAGAGCATTAGTGAACCAGATGTGTTTTTCCAACAATCAATTCATGATCTTCATTAGATTCTGAATTCCAGATCATTTTTCAAAAGAATTCAAATCCTACCATCTGCTGTGGCAGGATTCAAACCCAGGTCGCCTGAACATTAGCTGGCTCTCTGGTTTAACAGTCCAACGATAATACCACCAAGGCATTACCTCCAAAATCTACAAATCTGTGGATTTGCTCTACAGAGAGATGGTACAGATGCAATGGGCCACCAGTCTCTCTCTGGGCTGTAAATGACTTTGATGACTGGAGGTAATTCTAGACAGTTGATCTTTAGGGTTCTGAACTGCATTTCTCAGTTGTACTCTGATTTAAATTTACATCTATGCAAAAGGTCTGCAATCTGCATCCAGGCATGCACTTACTATATTCCTAACTTCAAAAGCGTGAACTATTTCAACTTCAATGTATGATGATCTGGTTGAGTATACGAATAGGAAGGGTTAGAGGGATATGGGCTAAATGCTAGCAAACGTGACTAGATTAATTTAGGATCTCTGATCGGCATGGATTGGTTGGACTAAAGGGTCCGTTTCTGTGCTGTACATCTCTATGACTGTGAATAAGGTTAATGCACATCAATGAAATACTAGCATTAATCCAGCATATTTATGCAGTATTATCATTTTAATTATTTGTTTTACTTTAAATGATTGGTCACGGTAAATCATCCAAAAGCTGTGATATTCCTAGAATCATCCAGCCTATCATGCCTTTGAAAGAGCTCTCTAATTTGTCTCACTCCCCTGTTCATTTCCCATAACCATACAATATTTTTCTCTTCCCTAATCTCTATTCTTTTGAAATCTACAATTCAATCTCTTACCTTCCTTTTAGGCAGTGCATTCCACATCATAGCAACTCCTGTAGAAAGTCAAAATAAGGACAATTAAAGAAAAGCAGAAACTAGGGTTCGATTAAAATAAATTTGTGTATTTCATTGACAGCAAAACTAGAAGTTTGGACAATGTGAATAGTACATGAATTTTATGCTTCAATGTAATAGTTTGAAATTTCTTTTTTTTGTTGGTTTTAGGGCTGTTTTTGCACCTGCGTGCTTGTCTCATGAAGTGATCACAAAAAGGTAAGATATAAACATTGCACAAAAGAGAAAAGGTCACTGATCCCACGTAGTTTTCTTTTTTAACTGAAATTGCTGAATCTTGGTCCTAGCTATTTGCCCTTGCTCTTGACTTCATTTGAACATTATTCCATCTGGAGTTCCAGCTGAAACTTTAATTTCCAATGTCACCAATCCTTCACCTGTCCTTAAGCCCCTGCAGGTCTGTTATATCCTACCCTCCTATGTACTACGCTTCTCTTACTTAGGATTTGTTGAGCAGTAACACTGAAATGTTTAGTTCAGAACTAATCCATTGTACTGCAGCAACAATTACTTTAATTTTTGCAGTATCTTTAACATAAAGACATCTCCCAAAGGAATTAGAGGTGGATAGTCATTAGACGTGAGGGGAGAAATTTACAAATGTGACTCAAGCACCCTGGGTGAGATTTAATTCTTTCACTGGTCTTACATTCTTTCAGTTAACAACAGTAACTAAACTTTAAAAGCTATGAGTTCTTGTGTGAAACAGTTTGAGATGTCTCAGTGTGTCTGGAACCTAGATAAAACTGATTCGGTTTCCCTCCTCCTTGTGAAACAGGGATTAATGTAGATTTACAGCAGTTTTTTGTCGATGCAGGTTCGATGGGCCAAATGGCATCTTCTGCTCTGTATAATTTTACTTTTATGATTCTATGAAATAAAAGTAGTAAACGTGCTTTGTGATGCTAGTCTAGGGAAGATCTACAAGTTCTGATTACTATCTAGTGACTTTGCGAATGGTGCATCAACATGGGGTATTTCATTCGAGGCAAGGGATAGCTAATACAGGGGAACATTTTCCGAAGAAATAGTCCAGGTACTTAAAATTATTGTGTGACATCCACACTCCAGACCTCACGCTCCTCCCTCACACTCCAACTCTCACACTCCAGCTCTCACACTCCAGCTCTCACTCTTAGTTCTAATTGTAAAATGATCAACTTAAAGAAACTTCAGTTTTTGAGTCTGAAATGTCAAAATAGTTCAACTATCTTTTTGAATGGTTTCACGGTTAATAGCTGACAATAATTAATGATTGGCTTGGTCTTAAAGTAACAGTCCAGTTTAGCAGCTGGACCACAATGGTGTCCCATAACCAGCACTGCGTTTGAACATTGCCAACAGGAGGTTTCTTTAAAAAAAATCACTCACCCATAGGAAAATGACTCTTTTCAAATCAGTATACTTGCATTGGTTCATATCTGTCGAATATCCCAACGTGCCTCCCTTTTTGAAATGCAGTACTGTTATTGTGTAGGTAATGTAACAACCAGTGTGTAGGCAGCAGTGTGTAAACTTAATAAATGATAAATTTAATATGATAATCTGACAGTGTTACCAACTGAGCTGTGCTGATTCAAAAATGGGACAAAGAATCCTTTTCGTAATATGGGAAGTATGGTAGATCCCAAACACACTTTTATACCATTAATTTTGAAAGCAAAATGACAAATCTGAAAGAACAGCCAGTCTTATAGTAAAAGATAATACCAACATTGAAAATGCTATCTGCTGAATTTAGAAAATCCAGGAAACCATGGTTAAGTGCCATACCAAGTTTGCAGATTGCAGGAGAAAGACTTGAGTGAAGGAGCGGTGTTCATCATTTTATGATCTGGGAGGAAGGGCTTTTTGTCAGTAACAAACAATAATAGAAGTGGAGACTAGATGAAAGGTAAAGGAATGACAGGCTGAGAATGCATTGATTTGGGAGGACAGCCACATGAAACATAAATACCCATCAGTGGCCAGTTCTGCCGAAAGCACTGTTACTCAGTATAATAATCCCACCTGTAACTCCAAGTCTGATTTTATAGTCAGGAAGATCATATATTTGTACCTGTGAGGAGAAGAGGAGTAGGGCGCTCTGCATTGATAAATACAAAGGTAATGGAAGGGTGAATGGAAGTGGTATTGTTTGGAATTGCAGATAGGAGATAGATTCCTGTTCCTTTCTTAATTTCATGAGATGTGGGCATCACTGGCTGGACCAGCATTTCTTGCCCAGAGGCCACATTGCTGTGGGTCAGGACTCACATGTAGGTCAGACTAAGTAAGGATGACAGTTTCCTTCCCTAAAGGACATTAGTGAACCACATGGGTCTTTCCCAACAATTGACAATGGTTTCACGGCCAACATTAAATTCCAGATTTTTATTAAAATCAAATTTCGCTATACCATGGCAGGATTTGAAGGTGGGTTCACAGAACATTGGGTCTGTAGGTTAATGGTTTAATGATAACACGATAAGGGTCATCACCTCCACGAGCATAGTTATTTACTTTTTATGTTTCATTCCCAGTTACTGGTTGAATCTTCAAGTGAAAGGGATCTCCTTACCTCGGGCACTGCACTGTTGGGATCGCAGCCTCCAAGATGGTAACAGAAATGGCAAGAGTTCAATGAAGGGCTGTCTGATCCACCTGACTGATGGTTGCCACTGGCCTCACTGTAACCCTACCTGTCCCACCATCAGAGACCAGTACACAGGGCAGGAGATGACTGTCATACAATTCCTAATGCACATGGGTTTCGATATACAGAAGATGGCCCAGCAGCAAGGAATAGAGGTTAGCAAACTACTTGGGATGCTGAGCAGTGGGAGCTAAAATACCTGCTCATCGGGACTGATGAGACGTGAAATGCGTTTTACAAAAGACAAACTGTCCCACATGTAGTGGAGGAGCAGGCAGGCTTTTCTAACTGGACCTCAACAATCTCTCAAATCAAAACCTGCAAGGACACAAATAAAATACAAAGTGGTGGAAAGCACTGGATTGATCAATGAAACATAAAGGGAGGAGAGACCCCAGGTCTTTCTAAGCGACTGACAGTCTTCATAGATTGGATCATAGAACAAGAAGTCAAAACACGGTGAAATGGATTCCTTTTCCTTTCAGTTAACAATGTAAAACCGGACAGTGGGATTCAAGCAGGATATGCTACAGTCAAAACTGATGCAAACTATAATGCTGTGTATTTTTTAACAAACTAAAACCTGTGCTAATTTGGTAATTTTACATATTTATTTTTATTATGTAAATCATATTTATAAGTGTAATGCAGGCAGAGAGCTAAATATGTTTCTTTATAAATTGTAAATACTGTCTCCTAATCGCATGTTTTTGTAATGGAATTAAAACAATCTCATGACAACCACTTTGGTGTGATTTGTGTTGGTCTGTGAACACTGGAATACTCAAGATTTATGGCATTTTCACTTACTCGTATCTACCTCTTGCCTTACATAGAATAAACACTGTTTACTACAGACTCAGGCCATTCAGCCCATCTGTTTTATACTGGTGTTTATACTCCACTCTCCCCTCTTCAGCCAACCCATTCAGTATGACCTTCTGTTGCCCTCCCTCATTTGCTCATCTATGCTATTCTCATCCATGTGGTAGTGAGTTTTACATTCAAACCACACTCTGGATAAAAGTGTCTCAAGCTAAAGTATCTAAACTCCTAGCTGGAGTTAATAGTGGCGATCTTACATTTATGGCCCTGGTTTTTCTGTGATTTCCAATGGATTGTTTGTAACAAGCAAATCTTCTCACTGGTGGTATCCAAGCGTGACAGCTCCTGCTGTCACCATGCTAAATATAGAGTCAAACAGCACAGAAACAGGCCCTTCGGCTCACCATATCTATGCTGACCAACAAACACCAAACTACACTAATCCTGTTTACCAGCAGTTGGTCCATAGCCTCCTATGCCCTGGTATTTTAACTGCTCATCCAGATGCTTCTTAAATTGCAAGAATATCTGCCCCCACCACCCGCTCAGGCAGCACGTTCCATATAATGTACCACTCTCTGAGTGATAAGAAGTTTCTCAGACACTCAACATTAGACAACACCAGATCAAACAACACAAAAATTGCCATCATGGTCCAGTGTTAAATATAAAACAACAGTGACACACAGAGCTCCAGTAGCCCTTGCAGAAAGATAGAATGGGCTGGCTGAGACTGGGACATCTTGTACTGCTAATTGTCCCTGAACTGCTCATAAACCAATTCTGCCTCCTAGTGCAGCTGTTGAAGGAGATACGCTTCACTGAATGCAAAAGCTATGTAATAAACACGGCCGTAATTCAGTGCTGGAATTTCACCCACATAATAAAGATTCATTCTTTTGATGGTCAGTGTAAGATGTCCAGCAATAAATTTGCTACTGTGTGCTGGGCCAGTTTGAAGAACGTGACATGGTTCAGTGACAAACATGGTTAACTCTTCACAAACAGCAGTCAACTCATTGTAGCCAAATACAAAGGCAGTTGCACAGTGAATGCTATGTTATCCTTTCCACCAAACAGATAGGGCCATCTATGTGGACTTTATTTATCCATGAATGTAAAGGATCATTGGTAGGAAATGAAGAAGTATAAGGGAGTTTACACTGTGCCCTGGCCAACAATAATCTTTCAAATGCACTGTTAAATAGATGAACTGATCATTCATCTTAGTTACTGTCTCAGTGTATCAATTTAAGATCCACAATTAATGCCATCAACAAAACTTCAGGCACTGTGTCCCCTATCTCTCAGATACTGTCATTAAAACATGTTTTTGAATTGTATACAGGAATTTAAGCAGAATTAGCTGTCTATTGATTTCAAGATTACTGATGAGTAATTATTTGGTAGAGAAGTTGTGAATTATTCATCAGATGAATTATCCCAATGTCAATCTGGTGTAGAAATAACAAAGAGCAACTTTCTTGAAATATCCATACTTTTAGAGACAGCTGTACGCTGGATCCCTCCATGGATCAGCACCAGGATAAGGCAGAGAGTCATGTGTGCTCCAACAATCCCTTCAGTGATGTCAAAGGGGGCTTCTGGCAGGGCCGCCCTTGGTGGCAAGGTTGGGAGGGAGTTGTCAGGCAAAGTGTGGTCTAAATAGTTCTCAACAGCAGAACAGGCAAAGGTGTTTCACCTGATGCACAGTTAGAAGGTACAATGGCAAGGCAGCTCTGGTAAATACAATGTTACTTTTGCACTAAGCAGATAGGAGCACCTATGTGATGAGATGTTGAACAAAATAGAACATAGAGCATAGAACAGTACAGCACAGTACAGGCCTTTCGGCCCATGATGTTGTGCTGACCTACTACGCTACTAAGATCAATCTACCCTGCATACCTTCACGTGCCTATCCAAGAGTCGCTTAAATGTCCCTAAAGTGTCAGACTCCACGACCACTGATGGCAGTGTATTGCACACACCCACCACTCTCTGGGTGAAGAACCTACCTCTGACATCCCTCCTATACCTTCCTCCAATCATCTTAATATTATGCCCCCTCGTAATAGTAAAATGGCCAACCGTCAAAATCATGGGGACAGGGATGGCTACCCAAGCCCCTCACAAAAAACAGAAGTCCCATGCAGGCTTTCTCCAGGGTCTTTTGGTCAAGTGGTGCAGTGATGGATATAGAGATGTGAATCTGGGAATCCCCAGTCAAGAATCCGCAGACAGGTTAGAAGTGCATAAAGGTTGTTGGCCATGTGTGTAGGGACAGAGGTGTCTTTGGGTAGCAGCAACTGTGACTGAGCAGTCCTCTTCACAATACTGTCTGCTCTTTACATCTGGGAAGGGGCTAGATGAATTGGTCTGAGAACAGGCCATCCCACTTTCTGTGTGAATCCTACAGACCCAAGACTGAAAGTTTATAGGATTGACTGGTTTGAGATCAGCAGATAAGGGTTTTCAGGAAAGTGTTCCTGATCTAAATTAGCTCTAAACAAGACTTCAAATTTACAAATCACTGAATTCTAACATTAAATAGGCTTAACAATACTCCAAAGATGATGTTAGTTATAGTCAAAAATAATTCCATGATAATTTTTGACAGTATACAAGAATCCTCATTGTCAGGCAGTTTGCACACAGTCGAAAGCTGCCTGTTCTTAAGGTGCATAGAAAGGTCTATGACCAAGCTGATTTGAAAATATTTAATGCCCAGCTTCAAGTCTCACCTGCTCCAGAGACGTGTCATAACATCCCTGAACAGGTTGATTAAAACATACCCAAAACTGAATATTCAGAAAGTGACATAGATTAGTTGGCTCGCCGAGCTGGTTTGTTGTTCCGCAGACGTTTCGTTACCGTGCTTGGTAACATCCTCAGTGCAGCCTCCGATGAAGCATCGGTGTGTTTTCCCAAATGGTTTTTAAACTCTGGGGTCCATTGCGATGGATTGCCTCATTTCCGGGTTTCCTCTGTATTGGAATGTATACGGGGTCGAGTTCAATGTGTTTATTAATAGTATGCTTCGTGGGGTGCCATGCTTCCAGGAATTCTCGTGCTTGTCTCTGCCTAGCCTGTCCCAGGATCTTGGTGTTGTCCCAGTCGAAGTCATGGTTCTCCTTGTCCATGTGGATTGAGATGAGTGAGTATTGGTCGTGTCTTTTTGTAGCCAGTTGGTGTTAATGTACCCTTGTTGTTAGTTTCCTTCCTGTTTGTCCGATGTAGTGTTTCTCGCAGTCTCTGCAGGGGATCTTGTAGATGACATTGGTCCTGTCCATGGCGGGGAGTGGGTCTTTAGTTCAGGTGAGCACTTGTCGTAGGGTTGATGTGGTCTTGTGTGCCACTCTGATGCCCAGCGGTCGTAGAAGTCTTGTGGTGAGTTCTGACGTGTTCCTGATGTAGGGTAGTGTGATGAGTGTGTCAGGGCGTGTAGAATCTTTCTGATGCTGTTCCCGTAGGCATCTCCTGACCCAGTTCTTTGGAAATCCATTATCCTTGAACACTTGAAAGAGGTATTCCTCCTCCTCGTGGCGTAGTTCTATGTTGCTGCAGTGTGTTGTTGTCCTCTACGACCGCTGGGCATCAGAGTGGCACACAAGCTCACATCAACCCTATGACAAGTGCTCACCTGAACTAAAGACCGACTCCCCGCCATGGACAGGACCAATGCCATCTACAAGATCCCCTGCAGAGACTGCGAGATACACTACATCGGACAAACAGGAAGGAAACTAACAACAAGAGTACATGAACACCAACTGGCTACAAAAAGACACGACCAATACTCACTCATCTCAATCCACATGGACAAGGAGAACCACGACTTCGACTGGGACAACACCAAGATCCTGGGACAGGCTAGGCAGAGACAAGCACGAGAATTCCTGGAAGCATGCTCTCCACGAAGCAAGCTATTAATGAACACATTGAACTCGATCCCATATACATTCCACTACGGAGGAAACCCGGAAATGAGGCAATCCATCGCAATGGACCCCAGAGTTTAAAAACCATTTGGGAAAACACACTGATGCTTCATCGGAGGCTGCACTGAGGATGTTACCAAGCATGGTAACAAAACGTCTGCAGAACAACAAACCAGCTCGGCGAGCCAACCAACCTCAAAACCCACAACCCGAGCTACAGATCTACTCCAAAACCTTTAAGTGACACAGAGTCATAGAGTCATACAGCACGGAAACAGACTCTTCAGTCCAACCAGTCTATGTTGAACATAATCCCAAACTAAACTAGTCCCATCTGCTTGCTCCTGGCCCATATCCCTCCAAACCTTTCCTATTCAGGTACTCATCCAAATGTCTTTTAGGCATTGTAATTGTACCCACATTCACCACTTCCTCAGAAAGTTCATTCCACATGCAAACCACCTTCTGTGTAAAAAGTTTGCCTCATGTCTTTTTTAAATCTCTCGCCTTTCACCCTAAAAATGTGCCCCTTAGTCTTGAAATCCCCCATCCTAGGGAAAAGACACCAAACATGTGGGAAGGTGAAAGCTTTCGTATCTGGTGCTGACCATTTGCCAAAGCACTCTCAAACACAGAACCAATTTCAGAGTGGGCACTCAGTGAAGTGTAATATCTTTTCCCTTAGGGATACCTGCAGCTGTTTTTTCACCCATGTTTTCTTATCCATTCACGATCACCCTTTGTGTGAACTTGCCAAATGTCCAGAAAAATCCATAAGTTACCAGTTCTTGTAAAATAACCAAAGGATATAGCTGCAAAACAATGCAACTCTTCACAGTCAGTAAATAATTTCAACCAGGTCGGTTGGAATATCGAGTAATGCTATGTACACTTTATGCTCGCTTGTTGAAGTGTTACTTCCAAATCTCAAGTGCCTGTCCACTGTGCTGGGGCAGTTTGGGGCGGCATGTTGGCCCAGTGGTTAGCACTGCTGTCTCACAGCACCAAGGACCCGGGTTCGATTCCACCCACGGGCGACAGTATGGAGTTTGCACTTTCTCCCTGGGTCTGCGTGGGTTTCCTCTAGGTGCTCCAGTTTCCTCCCACAGTCCAAAGATGTGCAAGTTACATGGATTGGCCAGGCTAAATTGCCCTGTAGTGTCCAGGGGTGTGTAGGTTAGGCACATTAGCCATGGGAAATGCAGAGTTACAGGGGCAGGGTAGGGGAATAAGTCTGAGTGGGATGCTCTTTGGAGGGGCAGTGTGAACTTGTTGGAATGAATGGCTTGCTTACATCCTGTACAGATTCTATTCTATCGTTACACTGATGTCTGCTACTAGTCTAGTCTGAGTGAGTCCACATTATACTTTGTTGAAACTTACTCTGACCTGTTTACTATGGGAAAATGTTATGAAGTGCTTAACTTGCTAGGACTGACTCAGAAGTCAAACCCTTTTGAATAAATACAGTGGGAGATGGCAAGTCCTTGAATGTAATAAGAGAGACAAGCTGCCAGGAGCTCTATTCCACAAAACTACCATTTTGGGACGTATGAATAAGCTGACAACCGTACAAATTAAGAGCAGGACTAGGCCTTTTTACCATTTCAGACTATCTGGCATTTGACAAGGTCATAGAGTTATAGAGATGTACAGCATGGAAACAGGTCTAACTCGTCCATGCTGACCAGATATCTTAAATGAATTTAGTACCATTTGGCCCATATCCTTTTAAACACTTTCTATTCATATACCCATCCAGATGCCTTTTAAATGTTGTAATTGTACCAGCCTCCACCACTTCCTCTGGCAGCTCATTCCATACATGTACCACCACCTGCATGAAAAAGTTGCCCCTAAGGTCCCTTTTAAATCTTTCCCCTCTCACCTTAAACCAATGCCCCTCTAGTTTTGGATTCCCCTACTCAGGGGAAAAGACCTTGGCTGGTCACCTTATCTATGTCCCTCATGATTTTATAAACCTCTATAAGGTCACTCCTCAGCCTTGTCACTCCAGGGAAAATAGCCCCAGCCTATTCATCCTCTCCTATAACTCAAACTCTCTATCCCTGACATTCTTGTAGATCTTTTCTGAACCTTTTCAAGTTTTACAACATCTTTCCTGTAGCAGAGAGGTCAAAGCTGAATGCAGTATTCCAAAAGTGGCCTAACCAATATCCTGTACAGCTGCAACATGACCTCCCAACTCCTATACTCAATGCACCTACCAAAAAAGGCAAGTGTACCAAATGCCTTCTTCAGTATCCTGTCTACCTGTGACTCTACTTTTGAGGAAATATGCATCTGTACTCCAAGGTGTCTTTGTTTGGCAACACTCCCCAGGTCCTTACCATTAAGTGTATAAGTCCGGCTCTGATTTGCCTTTCCAAAATGCAGCGCCTCACATTTATCTAAATTAACCTCTAACTGCCGCTCCTTGGCCATTGGACCATCTGATCAAGCTCTCATTGTATTTTGAGGTAACCTTCTTGGCTATCCACTACACCTCCAATTTTGGTGTTATCTGCAAGGGGTCATGGCTATCTGATTGTGTATCTTAACTGTCTCTGCATACCTGCCTACTTCCAATAAGAATTGACTCCCTTAGTAGTCAAGAATGTAATTAACTCGACCTTATAAATATTGAAGAACTGAAAGATATAAGCAGAAGACACTCCAAACATTCAGCAGATCAGGTAGCTCTCTCTTCATAGATATTGCTTGACCTGCTGAACATTTCCAACTTTTCTGTATCAGTTTCATTTCCAATTTCCAGTGTCTGCAATATTTTAACTTCTGTCACCTTTGAATCATCCAACCCAGAAGAAAATAATTGGGATGTACACAGTGCCCCAGATGAGAGTGGAAGGTAAGAGATGAAAGGTTATAGGGATCGAAAGTTCTACAGAAAGGATCAATCAGAAAGGCCAAATAAAGGGACATTTCGGGGCTAACAGAAAGCTTGCAGGATGATTCCAGGACGGGGACTTTCCATATTTTTCTTTAATTTCAGTAATTCATGGGATGAGGGTGTCGCTGGCTGGGTAAGCATTTATTGCCTATTCCTAGTTGCCCTGGAGAAGGTGGTGGTGAGCTGCCTTCTTGAACTGCTGCAGTCCTTTGGTGAAGGTATCACCACAGTGCTGTTAGGAAGGGAGGATCATGCAGGATCATGATCTAGTGACACTGAGGGAACCACAATATACTTCCAAGTCAGGATGGTGACAGACATGGAGGAGAACTTGCAGGTGCTGGTGCTCACATACTTGTCCTTCTCGATGGTAGAGGTCACGGGTTAGGATGGTTCTGATGAAGGAATGTCGGTGAGTTGCCGCAGTGTATCTTGTAGATGGTACACACTGCGGACACTGTGTGCATCGGGTGTTGAAGGTGGTCAATGAAATGAACTGTTTTTCCCTGGGGGCTGTTGAGCTTTTGAATGTTGAGTGTTGGAACGGCTCCCATCTGGGCAATTACAATGTGTTCCATCACTCTCCTGGCTTGTGTCTTCTAGATGTTGGGCATGTTTTGTGTTTAAATTTTCTCCATCGACTGCAAAGCATTTTGGGGTATCCCGAGGAACTGAAAGGCACTATAAGAATGCAGGCATCTTTTTTTGCTTCCGGGCAAACATGGGGATGGGAGGGGAGCGCAGCTGTTCAATATGGAAGCCTGAAGAGGATAGGAACAATTGAGCAGGTCAATGAGAATTCTTGGTCTGGAGATACAGTCAGAGGTGTCTGTAGAACTCATGCTGGAGGGCATGAAACAAATTAAATAAAAGATCTGCATCAAGGTATCATCACAGGATAGCACAGCACAGAAGAAGGCCATTCAGTCTATTGGGTCTTCATCTTAAAGAGACAATATGTGAAAGAACAGCAATTATTGTAAAGAATCATTAAAGTTCACATCAGACTGACTTTTGGGGTCTGTTTCTCCTCCCTATGATTCTGTACCACCTCTTTCTCTGGTTGTCCTTCAAACCATGGAGGACACTTACACAGTAATATAGTTATGGACAAGAAGCTGCAGATGCAAATTTGTCATATGGTGAGGTTGTTATGCAGCAGCTATCTCACAGTTCTTGGGCAGACCAGGAAACTCTCCTGCTTACAGTATCTATAACAGAAACCTGTGCAATGTTTAGCTACATTATGAATGCCCCTTCTGTGGTCATCAAGGCTCAGAGTTGGACTTGAATGCAATGTTTCTGGTCAGAGGTAGGGACAGTACCACTGTGCAATGGGACCTCTAGGATTCTGTAATGTAGTTGTATGCTGACACACAAACTAAATTGGCAAAGGAAGATTTAGCTCTTGCATTAGGACTGGAGCTTATGTTATGTGATAGACCACTAGCGGACCACAGCATCATCTAGAATTACATCTGTGAATCTGGTAAATGTTGACACTTTTATAACACAGTTTCATATTAATAGATTGTGAGTAAGAACTTTTGAAATCCTTTTGATTTGGATTGTTGAGATACACTCAATACTGTAGTTACCTGATAGAAATGCAAACTCAGGATTTGTGGCTAAGCAGGTCTCCAATCCAAGTGGTGTTGTTTAGTCCCATTTTAAAACATGCCTTCTACTGCACAAAACAACATGTGAAAGATGGCAGCTTAGCACATCATAGTCAGACTGGCTCTCCAGTTCGTAGTTTAATTAGTATTTTGTCATTGCACACTGAACTCATTATGTTTGGACTTAATGCAGTGTGAGATCTGATAAAAGACTGAATGTGATAAAAGTCAGACTCCTGCCAAAATAACTAACATTCACCGCAGACAACTAGTCTAGCCATAATTACTCAGTATAGTTCACATGGTACAACAACTGAGACATTTGGGTCATGTGGTATAATATCAGATACTTATAGATCACATGGTTGAGCAGGGAATGGGGAATGATGTCCTTTCAACTTGAATGTCTTCATCTAATTGTGAGAAAAGTTGAAATTAATTATATGACAGACAATGCTGGAAGTACTCACCAGCATCTGTGGAACGAGTTGGGACTGATTGGAATGCTAAATGAATGTGCTTTGAGTGAGTTTAAATGGGACCCAATGTTTCAGCTCAATGTCATTTCATCAGAACCAATGGGTCATTGACCTGAGACGTAACTCATCCTCAAGCTGACTTTCTACTTTCCATGTGCAGCGCTGTTCGTTTTGCTGTTAAATGCTGCAGCCAGGCAGTGTACAGAAAGCTCCCACCAACAGTCATTAAATATTGGACAGTCAGTTCTTTTGATTAAGGTTTGACTTTTCAACAAACAGAATGGGACATTACAGCACTCTCTGTATTGCGCAAACGTCAGCCTAGACATTGTCCCAAATGCCTGGACTGGAACTTGTTGTACTGCAGCTAGAAAGGCAAGAGTGCATTTGCTGAGCCATGCAGCAACACTCACAGAATGCTCCATTTGATCAGTGAAGGGGTATTTCCATTCAAATTTAATTTGTGCAAGTTATAAATGCTTAAATGTTTCAAACTTGGGCTAAATACAGTTTTCCCTGTTCAGAAAAGATTTACAAGGATGTTGCCAGGGTCGGAGGGTTTGAGCTGTAGGGAGAGGCAAAACAGGCTGGGGCTATTTTCCCTGGAGCATCACAGGCTGAAGGGTGAGCTCATAGAGGTTTGTAAAATCATGAGGGGCATGGATAGAGTGAATAGCCAAGGTCTTTTCCTTAGGGCAGGTGAGTCCAAAACCAGAGGGCATAGGTTTCAGGTGAGAGGGGTAAGATTTAAAATGGACCTAAGGGGCAACTTTTTCATGCAGAGGGTGCTGCATGTATGAAACAAGCTGCCAGAGGAAGAGGTGTGTGTGGTTGAATATTCTGATCAGGATCGTACTGCCTGAAACAATAGGAACTGATTTAATGTAACTTTCTAGAGGGAATTAGGTAGATGCCTGAAAGCATTCGTGGCAAGAGCAGACGGGTGGTATTATTTGGATTGCATTTTCAAAGAGCTAGTACAGACATGATGGGATGAATGGCCTCTTTCTGTGGTATACTTTGATATGGAAACTGGCAAATTATCCTGACGTTTACCGACCTATATCAGTAAATGTAGCACCATAACTGAAAATATCCGGCGCTCCAGGAATAAAGTGCAAAAATCTTAGCAAAGTTTAATCAAGATTTTTTTAAAAACGTTGTAGCACTTGCCGATGCATTTTAAATAAATGCATCTTCAGTGCTTTTTTTGTAGGCACTGGGCACAGTTAAGTTCTACTGGGACTGTAATAAACAAGAACATAAGCAGGAGAAGTCCATTTGGTTCCTTGAGTGTGCTCCATCATTTAACAAAAGTGAACTTGATCTTGTTTAAATTCCAATATCCTGTTCACTGCCCACTTCCTTTTATTCCTTTAGAGTTCACACATTGCTTCATTAACTCATCACCAGAGCATCCACAGCTCTCCCAATCACAGAATTTCAAAGATTCATAACCCACTGAATGAGATATGTTACCATTACCTTAGGCCCATAAGAAATAGGAACAGGAGAAGGCCATTTGGCCCCTCCAGCTGCTCTGCCATTCACTAGGATCATGGCTGATCCAATATTCCTCACACCCACTTTCTTGCCCTTTTCCTGTAACCTTTGATTTCTCTGTTGATCAAGGATCTATCTATCTCAGTCTTAAATATGCACAAGAATTCTGCTCCCAAAGCTCTCTGTGGCAAGGAGTTCCAAAGATTTACAACCCTCTGAGAGAAGAAATTCCTCCTCATCTCAGTCTTAAATTGGAGTTCCTTTATTTGGTGGTTATGTTATCTGGTCCTAGACTCTCCCATGAGGGGAAATATCCTCTCCAAATTTACACAGTCAAGCCCCTTAAGAATTCTGTATGTTTCAATGAGATCACCTCTCATTCTTCTAAACTCCAATGATTCCCGACCTGTTTAGCCTTTGTTCATAAGACAATCCCTCCAAACCAGGGATCATCCAAGTGAACCTTTTCTAAATAGCCTCAAGTGAAATAGTTTCTTTCCTTAAATAAGGGGATCCAAAACTGCTCACAGTACCCCAGATGTGGTCTCACCAGCACCTTGCATATTTGCAATAAGACTTTCCTACTCTTATACTCCAACCCCCTTGGAAAAAGCAGCACCTCATTGTAGACCAATGCACAACGCTGAACCCACATGCAGGTCAATGTATGATTCCCCAGCTTGATAGATCAAACCTGTTTGGATGATGATTAATTGGCTTGTTTAGTTTATTAAACTTTTATTAACATAAAAATTGTGCAAACATAACATTCAGTTAGAACAAGTGTATGTCTGTGTTCTGCTTGTCATTATTCCTGGCATTTGAATCTGTGCTGTAAAACTGTGACTCAATGGGTAACATCATTGAGGTTCTTAAGATATTAAGTTTGTCACGAAATTTTAAAACAGATCCTTTCATGATATTAAAGTTGTGGAAACCCCTATTCTAATTCTCCAACCATGGAAAGCATCTTCTCAGCACCTACCCTGCCAACCTAACATTTATCTTCGGCTAAACTAAACAGCAAAATACTGTGGAAACTGTAAATCTGAAATTAACACAGAAAGTGCTGGAGAAACTCAGCAGGTCTGGCAGCATCTGTGGAGATTGAAACAAAGTTAACGCTTCAGATCCAAAAGGACTCTTCTGTATTTCTCCATCATTTTTTGTATCATATATCTTCAGTTACATACTCATTTTATTTTCTTTTGTCTGTTGATCACACCTGCATAATGCCTGGGATAAAGTCGTAAAGGAATTCTCTGTTTTTTGAATGGCATTCCCTTGACTAACTTCATCCCAGCATTTTGTTGAAACAGCTGGGTACTGTGAGTTGAAGGGTTATCTATCACTGCCCTCTCGTGGATGCAGAGCGTTATCTCCTATTTGAACACTGCAACAGGGACTATTGCACTGGTATGGCAAATGGTGTTTTAGATATTTCCCAACTTGTTCACAGATATGATTAAAGATCTCTAGAGGAAGTGGGATTGGAAACTGGCTCTTGTGGTTTGGAGGTAGGGACATTACCACTGCCCCGCAAATAGTGATTTATACTGACTGCAAGGGCCACCGGCGCAGAAGTGAGAATTAATAAAGTTTTATGGTCAAGTTAAAAATCCAGTGTCAATGTAGCACTGAGATTTTGTGATATTGTCAAATTATTCAGTTTCAGACCATCAGCTGTTTGTTGGAATAAATGACACAGAAGTTACAATCTATAATCAGGGCAATTGATCAATCAGCCTACATATCCTGAATCTGATCGGGGGTCTGGTTAGCTCAGTGGCTAGCCAGCTGGTTTGTGATACCAACAGTGTCAGTTCAATTCCTAATGCACTTTAGGAAAGGAATCTGCCAAGCTTACCTGATCTGGTCTACATGCAACACTTAACTGCCCTCTGAGCAATTGGTTGAGATTACTGTGAAGAACTCTCCTTCTCAACCACTCCCCTTGCCTCAGACATGGTGACTCTCAGGTTAGATCACCATCAGGTATCTCTCTTTCTCTCTAACAAGAGAGCAGCCCTCCGGTCTGCTAATGACAGTGGTGACTTTACTATTATGGATGAACAGATGAATTATCATGTTTCCATATATCTTTGCCCTTTTGTCTTTCATATACCTGAATCATGAATACATGCAGTCTCTGCTTCAAGTAAATGGTGGGAGCGAAAAATTCAGGGACCTGGAACTGACCTCAGGAGAGAAATACGTAACTTCTATCCTTCTCTCAAACCTTTTCACAGCACCTTTAATGGGTACACAGCATTGTGAAGAGCTTCACAACTAAGAAGATACACTCCTGGAAACGAGTTACATTGGTTTGTGGGTAAGTGCAGTAGACTATTTGCTCAAGGTAGGGTGTACCCAGAAGTGATGGGTGATAAATCAGTTCATTTGTTTAATGGTATTAGGGAAGAATGTTGGCTAAGGCAATGGGAGGACTCCCCAGTAATTTTTCAGGGATTAGCCAGTAGATGCTTTGTATGCATCTGAACAGACAGACACAGTTTGGTTTGACATCCCTTTCAAAAGATAGGTGATTACATTCCTTCTCAACCACACAGTCAAAAGTTTGCTATAGTCTATAAAAGTAATTATATTTTGGTGCTGTTAATTTGTACTAGTTCTACAAGTTGCCTTAGGGCAGCTCTCTTACAATATTTTTGTGTACATGGAGTGCAGGAATAGCGGGAACCCACATATTTAACTCACTGCTATCATTAGGCACCCTCACATTAACTTGTGCTTATGATGCACACCCTGCATCAGGAACGTATAATAATACACCCTCTTCTCAAAAGTTAATTGCTGAAAATTTAAAGTATGATTCATGTCATAAATAAGAAAACAATGATCTTGCATTTATGAAGCATGTTTAATGTTTGTGTGATGTCTCCAAATGCGTCAGAGCCAGTAAATGACCACCTTCAAAGTTGTTATGAGCAAAGTTTGACAGCAAATTTGTTCACAGCAAACAGGGTGCAACCCACAATGGGAGAAATGACCAGTTAATCTGACTTCAGTGGCATAGGTTATGGGGCAATTGGACCCTGGACATCAGCATATCCAGGGTGAAGTGATGGCTTAGTGGTATTATTGCTAGCCTATTGATCCAGAGACCCAGGTAATGTTCCCAGTGCTGGCTTCAAATTCTGCCATAGCAGATAATGGAATTTGAATTCAATAAATATCAGGAATTATGAGCCTAATGATAACCATGAAACCATTGTCAATTGTCAGGAAAATCCCATATGCTGCAATAATGCCCTTTAGGAAAGGAAACTGTCAAACTTACCTGGTTTGGCCTACTTGCAGCTCTCTGGGCAATTAGGGATGGGTAATAAATGCTGGCCTGGCCAGTGACGTCCACATCCAATGAACGGATATTTGCTTTAAAAAAAAAGCCATCCTTCAGTTTCAACGATCCCCATCAAGGTACAGGTTTGAATTCCGCTGTGACTTCACACTCTGGGGAGCTGGCACATGAACCAGCCTTTACACATACCCACCCACCCCCACTGCCATCCATGCTCTGATCTCAAATCCATACAACACTCTAGACCTTGCCAGCGTCAGAGTGGGTGGCCACCTCAAATGACAGGGTCTCTTTGCCAGTGCTGTTGCTCGATGTCGCTCCTCTTGCCAGGGGCTGGATAGGCACTACTTCTTGGGGGGTCTGAAAACAGAAAAGGTCAGTAAGTTTGGGTTGGGGAAGTGTTGCAGGAAGGAAGGAGTCCACTGTGAGACCATCTGCCCTTTGCTCATCCTGGCAGGGTGAGGGTGAGCCAGGAGTTGGGAAAGGAGCAGGAAGCAGGCATCTCCCATCATTCTCAATGTTGTCCCCAAAGCTATGGGCTTAGCTGCAGGTGGCATCACGATGCGATGAACCATCTCCTCTGTATGGGATATGTGCATCCTGGTCACTCACTCATTCTGTTTTTTCCTTCTGTTACTTGCCATCTCATCCTGCAAAAGAGGAGGCAGAATGTCAGTGATGGTATCGGACTGTGTTTGGGCATTATGGTTGTCCTAGTTGAAAAGGGGGGAGAGACATGGAGGCAAGCAGAGATGAGAGTGAGGTTGATATCATTGGTAAATGGGTGAGGTGGAATACTGATTGCCCCTGGCTTAGTGATAAGGGTGTGGTGCAGATAAGGGTGCTTTCCAGGTTGGAGACACCTAATGAAGATCCATTCTCTGGCCTTGGCCAACTGTGTGAAAGCATCAGGCTTCTTAAGGTCTTGAGGTCAGACTCTGTGCACTGACCTCCCTGGTCACCTGTTCCCAAATCCTTCCAAAAGTCACCTGTGAGAAGCATCGTGTCTCTCTCTTCCTGTCTACTTCCAGTATTAAGGCTCCTGGTTTGACAACTCTGGGAGCCTTGTTTAGAATGGCAGGAATAATATTCAACAGCAGATTGTTATGATGCAGTGTAACATGCCTTTAAGAACCAAAGGCTGGGCAGCATGGTTGCTCAGTGGTTAGCACTGCTGCCTCACAGTGCCAGGGACCCAGGTTCGATTCCACCCTCGGGTGACTGTTTGTGTGGAGTTTGCACGTTCTCCCTGTGTCTGTGTGGGTTTCCTCCGGGTGCTCTGGTTTCCTCCCACAGTCCAAAGATGTGCAGGCTCGGTGGATTGGCCATGCTAAATTGCCCATAGTGTTCAGGGATGTGGAGCTTAGGTGGGTTATAGGGGGAGGGGTTGGTGTAGACTTGTTGGGCCGAAGGGCCTGTTTCCACACTGTAGGGAATCTATGATCTATGATCTATTCTATGACCACATGCTGTTCAACTCCCTGAGGTAAAGGTGGCAGAACCAAGCATCTAGGCTAAAAGCCTCTACAAAAACTCACACAGCCAAAGTCATAGTGGTCTACATCATGGAAACGGGCCCTTCAGCTACCCAGTAACAGATTGTGAATTGTGGTCCCCAGTCAGCACTATCTTGTGAACCACATTGTATTATGTCTCATGGTCAGTATACCTTTAAACCACACAGTTTCATTACTGCATCATAGCATAAAGTTTTCATACTCCACCTTAACCTGGGACCATGTGAAGCACGATGTGCTGTTCTGTTGTAGTCTAATGCTTGTAACATTTAGCTGTAACAAATGTCTGTTGGAATGTTCAATAATTATGATATTCATGCTTACTTCATATGATGTTACAAGGGATAATCTAATATTGCTACATCAGGAAGATTACCCGGCTGGAAGCAAACCCACACCAAAGTATTTTCAGACATAGTATAAAATCCTTTCTGATTTAAACAGTAAAGTTTCTCCCTCTTTATCCCTTTAGGAATAAGGACTGCTGTTTCCAAATTTAGCACATTATATATTTTTGTAAATCATGTTTCTTGCTCCTTTCAATAAACATCATTTGTTTTGGCTAAAATTCCAAAAACTGAACCAAACGTAGTATGTGTTAAATCTACGCCTTGTAATTAACTTCAAGGTATTTTAAAAAGGCATTTAATCACAGAAAGTTGTGATTTGCATCCAAGACCCAAGACAACACCTGTGTCGGGTGACTTACCTTTTTAAGATAATGTTTAAAGGAACTGCAGTTTTATTTTCTTGAGAAGTTCGGGGCATCTGAGAGAGGAAAAGCTTTGATTTATTTTATACTGATACATTTGGTTATAAGTAAAAGGAACAAGCCCCTTTTGTCTGTCAGCTGCCCACTGAATCATACGTTTGCAGCTTCACTTCCTGGCATCTCTTTCCCCCCACCCTCTCCCTTTAAAGGTCACAAGCAAAGAAAACTGAGGTTGACACTCCAGCTCCATACTGAGGGAATGCTACACTGTTGGGCATGCTGCCTTTCCAATTCAGTGTTCGAGAAAGGTCCTGAGTGTCCTCTCTGGCGGGTGTAAAAACGATTCCCGTTGTGCTCCTTTCAAAGAAAGTAGGGCAGGGATCCCCATGCCCCAGCCAATACCGATTGCTCAATCCATGTCATTGAATGAGATTATCTGGACATTAACACAATCTTGCTTATGGGAACTTGCTGTGCACAAACTGGGCGCTACGTTATGACAGCTACTGCATTTCAAAAAACATTCTATTGGCTGTGAAGCATCTCAGGGTGTCCAAATCAAAATCACAACTTTCTGTGATTAAATATCTTTTTAAAATACCTTGAAGTCAATTAAGACACAACACAGATCACTTCAGTTTTTGACTTTTTTTTAATGTGGGGTGTATCATTAACTGTGGTATTTGGCTGGTTGCATTCTCCTGGCAAACAGAATGGTTTACTGTGCCCACTACCTGGAGTTCCATTTGACCCTTGCTCCCCTTTGTCTGAAACTTTTGATTCATTGAGCAAACAGATGTCAGCTCAATCTGTTGTCAGCACCATTCTTAATCCTGGAATGTAAAAATAAACAAAGACTTGCATTTAGAAAACAGCTCCCATGATTATTTAAACATCCCAAAGCGCTTTACAATTAATGAAGCCCTTTTGAAATGCAGTTATTGCTATACTGTAGGAAACGTAGTGGTTAAAGGACTGATAAATGGTTTTAAGAGGTTTCAATAATGGCCGGGACACTGAAGAATGGCCTCCTACTCGTTTTCGAATTAGAAACGTTGAATCTTGTACATTCAAGCAAGGGGAGATGGGGTACTTGATTGTTGTAATTCATTTGAAAGGCTGCACCTTGGACAGGGCAGCTTTCCCTCAACACCACAACGAAGAGTCAGTCAGCAGTCTTGTGCTAAAATAAAGAACTGTGGATGCTGGAAATCTGAAACAAAAGGAGAAACTGCTGGAGAAACTCAGCAGGCCTGGCAGCAACTGTTGAGAGACAAACAGAGTCAACATTTTGAGTTCAGTGACTCTTCTTCAGAACAGTCCTGTGCTGATGTCTTTATGCTGGACCTACAACTCACAAGGTTACTGACTGAGAGGCAAGGATCACAAGTCCTCTGCTCCCACTGGCGAAAATACTACATTGTTGGACCATGTTATGAGAGCTAAACTACATTCACTGACTCGTTTGGGATAAGATAAGACCAGAAATGTTGGCAACGTGCTAGAGTAATCAAATTTGACCTGGCTTAGGTGTATAATTTCTGGATACATAGCAATCATTCCAACCTTGCTTTGCAAAGGTGAGGAAAACAAACTGATATTTAATAAGGCACTCAGAGATAGTGAGAACTGCAGTTGCTGGAGTCAGAGATAACACAGTGTGGAGCTGGAGGAACACAGTAGGCCAGGCAGCATCCGAGGAGCAGGA
>NC_063354.1:8161114-8202370 GCF_021869965.1 Rhincodon typus
CCTTCTTCAGAAAAAAATGAAGAAGGGTCTAGGCCCGAAACGTCAGCCTTCCTGCTCCTCTGGTGCTGCTTGGCCTGCTGTGTTCATCCAGCTCTACACCTTGTTATCTAAAATTACTGCCATTGTTTTTGTCTTTTAAAGCAGCAGTTAAATAAAATCAAAGGTTGCTAAAATGTAAAAAGGAGATAAACATTGAGAAAGGAATTTTTTTTTGCACAAAAATATGGATATAAAAAATAGGAAGTTAAGAAATAATTTTTACTTTAATGTGTATATCTCGTGTTGAAGTTTTTGGAGACTTCTTTTATGTCTGGACAATATATTGTTGCTTTGCTTTTCTTGCAGGACTGGAAACCTTCATCATTCAGTTATCCTCTCAACTTGCTTCTTATGAAATACATACCTTAAAACACTTACTGACACAGGTTGTTAGATCTGAAGATAGACAAAATAAGAACTCTCCAAATTACTGTATGTGTCCTAGAAAAGAATTTTAAGAATTAATGTGACACGGCGACTCATTGGTTAGCAATGCTGCCTCACAGCACCAGGGACCCGGGCTTGATTCCAGCCTTGGGCATCTCTGTGTGGAGTTTGCACATTCTCCACGAGTCTGCGTGGGTTTCCACCAGGTGCTCCGGTTTCCTCCCACAGCCCACAGATGTGCAAATTAAGTGGATTGGCCATGCTAAATTACCCATAGAGTTCAGGGATGTGTAGGTTGGGTGCGTTAGCCATAGGAAATGCAGGGTTACAGCGTTAGGGTAGGGGAGTGTGTCTGGGTGGAATGGTCTTCAGAGGGTCAGTGTGGACTTATTGGGCAAAATGGCCTGTTTCCACACTGTAGGGATTCTAAGATGTGCAGGCTAGGTGAATCAACAATGGGAAATGCAGGCTTACAGGGATAGGGTAGGGGAGTGTGTCTGGGTGGGATGCTCTTCGGAGGGGCGGTGTAGACTCAATGGGCTGAATGACCTGCTTCCACACTGTAGGGATCACTGTAGTTTCAAACAATCGATCACGTTCAGGAAACACGTCATTCTTTAATGAACCACATACAGGTTGCAAACCCGGCCTATTTGATTTTCTCTTGTATGACCTGCAGCCTCAGGCTTCCAGAGTGACCTCTTATCAATCATGCTGATCATCAAACAGTGCAAGGAACAGAAGGCTTGGACATGTCTGGCTATTTGGTTAATTGTGACAGGAGGGCAGGAAAAAAAGAGTGGCAGAGCTATAGTGGCAGGGGATTGAATAGTAAGGGGAATAGATAGGTGTTTCTGTGGTCGCAAACAAGAGTCCAGGATGGTATGTTGCCTCCCTGGTGCAAGGGTCAATGATGTCTTGGAGCAGCTGCAGGGCATTCTGTGGGGGATGCTGAATAGCCAGCTGTCGTGGTGTGGATAGGCACCAACATTATAGGTAAAAAATGGGAGGAGGTGCTACAAGCTGAATTTAGGGAGTTAGAAGTTAAACTAAAAAGTAGAACCTCAAAGGTAGTAATCTCAGGATTGCTACCAGTGCCATGTGCTAGTTAGAGTAGGAGTGGCAGATAGCTAAGACGAACACATGGCTTGAAGATGGTCCAAGTGGAAGGGATTCAAATTCCTGGGACATTGGAAATGGTTCTGGGGGAGGTGGGACCTGGACAAACTGGACCGTCTGCACCTGGGCAGGACTGGAACCAATGTCTTAGGGGCGTGTTTGCGAGTGCTGTTGGGGAGGGTTTAAACGGATTTGGCAGAGAGATGGAAACCAATACAGGAAGTTGGAGGGAAGTAAAGAGTGGACAGAAACGAAGGACATTAAGGGAGAAAGTGAAAGTGGAAGGCAGAGAAACCAAAGACAAAAATCAAAGAGGGCCACATTACACCATGATTCTGAAAGGTCAATTAATGTAAAAAAAAAAGAGCCTGAAGGCTCGGTGTCTCAATGAGAGGAGCATTTGTAATAAGATGGATGAATTAACTGTGCAAAGTTATTAATAGATATGATGTAATTGGGATCAGAGACGTGGCTGCAGGGTGACCAATGTTGGGAAATAAATTACCAGGGTTATTCAATTTTCAGGAAAGATAGATGGAAAGGAAAAGGAGGTGGGGTAACGTTGTTGGTTAGGGAGCAGATTAACTCAATAGTAGGGGAGGACATTAGCCTGGAAGATGTGGAATCGGTATGGGTGGAGCTTCGGAACACCAAAGGGAAGAAGATGTTAATGGGAGTTGTGTACAGACCACCAAACAGTAGTTGTGATATTGGGGACTGTATCAAACAGGAAATTAGAGGTGCATGCAGTAGGGGTACAGTAGTTAGTATGGACGACTTCAATCTACATATTGACTGGACTAACCAAACTGGTAGCAATTGAATGGAGTAGGATTTCCTGGAACGCATGAGGGATGGTTTCCTTGACCAATACGTCGAGGAACCAACTAGAGAGTAAGCCATCCTAGACTGGGTATTGTGTAATGAGAGGGGATAATTAGCAACATTGTGGTGTAAGATCCTTTGGGGAACAGTGACATAATACAGTCGTTTCTGCTATAACACGTGTTCCAGCAATGAAAATTGGCTACAACGCGAATGATGAATAGGGGAACGCTATTTCTAAAATGCCAAACTTGCGTTGGCTGTAATGGGATTCCATTGGTGTAGGGAGGAGAACACGTCAACATTACATGATCGTTTTGCAGGCTTTGTCCTGAATACATGCAATGTTAGCGCCGAAAGAGTCACCTCACTGGCACCATATTTGGCACCCTACCAACAGCTTCTTCATGAAAGAAGAAAAAGAGTAAAGCAGCAAAACCTGGATGTCTTTTTTAAGCCAACCCTCAAGAAACTGTCAGAAAACAACGAACCACAGCCATTCAGTTCTGGATTAACTATTTTTCGCCCTAACCCTGCAATTTCAACTGCACCTCGATGTGATGGTGATGATGATGACGACGATGATGATGATGATGACGACGATGATGACGATGATGACGATGACTCTCAGCCCCCACATTAACAACAGAGCAACTTCAAAATCTCCTCCTCCATCAAGTCATCTTGACATTCTTTCAAGGTAAGATGTTAAATTTACTTTCATTTTATTAGATATGAATTAAACATTTATTCAAACTGTGCTATCCTTTGTGTTAGGCTTTTGAGTGATTTTGCGTGATATTTTTTGGTGGCCTTTATGGCTTTTCCCATCGGCCCCGTTATTTCAATAGCGTGATTTTCTATAAAGTGATGTTGCGCAGGAATGCAACTATTGCGTTGTAGCAGAGCTGACTGTATGGTTGAATTCTTCATTAAGATGGAGAGTGACACAATTATATTTGAAACTGGGGTCCTGAACTTAAAGAAAGCTAACTTTGATGATACGAGGCATGCATTGGCTCGGATAAGCTGGCCAAGGATACTTAAGGGATTAACGATGGCTAGGCAATGGCAGACATTTAAAGAACTCATGGGTAAACTTCAACAACTGTACATTCTTATCTGGCCTAAAACAGAGAAGGTGGCTCAACCATGGCTATGAAGGGAAATCAGAGTTAGTGTTAAAGCCAAAGAGAGGCATATAAATTGGCCAGAAAAAGCAGCAAACCCAAGGACTGGGAGAAATTTAACATTCAGCAGTGGAGGTCAAAGGGTTTAATTCTGAAAGGGAAAATAAAAATGAAAGTAAGCCTACGAAAAACATAAAAATCTGACTGCAAAAGCTTCTATAGGCGTGTGAAGAGAAAAAGACTAGTGAAGACAAAAGTAGCTCCCTTACAGTTACATTCAGGTGAATTCATAACGGACAACAAAGAGATGGCAGACCAGTTGAACAAATATTTTGGATCTGTCTTCATGAAGGAGGACAAAAATAACTTTCAGGAAATGCTATAGGACAGAGAGTAAAGCATGAAGGAGGAACTGAAGGAAATCCTTATTAGTCAGGAAATGGTATTGGGGATTAAACCCACTAAGTCGCCAGGGCCTGATGCTCTGTATCCCAGAGTACTTAAGGGAGTGGCCTTAGAAACAGCGGATACATTGGTGATCATTTTCAAGCATTCTGTAGACCCTGGAAGAGTTCCAATGGACTATAGGGTAGCTAATGTAACTCCACTCTTTAAAAAAAGGAAGAGGAGAGAAAATGGGGAATTAAAAGTCTGTTAGCCTCACATCAGTGGTGGGGAAAATGCTGGAGTCAATTACTAAGGATGTAATAACTGAGCATTTGCAAAGTGGTGATAGAATTAGTCCTGGTCAGCATGGATTCACTGAAGGGAAATCATGCTCGACAAATCTTCTGGAATTTTTTTGAGAATGTGACCAGTAGAGTGGACAAGGGTGAATCAGTAGATGTTGTGTATCTGGACTTTCAAAAGGCTTTTGACAAGGTTCCACACAAGAGATTAGTAAGGAAACTTGAAGCTCATGGTGTGGGAGGTAATTTATTGATATGGATAGAGAACTGGTTGACAGACAGGAAGCAGAGAGTTGGAATAAATGGGTCCTTTTCAGAGTGGCAGGCAGTGACGTGTGGGGGGCCGCAAGGTTTAGTGCTGAGATCCCAGCTGTTCACAATATATATTAATTTGGACAAAGGAATTGAATGCCATATCTCCAAATTTGCAGATCACACTAAGCCATGTGGGAGTGTGTGCTATGAGGAGGATGCTAAGAGGCTGCAGGGTAACTTGGACACATTTGGCTGAGTGGGCAAATATTTGGCAAATGCAACATAATGTGGATAAAGGTGACGTTATCCGTTTTGGTCACAAAAACATGAAGTCAGATTATTATCTGAATGGTGGCAGTTTAGGAAAAGGTGAGGTGTAATGAGACCTGGGTGTCATGGTGGAACAGTCGCTGAAGGTTGGCATGCAGGTGCTACAGGCAGTGAGGAAAGCTAATGGCATGCTGGCCTTCATAACGAGAGGATTTGAGTACTGGAGTAAGGGTGTCTTGCTGCAGTTATATAGGGCCTTGGTGAGAGCACACCTTGAGTACTGTGTGCAGTTTTGGTCTGAAGAAGGACATTCTTACTATTGAGGGAGTCCAGCGAAGGCTCACCAGACTGATTCCCGGGATGCCAGGACTGACATATGAAGAAAGACTGGATCGACTGGGGCTTGTATTTGCCGGAATTTAAAAGAATGAGGGGAATCGTACATACATAACATACATAACCCTGATGGGACTGGACAGGTTAGATGCGGGATGAACATTTCTGGTGTTGGGGAAGTCCAGAACTAGGGATCACAGTCTAAGAATAAGGGGTAAGCCATTCAGGACTGAGATGAGAAAGAATTTCTTCACTCAAGAGTGTTGCGAGCCTGTGGAATTCTCTCTGACAGGAAGCTGTTGGGGGTCAGTTCATTAGATATATTCAAGAGGGAGCTGGGCGTGGCCCTTGCAGCTAAAGGGTTCAAGAGGTATGGGAAGAGGGCAGGAATGGGATACTGAGATTGCATGATCAGCCATGATCGTATTGAATGGTAGTGCAGGCTCGAAGGGCCGAATGGTCTACTCCTGCAACTATTTTCTATGTTTCTATGTAACTTTCTCCTCTTGTTTTGATTTGTTCTAATACCAGTTTAGGCCTTTACTCTGATTTGAGATTAAATTTGTGCTGACTAAACTTGATCTCTTCCAAAAAAAATCTGCTGCCTGCATCCTAAAATACAGCTCATTAATGTCATTTAGGGAAGGAAACTGCCATCCTTACCTGGTCTGGACTACATGTGACTCCAGACCCACAGCAATGCACTTGATTCTTAACTACCCTCTGGGATGGCTCTAACCTAGCCAGTGATGCCCTCATCCCATGAATGAATTTTTAAAAAAATGCAGCATGAATTCTCTGACCCTCAGCCCTCACTGGTTTCTTAGTCAAGCAATTTAATATCCTTGTCCTAGTGTGTGTATCTCATCCTTCTGTCCTTGGATACTCATCACTCTCTATCTCTGAAACCTCCTTCAGCCCAATAACCATCACAGAATTAATCTTCGCCAATTCTTGTGTATTCTACATTTCTTACCCATCCATGTGGCTATGCCTTCGAGCTGCCTAGGCCCCAAGCTCTGGAATTCCCTTCCCAAAACTTCTCTATATCTCCTTACCACTCTCCCACCTCCTTCAAGATGTTTCTTTGCCCAAGCTTTTGCTCATCAGTATCCCATTGTCCAATTGTACTTGATAAATCTCCAGTGAAAGACCATGGAGTGAGCTGCCTTCTTAAAGATGTCATAAGCAAGCAAGTTGCGACTCTTATGGTAAAGGAACGAAGATTCTATTCCTAACATAATGCTGCCCTTGCATTCTAGGTATACTGAAGTCTCTCTAAAGCAACAGTGCTGACTGCAAACTGATCATGTATAAGTAGGAATTAGCCACCCTCAATATTAGTTTCTTAATCTACAAGGGAAAAGAATTACCTAGCATTTCCCCACTGTATATTTGTATGAAACTGAAAAAAAAAATCTATGGAAATAATATCTTGCAGTTATGTAGCACCTTTAACTTAATAAATAATTCCAAGGTTGCATAATCGCAGCATTAACAAATAAAATTGAGCAATAAGATACATAAGGGGATATTAAGCCAGATGACCAAACACTTTACAAAGTCATAGACAACAAGTGTCTTCAGAGAGGTAGAAAAGGCTGAGGACAGTGAGACTTAGACAGACAATTCCAAATGTTATAAACGAAGCAGCGGAAGGCATGGTCTGCCAATGGTGCAGCGATTAAAATCAGGTACATGTTGGAAGGCAAAATTGGAGCAGCTCAGACATCTTGGAGGGTTGTAGGGATTGGGGAAGACTACACAGATTGGTAAGGGCAAGACTGGAGGAATTTGAAAATAAAAAAGAATTTTTAAGTGAAGGCAAACACAGAGCCAATGTAGGTAAGCCAGCATAGAGGTGATGAGTTAGTCATGGTAGTTTATGTTGCAATAAAAAATGTTACAAAATATTTAACAAGTTATGCATGAAAGAGAAGAGCAAGATTACAGTTGATAAATCACCTGAATAACTGGATGATCAGACGATGTTAAAAGACCCATCTGAAAGATAATAGTTATTTCACTTATGTCACTTTGTGACATTCCACAATCTTCTCCAATAATTCTTTGCACTTAAAGATTGCTTTTAGAAGGTATTTATTTGCAATAAGGATGTAGGTGATCCAAATGACCAAATCTGGAGAATTTCCCATAATAAAAATATACATTTTTGGAAATGATTAGTGCATGAGCACTTAGATAGAACAACACCAGAAACAGACAGCATCACACAGAATGTGCAGTATTAATACCACTCACAGCACTTGTTAGCCTATTCTCCAACAATTTATTCAGCACTACTTCTCTGGTGATTTTCCTGATCTCCTCCATTCCTTCCCTTTGCTGATTTATCACTGATTCTGGGATGTTACTTGTCTCCTCTATAGCGAAGAAAGATGCAAAATACTTGTTTAATTCATCTGCGATTTCCTTATTTTCATTGTTAATTCTCTTATAAGAAGAAACATATAACACCAACATTCATTTTGTTAATTCTTTTTTTTTAAACATTCGTAGAAACTCTTGCTATCTGCTTTTATATTTCTGGCTGGCTTTCCTTTGTACTGTATTTTACCCACAACTAAACTTTTATTTATTCTTTGCTGTGTTTTTAGATCAGCAAGATTAGAGGCAAGAGGAACATTACTTACCCATTAAGAGAGTAAAATCATAGGCCAACTACAGAGTTCCCAGAAACATGGTAGGGGTTGTCCACACAGATGTTATGAGAGGTCCATGCAGGACATCATTGTCCCCAAAGGCCTTTTCATACAATAGAGCTTCAAGTGACTGTACAAAACAGAGAGCGGTGGAGAAATACGGCAGATCAGGCAGAATGGAAGAAAGTAAAACAGACTTACCATTTCAAGTCGAGTGACCCATCATCAGAACTGAACATAACTGGGAAAGTGTGGTTTACATGTTGTTGTTGGGGTGGAGGTGGGTGGTTAGTGAATACAGTACATGGAGATAGAGCCCAGAGAGAATGAGAAAGGAGGTGCAGGGTTGTGGGTGGGGGGGAAATAGGTAAACCTAGATATCTCTCATTTTATCATTTGCTTTTTCTTTGTTGCCTATCCCGCTTTTTCTTTGTTTGCCTATCCCTTTTTCCTCACTCTGTTTCTCTCTCTGGGCTCTGTCTCCAGGTACTCTATTCATTAATCCCCCATCCCATCATCAGTAAAGTTCCACTATTTTCAGTGCTTATGAAGGGCTACTAAATTTCTGTTTTTCTCTCCACAAATGTTGCCAGACCTGCTGAGAGTCTCCAGCACTTTCTGTTTTTGTTTCGGATTTCCAGCATCTGCAGTTCCTGGTTTTATATTATTGATTTTAAAGCAAAATGTCTGTAAAGGCTTCCTCAAAAAGCTGTACCATATGCTCTTCCTTTCCTGCACATTCCTAATGCTGTTGAATTTATGACTTTTGTCATCTCTTCCTTTCCCAGGAGTCAGAGCAGGGCAAAATTTTCACCTCGTTCATATTTTCCTTTAAACTCATACAACTCGGGTCTGTCTTGTCACATGTTTACGGTGGTACCCTGTCTTTGGCCTTCAACTCAGTTTCACACTGAGAATTAACCAGCAGATTCTATTTCCAACACTCACAATCTTCCTCTGTTTCTTCCAGACCTATTTTGTTTCTGACAGGACTGCCCAACAGTTGAGTCATTAATGTTAATCCCAGGGTGTGAGAAATCTCTCTCCCATCTAACCCCTCATTCCATCAGGATTGGAATGTGATGTTCATTTGCCATGTGACACATTCTGTACATATAATCCTAAATATAACTTTCTTTGCTCAACCATGTATTTTCAGTGATTGTTAGTCAAGGTCTAGTAAATATGGAACTGTTACTGCTGGAACCCTGCAAGTAAGAACTGAAATTCTTAAAGGAATATTCCATCCTCGTAAATTACCAGCCCACCCTCAACTTCCCATTCTTTTCCAAAGCTGCTGCAGTCATCGGGATGTTTCTGTGCCTCCTACAGCTTGGTGCAGGGGATGGAGGGTCAGCTATTTACATTGAGAGCCTTGGGATTGGGAAAACTAGGAAATTGACATGTCAAGAATGTGAAAACTATAGAATTCAGGAGATAGGGACTGGGGAAAGCTGGGGAATCAGAGTTGTCATGAATGGCAAGTTTGGGGAATTGGGGGGTCAGGAATTGGGAAACTGGAGAATTCAGAATGTTGGGGTTGGGAACACTGGGGAATTGTGAGTGTTGGGATTGGGAAAGTTGGGGAATCAAGGGTTAGGAAGGGGGAGGTTGGAGAATTAGGCATGTCAGGATTGGGAAAACATGGGAATCGGGTTATCAGAAATGGGCAAGCTGAAGAATCAGGGATGTCAGGAATTGGGAAGCTGTGGAATAGCATAAATCAGGTTAGGGATAGGTGGGAATCAGGAGTGTTGGGATTTGTAAAGCTGGAGAATTGGGAATGTTGGCAAATTGAGGATGTCTGGAATGGTGATGCTAAGGGATTGGGAATAATAGGAGTAACAAAGTGGGTGAATCAGGAACATCGGGAATGGGGAGGCTGAGGATCGAAGGGTTTGGAGTTGGGAGATTGAGGAATTAGAGGTCAGGAATGGGCAGGCTGAGGAAGCAGGCGATGTCGGGAACGGGGAAGTTGAGGAAACGGGGATGTTTGGAATCTCTGTTGGGGCATCAGGGATGTCAGGAATGGGGAGGCTGATGAATCGGAGTCAAGAATTGGGAGACTGAGGAATCAGTGATGTCAGAAATGGGGAGGCTGAAAAATTAAGGGTCAGGAATGGGGAGTTGGGATGTTGGGGATGGGAAGACTGAGGAATCAGTGTTGCCGGACTTCAAGGATTCCCCGAGTTTGTGAGGACTCTGAAACTGTGAGGTTTGAAATCTACCATTCTTACCTAGTCTGATCTAGCAAGCCAATCAGTTCAAGGCCAATTAGGCAATTAGGGCTGGACAACAAATACTGGCCTTGCCAGTGATGCCCACATCCCATGAATGAATAAAGGGAAAATGATGTTGACATTGAGCTGAGATTAGGACAACATACGCCTTTGCGGCCATTTCCCAAAGACTAAGCCTTTTGCCTGATCTCTCAGTTTAGTTCAGGTTGATGTTTGTCAGTCTGATTTGAAGTCCAAGTACAGATGGTATTTAGTGATGCTCCCTGTTTAGGGTTGACATCATCACTCAGTACCAAGTGCAAACCAGAGTCCAAGGAGAGATACTGGGTCTGTTATAGATGGAATAAGAAGGTTCAGTTGGCCACACAGCTGATTAGTGATGCCAACAGCATGGGGGCAATTCCTGCATCAGCTGAGGTTACCATGAAGTATTCTCTTTCCCAACTTTTCACCTCACCTAACGCATGGTGACCATCAGCAATCATCTCTCTCTAATCAGAGAGCATTGTTATGGTCTGGCAGGACTATGGTGAGTTTACCCTTTATCTTTATTAGTCATGGGTTGGATTTCAGGTTGTGCCACCCATTAATACCAGTTATTTTACAAGAAATGATTAAGTTATGGCTAACAATGAGGGGAATGTGATTGTCATCACTGTTACCGTTGGTTATCAGCACATGTTCAGTGATTTGTCAGTGATTAATGAAGGAATTAAAGTTCTTTTCACCTCTAATTTCCTCTAAAAAAAAATCTCCCCTACTTTAGGCTTCACTTTTCCCTCAGAATTATCACCCTTGGATCCTCCCCCTTGGATTTCCTAGCCTGGTCAGCTCACAGGTGATCTTCTGCTTCCTTGGACCTTGTCACCTAATGGCTGGCTTGAAGGGAGCACCACTGACCTAATGTCACAAAGATAAACCAAACAAAATGAAAATGGAAACATTAAAGGCAAACTTAATGAATGTCAACACATAATGCACGCCAGTTCCCACTGTACCCATGGACTATGGAAGGTCGTAAGTGGACACTGCGCTCCCTCTGCTGGGGGATGAATACAACTGCAGAACTGAATAGCAAGATTTTTATTTCTAATCAACTATTCATAGAATGAAAGCGTGCAGAAGAGGCAATTTAGAAATCCAGTCTGCACCAACACTCAGAAAAGCGTCCTACCCAAACACATGCCCACAACACCCTATCCTTGTTACAATGCAGTTAGCATGGCCAATCCACCTAAACAGCACATTTTTGGACTGTGGGAGGAAACCAGAGCACCCAGCACAAACTCACACAAACAATGGGAGAACATGCAAACTCCACACATACAGTTGTTTGAGGCTGGAATCGAACTTAAGTCCCTAGCACTACGAAGCAGCAGGGCTAACCACTGAGCCACCTCGGAGATGTTATTAAACAGCTCTAGAAAAGGTGGGACTTGAACCTGGACCTTCAGGTTCAGAGATAGGGATACAACCACTGCACAAGTTCTCAAGGGAGACAGGAAAGTGAATCCTTAGTGAATATTCGCCACCTGTATACAATTAATCAACCAAATAACCATATTGCTCTGAGGAAGGGTCACCGGACTTGAAATGTTAACTTTTTTTTTCCGTAGATGTTGCCAGACCTGCTGAGCTTTTCCAGCAACTTTTGTTTTTGTTCCTGATTTATAGCATCCGCAGTTCTTTAGGTTTCAACGGGGATTAGACCGTTAACTCTCTGTCTTTCCACACATGCTGCCAGACCTGCTGAGTTTCGCCAGCACTTTCTAATTTTTATTTTAGATCTCCAGTACCGTGAAATGAAATTACTTTGAAATGAACAAAAACGTGTTGCGTCAATCTCAGCTTCAGCAGAAAGTGCGGGTGGGATTAAAACGGCGAGGTAGGGGAATGCATTGATGCACCAAGGGCTGCAGGATCTGTCTCTGTTGTGTGTGGACTGCCCTCATTCACTAACTGACAGCTCTATTAATAGTGGCATGGTCAAATACCAACCCTAGGACAAGCGGCAGCTGCGGTAGTATCACCACCTTCCAAAATTAGCTTCATTCTCATTCCGCTCAGACACTTCGGTGTCCAAGAGGAGGGCTGCGGCTGAAGCTGGGGAGGAAAAAGTTGCTGGCAGGGGGATAATAACTGCGGGCAGGAAAGGCTGCGGGAAGTAACAGCTGATGAGGGTAATCGGTGTTAGAGACAAAAGGTTGCTGGCAGTAATAGGTACTGAGGGTAAACGCTGGTGGGGTATAACGTACAGGGTGCAAACTGGTGCCAGTTAAAGATGCTGGGTAAAAGGTGGTAGAAGTAATAGGTCGGGGAGAGAGGGGTAAAAGTTAGTGTGGCAGTAATTGGTGGGTGGGGGTAATAGGTGCTGGGGCGGTAAAACAGCAGTGGGGGTGACAGTTTGGGGCAGTAAGAGGCGCTGGGGGAGTAAGAGGCGCTGGGGGGCAGTAAGAGGTGCTGTGGAGGGGCAAAACAGCAGTGGGGGTGACAGTTTGGGGCAGTAAGAGGTGCTGGGGGGGGTAAGAGGTGCTGAGGGGGGGGTAAGAAGTGCTGTAGGGGGTATGAGGTGAAAACCGTGCAGCTGATGGAGGCACAAGGTCCGTACCTGAACTGCTCGGCCCTACTGTCTCCCCTGGGCGCGCTCCGCTCGCTGCAGATCCTGTTCGGCTGTGTCACCCTGAGCCTGGTAGCCCACGATGGGGGTTACGGAGCGGCGTACGGCCACTTCTGCATGTTCGCCTGGGCCTGGTGCCTAACCCTGAGCGGCCTGATCGTCTCGTTCGAGCTGGCCCGGTTGCAGAGCTGCGTGAGGCTGTCCTGGGAGAACTTCACCATCTCGTTCGCGATGCTGGCCGTTCTGATGGAGCTCACCGCCTCCATTGTCTACCCGGTCTACTTCGTGCAGTTCGACTGCGGGAGCCACAGCTGCGAGTCCAGGGACTTCAGGATCTCGGCCAGCGTCTTCTCGGGGCTCACTTGCATCGCCTACGGGGTGGAGGTGCAGCTGAGCCGGGCCAAGCCGGGTCACATCGGCGCCTACATGGCCACCACCCCGGGGCTCCTCAAGGTGGTCCAGGCGTACGTGGCCTGCATTATCTTCGGGGCCTTGGCGAACGGCAGCGAGTACAGCCGCTACCCGGCCACCCAGTGGTGTGTAGCGGTCTACTCCGTCTGCTTCATCCTCACATCCCTGGTCATCGGCTTCAATGTTTCCGGCCGGACCGGGGCCCTCAGGTGCCCCTTCGACAGGCTGGTGGTCCTGTACACCTTCCTGGCCACCCTCTTGTACCTCAGCGCCGCCGTGGTCTGGCCCATCTTCTGCTTCGACAGTAAGTACGGCTCGGTGGAGAGGCCGCCTTCCTGCTCTCTAGGGGATTGCCCCTGGGACAGCCAGCTCATCATCGCCATCTTCACCTTCATCAACCTCATCCTCTACCTGGCCGACCTGGTCTACTCCCAGAGACTCCGCTACATCCCAGAGCCTTGAAGAAACGCCCCTTTCCCTGTGTGTGCGCAGAAAAACCCCATTATTTTATGGCAATAAAGAAAAACTTTACTCACGAAAAGACCTTTTAACTTAAAGCAGTTCTGCACGGATCAAGAAAAACAAACATTGGGATTTGACGTTGCAACATGCTCAAAGTTGGGAAATTGCATCACCAGATGGTGATGTCTGAAATACTGAAGTTCAAACACCAATCGAATCCACTTTTAGGTGGTCACTTGAAAACATTTTCCCTCCGTGATATCAGGATGTGTGCTGGGCAGTAGGTACCGTGTTATTATAGAGAGTGCCAAACTTGTGACAGCGTTCTGAGGAAGGGTCACTCGACCCGAAACATTAACTATGGATTTCTCACCACAGAAGCTGCCGGACCTGCTGAACTTTTCCAGCAATTTCTGTTTTTGTTTGCGGCAGCCTTTATGTTTATCACATAGGATCTATTTTTTTTTGGTATGAGGAGGGGCAGGATAACAAAGCAAACGCTCCTTCAGTTTTTTTTCTATTATTTATTGCACACAGATACGGTGACATGATCTATATCATGGACGTAAAGCTAAAGAAGTGAGCGTTGCCCCGTGCCGCCTGTAGGAAGTCCCAGCCAGCTAATTATTTCTTATCATTATCTTATCACCCAAATCGACATGCCCCTCTGTTTGTACACCCCCCACCCTTGTTTATTCAGCTTCCCTTAAGTGCTCTGTAATTCACATCAACCACATGCTGTCGTATCAGATTGCACATTCCCAACACTGTCTGGATAAAGAACTTTCTCCCGAATCCCTTCCATTGGTTTATTACTGACTGTCTGTCTCAACTTTGACTCCTTCCCAACCCCTGCTTCCCACCACCAGCATAACCACTACTAACTCTCTCAACCAAACTGCAACCATTCACTATACCATTACAACTACCCTACCAGACTCTTTCATAATCTTGAAGACATCTCTCAGATTACCCCACATCTTCTTTCTTAAAAAAATGCCTTACTTATTCAATGTTTCCTAATGGGTATAAGCTGTCAGTTCTATGGTCATTCTTTCAATGCTTCTGTGTCTTTTTTATATAATCATGGAGACCAGAATTGTTTGCAGTACTCCACCTTGGCTCTGATCTAGGTTCTATACAAGCTTAACCTCATTTCTCTGCCTTTCATTTCTATCCCTTAGAAATTAACCCTTCTGCTTAAATATATTTGCCCTTATTAAACTGTATCAATACCTTTAATTATGGTAGCAGATTTGTGGTCTAAAATAACAACATTAATATTAATTCAGGTTGTGACACCTTGTAGCCTAGGAGGGAGGTCATTTGAACTGTCACTCCTGTGTTGCCCCTTTGCAAGCGTCCTCTAAATCTGTTTCACTCCTTGCCTCCAATTGTTTGCAGTTATTTAAAGTGAAGCAGTGAAAATGCTCTAAATTCTGACATGTTATAGGTATATCATTTATCTTTTATAGTCTTCCTTTTTATCTGTAGAATGTTGCAAAATACTTACTGGAGTAACTTTGAAGTGTGTATGGATATGCCTGTATACCAGATAAAACATAGCATTCTTGCAAGCGAGAGCTTATTTCTCACTTAAGAGTTCTATACTAAACAAAAAGCCAAATCACTAGCAGCAGCTAATTGTGTACAAAAGTAGCTTGAGCTACCTCATGAACTTAAATCTCTGGCTGTTCTGCTTCACAATGCTGCTTTGTATGTATATCTCAGGATTTAATGTTTCAATGATGTGGATATTCTTTGGGAAAGATGGAGAATGTAAGTCACTTGTTTTTGATCACTTTGAATTTCAGCAAGGGGAGTGATAAAGGGACGTTCTTTGTTTTATTTCAGTGGAATCAGCACATTGTACTAGTGCCATAGGGAGAATGAAACAGAAATGCATGTCTAACTAGGCCTGAATAAAGCATCTGCTGAAGCATTCTGTACTGTGTGACCGGAAACCAAACGTTAAAAGCTACTGGGCAGAATGAGGCTTCTGCGATTAAATGTATAAACACATACAGATTTAGTGCCTTGGAAGCTGAACTAGGATCAAAGTATCTTTTTGAAATAACAAGTGGCATAGCTTATATCATAATATTGCAACAGAGTCTCACGCAATAACAATTAACAGTACAGATTGTCGAATGTCATTTAGAAGCATAAACATTGCAATTGAAATTAATTTATCCTCCAGTATAAATATAATGTTTTTAGATAGTGTACTGTGTAACAAAAATAAAAGCTAAGTATTTCCTCATGTTTGTATCTGATACTTTACATCAATTTATCAGAGACAGGGAAATTGTGATTTATCCTGTTGCATTGAAAGTAAAGCAGGACAGATCCAACAGTAACGCTGTGTGGAGGACAGAAGAGTCATTACTTTGGGTGTGTACTGTCGAAGGAAGGTTGGTCAGCTCAGGTGGCTGGATTGTGAGGCAGAATGATGCCAACAGCATGGGTTCAGTTCCTGCACTGGCTGAGGTCACCATAAAAGTCTTGACTTTGCCCCTCACCTGAGGTGTACTGACCCCCCAACTTAAACTCCCCACTAATTATTGCACTCTCTAGTGAGAGAGAGCTGACCTCTGGGGCTATGACCTTTGCAATGCCAGAACAGAAACTCCATTCAAAACAGGTACAATCAATGTTTGAAACCCAGAAACAGAAAATATTTAAAGCAATGAAACAAGCTGAAGTTTTTTTTTATTTTGCAGTTTCCTCTTATTTCTGTCGTACACTGCTGAAATGTGATACACTAGTTGCCTAAGAAGGAAATCACTTGCCTTATCACATTCTTGGGATGATCCAAGTGTATCACAACCTACAGGTCTCTGACCTGTAATCTCTGCAACTACACCTGCAAGTATGACACACAATTTTTACACAGTAAAGTTCCACAAATAGAAGTCAGATTTTGATTTTTGATTGTTAAATCTTGACTGGGACACTATGGGAACATCTCTGCCACTAATTTGAGAAAATGCCATGGGATCTACTATCTATCTGTTCGGATGTATGTGTGGTAGTCCCTTGGTACAAGGCTGACATTTGCTCATGGTAAGAACCTGTTTGCTGAGTCTTCTAACTGATGCACTGCAGTTACCAAATGATTCAGCTGATCAGGAAATTCTCCCACTTTTGCTTCTTGCCAGAGGAAAGATTTACAGATTTATTTTTGATATGGTGCACCTTCCATGGTCATCATGTCCTGAGATGGGTTTTGACTCTGGAAGTTCTGACCTGAAGATCTGGATACTACAACTGTGTCACAACTTTCTCTGTAGTAGACATAGCCTTGATCAATTGTGTATTCTAAAACACTGCACCACTGTTTGATAATGCAGTACTTTTAGTACTGCACTGATGTGTAAGTCTAGATTTATGTGCTGATGTCTTGGATGGATTTTATGTTCACAAATTTCTATTTCAAAATCAAAATAACTAACTGCATCAAGTAGGACATAGAACTGTATTCCTGTTTATAGTGAATTTACAGTCATAGTCATAGAGCTGTACAGCACGGAAATAGACACTTTGGTCCAACTCATCCATGTCAACCAGATATCCTAAATAAATCTAGTCCCATTTGCGAGCATTTGACCCATATCCCTCTAAACCCTTCCTATTCTTATACCCATCCAGATGTCTTTCAAATGTTGTAATTGTACCAGGCTCCACCACTTCCTCTGACAGCTCATTCCATACACACACCACCCTCTGCATGAAAAAGTTGCCCCTTAGATCCCTTTTTAAATCTTTCCCTTCTCACCTTAAACTTATACCCTCTAGTTTTGGACTCTCCTACCCCAGGGAAAGGATCATGTCTATTCACCTTATCCATGCCCCTCATGATTTTATAAACTTCTATAAGGTCACCACTTAACCTCCAAAGCTCCTGGGAAAATAGCCCCAGCCTATTCAGCCTCTCCCTGTAGCTCAGACCCTCCTACCCTGGCAACATCCTTGTAAAAACCGACAGAACTGTGGATGCTGTAAATCGGAAACAAAAATAGAGATTACTGGAAAAGCTCAGCCAGTCTGGCAGCATCTGTAAAGCGAAATCAGAGTTAACATTTCGGGTCCGGTGAGGAAGGGTCACTGGATCTGAAACGTTAACTCTAATTTCTCTTCACAGGTGCTGCCAGGCCTGCTAAGCTTTTCCAGCAATCTTTATTTTTGTCACATCCTTATAAATCTTTTCTGAACCCTTTCAAGCTTCACAACATCTACAGCAGGGAGACCAGAATTGCATGCAGTATTCTAAAAGTGGCCTAACCAATGTCCTGTACAGCTGCAACATGACCTCCCAACTCCTATACTCAATGCACTGACTAATAAAGGCAAGCATACCAAACACCGCCTTCACTATCTGGTCTACCTATGACTTTCCTTCTCTGAACGTGCACCCCAATGTCTCTTTGTTCATCAATACTCCCCAGAACCTTACCATTAAATGTATAAGTTCTGTCCTGATTTGCCCAAACCAAAATGCAGCACCTCACATTTATCCAGATTAAACTCCATCTGCCACAACTCGGCCTATTGGCCTATCTGATCAAGGTCCCATTGTACGCTGAGGTAACCTTCCTCACTATCTACTGCACCACCAATTTTGGTGTCATCTGCAAGCTTACTAACCGTACCTCCTATATCCAAATCCAAATCATTTACTTAAATAACCAAAAGTCAGTGGTCCCAACACCGATCCTTGTGAACAGAGGTGTGCCACAGGCCACCAATCCAAAAAGTAACCCTCCACCACCACTCTCTGTCTCCTACCTTCGAGCCAATTTTGTATACAAATGGATAACTCTCCCTGTATTCCATGCTATCTAACTTTGCTAAACCAATCTACCTTGTCAAACACCTTATTGAAGTCCACATAGACAATGGCCACTGCTCTGCCCTCATCAATCCTCTTCGTCACTTCTTCTGTATTATGATTGAAAAAAGATTAAACAGCATTATGACAGCTTATATTGATCAGAGGAAGCCACCACCTATTTTGATGAATTTTTAAATTTATGTTTCTATACTAATTGATTCCTTTATAGGAACTTTTTTTTAAAAAAAGTATATTTCAATTTCACTCAGGCAGTCACTTATTTCATAAGGTTTTTTTTTAATGAATATATTTTATTTTAAAGAATGGACTAAATGCACTGCACTTAAGGCAATCTGTACTTGCATCAAACTTATCTACTGCTGGTCAAGTACAGCATGATTCAATGCAGACTAATGCACTGTCTTCTGCAGAGGAAATCTACGTCTGACTCTCACCCCCAACAAAACAAATCTTACACCTGGACGATATTTTCCATTCTTGCTGTCCACTTTTGCTTCCATTTCTCCCAATCATCAATATCCTCCTTTCAGGTGCTGATTGCTCCATTACCTACCTTCACAATCCACAAGACATCTTTCCAAGACCCACCTTTATCAATGTCAGGAGTTGATTAGCTTGGATGCCTGCTATGTGATGCAGAATGATGCCAACAGCTGAGGTTCTCGCACAGGCTGAGATTACCATGAAGGATTCTCTTTCTTAATCTCTTCCCTCACCTGAGGCATGGTCCTTAGGTTAAAACCACCACCAGTTTTCTCTTTCTCTAATGAGAGAGCAGCCCTATGGTCCAGAAGAACTATAGTAACTTTACTATGCATGTCATCATGGAAGTGAGCCAAGTCAAATATCAGAGATTTCCAAAGGTAGACTGTATGTTTTACACTTACAACTTACATGATCTTATGTATTACATTGTTATAAATCTGTTGGATAAGGCTGAAGATAACGGGACCTGATAATAGGCTTAACAATGGGCTGTTTTATGAATAGAATTATGCTAAGTCAGTCAGGTCTGCTAAGATTTAGAACTGCAGAAAATCAGGAACTGCAGGCTCTACCGGACAAGGCATACATTTGGACTAAATATTTGGGATTGCTCCTGTGCATGGATTAGTCCAAATAAAGTATGCATTTGGCCAAAACATTCTGGATTGGTCATGTGCACAGATAGTTCCAAATAAGGCACATACTTGGCACAGAGACCTATGTATAAAGAGCCTGAAGAAATCCTTTTGTTCAGCATAATTTCAAAGATTAATGTTGCAAAAAGTACCCTACGTCAGGAGGCACGGTGAAGATGTCGAGCAGAGTTTCAGCCTGGCCAGCTGCTAACTCTCCTGGGTAATAACATTTGGGTTTAGTCACAGAAGTCAAGGTAGTGAAAGAGAGTGATTAAGAAACCTTCTACAGTTAAAAGTGTGTATTATTTGTTTAAGTACTTAATAAATTAATTGTGTTTTATAGAGCTCTGAGTGTCTCACCTGTATCTTCATCTATGTATGTACTGTTGTGTCTCAGAGATGGGCAACAAATCAGTCAATGGATTTTTGTATATTAGGTGGGATTAGAATAATTTGCAATCGGAAGGCATGGTTACAACAACAACCTGTGTTTATAAAGCACTTTTGATGCTGCAAAATGTCCTGAAATGTCAGGGCAGCATTTTCAAACAAAATGTGACACTAACCAATGTAATGATTTGGGTCAATAAAAATCGAAAGAACTGTGGATGCTGTAAATCAGGAACAAAAACAAAGTTGCTGGAAAAGCTCAGCAGGTCTGGCAGCATCTGTGAAGGAAAAAACAGAGTTAATGTTTTGGGTTCGGTGACCCTTCTTCAGAATGCAAGGGTCACCAGACCCGAAACGTTAACTCTAATGATCTGGGTCACTTGACTGAAAGCTTGCTTAAAGAGGTAGGATTTAATGTGATCTGAGACTGTTCAATTGCCTGTCTGTCACCAGTTTGTGAGTGGCAAGTAGTGAACTTAGTGCAGGATATTTATCTATACACCCAGTCCTCATTATCTGTGAGGGATGGGGGCATGGACCTCCTGCAGAGAATTAAAAAATGCTAGAATATCACTGCTGTATACCATGAAGGGCCACCTGATTAGATTATCAAGGACAATAGGGAAAGAAAAAAAATGAGAGTCTGGGACTGGCCTCATGAGCGCATGGATAAAGAGGACTAAGTGTATGCCATACAATCATTAACAATGTCCATTGTCGTCATCTTTGAAGAATTAACAACATAGTTCTATTCCTCCATTTTGACATATCAAAGGTCACATAGCAAAATGATAACTGTTTCTCTCTCCACAGGTGCTGCCGGATCCTCTTTGATTCTCCAGTACTCTCTGTTTTTGTTTCAGATTTCCAGCATCAAACAGTGCTTTGTTTTATTTTGGTTCTATTCCTCCATTCTTTCTGTATAGCCGTGTAAATTCCTCCTTTTCAAGTATATACATGTATCCATTTCTCATTAAAATTTATTATTGAATCTGTTTCCACCATCCTTTCGGCCAGACGGTAATAACCCACTACATAGAAAAAACTGAAATCACAGAAGGTGAAACGGTTGCCCATTTACTTGCTCCGTCCTCACTATCCAAGGCCCCAGACACACCTTGCAGGTGAAGCAGCGATTTACCTGTACTTCACTCAATCTAGTTTGTATTCACTGAACACAATGTGGTCTGCTCTACACTGGGAAAATGAAACGCAGAGTGGGTGACCGCTTTGCAGAACACCTATACTGTCTGTAAAAATGTTCCCAAGTTTCCCAATGCCTGCCACTTTAACACACCACCATATTCCCAGCCAACATTCCTGTCTTGGACCTGCTGCAGTGTTCTTTCGAAGCTTAACACAAGCTGGAGGAAAAACACCTCATCTTTCGCCTAGGTATCTTACAACTTTCAGGTCTAAATATCAAGTTTAACAATTCCAGAGCATGAAACTTCCCTCCATGTTTGCTACTCATGGGTTGCTCCCAGCACAGCCAACCCATGTTCAACTATTCACACTTCCTGTTAGTACTGATTGAGCATTCATCTCTCTCACAGCTTAATATCAACAATCGTTAGTCTTTTTTCTCTTTTTCTGGGCTCCACCTATGCAAATAACACCTCCCCCCAACCCATTCCCCATCATCAGCATGAATTACAACCATTTCCCAGCTGTTTTCAGTTCTGATAAATAGTTATGGACTCAAAATGTTAACTCTGTTCTCTCTCCACTGATGCTGCTAGACCTGCTGAGTTTCTCTAACACCTTCTGTTTTTGCTTCAGATTTCTAGGTTCTGCAGTTTTTTATTTTAGCTTATTATTATCTCTCTGGATTTTTTTTGCCATTTGTTATAAATGTATCTCCTCTTCTGCCACCTAGAAGCAGTTTTTCATGATTTAATTAATTGGTGTAATTCACAATTGGAAACCAGATGTCAATCTCCTCTGCTCCAAGGAGAACATTCCCAGTTTTGCTAGGCTGTAACTTAAATAGACAAGTTTAAACCACATTTTTTATTCATAATTTCCCTCCAAGCTTGAACAATAATATCATCCTTGTAGAATTTGCATGCATAAGCAAAACCATAACGAAAATACACAAACACAAAATGCAGGAGAACCTCAGCAGGCCTGGCAGTATCTGTGGAGACAGGAACAGAGTTAATATTTTGAGTCTGGTGTGACTCTTCTTCAGAATCAAAAGTTTAACAGGTTAAAATGAATCCTTCTTCTTCAGTTCTTTGCCCAAAGTTACAGCACCATAATTACCAGAATAAAATGTGAGGTTATGCACTTTGGTAGGAAGAATAGAGGAGCTGAATATTATTTAAAGAGAGAAAGACTGCAGAAATCTGTAGAACCTCACATTAAGGGGTCACACACTTAAAACAGAGATGATGAGGACTTTCTTCTCTTAGGGTAGTGAATCTGTAGAATTCATTACCGCAGAGGGCTGTTGTGCCTGAGTCATTAAGATTATTCAAGGCTGACATAGATTTTTAATAAATTAGAGAATCAAGGATTATGGGGAAAAGGCAGGAAATGGAATTGAGGATTATTAGATCAGCCAATGGCAGAGCAGACTCGATGGGCTGAATGGTCTATTCTGGTCCTATGCCTTATGATCTTACGGGAATCCCTCCACCACAAGTATGTAGCTCCTTTTTCACTGGGATGCCAGTACCTATCTGCTTCATAGTGGCCATCCAGCCAACTGACTCAAAGTGTTAACTCTGTTTTTCTGTCTATGGATGCTGCCAGATCTGCAGTGTCTCTCCAGCAGTCCGAGAACAGCCACGATTGGATTAAATGGCAGAGCTCGATTCAGCGGCTAAATTGCCAACTCCTGCTCCTAGTTCATATAAAGGAGGTTTACAAATCATTTGCAATTTATATTAATTAGATTTTAACCAAAAAATACTCATGATTTTTATGCCAAAATTTTTGATCTTTCAAGAGGTTTGATCCAGCAGTGGGGTTGCCATGTTGGGGTATTTTGTGCCCACCTTACAATGCATGGGGAAGTGATGGCCTAGTGGTATTAGCACTGGTTTGTTACTCCAAAGACCCATGTAATGTACGAGGAAACCAGGTTCAAATCCCGCTGTGGCAAGTGTTGGAATTTGAATTCAATAATAATCTGAAATCCAGAGGCTAACAAATCCATTATTGATTGTTGGAGGAAAAACCCATCTGGTTCATCAAACTTGCTGTAGTGATTGTAACAAGGTGAATATGAGTCCAATCTGACTGACAGGTTTCAACGGGAGTGTCAGAGATTCTGTTTACTCTGAGACCTGTGGTCAGTGTCTAGTTCTCTCCACATGTAAATAAAGGGTGACTTGGTGATACTAGCCTCTACGGAGTTATCTGAGTCCCTTAGGGAAGGAAGGAGACTGCCATATCTGGACTGTATGTGACTCCAGACCAACAGCAATGTGGTTGACTCTTATCTACCCACTGGGGCATATGAGCATAAATGCTGGCCCAGCCAGTGGTGCCCTCATCCTGTGGATAAATGAAAGAAAACATGCTTAGTGTCTCATCTGAAAGGCAGTGACTCCGACAGTGCAGCATCATCTGAGTTACTGAGATGGGGATGGCAGCCATGGTATTTGTGCTCAAATCGCTCGCCAGTAAAAGACAAGCCACCGTCCCGGCTAGCGCCTTGTTGGGCAAGTGGCGCTTTTGGTGCAGTATCATGCCAGTAAGAGAGGCACATTCACCCAGAGAGACAGAAAGCGCTGGTGAGATGATGCAATGTGGGCTCACGTCGCGGGGCTCAATGTAACTTTATCCCAGGAGCCCGCCCTTCTCTTTCCTTATTGGTTTCTGACGAGCAGATGGGCGGGTCCTGGCTATAACACTCAAACCCATTGGTCGATGCGGCTGTCGCTCTGGAGAGATATAAAAAAGTGTCGGTTGATTCGATACGTTTCCGAGCCACGTTGTCGGAGTTAGTTCCCCCAGGAGCAGGGCGGCTGCTTTTCGTTGGGGAATCTGGACGTTAGCTTACCTTTAAGGAGCTATTTCATCGAGGAGATCGACTGGACTCCTTTCCGGGAAGTCTGACTGATTTCGGGTTTGTGTTTTGCGTTCCAGGTAAAACGTTTCTGGACATCACCTTCCGGACTGCCATCACAAAAGAATAAGAAATGAGTGTTGGATTCATTGGAGCCGGCCAGTTGGCCTTCGCTTTAGCCCGAGGCTTCACAGCCGCAGGTGAGACTTTCCCCGGGGGGACAGGTAGCTCTGCTGTGGGGTGTGTTCTTCGCGGGTGACTCGGAAACGTTGCTGGGAGCTTCAGTTGCTGCAGTGTTTGCAGACCAGTGTCCTATTGACTGGCCAATTTATTCCCTTGGGGGACCACACGTCTTGGTCTCCATCTCCTTTCTTGGCCCTGTATAAGACCATAAGAAATCGGAACATGATTAGGCCGCTCGGCCCCTCAAGACCACTCAGTAAGATCATAGATGACCTGATATTCCTCACGTCCACTTTCCTGCCCTTTCCCTGTAACCCTTGGTTTCCCGACTTCTCGTTACCTGTGCTATGTCTGACATCACATCTTGGGACCAGTCACATCTTCTTTCAGTCCAGCCTGAGCGAAATGTTATTGGGATTGTGGTCAACTCCAACTCTGGCCTATTGCCACCCCTTCCTATGGCTCAGCGCCCTCTATTTCACCATTTTTTTTGTCTCCCCCGCCTACTAAATCATTCGTAACTTTAATATCATGCCCCTGAACCTCCCTTTCCCACTCTCAGCGTAAAAGTGCTCTTTGTTAATGTTGCATCCCTCCACCCATGACCAATGCTGACCTTATTAGGTGATACAGACTCTAATTCTTACATTTCACCACTGCAGCAGGTTCTGTCTCTGGCTGCGCTCATTCCACTCAAAAGCTGATTTTTGATTCACTCGTGTTCATTTTGGACATGGTTAAGCCAGTGTGTGAATTGCTGCTCCCAATCTCTCTCCCTCCTTCTATAAACTTGAGCTTGCCCCAAACTCTACTTCAAGTGATTTGTTCTCAAACCCACCACTGTTGTCCTTGCTGACATCTTTGGACTTGTGATTCACTGAGGAATTGATTCTGGTCTAGAAATAACTCCTTTCCATATTGTGATCTTGTCCCATTGTGTAGTCCTTTGAGCTCTCCAGTGGTCCAACATCAGCTGCCTCCTCCTGCTAGATGCCACCAGCAATGACAGTCTCTGTCATGCTGTTCGCAGCTTCCTTCTGATATTTTCAAACATGTCCTCTAGACACATCCTCGAAACTGAAATTTTAATCATCCCTCTTAGTCTCTTTCTCCTCTCTGGTTTGATATTTTATTCCTGCTGTGACTTAGGCAGTACTTTTTGAGAGGTTTTCCTGTGTTTATAGACCTTCTCATGTAAGGTGATGTCGTTCAGGAGCTATGATGTATGATTGTTTAGAGTGGTGGCTGAAAGCTTCTATTCAGAAGAAGGGTTGTCACTCTTCTTTCTTTTAAGACCAAGCATTGTTACCATAGGTTAATCCACTGTTCTTGTTCACAGGGATGTAGCTGTAAGGCAATCTGTGTGACACCAGTAGCTGAAACTCAAGTAATTTGCTTATTGGTTCCTTTTGTGCATTGCATAATGTTCCCCGTTGTTTTGGAGCTGATGAAACTGTAGAAAATAAGATGCTGAGTTTATTGAAGGTTCTGCTCCTGCTGGTGGGATACAGACTGGAGTTGGAATCTCTCTCAAGACGAGAGTGAGGACATTGAGGGTTTGTAATCATAGTAAGTCTATTGCACAGAGAGGCCTTAGTACACTGGATCTATGCCAGCTGGAAAATGAATCAACCAGCTTCCTCCACTTCCCAGAATTTAGTCAATGGCCCAACAGGTTATGCCATATAATCCAGATTCCTTTTAAGAGTGGAGGGTTTCTGCCTTGCCTTTTTTAGGCAATGTGTCCAGACCCATACCAACCTCTTCCTTTTAATGTTTCTGCCAATCGCTTCTTAAAATCTAAAGTAAAGTCACTGTAGTCCATAGGACTGTTTGGAGAGTTGACTGTCCCTGATCGCTAACCTCACTGCTGAGGTGAATAGTTTCTTCCATTCACTCTAGTCAGACTTGTCTCTCACCTTTGTAGACCTTACTCAAATCCCCAACTCAGCCTCCTCTCTTCAAAGGAGAAAAACTTCAGACTACCCAATATTTATTCATCGCTGCATTTTGCCGGTTCTGGCAACATCCTGGTAAATCTTCTGTGCACCCTGTCTAATGCAGTTGGATCTTTTCTGCAGTGTAATGACCAGAACTGCATACAATGCTTTAGTGGCCTGACTAATGATTAACATGATTCCAGCATAATTTTCCCACTCTTTTATATTCTGTATCTGGGCAGCACAGTGCTGCCTTACAGCACCGGGAACCCGGGTTTGATTCTGCCCTCTGCGACTGTGGAGTTGGCACATTCTCCCAGTGTCTGAGTGGGTTTCCTCCTAGTGCTCAAGTTGGCTCCCACAGTCCAAAGATGTGCAGGTTAGATGGATTGGGCATGCTAAAGTGCCCGTTGTGTTCAGGTATGTGCAGACTAGGTGGATTAGTTGTGGGAAATCCGGGGTTACAGGGATAGGGTAGGGGTGTGTCCACACTGTAGACTATCAATATATAAAAATACAAGCAGAGGAATCCTTATGCTTTCTTAATTGCCTCATTGACCTGCCGTATCTTCAGGAGTCTGTAAATATTCACGCCAAGATCCTGTACTTCCTTGAAACAACTCAGCCACCTTCCACTAATTGTGTTTTTCTCTGCCTTGTTTGACCTTTTAAAGTACACCACCTCTCACTTCAAGTTGAATTCCATTTGCCACTTTTCTGCCCACCTGATCAGTCCATTGATACCTTTCTGCGCTGTACAACTATTCTCCAAAATATCAATCAGGGGGCCTATTTTTATGTTGTCTCTGAATGTCTTGAACATGCTTCCCACATCTCTGTACAAATCTCTAATGTATACCATAAAAAACAGGATCCACCACTGAACCCTGCAGCACCCCACTGGAAACCACTTTCTAGTTGCCAAAAAAAATTGTCAGTAATTATTCTTTGCTTCCTGCCATGGAACCAGTTTTATATCCAGCTTGCTGCATTCACCTGGATTCCAATGGTTTATTCTTTTTAACCAGTCTGCTACAAGGGAGCTTGTCAAAAACACTTTCCTCAACTCCATGTCCATCTCATAAACTGCACTGTTTCCTCAGTCCTCCTCGTCACTTAGTTTCAACTGAAGTTAGTCAAGCACAATTTTCCCTTAACAAATCCATGCTGATTATTGTTACAACAATGCTTTATTTTTAATATTGCTTGGAAGATTTGAGTTTTGAAGGATTGTGGAGGTAGCAATTTCAAAGTTTCGAGGTTTAATCTTACCTTTAATATCCTCCTAATGCTAGAGGAATTTATAGATCGAGGGTGAGATGAGGCTGTGGAGGAATATGAAGATGAGGGCATTGATTTTTAAATTCAGTGCTGTGATAGGCAGGATATAGACAAGCAGAAACCAGTCTGTATCATCTGTACCATTAAGAAGTCATGTTATCTTCCCCCCCCCCTCCCCCTACTCTGGTAGCAATAATTAGCAGTCAATTGATGTTGTGCTTTGAGTACAGTTCACAGTTCAATAGAAAATCCTTCTCAATTTGAGCAACAGTGATCAGTAGTGGAGTCGTGGAAAATGCATCAGTGAACTTTTGGAGAATTGCTAGCTGTGACCTTTGAAATCCCTTGCTGCCATTTGTTTCAAAATAATGGTATAGTCTGAGTTATTGAGCAACTCTACAGGAGATTTGTTAGCATGTTAGATAAGACTGGGGATAAGTCCTAGTGAGTTTCAGGGTTGGAGGTGGGATGGAGGAGACCTTTTGTATTAAGACAGGAGGATGGAAACTCTGCCACTTTCCCACCTCTCATAGAGTGGGGTGGGAGGGGCTTTCTTAAAATTCACTCATGGCATGAGTGAAAAGCCTGCCCCGAATTTGCTGTCATCATCCCCACCTCTCTGACTCCACTTCAGTTGGTGCCTTACATCCTGGGAACTCCATCTCCAATTCACAGAATCTGATCATAGCATTGTCACAGTGCAGAAGGAGGCCATTTGGCCTGTCAAGTAAACACTGGCTTGGATCATATTGTCTTAGTGCCAAATTGCTGCCTGTTCCTCATAACCCTGCACATTATTAAAATTGAAACAATCAAGAATGTTTCAATTGAACTAGTGCTGCCTGGAAGGATGGTGGCGGCATTCCAAATCTGAGCCATGAAATTTTCCCCACCATACACTTGTTTCTTTTGCAGACCACTGTAAATCTATAGCCTCCTGATCCCATGATCCTTTTACAAGTGGGCACAGTTTCTCCCTATCCACTCTGTTTGAACCCCTCGGATTTTGAAAATTTCTATTCAATTTCCTCTTCACCTTCTCTTGAATGAAAGCATTCTCCCATCTGTCTTCATAACTGAAGTGTCTCATCCTTCAGCCACTCTCATGTAAAGCTCTTCTGCACTCTCCCCAGTGCATTCGTACCCTTGCTATTGTATGGCATTCAGAACTTCTGAGGTCTAACCAGTGTTTTAAGAGTTCATCACAACCTTCCGGCTCTTGTACTCAACACCCTTATGAATGAAGCCTAGAGTATTGTGCTTTATTAACAGCTCTTTACCTGTCTGGCTACCTTCAAATCTTTAAGTACCTATGCCCTAGTTTTCTATCTGCTCCTGCACATCTCTTAGTTTAAAACTTCAATGGTAGTATTCCATCATCCTCTGTTTACAATGCTTCCAGGTTTTTGGGTTTCTGTGAACTTTTGAAATTGTTCCCTGCACACTATGCTCTAGTTCATTGTTATAATGCAATAGTGGCTGAAATGTAGGAACAGGAAGAGGTCCTCCAGCTTATTGAGCTAGTCCCACTAATCTGCAGGATCATGGTTGATCTTCTGTTTCAGCACCATACTTCTCCTCTCTACACATACCCCTGATCCCTTTAGCTTCTCAAATCTATCCATTTCTTCCTTACTCAGTGAATGGCCTGGTGCTGTTGGTAGTGCAAGGAGGTAACTCTTGGGGGTGGAATATCCACCTCCTGGCTCAGCCATGCAACAACTAAATGACCCTTTGGAAATCAACTCCAGTGGCAGGGTTCCTATTACTAGTAGATTGTTGGGAGTCCCAATAGATTTTGTAATGGATAATGGTTTTGGGGTGGGTTTAGAGTTACTGCTGTGATTTTAAATTCTGCTTTGTTTTGCAGAGATGGTGATTTAGCTGATACTGCTGCTCATCCATGGGAGGAATATAAAACAGAATTGCAGTATTGACTGAGCTGTCATTGGTGATTGCTTCACAATGTTTTAACAGTTTCTAAAAACAATTGTAGTTGAGGATGATCATTAACCTGAAATAAATGAGTTTCCAACTGAGCCTTTTATTTTGGGGGGGTTAGTGCATTGTCAAAGAGCTCATAGCACAGAACACTGATGGTAACACAGAGGTTCTGAGTTTAAATTCTGACATGATCACTCTGAAAGATTCTTCATCATGGTGAAAGGTTGGGGTTGTTTTCTTTGAAACAGAGGCTGAGGGGAGTTTTAATTCCACAGCATAATATTATGATGGACATCAGTGGAGTGGCTTAGAGGCAGATTTCCCACCAGCCCTAAGGGTGACAGGGGCAGAAGCCCTCACATTTGAGAAGCATTAAGATCTGCACCTGTGATGCTAAAGCATACAAGGTTATGGCCACAGTGCTGGAAAATGGGATTAGAATAATTAGTGGTTGTTCTTGACTGGCATAGATTCAACGGGCCGAAGGGCCTTTCTTTTTTGGGCCGTAGACCACTAGACTCTGACCTGTCTCCTGTAGGAAATAGGTCAATTGGAGGCATTGACTTAAAGCGCTTTGTGAAAGGATTAAAATAAGTTTCAGAATTTGTTTTTCATACAGAGGGTGATGGGTGTCTGGCACTGAAAGGGCAATGAAGGCAAGATTCCCCAGTGTGTTTGGAAAAACACTTAGATGTGCATTGAAGCGGCATAACCCACAGGGTCACAGTCAAGAACTGGATGGTGCTTTTCTTCCCATTTTAATTGAATTTCATTTCCTGAAACACAGTTTCTCCTCCTCAGGTGTCTTAGCTGCTCACAAGATTACAGCAAGTTCGCCAGACCAGGATTTGCCCACTGTTGGAGGTCTGAGGGTATGAGGCACTGTTTGCTTTTCCAGTCCACTGTAACACTAACCCTTTTTTTCACTTTGTGGGGCCGAGCATAACGAATCTTGTGAAAACGACCTTCGCTGGCTGTGCACAACATAGCGTGGTATGTGTGTCTCTGTGTGTGAATGTCCCACCTGTGTTTACATATCAGGGTTGTTTCTAGCTGTGCTGCAGTGTAAATTTTAGCATAGGTATTCTTCTAACTGTGTGACAGTGCTGGGGCTGAGGCAGTATTGGAGAGTTCATGCTTAAAATGCTTCAATTATTTCTGCTGGACCTGCAAACTGACTTCTGTTTTGACCTATGTCAGTTTTTCCATCCAATCTGGTTTCGCTTTGTTCTGCATTGCCCTCAAAGGAAATTGTTGCCTTAAGAGCAGTTTGCTAAATCTCTCTTTTTTTTTTGAGTTAAGATTTTTCTTTCGAAAGAAACCAGCAGTGACAGCCTGCTGTACAAAGCAAACAGTCTGCTGTGCACTCTAAACACGTGACTCCCTGTTGCCTAAACCTCAATCGATTTGTGTCTATCACTAGAGTGGCAGAAAAATAACACTGCCAAAATGATCACTCCCTGTTTACAAATCTGCTGCATTGAGTCACCAAAGTACTCAGTAGAATTTCACGTAGAGATGATTAGCAAATAATTATAAAAGGGCATGTTGCATTTTCAAAACTGGAATTAATCACATTTGACTGTTCATGCAGAGTGTAGGAGATGGTTGCAAATTCAGATTTGCATTCAACTTGCAGGAACATCCGCAACTTTGAGGAGAAGGAACAAAGCAAGGCATGAAGACTTTAGTAAAACTTCTTATATCCTCCTTGCAATCGAATCTCCTGAATAAGCAGAGCAGTGTTACCGAATCTCTGATCTGGTTCGTGCTCTTGTGATTTGATAATGATGTCAGAAAGCTTTTTCACATAAAAGGATGCGGAATCACCTGGAATTTTTTTCCCTTTCAAAATCGGAGTTTGGTGGGAGATGGCCGGAGTTCAATTGACAATTTCAAAACTTACATTGGTAGATCTTTGTTTTTTCAGTAGCATTAAGAGTCTCCGAATGAATGCAGGAAAATGGAGTTAATTGGAAGATGGAGCATGCCATGGGGTCTGGCTGTCCTAGTCATGGTCTTATGACTTTACTTGTTGAAGCTGTTCCTGAAAAGGAGGGAGTGAATGGGACCAAGTCCAGTCTGAGATCAGTGGTTCTGATCGCTCCAATGACTTTTATGACGTTTTAACCACAGACAGAATGTCTATTGAATCATTGTGGTTTGCATAATTGTATTTTAACTTTAGGGAAGTGAGTTAGAAAAACTGAATTGTGTGTGATGCACATTCATTAATCTTTCCAGTTCTTTTTCTTTAATTTTGTAGAAACTTGGTGTCAATTTCTCCCTGAGCAACAAGGAGACTGTTCAAAAGAGCGATGTACTATTTCTTGCTGTCAAGCCACCCATTATCCCCTTCGTACTGGATGAAATTGCTCCTGATATTGAAGACCGCCACTTGATTGTGTCTTGTGCTGCTGGAGTCACCATTAACTCCATAGAGAAGGTAGGGCTTGAGTCTAATGATTTTTCACTTGAATTTTGTTTAAGTACCAGTACAGTCATTAAAATGTCAGTGCAATTGTGAATTTAGGAAGATCTGAGGTTATGGTTTATGATGTTTGTGGAGCTAATTTCTGTACAATGTAAAAGAAATTTGTGTGAAATATTTGATAAAGAAAATTTAAAAGTTGAATGGGTTAAAGTTCTTCCAGAGTGAGTGCAGGTCTGCCATGATGAATACCCTCCTGTGTTGTCACATTCAATGAATGCCAATTGGCCCACATCACTTGATGTGGAGAATGACCTTTTGTTTGGGGGCACACAGGCATCATTTCAGATACAGCATTCCACGAGGAGCAATGCGATGAGTAACTAAGCTCACCCGCTTGCTCGGTGGCTGATTGAAAGAAATTTGTTCAGGATAATTTGCACTGAAAAATGTCTTTGCTTTCAGTTTTATAGTCTGTGTTTCAAACACTTTTTTTATGGTTCAATTTTCAGACTGTTTTGACACGTCTGTGCGGATTCAGATTCCCAGTGGACGCACTGAGTCCCAGTTTCTGGACTGAACTGCGAAGTGCACAATCAGTGTATAAGATAGCAGCTCAATGCCTCTGCCCCAAGCCCTGACATGTTGCTTCTCCAAATGGAATATTAATGTATGTGAAAGCTGGTGACCACTACAGGCTTTAGGTTGAGAATAAAGTATGGGAAGAAGAAAATGCTAAATTCTTACAAACTTGACAACTGCAAAGGTTGTTTTAGAAATTTAGCTGGCTGTTTGTGGTTTTTAAATTCAGCTACATTGTAGAATGCGTGTCACACGCCAAATGTCTTGCCATCAATCTGGTTATGGTCTAATAGTTTAAAGTAACGTTATATTTTTAACATGCAAAAACATGGAAATCAGCAATGTTGAAAATAGAGTAACTGTCTTACAGCAGTAGCTGGGTGCTACAGATTTACTGAGTACTGACTCCCTTGGCCATTCCAAACAACTGCAATACACGCTCTCAATGCTTTCTGATAATGTCATGAGTGCCTCCTCACCACATGGATCTAGTTGACTGGCAGTGCAGGCTAGTGGGACTGACTCTCTCCTACCTGCTCTGTGTACTTTTGAAGGAAAGATTCTTCCTCCATCTATCCTGTTTTGAAAGCTGTGTGCAGTAGGAGTCTCCAAGTGAATGAAGTCCTCCTGACCTGGTTAGCATTCAGAATGCAGTCTATTTACATTGAAGGACTCCACCTATAATTTTAAGTAACTACTTGATAAACTCAAGGCAGAGATTTATTCAAAGGAATGGTAGCTAAATGTGAGGTAGAAAGGCATAAAAGGATGTAGTGATGTGATTCTACAAAGAGGGATGAGAAGAAACTGGGATAGGCCAATTGGGCTGAATGGCCTGCCATTATGTAAATAGGTTATACAGTTTAGCTATGGCACTTTTTTTACATAGCTGCTTGGTATTGCAGAAACTGTCCTCTGTGCACCAATTCCCGAAAGTGATCCGCTTGATGACCAACACCCCTGTGATTGTACGAGAGGGGGCTACGGTGTATGCCACAGGAACGCACGCAGAGGTCGAAGACGGGAACCTGTTGGAGCAACTGATGGCCAGTGTCGGGTACTGTGTGGAGGTGGAGGAGGATCTGATTGATGCAGTCACTGGGCTCAGTGGCAGTGGCCCTGCCTATGTATGTACCAAGCCTGTCCCTTTTGGGGCACAAAATACAGCCATCAACAAGTGCTCAAATTTGAGAAACTAAAGGGCCAGAGAAACACCATTTTCCACAAGATTCTTAGAACAATGTGGGATGAGGAACATCAGTAATGTAGTTTTTTTTTAAACTACTACTTCTTTCCAAGAAAGTCACAAAAAGTACATGAATTGTGAAGGCAGGAGCAGAATCTCCAGGGACACTACTCCAGATTCTCAGTATCATCAGTCAGGACAGCAAGCCATGTACAATATTTTAAATGCAGTTATGAATAAGAACCTGAGGGGAGGCAATACCTAGTGGTATTATTGCTGGACTGTTAATCAGGAGCAAAAACAGAAGTTGCTGGAAAAGCTCAGCAGTTCTGGCAGCATGTGTGAAGAAAAAAAAATCAGTTAATGTTTCGGGTCTGGTGACCCTTCAGAACTGTTCTGAAGAAGGGTCTCTGGACCTGAAATGACTATTTTTTTTCTCTTTCGGTTTTTGTTAATCCAGGAGACCCTGGTTTGCATCCTGCTATGATAGATTGTGGAATTTGAATTCAATTTTAAAAAAACCCATGAATCCATTGTCGATTGTTAAGAAAAATCCATCTGATTCACTGATGTGCTTTAGGGAAGGAAAGAGCCATCCTTGCGTGGTCTGGTCTAACATGTGACTCCAGAACCACAGCAATGTGGTGACTCTTAACTGCTCTCTGGGTAATTAGGAATGGGCAATAAATGAGAACCTATCCAGTAATGCCGTCATCCCATGAATGGATTTTTTAAAAAAAAACTCATAATGTAAAGCATTTCCAATACAGGCCATTAGTCTCTTGAGCGTAAGCACACAACACAAAGATAACCAGATTAAAGATCTACATAACACATCTGATATCCCAAATTCATTCAGTAACTACTTGTTATCATGTAGATAGATTGAAGAAGCTGGGACTGTTTACCTTGGTGAAGAGAAGGTTGAGAGGTGCTTTTGAGGGGTATTCAGTAACAGAAATGACAGAGTACATCAGGGGAAGGTAGAAAGATTGGGAATGAGGATACAGTTAAGGTAATACTGGCAAAAGAAGCAATGGAGATGTGAGGAAAATATCTTCCAATGCAGCAAGTAGCTGGTTGTTGGAATGTGCTGCCTATGTGTGGTGGTGAGAGGTTCAATTGAGGCATTCAAGAGGAAGTTGGATTGTTATCTGAAAGGAAGGAATATGCAGGTTCATAGGGAGAAGGTGGAGGAATGATACTAGGTGTATTGCTCACTCAGAGAACCAGTACAGACATGATGGGCCAAATGGTCACCTTCTCTACTATAATGATTCTGAGAAAAGATGGGGGTAAATTGCAAGATGTTTACAATGATGGGGATGAGTTTGAAGAAGACCTGAGAGGTTTGTGTGGAGTATAAACATTAGTGTTAACTAGTTGGGCTGAATGGCTTATTTCTATTTAATTCCTAGATGTAAACTTGCATTTTAAAGATATTTAGTAGGAAATCTTTTTTTCTTCCTTCTTGTGCAAACCTTTGTTTTACTTCCATTCATCATTTGGCTTTGTAAAATGTTTTGAGAAGAAGAAATATCAAGTGATTTTGTTTTATCATTCCCATGCGAATTAATTCACTTATTCTTACACCACAATCTTTGGACCTCCTTATTCAAGTAAGTATCTTTAGATCTTAACTTGTGTTTGGGCCATTTTTGATTTTTTTCAGTCTCTCATTTCTGAACAGTCCTCTTGTTTTACTAAGCCTTTAGATTATAGAGATGTATAGCTTGGAAACAGGCACTTTGGTCCAGCTCATCCTTGCCAACCAGATTTCCTAAATTTAATCTAATCTCATTTGGCCCATATCTCTCTCAACCCTTTCTACTCATGTACCCATCCAGCCGCCTCTTTAAATGTTGTAAGTGTACCAGCCTCCTCCACCACCTCTAGCAGCTCACTTCCTTGATGCACCACCCTCCATGTGAAAACGTTGTCCCTTAGGTCCCTCTTAAATCCTTCCCCTTTAACCTTAAACCAATGCCTTCTAGTCTTGGACTTCTCTACCTTGGGGAAAAGACTTTGGCTATTCAGCCTATCCATGCCCCTCATGACCTTTATAAACCTCTATAAGGTCACCCCTCAGCCTCTCCCTATAGCTCAAACTCCAATCCTGGCAACATTTGTATACATCTTTTCTGAATACTTTCAAGTTTCACAACATCTTCCCTGTAGCAAGGAGACCAGAATTGCATATATTATTCCAAAAGTGGCCTAACCAATGTCCTGTAGAGCTGCAACATGACCTCCCAACTCCTATACTCAGTGCACTGACCAATAAAGGCAAATGTACCAAATGCCTTCACTACTGAATCACCTTGTGACTCCACCTTCAAGCAACTATGAACCTGCATTCCAAGGTCTCTTTGTTCAGCAACACTCCCCAGGATTTCTTATCATTAATTGTATAAGACCTGCCCTGATTTGCATTTCCAGAATGCAGCATACACAAATATCTAAATTAAATTCCATCTGCCACTTCTTGGCCCATTGGCCCCCCGATGAAGGTCGCGTTGTTCTCTGAGGTAACCTTCTTTGCTATCCACTACACCACCAATTTTGGTGTCTGCTTTTTTCCCCCCTTATTTATTAATGGGATGAGGATGTCCTGGCTAGGCAGCATTTATTGTCCATCCCTAATTGCCCAGAGGGCAGTTCAGAGTTAACCACATTGCTGTAAGGTATGACCAGGTAAGGATAGCAGTTTCCTTCCTTAAAGGACATTAGTGAACCAGGTGGGTTTTTATGACCATCGACAATGGATTCATGGTCGTCATTAGATTCTTAATTCCAGATACTTTTAGAGTTCAAATTCCACCATCTGCCATGGCGGGATTTGAACCTGGGTCTCCAGAATGTTATCCAGGTCTCTGGATTAACAGTCCAGTGATAATACCACTAGGCCATTGCCTCCCCTGCAAACTTACTAAGCATACATCATCTATTCAGATCCAATTCATTTATATAAATGACAAAAAGCAATGGGCCAAGCACTGAACATTGCGGCACACCACTGGTCACAGGCTTCCAGTCTGAAAACCAATCCTCCACCACTACCCTCTATCTCCGACCTTAAAGCCAATTTTGTATCGCTCTCCGTGAATTCGATGCGCCTAATCTTGCTAACCAGTCTACCATGTGGAATGTTGTTGAACATCTTAATGAAGTCGACGTATACAACATCCATTACTCAGCCTTCATCTATCTTCTTTTGTCACTCCGTCAAAAAACTCAATCAAGTTAGTAAGACATGACTTCCATGCACGATGCCATGTTGACTATCCCTAATCAATTCTTATCTTTCCAAATACATGCAAATCCTGTCCCTCAGAATCCCCTCCAATGTACCCATTACTACATAGCTTAATAAAACCTCCCAAGGAAATTTTGTGAAGAAATTTGAGAAGGCAGGTGATTGTCAAAGTTTCCAATATTTGTTTCCCATCTCTTTCTCAGCCTGTCTCATCTAAACATGAGCTTATCTAAAACTCAATTTTCCCCCACCTAATTTATACCAATTCCTTTTCTTTCATCTATCCGTCACTCCTAGTCCCCTGTTCTCTATTGGGTTTAGATCTGACAACATCTGTTGTATAATTAGTTTTAAATCCTTCCTTGGTCTGAATTATCTTTATTTTTTGTAACCACCTCTGCCTCAACAATCCTGAAATCTCTCTTCTCATCCCTTGTACATCCTCAGTTTTCAACTTCAGTTGTCTCGGATTCAAGCCCTTGCATTATCTCCATAAACCTCTTTCTACCCCCTCCTTTTTAAGCTGCTACTTAACATCCTACCTCTTTGACCAAGCTTGTCATTGCCTGTCCTGAGTATCTCTTCCTTATTTGACTTGATAGTAGATTTTTGTGTTTTTGTTTTGGCACAAAGCACATTGGAAAGTTTACTGCATTAAAGGTGATGTATAATTCAAAGTTGCCAATGTTATAGATGTGTAGATTTTGATTGAGTGACTCTTAGGCGTCCAGAGTGAAATTGTCCACCTCTGAGACAGCTGTGGATCACCTCATCGATGTTGGAGGTTGGTGAGAGGAATGAAAGAAAAGGATTTGCAAATGAGTTGAAGAGTGTATGTTCCACGACAAAGAAATGTAATCTGATTATTTCCAGGCTTTCACAGCAATAGATGCTTTAGCAGATGGTGGAGTGAAGATGGGTCTCACTCGTAGGTTGGCTGTTCGACTTGGTGCTCAAGCATTGCTGGTTAGTAAATCACTGTCATTTCTTAATCTCTCCACCGTTTACCTGCAGTATATATGGATAAAGATCTGCTGGTGTTATTGCCGCTCAGGAGCTGCTCCATTTAAACTTCTGTATTGGTTTTGTGCATCAACTTGCCAGTACGTTATTTGGTTCGAAAATTTGAGTCTTGTCCATTTGAGGTGAAGTAATTGTAATAAGTTACTGATTTGTTCAAATGCAAACCTTTGCAGTAGTTTTTCTGCAACTTTGATTTTCTAAACTTGTGGTGCGTTTTGTTTTAAATGGCAAAGGATTGTAAGTCCTCCATGTTTCTTGTTTCTCTGTCGACAGGGAGCAGCAAAGATGCTGCTGGAGTCAGAACAGCACCCTGGGCAACTGAAAGATAATGTTTGTTCACCAGGTGGTGCAACCATCCATGCTATACACTTCCTGGAGAGCGGGGGGTTCCGCAGTCTACTCATCAATGCTGTTGAGGCATCATGTGTGAGAACAAGGTGTGTGTCTGTTTCGTTTCATTTGTTTTTTGTTTGCCCTTCCCCTGTCAACTGCAAGTCCACCTCTTGTTCACTAATTCCTCTTTTTTGTTTTAGGGAAGGAAACTGCCATCCTTAACTAGTCCAGCCTACATGTGACACCACTCCTAGGTTCCCTCTAATTCTTTCCACTTCTGTGCAGACCTCATACTTTCTGAAACTGTAGGTTGATGCTGGGAACAGTGTTGACCTTTTTTTTAGTGGCTACATAGCTTAAAAGGAGCTTTGCTGCAGACCCACAGATGTGGTTGACTCTTTGGGAATTAGAAATGGGTAATAAATGCTGGTCCAGCCAGTGACACCTGAATCCTGTAAGTGGATTTTAAAAATCTCTAAATTTTTAGGGGAAAAAAAGTTTATTTAAGGTGGCCTCTTTCTCCGTTGTTTCACTAGACTAATTTTGGGATAAGTTTGTTTGGCCCAAGTTACCAACTCCCTTTCTCCTCCTTACCTTCCCTCATCCAGTGCTGCTTCATTGTTTTGTTGAATAACCAAGATTTGATATTGGCTTTCTTGGTGGAAAGAAAGCCTACCTTGCAAATTACTTTTGTTTTGCAAAGGTGTATGTTTGATATGAATGCACAAGTAAAGAGAGCAGACCCTTATCAGGGTGCAGACTGTTCCACACCTTGCTATAAGAATTTATTCCACACATTTCGCAACTTGCTCTTGCACTTATCCATGAGTCCTTTCCTCTTTTATTTTTTCTTCTTCTTTGTTCAGGGAGCTGCAGTGTATGGCTGACCAAGAGACCGTTTCCCCTGCTGCTATCAAAAAGACCACCCTGGACAAGGTGAAACGGACTGCCTCAAAAGCTGGCATCAGCCTCTTCAACAATAAATACCCTGGAAGCAAGAAATTCTAAGTCCAGAATGGTTACTGAAACTGACATTTTAGGCAGGCGAGAATGAAACCTGGGTATTATTACTAATGGTTTGATATATATTCAATGAAGATCAGTGGTTTTGTTTTTGTAACAGCTGTCTACTGATACTGATTTTTAAAATATGAAGGTAAGCATACATACCAAGTTCTGTGGAGACCAATGGTTGACTGTGCCGTCTTTGTGCAAAGTAATATTGGTTGTAATTTTACAGCAGTCTGTTGCTCCCTTTTTTCTTTCCTTCTGAATTATTGTTCCCTAATGCACAAAACCAATATTGATTCTTTTTTGTATGAATTTTCCTGACAAGCAGCGCTTTCGCATTGCTCTCTGCTTAGTCAATTTTTTTTCTTCTCTCTTCGCCCCTTCCCCCACCCCTCTTTTCTTTTTCCCCCCAATGCTGGCACTAGTCCTATTAATTCCATCGATTTCAATTCTGCTAACAACTCATTTTTTTTTTAAACCTGACTTTTGTTTTTCAAAAGGGCATTTTTAATACAATGTCCCTATATACAAGATCAACTACACTACCTTTATCTGTTATTGAAGAAATGAATCAGGTTTGTTGGACTGTTCAGAGTTGACTGTTATTCAAGTGAAAACTAATTGTGTCCTAGAAATCATTTTCAGGGATCTAAACTTTAGCAGAATGGCAGTGGAGATTTCTCCAAAGATGACTGGCATTTTGTCCAGCTGAATGATGATTCAGCATAATGCAGAATGAAACTTGTACTTCATTTGATATGAAACGTGATCACGTCTTGAGATTTAGTTTTCCTGTCCACGATTGGCTAGGGGTGTCCCACCCTTCATTCTCAGACCTCCTGGGAGATGTGCAGCACAGGCTTATGGATCATATTATGAATTTGTAATTAATGGGAAGATTAATTCAGCTATCTTCCAGCTTTAAGTGCACAACTGTTGCCTAGGCTGAAGCAATGATTAATAATTGGACTCTCAAACCTACATATTTATGATTAGAAATATAAATTTTTAATTTGGGCTTTGATCAGATTTCTAACTTTCAAGCGTTTCGATGTCAATACACTTGCCACTTTTTGAATTACTTGTCAATGGCATTGAAGCTTGCTTCAAAGCGAAGTAAGAAATAAGCTTTTTTTTTGTGTAGAATAATTGGACAATCTTGCATACCCCTGGTAACAGGACTATTGTCTGTTCTGGTGTCTCGTACACTTTAGCTATAGAGAAGAAACTTCAGGTCAATAGTGTATTTAGTGTTAATAAAACAAGTGGTGGTAAAGCCTTATTTATATGTGAATTTTATATGCTACATTCACATTTTCTAGCTCAGAACAAAAGATTGAGAGACTTTTGATCTGGTGAATGTTGTGAATTCCTGGAGTGTTTGTGTACTTGTAATGTATGACCTAAAGTAGTGAGTTCCACCCACTTGTCCTAATGGTTAGTGCAAGATACTGTCAATATCCTCCAGGCTAATACTCAATTCTACAGCAGAAGATAAATTGAGCAAAAGAACAGATTTGTAGATCAACAGTTGCTTTGGAAAAATCTCTTTCAGAATGAGATGTCAGGATAGTGCCTTTATATAGTTTCCTACTACTTTAAAAATAAATTCTTCAGGTTTTTAGTGCTACAGAGCTTGCTGCTTATCTAGCAAAGCACAATTGCTGTCCGGTTAATGGTTAGAGGTATTTACTGATGAAAGAAATTAAACTGCAACACCTTTTTTTAAAATATCTGGGCCAGATTGAGGTGATTAGCGAGTCATGGTGTAATTGTGCCAGCAATTGACTTGATAAAAAGTTCACCAATCTGTCGATCTTTTTTTCCAGCTAAGTTCTTCTGATTGCTAGTTTTGTAATTTTTTGAACTTGTTAAATTCGACCTTGCAGAATAAGTCAATGGTATGCTTCCTATATACCAAGAAAATGAAAAATTCTATGATTGGCTGATAATCTTTCTTCTCTTCGAGTCAGTCTTTGCTTTGCAATATTGTACTATTACATGTGGTTTACAAGTGAAACACCAAAAATATTTTAACAGGGCCTGCATTCTTCCCAATGCGCAAATAGAAGTGGAAAAGAAGAGCCTGCCTCTCTCTAATTATGCAGGTCAAGTGGCTACTGACATTGTAGCTGGACAGTCACCTTTTTTTGACTTAAACATTTTTTGCTTTTTAACCCTTGCCAGCTTTTCCTGTTGTCTTTTTTTCACATTTGCGAAATGGCTGTAAGGGGCATCTGCTCAAGAGATTGGACC
>NC_063354.1:8202870-8214370 GCF_021869965.1 Rhincodon typus
GTCCGTTCCACACTCCCCTCCAGCTCCACCACACCCGGCACTTTTCCCTGCAACCGCAGGAAGTGCTACACCTGCCCCCACACCTCCTCCCTCACCCCCATCCCAGGCCCCAAGAAGACTTTCCACATCAAGCAGATGTTCACCTGCACATCTGCCAATGTGGTATACTGCATCCGCTGTACCCGGTGTGGCTTCCTCTACATCGGGGAAACCAAGCGGAGACTCGGGGACCGCTTTGCAGAACACCTACGCTCGGTTCGCAACAAACAACTGCACCTCCCAGTCGCGAACCATTTCAACTCCCCCTCCCATTCCTCAGACGACATGTCCATCCTGGGCCTCCTGCAGTGCCACAACGATGCCACCCGAAGGTTGCAGGAACAGCAACTCATATTCCGCTTGGGAACCCTGCAGCCCAATGGTATCAATGTGGATTTCACAAGTTTCAAAATCTCCCCTCCCCCTACCGCATCCCAAAACCAGTCCAGCTCGTCCCTGCCTCCCTAACCTGTTCTTCCTCCCACCTATCCCCTCCTCCCACCTCAAGCCGCACCTCCATCTCCTACCGACCAACCTCATCCCGCCCCCTTGACCTGTCCGTCCTCCCTGGACTGACCTATCCCCTTCCTAACTCCCTACCTACACTCACCTTTCCTGGCCCCATCCCCGCCTCTTCGACCTGTTTGTTTCCTCTCCACCTATCCTCTCCTCTATCCCTCTTCTATCCGCCTCCCACTCTCTCCCTATTTATTTCAAAACCCCCTTCCCCTCCCCCTTTTCTGATGAAGGGTCTAGGCCCGAAACGTCAGCCTCTCTGCTCCTATGATGCTGCTTGGCCTGCTGTGTTCATCCAGCCCTGCACCTTGTTGTCTCGGATTCTCCAGCATCTGCAGTTCCCACTATCTCTTAGGGATAGTTAACATGGCTTTGTGCATGGAAAATCGTGTCTCACTAATTTGATTGAGATTTTTGAATAAGTAACAAAGAGGATTGATGTGGGCAGAGTGGTGGATGTGATCTATATGGATTTCAGTAAGGTGTTTGACAAGGTTCCTCATGGTAGACTAGTTAGCAAGGTTAGATCACATAGAATACAGGGGGGAAGGGAGCTAGCCATTTGGATACAGAACTGGCTCGAAGGTAGAACACAGTGGGTGGTGGTGGAGGGTTAATTTTCAAACCAGAGGCCTATGACTAGTGACATGCCACAAGTATCGACGCTGTGTCCGCTGCTTTTTGTCATTTATATAATTGTTTTGGACGTATAGGAGGTATGGTTAGTAAGTTTGCAGGTGACACTAAAATTTATGGTGTCGAGGACAACGAAGAAGGTTACCACAGGGTACAATGGGACCTTGATCAGATGGGCCAATGAGTGGCAGATGGAGTTTAATTTAGGTAAATGTGAGGTGCTGTGTTTTGGAAAGGCAAATCAGGGCAGGATTTATACACTTAATGATAAGGTCATCAGGAGTGTTGCTGAACAAAGAGACCTTGGGAGTGCAAGGAGGCATTTGGTACGCTTGCCTTTATTGGTCAGTGCATTGAGTATAGGAGTTGGGAGGTCGTATTGCAACTGCACAGGACATTGGTTAGACCACTTTTGGAATACTGTGCGCCATTTTGGTCTCCCCACTATAGGAAGCATGTTGTGAAACTTGAAAGAGTTCGGAAAAGATTTACAAGGATGTTGCCAGGGTTGGAGGGTTTGAGCTATAGGGAGAGGCTGAATAGGCTGGGGCTATTTTCCCTGGAGTGTTGGAGGCTGTGGAGTGACCTTATCGAGGTTTATAAAATCATGAGGGGCATGGATAGGGAAAATAGCCAAGGTCTTTTCCCTGGAGTGGGGGAGTTCAAAACTAGACGGGCATAGGTTTAAGGTGAGAGGGGAAAGATTTAAATGGGACCCAAGGGACAACATTTTCATGCAGAGGGTGGTGTGTGTATGGAATGAGCTGCCAGAGGAGGTGGTGGAGGCTGGTACAATTACAATATTGAAAAGACATCGGGATGGGTATATGAATAAGAAGCGTTTAGAGGGATTTGGGCCAAATGCTGGCAAATGGGACTAAAGTTTTATTTAGGATATTTAGTTGGCATGGATGAGTTGGACTGAAGGGTCTCTTTCTGTACTGTATATTTCCATAACAGATGTTGCAACTCAGGACTGGACATCCATGAGGTGCTGTGGGCCATCAACAGCAGCAGAATTGTACTCCAGCCCAATCTGCTATGTCATGGCCCGGCATATCCCTCACTCAACCATTAGCATCAAGACAGGGGATTTACTCTGGCTCAATGGAGTGTGCAGGAGGGTATGCCAGGAGCAGCACCTTGTATCATCTTGGTGAAGCTACCAAACAGGACTACTTGCACGCCAAACAGCAAAAGCAGCAAGTGTTAGACAGGGCTAAGCGATCCCACAAGCAACGGATCGGATCTAAGCTCTGCAGTCCTGCCACATCCAGTCCTGAATGGTGATGGACGATTAAACAACTCACTGGATGAGGAGGCTCCACAAATAGCCCCATCCTCAATGATGGAAGAATTAGAAATAGGGTTATTGTCACTTGTACTCAAATACAGAGCTACAGGAGTACAGCAAAAAGTGTACACATTCCCAGCGCCATCTTAGGTACAAAGATCCCTAGGTTCAAAATCTTAGATAGAAATTAGAAAAGTGAAAAAGGTAAAAGTTCAGCATTGCAGTCTTTCTAAAGCAGGGAGTCTGTGCTGGGCTTCACCTCGAAGCTGCGAGTCCCCCCCGCCGAGTGCACACTGGCAAAACTCTCCATTACCAATACTGTCCAACGAATGGAGGGAAGTCGAGAGAATAAAAAGAAATTAAAAGAGGAAGAAGAAGAAGAAGAAACAGACGGAGGAGATAAACTGCAGCTTAGGAGTCTATTTTGCTGCCAACCTGCAGTAAAATAGCCCAGTCCGTCAGGGGATAAGTGAAACATTCACAGCAATTTTCAACTTGAAGTGCCCAGTGGATGATCCACCTCGGCTTCCTCCAGTGGTCCCCACCATTACAGATACCAGTCTTCATCTTCACTCCACGTGGTATCAAGAAACGCTTGGAGACACTGAATACTGCAAAGGCTACGGGCCCTGACAACATTCCGGCAATAGTACTGAAGACTTGTGCTCCAGAACTTGCCGCTCCTCTAGCCAAGCTGTTCCAGTACAGTTACAACACTGGTATCTACCCGGCAATGTGGAAAATTGCCCAAGTATGTCCTGCAAACACATGGACAAATCCAATCCAGCCAGTTACCATCCCATTAGTCTACTCTCGATCATCAGTAAAGTGGTAGAAGGTCATCAACAGTGCTATCAAGCACCATCTGCTCAGCAATAACCTGCTTGGTGACGCCCAGTTTGGGTTCTGCCAGGGACACTCAGCTCCTGACCTCATTACATCCTTGGTTCAAACATGGATAAAAGAGCTGAATTCCAGAGGTAAGGTGAGAGTGACAGCCGTTGACATTAAGGCTGCTTTCAACCGATTGTGACATCAAGCAGCCCTGGCAAAACTGGAATCAATGGGTATCGGGGGCAAACTCTCTGGTGGTTGGAGTCATACCTGAGAAATAGGAAGATGGTTGTGGTTGTTGGAGGTCAGTCATCTTAGCTCCAGGAGATCTCTGCAGGAGCTCCTCAGGGTAGTGTCCTAGGCCCAACCATCTTTAGCTGCTTCATCAATGACCTTCCCTCCATCATAAGGTCAGAAGTGGGGATGTTCACTGATGATTGCACAATGTTCAGCACCATTCGTGACTCCTCAGACACTGAAGCAGTCCGTGTTCACATGCAACAAGATCTGGACAATATTCAGGCTTGGGCTGACAAGTGGCAAGTGACATTCACATCACTCTACCTGGATGGGGGCAGCTCCAACAACACTCAAGAAGCTTGACACCATCTAGGACAAAGCAGCCCACTTGACTGGCACCACATATACAAGCATCCCCTCCCTCCACCACCGACGCTCAGTAACAGCAGTGTGTACGATCTACAAGATGCCCTGCAGAAATTCACCAAAGATCCTCAGACAGCACCTTCAAAACGCACAACCACTTCCATCTAGAAGGACAAGGGCAGCATATACATGGGAACACCACCCCCTGCAAGTTCCCCTCCAAGCCACTCACCATCCTGAACTGGAAATATATCGCCGTTCCTTCACCATCGCTGGCTTAAAATCCTTGAATTCCCACCTTCTCAAGGCCAACTAGGGATAGCCAATAAATGCTGCCCCAGCCAGCGATGCCCATGTCCTATGCATTAAAAAGACCATTTTAATGTTTGAGAGAGCGAGAATGAGAATTGGGGTTGTATTGACCTGTCGAAAGGAGCAGTGGAAATGGAGAAAGGTGAACCCTGGTGAAGCAATGGTTTAGGGTTGTGGGTCAAGTCTCTATGACCTTTGACACGAACGCAATGGATCATGATTGTCCTTTCCAGTTGTTATGTTGCTATGAGAATGGGGACACATGAGAAACAGACTGAAGCAAAACACTGTGTGTATTTCAGATTTGCAGCATCCACAAAATTCTGGAGAAACTCCGTGGATCTGGCAGTATCTCAAGAGAGAGAAACGGAGTTAACATTTTATCGCCAAAAGAATAGTCACGGTCAACTCAGTACATTTCCCTCTCCATAGATGGTGTGAAACTGACGAGTGTTTCCACAGCACATCGCTGTTTCCACATGGGAAATGTGGAACAGTACTTGGATAAAGCCGAGAAAAGGACTTCCAAAGTTTGTTTAATTGCTTTGTCAAAGCCACACTGGGAGTGTCTGCAGAGCCTTACAGGAGCTGTAAATCTGTATAGCTTGTTTAGCTTCCTTTTTTTAAAAAGAGTTTTTTCAGTGTTTTAATTTATAAATATCAGCAGCAAATCTTTGGTCCTGAACAAGATCAAAGATTATAATGGACGTTATAACTAACTGTTAAACTGCTATAAACTGATGTTTTTCCCAGCCACCATCAGTTCTGAGGAAGGGTGACCGGACCTGAAACGTTAACTCTGTTTTTTTCCCTCACAGATGCTGTCAGACCTGCTGGGCTTTTCCAGCAACTTCTGTTTTTGTCCAAAATCAACAATTAATTTATTAGCAATTTTCAGAATTTATTATCAATTCTCAGCAATAGTGATAAAGAAGTGACATAATTCGTCATTCAAATACAGATGCAAAGATTAAAAGTAGGTACGGATAAAATATACTTCTAAGGATGAAGGTAAAATCAGTCTTTTGTCGTTGCAGGCCTGTTACTTGCTAGAAGATGATCTTTGTGAAGCGAAGGGATTGAGAGAGAGACTTTCAGATTGTGTGGACTATTTCAGCAGAACTGCTATAGATTTGCGAAAGCCTTTCTCTTTGTGTTCCCTTCGGCCAAGAGCCCCTCCCTGAGGGGGTGGGGTCTTTCAGAGACCTTCCTGGGGCATTCTGACAAAATGGTGTCTCTCACAGCCTGCCTTGAGGTGCTACATCAATTCCTGATGAATTGTTATTCAACAAAGCAAAATCAATAAAGCTGCAGTTCCCTGTAGCATCCTTCCAGTCTCCTGTTCTCTCAGAAGCTTTGAATTCTCACACTTTTAGTAGAATCCTTAGTGTTGTCCAAGGGTTAATCAAATTCTAAGTGGGTCCCATTGTGACTGATGCTTAGATAATACGTCAGTCTGTCTGCTATTTCTGGCTATAGTGTGTCAACATACTCCATAGCCACCACCTTCCATCTTGTGGACACTCTGACCCAATCCAACATCCCAGATCAGTTCAAGCGAGGCTCTGGGTATTTCTGCTGTCCAAGAATTCTCTCTTCACTCTCAGGGTCATCCTATCAAATCTGAACTTCCTGGGCAGCATGGTAGCTCAGTGGTTAGCACTTGCTGCCTCACAGCAGCAGGGACACAGTTTCGATTCCACCCTTGAGCAACTGTGTGGAGTTTACACATTCTCCCTGTGTCCCTATGGGTTTCCTCCAGGTGCTCCAGTTTCCTCCCAAAGTCCAAAGATGTGCAGGTTAGGTGGATTGGCCATGCTAAATTACCCATAGTGTCCAGTATTGTGTAGGCTAGGTGGATAATGCAAAATGCAAAGTTATAAGGTGGGGGGGTGGGTCTGGGTGGGATGCTCTTCGTGAGACTCGATGGGCTGAATGGCCTGCTCCTACACTGTAGGGGTTCTATGAATGTATAAAAGTATCACAGAAGAATATAGCAGGAGGCTATTCAGCCCCTTGTGCCTATAAAACAGGAAGTATTTTGAATCTGCATTACCTTAAAGGTTTTTCTTTTCGTTTGCAGAGCTGCCATGGGTTATAAATTTGCCAAGGGACACCAGTTGGTCATATCAAACAAACAACACACCTCTTTGGAATTTCATAACAGGCTGACCGTACAAAATCAGCCTCGTCTTACAAAACCCAGAACATGGTGTCTAACACTAGATGCAATTCCCTGGATAGTGCCTACTGAAGAATCCTGAGCGAGCTAGGAAATACAGTAACAAGCAATTTAAGCTCATCAGTTAGGCTCACAATGAGATGATCAGTTGGGACCTGTCCTCTGCAGGCTAAAGGAATATGTCCAGTCATTGTGTCTTTTTTTGAATTAATGAACGATCTGTGGGACAACAGCTCCCTAGTGCATTCTCCATAGCAATGCTTCCACCAAACAGTTGAGTTGCCACCCAATCATCATCCTTTCCTCATAGCGTATAAATTATTGTTCCCTTTGAAATTTTGCATTCTTGCGTGTGTGTCCTGATTTACTCCCCAGGTGACAGGCTTCAAACTTGGTTTTTCCTTTTTCAGTAGCACTCAAGTGTAAAGCTCCCTTTATCCACCAGCTCTCTCGAGCATGTTACAGATGGTTATATAGAGGCCTGCACTCAGGATGAAGTTTGTACGGCCCCTGATCCTCTAGCACACCATCTGGGGCGCACACCCAGGGGTCAGAGGTCACCCACTGCCACTTCCTCAGGAGCCCCTTCATGGTCTCCAGGAGATCCGCGTACCTCGGATCTGATGCCAGGTTGCGGGTCTCGGAAGGATCCTGTTGGGTATCGAAGAGTTCCCAGCGTTCCCTATAGTAATATTCCCGCAGGGATTTCTCCCAGTGTGTCGGGAGCCCAGACTCGGTCCTGTTCAACAGGTCCTGGAAAGTTGGCGAGAGGTAGAAATCCTGGTCGATGGGGAAAGGCATCTTGAACTGCAGGTTGTGGATGAGCTGGTAGTGAAGGTGGTACACGGCTCTCATTGGGTAATACATGGTGATCTCGTGGTGACTCTGGCTGGCGAAGGCAGTGGACCATGGCTGCTCGGAGTCGAGAGCAGGCAACAGAGAGCGACCTGTCAACTGTACAGCCGGATCCTTCCCAAAGAGGCTGTAGGTTGGATATGGGATGGAGAACCAGTCGAGAACAGTCGGAGTTATATCTACAGAGACAAAAAGGCGGAAGGGTTGGAATGCACACACTGTCACCTGTTGTCAACCTCCCTAGGTCCCAGTGGCTGGCTGGGGGGAGGACTCGCTCCTTATGGGGTCCCCCAATGTACTCAGTTGGGTGGGGGGGTGCAATAAGAGATGGTGGTGGGTGGGGAACACCCTGTCACAGAGAGTCTCCACATCCCTGACCACTGCTGGTCCTGACCCTGCCTTTATCCGTACCCACAACCCACCCACCCAATACCAACCACCCCCCTCCCGATCCAGTATAGACCTCCCCACCAATCCCCCAGGGGGGCAGGGCCAGAAGCAGAGTGTCCGTCTCCCCGCCTCGCTCCCTCTCCCCGCCTCTCTCTCAGGCTGACACACAGCACATACCGAGCAGGCTGACGTACGACAGGCTGACCTGGCCCCAGCGCCCCGTGTGCTCTGGTGAGTGCACCAACATGGGCTCGGCTATTCCCGCCTGGTACAGGTTGGTCCGCCCGTTTGGGAAGGGAATTCCGTTATCCGAGCTGTAAATCACCAGCGTGTCGTTGGTGTGTCCGGCTTCCTTCAGCTCCCTCAGCACCAGCCCAATACCTGCACACACACAGATCAAAGGGAGAGTGGTCAGACACAGGCCCATCAGCCCATCAAACATGTGCTGGCCCTTTAACACTGCTATTCTATCAGTGCCATTCTGTCCCCTCAATAGGTGAGAACGTCTCTGTTTTCTTTCTCTCACACACACACACACACGCACACGCACACACACTCTCACACTCCCCGACACACACAATGAGACAACAGCAAATGACTGGGCTGGGAATCTGGAACTCACTGTCTGTATTTTGGGGAGGGGGGAGGGGGTTGTGGGATAGAGGCAGAAGTTTTCATGACATTAAAGCTGTATTTAGGTCGGTAGTTACAATGCCTGGGCATTTGAGGCCAAGCATTGGGAAATGGGGTTAGAATAGTTAGGTGGTTGTTTTTGCCCTGCACAGCCTTGATGGGCCAAAGGGTCTTTCTGAGCGCTGTAGACTTTAATAACTCTTTGACTGGGGTCAGACCTGAACAATATGATAACCCACAACCTTTATGTCGAAGAGCCAGGTCAGCAGGCAGCAGTAGCTCAATGAGATCCTGCTCAGCGCCTGGGAATCTCCCCAGGCCCGGTCAGGATACTAAGAGGACTAGGGACAAACTGAGGCCAGGAATCCATCAAGAGCAACAGGATAAACCACTGCCAGGGAGTCACTGGAAAACGTTCCGAATCTGAAGGCCACAGGTTAAAGTCCCAAGTCAGAGTCTTGGACAGAAAATCACGGCCACCAATCCCAGTGGAGTGCCGAGGGAGTGCCGCACTGTCAGAGGTGCTGGCTTGCGGATGACCCACTAAACCCAGGCCCTGTCTGCCCTTGCAAGTGAATGGATAAGATCCCACAGCGTTATTAAAAGGGTGTCCTGCAAACAACTTCACAAAATAAAGATCATCCACTTGTGGGATCAGGCTGTGCAGGAGTTAGTCGCTGCATTTCCCACATGAAAACAGTGACAGCACTTCCAAAGGTTTGTGACAATATGGGGTCAAGGCGCTATATAAAGGTAAGTTAGAGGTGCATAGAGCAAGGAGAATGCAATAATCATGGGTGTCTCCAGTCTGCATGAAGACTGGGTAAATGTAATGCGCACCAATGCTCTGGAGGAAGAATTCCTGGAATATTTTTGAGATTTATTTCTGTTGAGGAATCAGCGAGGACACCAGGCTATTTTAGATCTAGCGAGATGGAATGAGGAAAAGCCAATTAATAATCTTGTTGTGAGAGCGCATTTCAGGAATACTGACTGTAGCATGAAATTTTTCAAACTGAATGGTAAATTCTATATAGTTCAATCTTAACCTTAAACCCAAACAAGGACAATTATGAAAGGTGTGAGGATGAAGTAGCTGTAGTGGATTAGAAAAATACATCAACAGGTTTGGAGGTAGATAGGCAATGGTTAATATTTAAGAATGAACACTTTTCAAGAAACAAATTTTACTTTAAGTCTAAAATACCCAACAGGAAATGCAAATGCATGATGCCTAGCAAAGGACGTTGAGGACGATAAAAGATCAAGGAAGAACATTTGCCTAAAAATGTTGTAAGCCTGATGACCAGGAGAGTTTTAGAATTCAGAAAAGGAGAACCAAGAAATTGACGAGAGAGAGAGAAAATGAGAAAGAGAATACAATATAAATTTAAAGTAACAGGAAACATAGAAATGGATTGTAAAAACTTCTAAGTATGTAAAAAGGAAAAGAATAGCAAAGTGTGGATCCATAATAACAGCAGAAATTATAATAGGAAATAGAGAAATGATAGAGAAGCTAATTAAATAGCTTGTGCCTCTTATCGCTGAGGAAGGCATAAGAGGTCTCCCTGAAATAATTAAGATCCAAGAGTCCAGGGAAATTGAGGGACAGAAACTAATTTGTAATAATAAAAAACATTAGTATTGAAGAAACTAATGAAACTGAAAGTTGACAAATCCCTGGGTCCCAGTGACTTTCACCCTAGTGTGTTGAAAGAGGTAGCTAAAGAGAGAGTGGATGCATTGGTGAATCAAAATTCCATTAATTCTACAAGTGTGCCTGCAGATTAGAGGGTGGTAAATGTAACTCACTGTTTAAGAGGCAAAGGAGAGAGATTAAATGAAAAACTACAGAGCTGTTAGTCTGATGTCAGCAATATAGAAAATACTAGAATTTGTTATAAAGCATGTGGTTAGGGGAGATTTTAAAAATAATTGTTTGATTGGATACAGTTGACATGGATTTAGGAAGGGGAAATTGCACTTGACAAACATGATGGAGTTTTTTAAAGAAGATTCGATACTGAGGACCCAATGGATTTGGAGCACTTGGATTTTCAGAAGGCTTTTAAAGTTCCACACAGGAAGTTAAACAGGATTAAAATGCGTGGAATTGAGGGTAAAAACTGGCATAGACTGAGGATTGGTTAGCTGAGAGAAAGCAGAGAGTGGGAATAGGGAGGTCAGTTTTGGGTTGGGAGCCTGCTACCAGTGTGGTGACATGGGTCAGCTCCAATCCTAGCATAGTCTAGACAGTGGTGGTACTGTACTGTGATCTCACCTTGGTCTAGGTGGCACTGTGGCTCAGTGGTTAGCATTGCTGCCTCACAGTGCCAGGGACCCAGGTTCGATTCCACCCTCGGGTGGCTGTCTGTGTGGAGTTTGCACATTCTCCCCGTGTCTGCGTGGGTTTCCTCCGGGTGCTCCGGTTTCCTCCCACAGTCCAAAGACGTGCAGGCTAGGTGGATTGGCCTTGCTAAATTGCGCCTAGTGTCCAGGGGTGTGCAGGCTAGATGGATTAGCCATGGGAAATGCAAGGAGAGGGCAGAGAGGGCCGGTCTTCGGAGGGCCAGTGTGGACTCAAGGGGCCGAATGGCCTGCTTCCACACTGTAGGAACTCTCGATGACGAGACGACTGAAGGTGGTGTACTGTGATCTTACCTTGGTCCAAACGGCTGATAGTGATGTACTGAGCTGCCAGATCAATACGGGAAGCTGGTGTGTCTGGTACAAATTGGGGCACCTGGGGAGAAGGGATAAAACGTTAAACAGAATTTCATTTAACGATTTCACAGCACAGCACGGTCACTCACCACGTTCCTGTCGAAGCGACAATGGCTGCTGTCTCCTGCTGCTAATCCCCAGGGAACTAACAAACAGTGTGTGTGGTAACAGCCTCTCCACTGTCAGCAAAAGCTCAACTCCACTTCATTAATGAGGGACCCACAATACAGCAGTGTGGTCGCCGAGAACGAAATCCCCATTACAGTCCCCTATCGCCGCTCCCCTCCCTCCACCCCCATCCCTCTCCATGGGACTCTGACCCACCCCCATCGTGGTCTCTCTCTCTCTCTTCTTGCTCAGTTGCCCAAGCGCACCAACTCCATGCAGAGGCTGGCAATCCCTCAGGAACCAGTCCTGTTACCAGCTCAACACTAGGTAGGCTGCATCACTACAGCCTGTACTCATCCAAATGGTAC
>NC_063354.1:8214470-8216434 GCF_021869965.1 Rhincodon typus
TGGGTGGCACGGTGGCTCAGTGGTTAGCACTGCTACCTCACAGCACCAGAGACCCAGGTTCAACTCCATCATCATCTGTGTGGAGTTTGCACATTCTCCCCGTGTCTGTGTGGGTTTCCTCTGGGTGCCCCGGTTTCCTCCCACAGTCCAAAGATGTGCAGGCTAGGTGGGTTGGCCATGGGAAATGCAGGGTTACAGGGATAGGGTGGGATGCTCTCCGGAGGGTCAGTGCAGACTCGATGGGCAGAATGGCCTGCTTCTGTAGGGATTCTATGAATTCTATGACTGTGCCAGCGTTCTTACCTTGACCTGTTCTGGCGTGTAATGGTATGGCTGCCAGTCTGGGATTCGACCCATCCCACTCTCCCCATTGCCAAACCTCTCACAGAATGGCCCGTACTGCGGGTGTGAATGGCCACACCGGTGAGGATCATGGAAAGCCACGTAGAGGAAGAAGGACCTGAGGAATCAAACACACAGAGAGAGAGAGAGAGCTAAATGGGTGACTCTGGTCACCTGAGGAGGGGCGTGGCGCTGTTCACCCCTGGGGTGGGGGGGCTGCCGGTCACCCGGGTGAGGCTGGTCACCAGATACCAATTGGCACTTACCTCCCCACTCCCCACCCCAAACCCCGCCCCCGGCCCGTGGTGACCCAGAGCTGGCTGGGTTTTGGGCCTACCCCAGGCTGTACCTGTTCACTGTGCTCTGCAGGAACTCTCGCACCAACAGCTTCATCTTGGTGATGTTCCTCCCCACCTGCAGGATCGAGTGATTCTCCTCAGTCTCCGAGTAATCAAAGGGATAGACTGAATCTGGGCCAACGTGCTTCTTCCCAATTATTCCTGGAAAAATAAAACAAGCTGCAGCAACCTCGGGAAATGGCAGGGAAATAACTTTCACTGTGGATAGCTGGGAATAAATAGAGAGAAAAAATGCTGAAAGCTCAAATCTGAGGAAGCTATAGTAATGGCAGGAAATACGAAGCAAGTCAGACTGTGCCTATGAAGCGCAGCCTGGCTAAGGTTAGCAGCAAAGAGCAGAAGTGACAGAGCAGTATGTTAACGATGAGATCGGCCTCTCACGGTGCTTAAAGGTTAATTATCTCGTAGGAAGGACAGACTTCATAGGACACGGGGCAAAGCCATTTGAGACTAGGGGCAGGAGGTTTTACACTCAGTGTGACACACAGAACAGGAGCTGTGCATCTTAGAATTATGCACAAAATCCCAGAATTGTTACAGTACAGGCGGCCATTCGGCCCACCGTGCCCGCTCCAGCTCTTGATAAGCATCGTTACCGAAATATTGGGGGTCGGTCAGCTCAATTGGCTGGTTAGTGATGTAGAGTGACACCAACAATGTGTGTTCAATCCCCGCGCCAGCTGAGGTTACTGTGAAGGACCCTCCTTCTCAACGTCTTCCCCCTCGCCCAAGACATGGTGACTCTCAGGTTAAACCCCCATCCATCATATCTCTGTAAGGAGCCAGCAGCGCTATGGTCTGGTAGGACTATGGGACTTTACCTTTTATTACCAAATGACAAAATCTCCAGCCTCGTACACCATTCCTATCCAAATCATCATCAATACCCTCTTGAATGTCTTTATTGAACCTGCCTCAACCACATGCCCAGCCGTACATTCCAGATCCTAACTACTCACTTCACTCGTACTTCCTTGCATCATCTTTGTCCTTCTGTTCTTGCTCCTTTTAAGAGCTTCTCCCTATCTATTCTGTGCAGCAGATCATGATTTTGAAAAACTTCTGGGGTTCTACACTCTCCACCTCAGAGTTCACGCTTCTCTCTAGTTTTATTCCAAGAGCAGGAGCGCGTTACACACAGGATAATGCAGGGGGACAGGAGTGCGTTACACACAGGTTAGCGCAGGGGGACAGGAGTGCGTTACACACGGGTTAGCGCAGGGGGACAGGAGTGCGTTACACACTGGATAGCGCAGGGGGACA
>NC_063354.1:8216934-8220516 GCF_021869965.1 Rhincodon typus
CAGCAGTGTGTTGCCAGTTGAGAGGATTATTCCTTGTTAAACGCCTTATTAACATCACAACTCATCTATTAATATTCAGTTTCCTACTTTGCTAAGTGCAGTGAATAAACTAGAAATTCTTGACATAGAAGGCAGGAACTTCAGCTTGCTGATGGCTCCGAACAGCCTCCATGTTGCTCAATAGCAAACTGTCTCTCGGGGCACATTCCAAAGCAGCAGCCTCATACACCCCTCCGTCACTCATCCTTGGACATTGACATTGATATTTGTCAATACCTCACAAACCTAGAAGGTTTTCTCCAATCCACTAGTAAGGCGCTTAGGAAATATAGACTTGCCATGCAGGGTGCATTGGCAACTAGCATTGAAAGAATGCTACAGGAATACTTTACATTATAGGGCCAGGGCACCCAGATCATAATTGGACCAGGCTGCATCTCTGAGCTGCTTGCTTGCTCTCATAGCACTTGCTTAATTAGCGCCTATCTGCATGATCGCTGTATTCATACTTAGCTTTGTCATACCTGCCATGCTGTGCCAGATCTGTTATTGCATTTGCATTTCAGCCTGAGGCTAAAGGCTATCAGTAACAAGCTCTTTTGCGTAGATATACAGACAAGCTGCTTGGCATAGAAACACAGAAAACTGGAACAGGAGTAGGCCATTCAGCTCTCAAGCCTGCTCCGTCATTCAATATGATCATGGTTGCTCATCCAAATCAGTACCCTGTTCCCACTTTCTGCCCATGTTCTTTGATCCCTTTTCCCCCAGGTACTATATATAACTCCTTCTTGAGAAGATTCAATGTTTTGGCATTAATTGCTTGTCTGACCAGGGGGAGACATCTTGTTGTACAGCACACCGAGATATCAATCTAATGCATATAGCAAATGACAGCTTTTATTTTAATTCACTCATGGGACATGGGTATTGCTGACTGCCTGTCCCTAATTGCCCTTGAGAAGGTGGTGATGAACTGCTTTCTTGAATTGCTGCAGTCCATGTGCTGTAGATAGACCCACAATGCTCTTAGGGAGTAAATGCCAGGATTTTGACCCAGTGACAGTGAAGAGACCTCTGAATCTGAGATGGACACGGCGAATCTTGCTGCATTGATGCTTTTGCTGCCAAAAAAGGGGGTGAATTTCTCCCAAGACACTCCAGGCGCATGGGGCAAGCTCCTGTGCGTTACATGCTGCCCGTATCTGGCACAGAGTCGGAGGAACCTGACCTGATGCTAAAATGCCCCAGGAGGCACTATTTTTAAAAAAAAGGATTGGCCTATGTTCTCAGACACAGCAGGGGAGGGGAGTGTGACTGTAACGAGGCCAGCCAGGTGGACCTCATAGAATATGAGCTCGCTGATTGGGGCTGTTAATCTGGCCCAATCAGGGAGCCCTGGCTAACAGATAAAAAGAGGAGTATCAGACATATTCACACTCTGATCCAGCTCCCTCGGAGCCAGCTCTCAGTGTCAAGGACTTCCCATGTGTAAATAAAAGGTGATTTGGTCATGGGATCCTGGCCGCTTGTCAGCCCAAGCCTGGATATTATCCAGATCTAATAATTGGCAATCATCCCCTTTTTGATCAGTATGACTCCAACTGGCAAAGATTTTTCCTCCTGATCTCTATTGAGTCCAGTTTTGCTCAGGCTCCTTAATGTAGCATTTGGTTGAATGCAGCCTTGATGTCAAGGTCTGTCACTCTCACTTCATCTCTAGAATTCAGCCCTTATGTCCATGTTTGACCTAAGGCTCTATTGAGGTCAGGAGCTGAGTGTCCCTAATGGAACCCAAACTAGATGTCATTGAGCTGGTTATTGCTGAGCAGGTATCACTATTGATGACACCTCCATCACTTCCAAGAGATGCTTCATTTTTTGTCCTGTAAATATGATGATGGACTCTACTGAATGTAATGAAAAGTTGAACTATTGATGTTAGTGGGATGCAAAGGTTGTCAGAGGTCAGTAGGCACTCCCTTTTTGGATGTAATGAGTTGGTCACTTGGCCAGCGCAGCACCTTCACTAAGTTGATGCTCACGTTGCAACCAGGGCATGGCGGAACAGAAGCCGCTGAAGATGCGGTTCACCTGTTTGGACTGATCTAAGGGGACCCTTCAGTGCAGTCTGGACAGCATGTGGTTCATCATCCTAGTGGGCTCTATGCTTCAATTTAACCAGTCAGCGAGGTGATGTGCTGGATGCTGAGGAACTGGGACAATAGGAGCAGTCTTCCAAGGATGAAAACAAGGCGATTTGGGAGGAAGAATCCTTGTGCATGTCAGAGCTCATTGTGTCAGGTGCAACAAGCCAGACAGAACCTCAATGACACCCAGTTCCGATATATGAGAGCTGGCTGCTGCAGATCATCATGGAAAACAAGATAGTTTTTGGTCTTCATGTCAGATTTGGTTTGCATTGTGGGGACATAATGCAGTCTCTACTCATTTGCTTTTGCTGGCAGTAAATAAAAACTAAAGTTTGGAATTGTCTGATTCCTTGTCTGTATGTGATATTCCCCTAGTGGGCAGTGACAAGCTGCATGTCTACATGGACATTGAGGACAAAGTAATAATAACTTAGAGAGGACATTTGGACAGGATGTAGCTAAGGACAGGTAAACTGTGATCTGGTGATTAAACAGTGACAAGTGTGAGAAAAAGGGGGTTGTATGTGCCAGGGAGTGTTAGCCCCTGTGGCCTGCGAAGCCTAATGCCTGCTGAGCCATTATGATATCAGTGAGGGGAAACACTGGATTGCCAATGTTCATCTGGGCGCACAGCAGCGTTTTAAATGTGATGTTGATGCAGTGAATGCTAGTCTTCTGGCAGATATCCAGTAAGTAGTAAGTTGTTCTGGGAATGGTGCATGGTATGATGCGGCTAGATTTGGGCAAGAAGGATGCCATAGGGGCAGGGCAAGTAGTTAATGAGGCAGGTTTGGTAAGATCTGGTTGAGAAATCTCATTAGGCCTCTCAAGGTAAAGTTGGATTTAAGTATCCTGGTACAACAGTTGGTAGGAAATAGTTCTCCCATTTTGAAACATATTTTACTTTGATTATTTTTATAAATCATAGGCAACGAGCTGAGTTGGACGAGCTGCGACGACAGCTGGAGGATAACTCTTCCCTTGTAACTAAAGCCCTAAAAGAAGAATTTGAAAAGGCAAAAGAAGAGCAAGAAAGGCGTCACCAGGTAGCATTCGCTTGTGTCAGGTGTTAGCATGATGTTTTTATATGATGTGTTACATAATCTTAGACAACAAGGTGCAGAGCTGGATGAACACAGCAGGCTAAGCAGCATCATAGGAGCAGAAAGGCTGACGTTTCGGGCCTAGAACCTTCATCAGAAATGGGGGAGGGGAAGGGGGTTCTGAAATAAATAGGGAGAGAGGGGGAGGCGGATAGAAGATGGATAGAGGAGAGGATAGGTGGAGAGGAAACAGACAGGTCGAAGAGGCGGGGATGGAGCCAGTAAAGGTGAGTGTAGGTGGGGAGTTAGGGAGGGGATAGGTCAGTCCAGGGAGGACGGACAGGTCAAGGGGTCGGGATGAGGTTAGTAGGTAGGAGATGGAGGTG
>NC_063354.1:8220616-8230934 GCF_021869965.1 Rhincodon typus
TGCAAAGCGGGCCCCGAGCCTCCGCTTGGTTTCCCCGATGTAGAGGAGGCCACAACGGGTACAGCGGATGCAGTATACCACATTGGCAGATGTGCAGGTGAACATCTGCTTGATGTGGAATGTCTTCTTGGGGCCTGGGATGGGGGTGAGGGAGGAGGTATGGGGGCAGGTGTAGCACTTCCTGCAGTTGCAGGGAAAAGCGCCGGGTGTGGTGGGGCTGGAGGGTGTGTGGAGCAGACAAGGGAGTCCCGGAGAGAGTGGTCCCTCCGGAAAGCAGATAAGGGAGCTCGGTTCGCAATAAACAACTGCACCTCCCAGTCGCGAACCATTTCAACTCCCCGTCCCATTCCTCAGACGACATGTCCATCCTGGGCCTCCTGCAGTGCCACAACAATGCCACCCGAAGGTTGCAGGAACAGCAACTCCTATTCCGCTTGGGAACCCTGCAGCCCAATGGTATCAATGTGGATTTCACAAGCTTCAAAATCTCCCCTCCCCCTACCGCATCCCAAAACCAGTCCAGCTCGTCCCCGCCTCCCTAACCTGTTCTTCCTCCCACCTATCCCCTCCTCCCACCTCAAGCCGCACCTCCATCTCCTACCTACTAACCTCATCCCGTCCCCATGACCTGTCCGTCCTCCCTGGACTGACCTATCCCCTCCCTAACTCCCCACCTACACTCACCTTTACTGGCTCCATCCCCGGCTCTTTGACCTGTTTGTTTCCTCTCCACCTATCCTCTCCTCTATCCATCTTCTATCCGCCTCCCCCTCTCTCCCTATTTATTTCAGAACCCCCTTCCCCTCCCCCATTTCTGATGAAGGGTCTGGGCCCGAAACGTCAACCTTTCTGCTCCTATGATGCTGCCTAGCCTGCTGTGTTCATCCAGCCCTGCACCTTGTTGTCTCGGATTCTCCAGCATCTGCAGTTCCTACTACCTCTGTTACATAATCTTTGTTGTTTCTCTTCTTACTAATTTTGTGTCTACTCCCCTCTGCTTGTACAGGTACCCAATTGCTTCTCACAAAATTGCCTCAAAGCAGTTATTTATATATAGCTATCAGCAAATCGTCCAATGTAATAGACTATTGTAGTAGAGTCTTATGGCTGTCCCTATTTCATGTTCCATACATAAAGGAACATTAACAGCTTAGTTTTTCCCTCAAGCCAGCTTTGCCGTTTGTTAAAATCATGTGTGTTCTGTATTTTAACACCATTGACATGCATTGGCTCCAGACTGTCTTGTATGCCAGTCTAGCAAAACTCTATCTATTCCAGATTTAAAGCGTCCAGCTGAAGAGGGCACAGACAAAATAAACAGCAGCACAAAAAGATTGGAAGCATAACTTGTATCGCACACATGCCATAAACTTCATCCTTCAGTTCCTTTAAAACATCCTTTTTCATACTTAAATTAGGAAACACATTTTCACACAAAAGAGAATAACTATTGGAACTCTCTCCCACTGAAATTAGGTTCCATTGGCAGATTAATTGTGGTGCTGACTTCTGCTTTACAACAGAGATGTTATCAATTAAGTATGAAAATGATTTGGTTTTAATTTTGAAGTTCTGTCTCCTAGTCCTACGTTGTCCGAAACCGAGCTAATAAATTTTCTATTTATTCTAATTCCTTTCAAACTCCTAAAAACCTCAAGCAAACCTCGATGTCATCAAATTGGCGGCAGAGTAGGGCTCCTGAGCCAGGGCTTGTCTCCTCTGACCGCTTTTCTTTTCACTTATGCTGAGCCCAGAGGCATCGGCTGCAGCGAGGAGCCCCAGTGTGGATCCCGTGGCGGCAGTGAGTGGGCCCAGTGCGGATCTCGTGGCGGCAGTGAGTGGGCGCAGTGTGGATCTCGTGGCGGCAGTGAAGGGGCCCAGCGCGATTGGTTGGGTGCGGTGCTGATAGCAGCAAAGTAGTGGCAGAAAGGCATCACACTGCCATTGACGAGGTGGGCCCAGTAGCGAGAAATGCAATACTGACATTGGCGAAGGAAAATCGGCCCAACGATGAAAGATGGTGCCTGAAGAGTGGCGACTTCAATGCAGACGGTGGCAAGGCGGTGGAGGAGGGATGGTGACGCTGGCTCAGGACTGATGGATTCTGTTTAAGCTATATTTGTCTGTTGTATTTTCTTACTCTTGAAACTTTTCGAAATAGCAACAGTGGAAAAGCTTTTCACTGTAATTTACAGTTTTTCTCACCTGCAAAATACACATAACAACAAAAAATAATTCCACATCATCCATTCATTCAAACCACCAGTTTGTCTTTTGTGCTCCAGGGAATACAAGCATAGTTTATGCAGTCTCTCCTCATTATCTTATTTTAGGATTCTGGTGCTTCCAAATTCGCTATCTCCACCTCCTAAAACAAAAGAGGCCAGCAGACACATGGAAACATCAGCACACATTATCCTCCAAGTCACACAACATCATGATTTGGTAAAGTGTTGCCATTCCTTTACTATCACCGGCTCAAAATTTTGGAACACCCTTCCTAAAAATAGTGTGTGTGCGGATTCATAAATCTTCTTGAGGGCAACAAGGGGTAGGTAATAAATTCTTGCTTCCCAGTTGCACCCTTGACCCACGAACAGTTTTTAAAAAGGTGTGTACTGTAATACTTCAAGAATACACTGCCATCAGAGGTCATTGGATCACAAGCAGGAATGAGAGAGCTAATTTTTTCTTCTTTAATCTCAGGATGGTGAGCCCATAACAGAATTGCTGATGCTAATATTAATGCAAACCAGATAGCGAATCTGTTCTAACAAGGATTCACTGAACTTGAAATGTTAACTCTGTTTCTGTCTCTTCAGATGCTGCTAAACCTGCTGACTTTCTCATGCATTTTCTGTTTTTGATGTAGTGAATCTATGGCCTGACTTGTTTTGTGTAGCCTAGCAACTTGCTGTGTAAATTTGTAAAGCTGAACCAGAAGTCAATCTTTTAAACATTTATGTTTTTGTTTAATTTTAGAAAACTGTAATTTTTCTTCATTCTGTATGTATTATGCATCAAAGAAATATAGTCTAGCTTTACTGAATTTATGAAAAACTACAATCGCAGTAAAATTTATCCTTATTTTTGTAGGTGGTTAAAGTGGAACCTATAGATGTGGTATACTTGGATTTCCAAAAGGCATTTGAACAAAGTAGCAAGTCCAAAGGTTGCTAATACAAGTTAAGAGCTCAGGGTGTATGGTTTAATATATTAACATGAGAAAGGTTGATAGCTAACAGGAAGAACGCACTAGGGATTAATGAGTCATTTTCTCATTTGTGAGGTGTTACTAGTGGAATGCCACAAGCATCAGGGATTAAACTTTTGCAATGTATGTCAATGACTTTGGTGAATGCACCAAGTGTATGTTAGCTAAATTTGCCAATGGAACCAAGATAGGAAGGGAAATAAATTGTCAAGGAGAGGTAAACCACCTGCAGAGGCGTGGAGATAGATTAGGTGAGTTAGCAAAAATTTAGCAGATGGAATATGATGTATGAAAGTGTAATCTTGTCTGCTTTGACAGGAAGAACAGCATGACAGTATATTATTTAAATGGAGAGGGATTGCAGAACCTGGAGATGTAGACAGATCTGTGTGTGCTGGTACATGAATCTCAGAAAGTCAGTATGCAGGTACAAATGATTAGGAATCAAGTGGAATATTGTTACTTATTACAAGAGGGATGAAATATAAAAGGAAGGGCATTTTGCTGCAGCTATGCAGAGCCTTAGTGAGACCAATCGTGGTGACCAAAGCACCGTGTCTCAGTGGTTAGCACTACTGCCTCACAGCGCCAGGTTCAGTTCTACCATCGGGCGATTGTCTATGTGGAGTTTGCACATACTCCCTGTGTCTGCATGGGTTTCGTCCTGGGTGCTCTGGTTTCCTCCCATAGCCCAAAGATGTGCAGGTCAGCTTCATTGGCCATGCTAAGTTGTCATAGTGTCCCAGGATGTGCAGATTAGGTGGGTCAGCCATGGGAAATGCAGACTTACAGGGATAGGGTAGGGGGGTGGGTCTGGGTGGAATGCCCTTTGGAAGGCTGGTATGGACTTGATGGGCTGAATGGCCTGCTTTCGCACAGTAGGGATTCTATGATTCAATCTGAAATACTGTGTACAATTTGGTCCCCTTATTAGAAAAAGGATGCAATTACAAATCACATTAGAAGCTGTTCAGAAGAGTTTCATTTGATTCATTTCTGAGATGAAGGGCTTACCTTATGAGGAAAGATTGAATAAATTGGGCCTATGCCTATCAAAATTTAGGAAAATGAGGTGTGATCTCATTGAATAATACAGGATGCAGAGGAGACTTGATAGGGTGGATACTCGGCAGATATTTCTGGGGGAAGAATAGGAAAGTAGGTATCTTAAGGGACTTGACAGGGTAGATGTGGAAAGTTTATTTCTTGTGGGATTTCTTGAGGGCATAATCTCAGAAGAAAGGATTGTATGTTTAAAACAGTTGAGGAGGAATTTCTTCTGAGGGAGTGAATCAGTGGAATTCTTTTTCGCAGAGGGCTGTTGGGGATCATTAAGTATATTCAAGGCTGAGTTGAGCAGAGTTTTAATCAGTAAGGTTATGGGGAAAAGGTAGGAAAGTGGAGTTGAGGATTATCAGGTGAACCATGATCTCAAAGGACTGAATGGCCTATTTCTGCACCTGTGCATTATGGTCTTATGTAGTTTAAAAATAGGATGTCTCCCATTTAAGATGGTGAAGAGGAGAAAACAGTGAAGGTTGGTTCACTGAATTTATTTAGGGCTGAGTCAATTAGATTCTTGCTGCGCGGGAGAATTGAGGATTATGGAGGGCAGAGAGGAAAGTGGAGCTGAGGCCACAATCTATGATTTTGTCGAATGGCAGAGCAGATTTGAGGAGACATTGACTCATTTCTGCTCCTAAGTCTCCATATTCCTGGAATGGCTGTTACCTTTTCTATTGCTGAAACTGATTGGTCTGGAGTTTTGAGATTTTAATTTTAATTTCCTAGGCGACTAAGGCATTTGCAGCAGTCACCAAAACTCCAGATAAATTTAACAGCACACTTCCTTTTCAGGGGTACCATGCAAAGGGAAGCAATACTACATTCTTTCAGTTGTATGGAATGCCACTCACCAACCCTTGTTGTTTTGATGCCCATAAAAGAGAGAAAATAAAGCAGCCAAAAGCAAACTTGCAGAAAAGAGCCACAGCACAAGCCAATATTTCTCACTGTAGCACCAATGGACTGCATTGGTATATATTGCCTGTTGTCACTGACATGTACTGTAAATGACCTACTTCAGATTCAGGAAAGTGTGGTTAGATCACTAATCTCTGCTGCAGATCGGAAACATTATGCACATCCAACACCCATTAACAATTTATTATGACACCTAAAGTGTCTCTTGCCTAAATACAACAGCTTTCATTGAGATATGATATATATAAAATTTATTAGTGCAGATAATGTAGCCCTAGATTATTAAATAAAATGGAAATGTAATTTGCTGCTTCCCCTGTAATGCTGAAGCCTAATGGGGGCTGTTGCGCTAGGCCTTGCGAGTGGAGCAAATGGCATGTTCAATAGTAACCAGTACTTTCCTAAGGCTGCCCATTGTCCAGGATCATCACAGCATGAACATAGGACTGTTCTACTTCCTCTCCTTAACTCGAAATACTGATGTTAGTTGTAGTGCCTTTGCTGTATCAGGTATAAGCCACTTCAATACAGGCTGGGAATCGATCTCAGAATCTTCCATGCCTTGCTACTGACTGTTTAATTAGATAAACCCCTAGGGGGTGGTGGACAGAGCATATTTTTCAGTACTGTGCTAACATTTTACAGAATTAATTTGGGATCTTATTCTTGACTTTGTTTTGGCTGAAAGGCAAATGGATATAAACAGAACTGTTAATTTGTTACTTTATTTTCATTTCTCTATTTGATCAGGCAGAAATTCAATCATTGACGGAAAGACTAGAAATTGAAAAACAGGCCTGGGAAGAAAATTACATGAAGAAACAGGTACTTTTGATTATCTTTCAGCTTACAAAGTGTGTTCCACAGCTGAGGTTGCATTTGTTTGCAGTAAAGTGGTCGGAAAAATTGTTTTGCAAAAAGCAATTGGATGTTGCATTACTTGGATTTTAAAGGCTTGTAGATAGCGATAACAAAGACAACTTTAGGCAGGTGAAACAGCTAAACAAGATTAAACTAGGCAGAGCAATTTATGTTGTAAATGCCAATAAATGTCCCTCACGTTGGATAATTGGAAACATAGGTAGATAAGCTATTGCAGCAGTTAGTTTGAATTAGATAGATCATAGACCACAGACATTACAGGCTTGCTGAGCTTTTCCAGCAATTCCTGTTTATCTTTCTGATTTCCAGCATCTGCAGTTTTTTCGGTTTTCATTTGGAAGTGAGTTGGAGAGTTTGTTACGTAAACCTACCTGCTGCCTTCCACCCAGCCTCAACCTGTCTCCCATATTAAGGTGGGCAACACATCAGGCAGCCAGCCCACTTTGTGGGCTTTTGAAGCCCATAAATAGCCAATTAATGGCTGCTGAAGGACCTCATTCTGCCTCAGTCACTATTTTATACGTGGCTGCAGAAAATGGAGGCATGTTAAGCTGCTCTGGAGGTGGGAATGCTCCTGTAGGCTCATCAAGAGCATACCTTGCAAGATCATACCTCTCCCTTTATCCTTTCCTCCAGGCTCTTAAACACAACTCCTGTCCCTTGGTCAGGCAGACCTGACCAAACTTTCAGACTTCAGGATCAGTCAGTTCTGAAGAAGCGTCACCGGAGCCGAAACGTTAATTCTGTTTTTTCCTTCACAGATGCTGCCAGACCTGCTGAGCTTTACCAGCAACTTTTTGTTCCTGATTTACAGCAACCGCAGTTCTTTCGGTTCTTATCTGTTATTCCTTCGTCATTTTGACTACCTGGTTTGGACAGACAGCTCTGTAGGGCAGATCTCCTCACAAACTGGGAGCAGAGGTCCAACTCCAAACTCATTAAGGCTGGTTAAAAAAAGTTGTTTCTTGTCTCCTTGTCGCAGTGTTAAATCCCCATAGGTATACAATTAAAAGAACACATAGAAACTTGGAAAAAGACATGAAAATGATAGTAGACATGATATTTTCATTGTCTAATGAATGTGATTCAGCAATTCAAATCAGTAGTCGACAAAAATAGTTCAAGATTTTATGCGTGATTGATGTGCTCATTTTTGGTCACTGGACTGGAGAAAAACTATATGTTGAGAGCGAAAGAGTAATGAATGGATTCCATTGTAGTGGGACTAAGCTATGAGGAAAATTAGAGAAGCTTAAACTTTAGAAAATAAAGATTGGTTAATTTTCATTGAGATACATGAATTAGTTAGATAATGTAGCCCTAGATTAGGAAATAAAATTAAAATGTAAATTAAAGCAATAAAAAAACCAATTTACAAATGATCCAGAATCAGTTAATAAATGCCATTAATACCTTGTGTTAATCTGAAGGAAAGTTATGTTAAATTTGATAGATAGTGAAGACAAACCAGCCCCAATTAAATACAATATTGGGATAATAGCTGTTTTAAATGAATGACATAGGATATCTGTGTACTTAAATTTTTGTGTAAACTCCAAAAGTACCTCTGACTCAGAAATGTTATTTTAGAAATAAAAACCGCAAGAACTGCAGATGCAGTAGATCAACAACAAAAACAGAAATTGCTGGACAAGCTGAGCAGGTCTGGCAGCATGATACTTTACTGATATTTTATAATGGTTCACCATCACTTCTTTGCTTTTGTACTCTATCCTCATTTATTCAGCCCAAGATTCCATGTATTTTGTTAACTGGTTTCTGAACCTGCCGTGCTGCCTTTCCCAATTGGTACACATAAATCCCTAGGTACCTCCTGACCCTGCAAACCTATCACTTACTATTGCACCTTTTACTTTATATTATCTGTCCTTTTTCATTTTACAAAAAAGCATCATTTCACAGACTTATGCTTTCAATTTCATTTGCCAAGTGTTTGCCCATTCCACCAACCTGTCCATGGACTCTTGAAGTATATCACTGTGTTGATCATAGTTCACCAAACCTCCAAGTTTTGCATTATCTGCAAATTTGAAATTGTACCAAGTCTAAGTTATTAATGTAGGTCAAGGAAATCCATAATCACAATATTAACTCTGAGGAAACCCCATTATATATCTGCCCTGGTCTGCAAAACAGCCATTCATCGCTATTCTTGTTCTATGTTAGTAAACCAATTTTATATCCTTGCTGTCACTCTCCCTGTTACTCCATGGGTTGCAAATTTGCTGCATGTCTGGTATGTGGCACTTTCGTTTGGCAGTGCAGCGTGTCACTCTACCAACTAGCTTTGGAAAATGAACCTTCAGAGTTGAAATTGCAAAATCAGGCGTCAAATGGTCTTTGGTTTTAGGTTGAGCCATTTTCCTTCTTCTTTAGGAGGCATGGTTGCTTACCCATGAGCGAGGGTTAAAAGAAGAGGTCCGCAAAGGAAGAGACAAGGAGATCGAACTTGTTATCCAGCGTCTGGAGGAGGAAGTCAGAGTTTCTAAGCAGGAGTGTGAGAGAGTAGCGGAGAATACGTGAGAACATTTTCAAAATTTCTTCTTGCAAGAATTTATATCCGATAAGAAATTCACTGTATCTTGTGTAAAGAAACTGAAACTAATATTTTAAAGAGACATATAACAAAAGTGATGTCATAACATCAGGAGACTTTAATGCCTGAACATTAAAATTGTAAACAATCTAGGTGCTCTGTGCAACTTGTTTACTCAGTTTTATAGATGTATAACTTGTGATCCAACAAGCCTGATTTAGTGTGCAGCATGGAGACAGAATACATAACTGGAATATCTAAATGATCATTTAGATAATACTTTGATGGACACTATGTAAACATAGAGACTGGCTGAAATGAAGAATAGTCTGTTTCTTAGAGTCTGTGACCACATTTGATCTCTAATGTTTTATAGTGGAATTGGGGAGGGTTTGAACAAATTTTGAGAGGGAGGGGATGAACTTGTGACTACTAACCAGAAAAGAACTGCACCTTAATCATAGGACAGACATAAACAACAGTGTCATTAGAGAGATAGTGCTAAAAATTTCTGTCATCACATTGAGGAAAACAGCACAACTGACGTCAGAGATATTACATTGTATTTATGTGAGTGTTTTCTGTGTTACTAATACAGTTAGGGTGTTGCAGGCAGGAGTTGTCACATGAGACTGTGAGCTTGCATTAACAGAAATGGAGCAGAGAAGTAAGGCTACAAATGGGTTCTTAATATTCCATATTACCAAGTATTCAGGTATGCTCGAGAGGGAAAAGAGGAGTGAAAGTGGCAGGGCTAATGAAATTTATTTTTGCAGTTTTAAATAGAAGGGATACACTAAATGGTTCTAGGGCTGAATCCATTTGGCTTAGGTTCAGGGGATGAGAGGGGTTGTTTTACATCGCTGAAGATTTTGTCAGAAAGCTCAAACGGTGGGAAGGATCTAGAGAAGCAGGCTTGGCTAATTTCAAAGGCATGTAACAAAAGTAAAGTATTTGATTATAGATGATTTCAATGACTTTGTGGTAAGAGTAGAGAATGGAAGCAATTTCTGTTGTCATTAGAGAGGTTTCCTGATCAAGTTGTTTTCAGTCCAGCAGCGAAGAAAGCAGTGTTGGTTCTAGTTCACAGAAATAAAGTGTGGCAAATGGCCACTTTCGATCATTCACAACATAATTCTGTTTGGAGTAATTATTGGAAAAAGACTTCAAATTGTCAAAGTTAAAAATGCCCAACTAGGGAAGAGAGAGTTCCAGTAGTTTAGAAAAGCTCCTAGCATCGATAACATTGGAAAAGGTTGTTGCAGGATAAAGCTGAAATGGACTAATAGAAGGTGTTCAGAGAAGGTCCAGTTCGAGTACAAATTAGGCATATTCCTCTGAAATTAAAAGGTTAAAACATCTAAAGCCAATCTGTCTTGAGTATGAAAAGAAACAAAAATCAAATAAAACAGAATAAGTAGACTTGGAGACAATAAGCACTGCAGATGCTGGAAGCCAGAGTGTATAGGTGTGAGGCTAGAAAAGCACAGCAGGTCAGACAGCATCCAAGGAACAGGTAAGTCACCATTTCAGGCCAAAACCCTTCGCAGGACTGGGGAGGGGAGCCCAGAAATAAATAGAGGGAGAGGGGTGGGACTGTGAGAAGGGTAGGAGAGATGGTGATAGGTGAATGCAGGTAGGGAGTTATTGTGATTGGTCCGTGGGAAGGGTGGAGCGGATAG
>NC_063354.1:8231434-8273739 GCF_021869965.1 Rhincodon typus
CTCCATCATTTTTCCAAACTGGCTAACTGGTAGCAAGCCTTTCATCTCCCAGCATGTGAAATTTTTGTAAATGTGAATTAATCACTGTAGCCATTTTAGGTCTGTGAATATCTATCTTTTAAATTTCATGTTTGTCCGTGATAGGTTTTAGGTATAAAAGTCAAATGATACATGTTAAAACTCAATGGTCCATTATTACCACCAGCATATAATTTGATTAGTACTTTATCATTTGATGTCACGTAGAATAAACTAATGTCATTTTCAAAGTGGTTGTGATCTAACAAATGTGGTAACAATTTGTGTGCAACAAGATACCATAAACCTGAATGAAATTAGTGATTATTTTGTTAGTTTTGGGTGAAACATTTGCCTAGGACACCAGGTGAAATCTCAATATTTTTGTCTTAATATTGGCATGGGCAATGTAATGTCCATTGGAACAGGCTGATATTACTTTTATTTATTTCATCTTTACTTTTATTTCATCTGAAAGAGAGCACTCCTGACAGTGCAGCACTTCCTCATCACAGTATGAGAATACCAGGCAGTTAATTCTTGGAATGGGCTTTCCACACTCAAAACTTTTAACTTTTTGAATCAAGAATATGACCACGTGAGCCAAATTGTCATTTTTTTTTCTTTATTCATTCACGGGATGAGGGTGTTGCTAGCTTGTCTGCATTTATTGTCCATCCCTAATTGCCCAGAGGGCAGTTCAAAGTCAACCATGTTGCTGTGGGTCTGGAGTCACATGTAGGCCAGACCAGGTAAGGATGGCAGTTTCCTTCCCTAAAGGACATTGGTGAACCAGATGGGTTTTTCCTGACAATCGATAATGGATTCATGGTCATCATTAGATTCTTAATTCCAGATATTTATTGAGTTCAAATTCCACCATCTGCCATGGCAGGATTCAAACCCAGGTCCCCAGACATTATCTGGATCTCTGGATTAACAGTCCAGCGATAATACCACTAACTAGGCCATCGCCTCCCCTAGCCCGTGAGCACTCTAGATACAGTGCTTCTTTTAGTTTAACTTATTTTTTTAATCAACCTGTTCAGAGATGTTATTACGCACCTTCAGAGCAGGTGGAACTTGAACCCAATCCTCCTGGTCCAGGGATAGGGACACCACCACTGCCACAAGAGGACACTGGATACAGTGCTTTTTTAAAAAAAAACTGATTTGTACAAAAATTACTTGAAAGTGTAATCGAGTAATGTGACACATCGCACGAGGAATGTTTGTTGTTTTTTCTTTTACATCCAGCAATATTTTCACAAAAAACTGAGTGGCTTTTTTTCCCCACCATCAAATCACCCATGATATTTTTCATCTATTAACTACCACCACTAAATCACACATGATCCAATCGATTAATTTACATGCAAAGTCTGTTAAAGGATATGCAATAACACCAAAGATGAAGGAGAGATAAGATGGAAATGTTTGTTTCTTTTTTTCCCTTTTTTTTAAGGGAATGTTTGTATTTTTAAAATTTTTTATAACTTAACCTATTTTTCCTCATTGCCCTGTTCAGAGATGTTAATACATGCCTCTGGAGCAGGTGGGACTTGAACCCAGGCCTCTTGTTCCAAGGGTAGGGAAACTACCACTGCATCACAAGAGGGCCCTGGATACAGTGCTTAGCTGTGTTGCTAACTGAATTCAACTAGTGTTATTAAACCTGCTATTATGCACAATGGTAGAAGCTTTAACGAAATCTTCATTTGGGACACGAGCAAATGCTTTGACTGTTTCAACAAACAAAATATTCCTTACATTTCCATGCTAGAACAGGGCTCAAGATTGCATGTGATTATTCTGAAAGCCGCAAAGAAATCCAAATTATTTTAGTGTTGATCAACTAAGATTCAAAGGCAAATGTTTACATATAGTTTTGCAATTTCATTTCAGGTTTCTTTTTAACGTGCATTCACAATGAATACGTCACGAAGCAGTTCTTCTTTCCTCAGTGATGGATTTGATCTTAGCTTGACTGGCTCTCAGTTGTCCATGACTAAGCGCCCCAGCAGTGCTTCACCTGCCAAGCAGCTAGCACGGTCCATCTCTGTCATCTCTGAGAACAAGGCCAAAAGGAACACTTTGGTAAATAATCCAGATGGAATCTGTGATGTAACTTTATGGAACTTTTAGGAGTTTAGAAGCTTAGGTTTACTAACTCAATGATGTTTCGAAGACTAAGGTGAGAATTTAATTGAAGCATAAGATTCTTAGGGGACAGCACTTAATAGGGTAATTTTAAGGTTGTTTCCCCTTGTGGATGAGCCTCAGACCAGAGGGCATGATCTCAGAGAAAAGGGGTCGCCTAGTTAGGATAGTGTTGAAAAGGAATTTCTTCTCTCATAGCGTAGTTGACCTGTGGAATTCTTTACTACAGAGGACCATCGATGCTAGGTCATTAAGTATATTCAAAGCCATTTTTTTTAATGGTAAGGGAATTCAGGGTTATGGGGAAAAGGTAGTAAAGTGGCATTGAGGATTATCAAATCAGCCATGATCCCATTGATAGCTAAATGGCCTACTTCTCATTTTTTATGTCTTAGGGTCTTGTTTTCAGAACCAAGCAGATTTTTGAAAAAATTTCTTTTTTTCATGAATGTGATCATTCATGGTGAGTTGCGCATTTCTTGTGCCAGCAGACTTCTGGTATGAGACCCAAATTTGTCACTTCGTGGGCAATTTAGTTATTTTGTTGGACATTAGACATGTTATGACACATTCTGGTACATGTGGGACTTGAACCCAGACCATCTGGTCTAGATGTAAGGATACTACACCTTGTGGCCAGTTTAACCTTAGCTTAATCACTGCTAATTCCACTATTACTCTCACTTGACAATCACAAATGTACTAACCAGTGAGTTATTGGATAGCAATCAGAAGCATAAATCTTGGATAATTTTCTTTCCGTACCACTGCAAACTTCACACAAGGAATACTACGTCAAATTTGGTTCTAGTTTTAACAGTTCCTTGCCCGACCCCAGCTCCGCAGTGTTGGCCAAGCTGTGATTAGCTAATATGTGACATCAGGGATTGTGTCTGGGATATTTCTGTTCTTTTTACCTCCATGTTCCAGATGTTACACTTAACCAGCTGACCCTTGATTTATTGGTGCATTAAAGTATCACAAGTGACTATTTCTGCCTATTCATCAAGCTGAATATTCTCATGCCTGGTAGGTTCCATAAACCAATTAGTGAGGAAGGGTTGAGTGCAGTTGTGCTATTGCCCCTGATTGATGTTGCGTGTTGTTTGTGTTGCTGTGAACTTCTTCTTTGCCATTTCCAGCACAATAACACAAATTGCACAATGCAAAATGCAAACTTTGAGAATGTCACAAATGTGCTGTAGTACATAGAATTGTTTACAGAAATGGGTAAAAATTTGTAGGAAAAGTTGTTGGATTTGTGTGAAAGCATAAGTGCAAGAGAAACTGAGAAAATGAAAATTTATAACAGCAAAAGACATGTTTGCCTCTCTCTAGGTTGATGCTGGGCTTGGAAATATCAATGGCAGTGGTCCTCGTGCCATCAACAATTTACAAAGGTCAAACAGTACAACACAAGTCAGCCAGCAGGCCAGTGCCTCATTAAGGTAATGTCATTGATTCACATCACTGAAAACTGTAACATATTCTGTGTTTAGGCTGTTTTTAATCTACTCTGGAAACATGAAGGAAATCTTGCAAATCCATTCACCAATAATTATGTCAAAACACTGGGCAACATTTTGATTATTTAGTGAGCATTCATTGCCCCAATATAATTTCTCTGCCTTCCATGAGTTTCTGGAAGAAGCATTTGCACCATGCCCTTTTCTTACATTTTCCCCATTGCTGTTCATAGCAGAGTCACCAAAGGTGCAGTGATACTCCTAAGCTGATAGATCAGGGCCTGTGGGCCTTATTGGAATGAGGTCTGTCAGGTGGATCTCATAGAATATGCAATCCCTGATTGGGGCCATTAACTTAGTCCAACCAGGGAGTCCTGGCTGAAGGTATAAATAGGAGTATCCAGGGTTCTGTTTACTCGAGGAGCTGGCTCTGAGCTAGCTGGATCAGTGTCTTGTACTATGCACATGTAAAGTAAAGGGTGACTTCGTGATCAGATACGGACCTTCGTGGAGTTTTTTCAGCCGGGCCCCTGTCAGCCCCAATATTAAGGGTTTTATTTGTTCAGACTGAACTTAGAATCACTGAATCTTGGAATGGATGCAGCACAGAAGAAACCGTACGGCCTGTCAAGTTCCTATTGGCTGTCTATAAGAGAGCTTGGTTTTTTTTATAGCAGTACAAATGTTCTACTTTTTAAATAATTATCTAATTTTCTTTTGAAGTGCCATGGTTGAATCTGCCTCCGTACACTTGGGTGTATTCCAGACCTAACCATACATTATGCTGAGAAAATAAAATATCATGTGTCTCCATTGCTTCTTTTGCCATTTAATTTAAATCAGTGTCCTCTGGTCTTGATCTTTCCACCAATATAATCAATTTCTCCCTATCTCCTCTGTCCAGATCCCTCATGATTTGGAACGCTTACATTAAATCTCTCAGTCTTTTCTGAGGAAAATAGCCACAATGTCACCAGTCTATTCCTGTAACTTGACAATGAATTGGCTTTAACTTTGCTGATGAGCTTGCTGTGTGGCACCTTTTGTCAAGCATGTACACTCCATGTACACGACATTGACAGTATTATCCTCATCAGCCCTGTCTGTTACTTGATAAAATCTAAACTAAGTTAATCAAACATCATTTGCTCGGTGCTGATTGAGGGACATGACATCGTGAAAGGGTGAGTGCCCATTGAGAGCCACATCCCTGCCTTTGCTGCCGAATACCTTACCCCATTTCATTGCAACCACCAATCTTGCCAAACACCTACTGCCATCACCTCTGACCTGGGTCACTCATTGATCATGGGCCTCTCCAGTCGTGCCGATGAACAGAAGATGCCGGCAGCTCTCTGTAGACAGAATAACCTGTTCCTGAAAAACTGATCCTGTGGAACGTCAACTAGTGGCCTGATTGATCCAAAGGAGATGACATGGGTCACTCGCCACATTATCAAAGGTGAGAGCTGCTGACACATAGAGTCATAGAGATGTATAGCACATAAACAGACCCTTCGTTCCACCTCGTCCATGCCGTATCGGAGAAAGATCTAAGATTACAAAAAGAACTTGATCAATTCGGTCAGTGGGCTGAGAGGTGGCAGATGGAGTTTAATTTGGATAAATGTGAGATATTGCATTTTGGTCAAACAAACAAAGCAGGACTTATACAATTAGAAGTAGGGCCTTGTGTAGTGCTGTAGAACAAAGACACCTCGGGGTTCATATATTTAATTCGTTGAAGTTTGCGTCATATGTAGACAGGGTGGTTAAGAAGGCATTTAGCACGCTTGCCTTCATTGCTCAGATCTTTGAGTTTAGGAGTTGGGATACGCAACTGTTATAGGTAAGATATTGGCGAGGGTTCAGAAAAGATTTACCAGGATGTTGCTGGGATTAGAGGGTTTGAGTTATAAGGATAGGCTGGATAGGCTGGGACTTTTCTCACTGGAGCATAGGAAGTTAAGGGCTGACCTTATAGAGGTCTATAAAATCATGAGGGGTACAGATAACATGAATGCCAGGTATCTTTTCTCTAAGGTTGGGGATTTCAAGACCAAGGGGCATATTTTTAAAGTGAGAGTGGAAAGATTTGCAAAAGACATCAGGAGTAACGTTTTTAAACAGACAGTGATTCATGCGTGGAATGAACTTCCAGAGGAAAGGGTGGATGTGGGTACAGTTACAACATTTAAAAGACATTTGGATAAGCACATGAATAAGAAATGTGTGGAAGGATATGGGCCAAGCACAGGCAGGTGGGACGAGTTTAGTTTGGGATTATGGTTGCCATGGACTGGTTGGACCAAAGGTTCTGTTTCCCTACCGTGTGACTCTGTGACTCTAAACAGAGGATGTGTGAATGTACTGGTATCCTCTAAGAAGTGGAAAAGTAAAAAGGCCAAATTTGCTTGATTGCTATTCCGGAGATGGCGCCCCTCTGGAGGGCATCACAGGCCGGAAGGATGCCTCCACGAATGGACTGGACTTCAACTGCCACGTGGTGCCCAGTTAGTTTCAGAGCATTGTTTTTAGTAAGCATTTACCCTACTTAATCAAAAAAAGCCTTGAGATGGAACTGTGCTGGCAAACTAGCGTGCCACCTGATGACAAATGCTTGTTGTGTATCTGAAGTGTTCAGGCTCTAAGTCTGCATGCTGCCGCTCATCTGACGGGCCACTTCTTCTTTGTTCTTTTTTTTTGTTTTTGTTTGTTCACTTTTTCATTTCTTTTCTGAATCGAAGTTCTTCTTTTCTGCTGCTGCAATGGAGGAAGGAGGCTGTGAGGGCCTGCTGTGGAGGTGGCAGTCTGGTGGATCCGGATGTCCATTTCTCGTGGCCATAGTGGCTGCAGCTTTATTGAAGGCTTCATCATCAGTGGGTTTGGTCTGTTTCTCCTGGCAGTGGTTTCAGCGGTTGCTATAGCAGTGGAGGCATGGTAGTTCCGGTTCATTCCTCGTGACTATGTCAGCGTTGTGGTGGCTTTGGGCAGTGACTGAGGTGGTCACTGTGTCAATGTCAGCAACTTGGTGGGTCTGGTTTGTCCCTCCTTGCTATGGCAGTGATGCAGTGGCTTCGGTGTTGGCTTCAGCGGTGGCAGCGCTGGAAGGTCTGGAAATCCTTGTTTTGGTGGCCATGGATGACTTCAGTGGTGACGACCCATAGCCACTTTAGAAACCCAGGAGCCGTGGAGGGGAAAAAGATGAACTTTGTCCTAACTTTGTACCAATTATTTATTTTTATAATTTCTGCAATTAAAATAGAGCTGAATTGTAGTGACTTATACACATCACACTGTATTTTAATAAATACAAATGACAATTAGTTGCTATTTAATTCTTTTCTAACAATCCTGCCTTTGTACCCATTTTAAAATTCGATGCCATTAGTCTTTTGCAGTTTGCTTCAAATGTAGACATCTCTGTTCTTGGTATTTATTTTTAGAAAACCATCTTATTTGAACTGATGGCGAACTTTTTTTCTTTTGATTGCAAATAGTAAGTAATGAAATTTAACTCGCTTGCCACTTTTGTCCTCGTGAAAAGGATTTGAGGAGCCAGTTTACAAGAAAATCAACAATTCTAAAAAAAAAATTGCTTTTCCACTGAATTCACTGACGTTGAAATTACCAAATTTTTATATCAGAGAGATCTGAAAACATGTGCATCTGCCTATTGTAATGAAAGTAGCTTACAACCTAAGTGCTTGTCGTTGGTAACAGTAGGTGGCAGTGTGTCTATATATACTTCAGTAGCATTTCTGATCAGTAAATGGTGCCCAGATAGTAAATGCCTAACTTGATCCATTTGATTGAGCACTAGTCCATTCCCCACTCCTTCCTTGATTTTTAATCATTATGTGATTTAAACAGCAATCTCATAGCCACCAGATGTAGTAAAATTCAGGCCAATAACTACTTGGAGGGAAGTCCAACTTGGTTACATATCCGCATGAGTACTTGATTTATATAATCAATAAATCTGTATTTTTTTCTTAATTCTTGCCTAGTTAGGGCTAAGGGCGTGATGCAGTGACTTTCAAAGAGTCAGATTTCAAATATGCAGTAACAGAACACACTTAAAGACCTGCAAGAGAGCACAGTTTGGAATTAATGAGACATTTATCGTCATGTCACATAGGCAGTGCTGAATTACGAGAATTAAGACTTTGGGAAAAGTGAATATGTGGAAGTGGTTGCACAAAATTGAAAAAATTGATTAATGCTATTTGATGTTCATTATGGCACTGTGTCTGAACAAAGTAAGTCCCTTAATTGTGACCCTATCCTGTCTGCTGATTAGTGAAGAGAGAGCGGACGATTTCCTGGCTTTGTTTGATAGTTCTGCGGATGGGAGGAAAAAGCTGTCCAGTTTGAGCAAGACATCCCCAGAGAAGAAGACCACTTGGAATGTTCTGGTAATTATAAATTAACTAAGTCACTAAATTAATACTGTAGCCAGTAGCGTGACCCTTGATGCTTCAACAAGATTTTGCCATTCGTTCTTCGGAATCCTGCCCAGTTTTATTTGTCAATTTCCATCTGCACTTTCCAGAAGTATTGATCATTTCCTGGAGTACAGTTCCAACTGCTAAATGCCCCTCACTTCTCTGGAGGCTCAAATAGTATTTTATCCCTTTGATCTCCTCAATGTAATGAAGCTTTCTAAGTTATTTGATCAGCTATTCAAGCTGGAATAAAGAAAGTAATGTTAAAATGGTATAGTAATAAACTGAAACAGCCTTATACAAAGATTATTTTGAAAGCCTGCCCTTTTTAGATTTTATTCAGTATATCACTCCTATTCCCCCATCAAATCTTTTACTAATTACCTCCTCACTTGAATATGCTGATGTCTGAACTTTGCGCTGTAATCAGTTGTACAAATATACAAAGTTAGAACCCTCGAGCCTGCTGTGCCATTGAGTACAATCTATTTATGTTTTGAATTCTTCATTCCCATCCATTCCCAGTAACTATTTGTTCTTTTGCCTAACAAGAAACTATCTACCTCTCTCTCAAAAATGTTCAATGACCTTGTTTCCAAAGAGTTCCAAAGTTGCACAACCTTCAGAGAGAGAAAAAAATACTCATCTGGATCATGAAAGGGTGACCCTGTATTGTAAAACAGTGCCCTCTAGTTCTGTCTGACCCATAAGAGGAAACAACCTTTCCATGTCCAGACCATTGTCAAGACCATTCAGGATCTTGTACATTTCATCTAAATCACCCCTCACTCTTGCAAATTGCAGTGAAACCATGTCCAGCTGATCTTAACTTATCCTCATAAGAAAACCCATTCATTCCAGGTATCAATCTAGTAAACCTCCTCTGAACTGCATTTACATCCTTCCTTAAACAGGAAGGCCAAAACTGTACACAATAATCACCTTCAAAAACTTTAATTTCAATTGTACAATCTCAAAAAATGTCTTTCCAAAAAGGACCAGCTGAACTACATTAACAAAATGCCCTGGACTTGAAGCCCAGCTCTTGCCCTTTAACTTGGTATCTCTGGTCTTTTTCTTGAGCTGTTCGTACAATGTTTCATGTGCACGGTTTTCAACTAATTCGGCATTGCTTCGCATTCAATATCCAACTGCTTCTTCATTTGACACTGTTTATATTTTAGGATGCAAATTATCCAGGAAAACATTACATTCCATAATAAAAAGGTTTCCTGAGATGCAGTGGCTGCTAAATCAGTTATTAATTTTAAATCTGCAATAGATAATTTTTTGTTAAGATGTTAAGAGATATGGGCCAAAGGCAGGTAAGTAGAGTTGGGCCAAATATCAGCCATGATCTCATTGAATGGTGGAACAACTCAAGAGGCTGAATGGCCTACTCCTGTTTATCTATTCCGATGGAAATTCTCCATCTAGTTGTACATATATTTTGGAATGATACAATTTTTTTATTTGAAGTGATTAATCCATGAGATGTAAGTAATTTATTATTAACTGCCAGGAATTATAAGTCTCACCAGATCTTATGCAATACTAAAATACACCAGGCAGAATAGAATTGTCTTGCTGTCGAAACATTTTTTCATGGAACCTGAGTGCAGTAGTTGTGCTCTACAATGCTGTCTGTAAGCTAACATTCTAGTAGTTAAAGCTTGAAAAATGTCCCCTTAAGCTGTCATGCTGAGTGGTCATGTGTTAATTGCATTTATAATGGGAAGTTGAGGTAGCTCTGCCATTAAACTCTATCTCAGTGTGTTTCTGCGAGCCTTTGAAGATTAATTATTCTGGCAATTCCTCAGTAGCTAATTTGCTTGAGTGTCATGCTACAACTTAGTCATGCTGTCCTGAGTTAATAGGGAATATAGGAGTCTTGGTAAATGGGTCAAAACGCTTTGGACCATTTACTATGTCCCACTCAATTGTAGATTGTGTGAGATGACAGCCATTGCATGAGATGAAAACTAGTCCAAGACCTGTAGAGAATCTCAATTTTCTGTTAACTAACACTTTAACCTTTCCAGTAAGATGGCGGTGGAGGAGGGCTTCTGAGCCTGGGGCTCATCTGCTTTTCTTTTTGTTGCTTTTTTTTCTCTGTTCTCTCATTCTTTTTCCTTCAATTTTTTTTTAACTTGCATCTTGGTGAAGAGCTGGGTCACGCCTATAGCATCGGTGGCAAGTGGGCCTGGGAGCATGGATTCAAGTAGGTCCAGCAGTGCAGACTTGTGGTGACAGCACCAGAAGCAAGTCTGGGTTCCCAGCAACTTCTGCCTTGTTGAGGCAGTTCTAGTGCCGGCTGTTCCTGTGGAGTCAAGTTTGGGTTCCTGGCAGCATCTGCTTCCAGCGAAGATTCGTGGAGGAGGTGGTGGAGGTGAGTTTGGGCCCAGTACGACACCTGGTGGCACCAGCAGCAGCTGCATCGGTGAGGTGGGCCCAAAGCGGACTCATGGCGACAGGGGAGTCAAGTTTGATCTGGTTCGGTAAACGGCACCATCAGTGGCGTCTGCAATGGTGAGATCCAGCAAGGACATCTGTGGAGGTGAGATGGCGCTGAAGAGTGGTGACTTTCATTCCAGCGGCAGCGGCACAGCGAAGAGGATTCATACCTGGCCACCAGGTCTATTGCCCATGATGGAGCATTTAACAAGAAGGACTGCAAAGTGGGAAACTTTATTTCTTCATTTTTTTTGCCTTTATATTCTATGTTTTGGTTATTTTTCTGTGCTTTAAGATGGCTCCAGAGAATGGCAATGCTATACAACACTGTTCACTGTATTTTGTAACAAGATACACATGACAAAAAATAAATCAAATAAATAAATCAAACCAAATCTGGCGTGACAAAATTAGAAGTTCTGGTCTTTGGTTATTCCTAACCTATTTGATTGTAGCAAATTGTCAGCTGAAGCACAATCTGTTCATTTCATCATCTTGTATGCCTCAATCATATCACCCTGAAATGTAGGCTTATCTAAAATGCAGAATTCCAATTCTTTTCACCAATCTTGATAACTGAAATGATTTATTCTGGGATTAAGTCTAATGGGCCTTTCTTCCTCCTTTCCAAAACTTTGGTATTACCTGCCAAAACCAGGCACCATATTGCAGTTAAGGCCTGATTGTTTTCAACAGAGCTTCACAATCAGTTGGTTACGATCACAAGGTAATAGATGTTGAAGTCATAAGCTCTGAGGTAGCAGGGTGCTGTGAACCTTGGACTGGCTTTGAATAGCCTCAAGATGTCTTTAAATCCTAGTTTTGTTTTTGTTGTTTGGTGTGGCCTAGTGGGACTAATCTCCAAATATATGTAGGTATTAATCTTGCTGGAGAAACTCAGCCTTTTAATCAACTGCCCTCTCTCTTCCCCCACCAAGTGGCAATGAGGGTTGAAGTTGGTTGGTGAGGGGGGAAGAAGGAAGGAGGAAGGAGGGGGTGAACAACTTTCCTGCCCTCCAGATTTCAGTCCAGGATCACAAACCATCTAATGCATTAAAGTAAGGCCTACCAGGGACAAGTTTTGAAAGCTTTGTTCTATGAGGACAACATTTCTTATTGACGTAGTTGTCCTTTTAATGCCTCCCCATACCCTTATTGCTTTCACAGTGTTGTTCATGTGTGATTTGAGAATCTGTGTACCTGGAAGTATGGATTTCTTTCTTTCTTCATCCACTTTAATGCTTTCCTTGAAGAGTGTGTGAATGAAGCCAACCTTCCATCCACGGACTCCACTTACATGGCTCGCTGCCGCGGAAAGGCTGCCCAACATCATCAAAGACAAAATCACACCCTGGTAATGATCTCCTACAAACTCTTCTGTCAGGCAGAAGATACAGAAGCCTGAACACACCCACGCGCAGGTTCAGGAACAGCTTCTTCCCGGCTAATGAATGGACTCTCTAGTCTCAAATAATGCTGATCTTGCTAATGTTGATCTCGCTTAGTGCGCACACTGTGTAATGTAACCTGTACGCCTCTGTCGAAGTCTTTTGGTATGTACATCCATTGTTTATTATGCTTGTAAACAAAGCTTTTCGCTGTATTTTGATACACGTGACAATCAGTCAATCAAGAGAATTCACGTCGCATCATTCACACTCTCTAACATGTTTATGAATTGTGCTGTCTGAAAGCTTGCAGATTTTTTCCCCCAATGTCTTTGTTCGGATAATGTATTAAAATAGCAAAGAGTAAAGGACCCATCCTGAGTACTTACAGAACACTACTGTTCGCTTACATCAGGGAGCCAGTTGCACATAATATCACCGTAGCTCCCAGAGGTTTTAATCTTGTAGAGAAACCTCTGATTGCAACTTATCCATAAAAGCTCCTGGATGCCTATCTAGACTCACGGACAGATGCGCACATTCACACCACACACACACATGCACACAGCAACACAGCAAACAGAGAGTCACACATCACACACGTGTACACACACACACACAGCTGAAGAAAGTCAGCAGGTCTGGCAGTATTTGTGGAGACAAAAACAGAGTTAATGTTTTGTGTTCAGTATGAATCCTTCAGAGTCTTGGACCATCAACAGTGGCAACCATTGCAATTATCTTTGAAGTTGTCAGTTTTCTGATGTCTCTTTTCAGTCAGCTCTCTTCTTGAGTGACAGAGACAGACTCTCTAGCCTGTATTTACTTCTGCAGTCTCAAAACTATCTTCCGTCCTGTCAAAAATCGAGCCTCTTCAAATTGCAGATTGTTTGCATATTTTGTCTGTTGTGTCTAGACTTGAAAATTATAGGCAATATCTTTGATATAGGAAGGTTCTCAATGATGTAAATTAGAATAGGAGATGAGAATGTCTTTTATGTCTCCGATTGAGATGTTGACTGGTTTCATTGTCCTTGGGTAAAATGTTAATTTCTTCTCAGATTGGCATTAGTTTAATCCAATGTGGTTTCATGAAACCTGGCCAAACTGTGGGTTAGGTGATGCCTGTGGATATTTTAAAGTAAGTGCTTCCAGGTCCTTTTTGAACCTTTTTCCGTCCATGAAAATACAGGTACTAAATTGACCAGAGAAATTCACAGATCAATAATCCTTTTCTGTATTATTGTGATAGCAATAACTTTTTAAAAACTACAGTTAGGCTTGCAAGACATGATTTTTTTTTTGTGAAACCATTGTTTGTCACAAGTATGCCTCTCTGTCCAGGCAATCACTGACAAAATTCCTTATCATTTTCACAAACGTTTTTCCTCTTACTGATGTCTAACTAATGGGACTATAGTTACCTAGTTCAGTCTTGTCATCATTTCCTATGCCCTGGTTGTACATATTCATCCAGACTTGATCATTTTATACTTTAGTATTGCCCCTGAGCTCTGTCTAAATGCTGGATTGACTGGTGACCCAGTTGGAGACCTAAAAAGAGTACTAATCCTCACTTTCATGACCTGAATGTCTTATATTTCAAAGAAGAATCTAGTATTTCTGTAATCTTGCGCAGTTGGATCTCCCCTAACTGATGTGTGGAAATTATTTGAGTAAATTACAGTGAAAAGATAAAGTTAGTTTTAAACCTAGTGATGTCACATATGCTGTACTAAGCCAGGCGGTTGAACAAAAAGCAACTTCTTGTAAAAGATCATTCCACTGTACGCATGACTTAACCACTTAATGACAAGTCATTTGTTATTGATGAGAGCCAGGAAGGTAAAATGGCTATCTTATGACCCTGACTTCAGTACAATGTAGAAGAGAGAGTTTTTTCTGTTTCAAATGCAAGCAATTCATTTCAGAAACAGTGGATGAATTTATACCTTTTTGTAGAATAACCGGTTGTTTCTCCACTCTGGCCTTTGTTTCTTCCCAAATGGCAGGATGAGGAGCCCAGAGCTTTCCCAGTTCCTGTTAGTGGTCGCAGCACCAGTACAACAGATATGCCAGTCATGACGAAAAGGAGGGAGACCACAACTGTGTCACCAGCAGCCAACTTTACAGCCAACAATCGGTTAGTGGATGTCTAGAAAACTGTAATCAGAATATAAGAATAAAAAACTGTTTGACTCCCAGATATAATTGTAAGTATCTTTTGATCTTTGAACATTGTGGAAATGTTCAAACAGTATAATGGTCCTTTATTGTTTTTTTATTAGTAAACAGTGGATTTTGCCATTTTGCACATCGTTCTGTGTACTTCCAACACTATCAGTGTCCAGTTCTGGATACAACCACACTTGAAAGAGGAGATGAGGATTCTTGATTATGTGCAGGGGAGGATTTTTTTTTGGACTGGTTCCCTGGATGAGGGACTTTAGCAACTAGATTATGTTGTTGATGCTAGGGTGTTTTTCTTGGAACAAAGGAGAGTGAGAGGTGAATTGATAGAGGATACAGGTTATGATAACCTTAGAGAAAATAGAAAGGAAAGCTGTGCCCGTAATCTGAGACAAACGGAATAGGGGACGCAGATTCTGGGCTTTGGGGAAACGATGAAGGGACCATGTGAGGTTGTTTTTTTCTATGCAACAAGTGGAAATGCCCCAAAACTTGCTGCCTGTGAGGGTCATGGAAATGGTGCTGGTGAATGATTTCAAAATGAAGTTGGCTGGGCACTTGAGGAAAATAAACTCACAGTGCAATGGCAATAGAGTGGGAACTTTTTGGTTTGCTTTATGAAGGGCTAGCACGGATTCACTGGGCTGAGTCTCATTATGTGCCGTAATGCCTCTATGTCAGGAACAATGTATCTTACTGTGTCATTTGTTTATTCTATTTTTTGTTTTCAACATGAAAAGACTGTCATCCTGAGTTGGTCCCATGATTTAATCACCTGTGATTAATATGTTAATTATTGTCCTGAAAAGTATAAATTAATTTATGAATAGATTTGGGGTACTGTCATTCATCACAAAGGGCTAATTGCTGTCTTTTATATTAGCCAGATTGACTGGCTTGATGGTGAAGCTCTTGCTTTTGTCATCATCTATGTTCTGTCTGAGAAAGTGGAATCTGGCTGTACAGGCAGTCTGCTAGCTTGCTCACTTAGAACATGGTGATCTACTTGTTCTTCTTACAGCACTGTAATTTCAAAAAAGAAAGTTGTAGAATTGCAACAGTACAGATTCTATCACAAACGAAACTCACCACCAGAGTGCTTTCCTGGAGATCAGCAGCTCTAGATTGGCTTTCAGATCAAAGTGTACTTAATTGGAGTCAGTTTGCACTTCTGCTTTTAATCACTATCCGGTTATCCCTGCTGCAAAATACTCCAATGTGCCAGTTAAGAACAGCACTAAGTAGACCGTAGTGAATAGAAATGAACAGGGCAGACATGTGCAATTAGGATGATAGTTTGTGTGGAGTAGCTGCTTCCATGTTGTAATTTCTATCTTATGTTGATCATGCATGGTAGTTTTGTCACTGAAAGGGTGGGACAATATTTGTGATTATTTGACAGATAATTTGGGAAAGGTAAATCTGAGAGTGGAATTTTTTTTCTGTGGCAGAGTTGGAGATGGGAAGGGTGTTTAATTAGGTAGGATGATGGTGAGCTAAAAGAGTGGAGGGATGTGCTAAGATGTTTAATTCTTTTGTTGACTTTTATTTTGCAGAGCTGTTTATGGTGATGGTTGTCTTGCAGTTTTGCCCACCAAATGGTTTCCGATGTCACGAATAATTTTTGGTCAATAATAAGAGTGTAAAGCATCAAAAATCACCTTACCAACACTAGCTTATGCATGATAAATTGGATGAGAAAGTGATAACTGTGGAAGATTTAAATACTAACTGTAGAAACATTCAGCACAGATGGAAGCTATTTGGCCCATCATGTCTGTGCAGCTCTATCCAATTAGTTAAACTTCCTAGCTCTTTCAGGTACTCTGCAAATGTCACTCTTTCAACTATATATCCAGTTGCCTATTGTTAGTTAGGATTCTATCTCCAGCACTTTATCAGGCAGTGAATTCCAGATCAGTATATAATCATAATTCCATAATCGATAGTAAAAGTTCTTCTCATTCCTCACCTCCAGATTATGATCATAGAATCCCATAATCATAGAATCCCTACAGTGTGAAAACAGGCCCTTCGGCCCAACAAGTCCACACCTACCCTTGGAGCATCCCACCCAGATCCATCCCCTTATAACCCACCTAAGCTACACATCCCTGAGTACTGCGGGCAATTTAGCATGGCCAATCCGCCTAACCTGTACACCTTTGGACTGTGGGAGGAATCCCACGCAGACACAGGAAGAATGTGCAAACTCCACACAGACAGTCGTCCGAGGGTGGAATTGAACCCGGGTGAATTATGTTAAACTGTACATTCTGGCTACCAATCGTCCTGCCTCTGGAAACTCTTCCTCCCAACTTCATCCCATTAAAACCTCTCATTATCATCAATGTAGCCATCAGATATCCTCTTGACCGTCTCTGCTGCAAGGAGAATAATCTTAGCTGTTCTAGACTTTCCACATAAATTAAATTGTATACTAAACAACATAAATTCCACATACCTGTGCAGTTTGTGAAGTGGTTATCATGGAATGGTTATTGTGATTCGCTTTATGGATATAGAAGTTTTCATAGAATCCCTACAGTGTGGAAACAGGCCTTTTGGCCCAACAAGTCCACACTGAACCTCAGAGCATGCCACCCAGACCCATCCCCCTATAACCCACCTGATCTACACCTCCCTGAACACTATGGGTGATTTTAGTATGGCCAATCCACCTAACCTGCACATCTTTGGACTGTGGGAGGAAACCGGAGCACCTAGAGGAAACCCATGCAGACACGGGGAGAATGTGCAAACTCCACACAGACAGCCGTCCGAGGGTCCCTGGCGCTGTGAGGCAGCAGTGCTAACCACTGTGCTGCCCTTTATAATATAAATACATACTTTACAGTGTGTAAGATGCTTCATGGATTTTGAAATATGCCTGCACCCTGTGAATCAATAGATAAAAATCATGGTTATAAATCTTTTTTAATCAACTCTATTGCAATGAGGTTTATTTATATTTGAGCATGGAAGCCCAAAGCAATTCAACTGTATCTTGCTTTAGAAAGAGGTGGTGACTGGTGGATTTTAAATTCAGTTAATAAAATCTGGAATTAATAAATCCAGTCTCAGTAATGGTGACCAATGTCATTGCATCTGTCCTGTAATGCAACATGTTGAAAGCTGTCAGGATTTGCTAAACAAAGCTAAAGTAGTTTGTGCTTAACTTGGATAGTGTCTGCCAATGCTTGGCTTAACAAACTAACTTCATTGCAAGATATTTTGTCTTTGTGGGATGAATAATTTTTAATTTGCTTGTTTTACAGGAGTAACAAGGGAACCGTTGGGAATTCTGTCACCACAATGCTGCACAACAACTACTCAACTATTGATAAACTTTTGACCCCAAAAAGTTCCAACCAGAAAGCCACATCTCTGAAGTAAGTCCTAGATTCTTCTAGAATAGTGGAAACTATTCAAATATCAATTTAAAATCTCATTATTCTCACTTAATTATGAAATGATAATGTTTGCAGCCTTACGCAAAGTAAGATATCTTTTCTGTGTGATCTGATTTTATTAACACATACAACCAAGAATATCAGCAGATTCTATATCACATTTCAGTCTGCAGTTACTCTTTGGAACTCAGTATGGTATGTTGGATTTTATCAATGGGAAGGGTACAGCTTTTGGCTTTGGTGGGTCAATGGCATTGTACCAATCCTTCAAAGGCTAGTGGCAACAGAAGAAATTCCTAAAAGAATTGAATACCAATTTTCAAGATGTATCACATAGATGTAGGCCCAACCTCTAAAGGAAAATAAAATCAACAGTACAACATGTTCCACCAGGGGTATTGAGGACGTTCTATAGGTCTCGTCAAGATGAGGCTCCTATTCTTGTAGAGATTTGGGAGTTCCTTGAAGTATGCTACAGACAGAGTCGACTGTGTAACGTTTTGCATGTTGTGCTGCCGAAAGCTGGGATTAGACAAAAACGGAAGTGATGGACAGTGAGGAGCTGTGAGAATGGTAATATTCTTCTGCAAACAAAAATAAGGATGTTGATTAGGAGAACATCATCATCATGATAAAGTGCAACAGCGCAACAAGCTGGAGAGGATTTAGTTCCATTGTAGGCAGTTGTCCTTAATTTGGGTGAAGTCATCATTCATTGACTGTAAATATGCTGATGTTGGAAAGGCAAGGAGCTCCTGTTTATTCCTGAATGCAAACACAACTTATCAGTTTGTTCTTCTCTTTCCTGTTGTGCAATGAAAGTTAATGTTACAAATTATTAGAAGGTTTCACAGCATTTGATGCTCCCACATTCAAACATGACAGTGGCCTATGCTACTATGTTCATGAGTGATCGAATAGCAGTCTTTCAGGCAGTGTTTCTGACACTCTGTGGTGAAAGGAAGGGTAGAATCTGCAGCTTCATTCTTGTAGTTTATGATGTAAAGTGAAAATATATTTATAAATGTGAAATTCTATTTACATTGAGATGTCTCCCTGGACACCTTTTTGCACTCAGGCTTTCTTTTTCCTTTTAATTCCACTATGTTGATGTAGAGTCCTATGGTCTGCGGCTGGCGCGGAGGAAGTCTGCTGGTCTTGGTGTTTTGGGTGGATATCTGTGGGGGTGTTTCTGCCTAGGGTGCCCTGACATGCTGAGAGAGTCCTGGCCAGTTACAGACTCACCTTCCTTGGCTTGAATGTGCATGGGGTGAGGGTTGCAGGCAGGGGGTGAGCTGTCTTGACCTTCACTTCCATATTTTCTCCTGCAATGAGACAAAGGCAAGGATTGAAGATGATAAATCCTGCCATTTCCATGCTGTCTTACCACCCAGGGAATCAGCTTTTTACTTCACTTTTCTGTTTTCCTACTGAATGTCTGTTCATAGATAGCAAAAGTTTTGTTTTTAATGAGCTTATTGAGCATTAACATCGTGGTATTGTTTGGAACTTGATTTTACTGTCCTTTATGAAGATTAACTTTGTTAAAACTAATTTTTCATACATACCCACTGTTCAAGAACAGGCATTTGAATGAGGTTTTAGGTTACCATTGCATATGAGCTAGCACTGCAGCATGAGTTACTCTTAATGCTTTCTCATGAATTAAGATGTGAAATGTTCATCTTTTTTGTATATGTGGATTCTAAGGCACATTTGTTGAAATGTTTGTATGTTTTGACAGCAACATGGTTAAGATGCCAACTAATGAGGAAAATAGCTTGGATCAGAGCTCCTTTAAGAAATCACAGAAAAACCTATCCAGTAATAATGTTGTAACAAGAAATAACACAACCTTGTTGAAGAAGAAGAAGGAAGTGACTGAGGAGGAAGCAGAAAGGTCAGTTTTAACATTTGGTAAATGTGGCTAAGAAGCAGTTATAATTTGTGATGCGTAGAACTAGATCAGAATCTACATTGTATTTTCTAGCTACATCATGACAGGAGTATTGAATATTTGACCCCACAGACCTTGAAATTTAACTGTCAAACTCAGTGGTTGTCTTCGTAATATGTTTTACTGTGTTTAGGTTAGCTTGCAGGAATCATTTGTTAATAAATGCTGACTTGGGAGATCAAGACCTGCCTACTTGAGATATGTGCAAATTCATGAGAAGAGATATTGGAACCATGGGCAAAATCTTCTGATCTCGCTGGTGTTGAGTTGGAGTTCAGAGGATATTTAATTAGGCAAGATAATGGTGACCTGAACCCCATAGCTTTCCTGCCCCTGAGCAGAGAAGCTTATGTTTGACCCTGCTGCCTTGCCAGTAGAGACTCACTCAACGACTTTGACACACTGCAGCTGGGATTAACCAAGGTCTAGGGAAGGGGTGAGGTCTGTCACCATGCAGTGTGCCTAACAGATGAAATGGTAGAGACCACTTTGACATAAAGCTGGGTAGGTTGTTTTGGGAAGGAATCAAAGATAATCAATGCCCGAACATTGGGAAGGCAGGAGCCCACTAAGAGCCAACCCCTGCTTTGCTTTCAACTCCCTCTGAACCTCCCTTCTCACATATTGCCCATCTTGTGAGATGGAACTCCAAGAGTGAGGAAGGGTTGCCCTCTTGGCAGCAGCCTTGGAAACCTAAATGGCACTGCTGAGTACAAGAATTGCTGGCCTTTGATTCACTGGCAGCTCTTGCTAGGCAAGACCCACTCCAGGGTCTTGATCCCAGGGGAAAACCTACTGATAGTCTTGCCACCACCTGATTTGTATGTAACATGAGCGACCTTCCCAAGACAAGGCAGTATGGGTCTCTTGCTGGTTCTCCAGCTGGCAGGTAAGAGTGGCATGGCTGCTCAGTGGTTAGCACTGCTGCCTCACAGCGCCAGGGACCTGTGTTCGATTCCACCCTCAAGCCACTATCTGTGTGGAGTTTGCACATTCCCTCCATGTCTGCATGGATTTCCTCCCGTGCTCTAGTTTCCTCCCACAGTCTAAAGATGTGCAAGTTAGATGGTTTGGCCATGCTAAAATGCCCATAGTGTCCGGGGATGGGTAGGCTAGGTGCATAAGCCATGGAAAATTTAGGGTTACAGGGATAAGGTTAGTGTAGACTCGATGGGCCGAATAGCCCGCTTCCACACTGCAGGGATTTTATGATTGGGTAAGACCACCCAACAGCTATAACAAGGTTCTGCACTGTGTGGGTAAGGGTTAGTTAGCAATTGGATATCCTTTCCTTGCGGCATCTAATTGTGCCCTCTTAGCAAATCCCTGGTTTACAAAAGGCAATTATATCTTTTCAAGTTGTTGTTATATTTCACTGTGCTTTTAAGTAATCTGTCTTTCTTAGGATCGTAGTAGTTGCTTCATTCACTCAGGGCTATATCTGAAATTTGTGGGGCAAGGGGCAAGGGAATCAGTATCTTTCCCATAGGCTGCTTTAAGGCACTTAATGTTTTTGCAACAGACTACAGATATCTGTGTTGCACCTGTAACTGCTGACAAAGTCAACCCTAGAATTCTATAGGGTGTAGGTTGTGCAGCAAAGAAAGGAAGGTAACTTTCCTGCTTGGAAGTTATACCGTGAGGACTGTCTGCCCTGCAACGTACAATAACCCACACTCCATGGGAAGTATTTTCTGGACAGTCTTAATTGACTGTGACCTCCACAAGCTTTTTGTTGACATTGCCACTTAATAAGAAACCAGATTTGCCTCCCCTAATTCATCGATTGTTGTCTCATGCCTGTAGCTTGTTCTCCCTGACTATAAACGTTAAGGAAGTTCTGGCCATCAGCTAGGATATCATACCTCTGCCCCAATCACAATGAATAACATGCCTTTAGAAGTGGTGAGCAAATTCTTCTACCTTGAGTCCATGCTGATAGACCACCTGTCCTTTGGTGTGGAACTTGATATGCACATAGGGAAATGAGCTAGCACCTATGGCTGACACTCAAAATGTGCATGGATAACATCAAGTTGACCCTTAGGATCAAACTGTTAAGTGATTATGTGGCCTGTGTTCCCAGAACCTTGCTGTGTGGCTGTGACCACTTATAGCTACTGGGGAAAAAATGCTGAATAATTTCCAGCTTTACAATCTTCAGTGCTGTATGGTATACCCTGGTATGACAAAGTCATGAATGCACAATCCACTCAAAGATAGAGCTCCTAGGTTATTTTTGCAGTTGTCAAACTGAGGCATTTACTTTGGTTTGGTCATGTTCATCCCGTGGACTTTCTGTATAGTGAAGTACACAGAGACACGTGGCCAGCGGGATATTCAAAGCTTTGTTACAAGGATGCTGATGGATGATGTTGCTGGGAAGTTGTGTAGAGTAATCGTGAATTGGAAGGCAGGAAGCTAGAATTTGTTTGTAAAAAAAAAAGATAAGGGAGAAAAGTGCGTGGTTCCTTTAAGAGGTAAAATGCTTTTCTAAGCTTGGAGATTTATGCAGAAAAGAAGTGTCTGTATGTAGCTGAAGACGTACAGCCAGTTCTGAAATTGAAACATGCATCAATTGGCTGTGTGATTGAAAACCTTAGGCTTGCTTTGAATTTTTGGCAACTAGCTGGAATCAGCCAATTAATTTAAACCAAACACTTAACGATTGAAAGCCAATTGAATTTAAATCTGATGGTTTTGACAGCCCCAGACAAATGCTACTGTAAGAAAACTGATATGACATCCAAGGTATATAAGGAGAGGATTTTGAAAATCTGTGTGAAAGTGAATCGCCATCTGAGAAATAAGCATCCAGTTCTCACAAGAAATCACTAAGTTGTCTAAGAAATCACCGTCTATCCACAAAAGGTACCATGGCACTTCTAGCTAAGAGTCCTCACAGAAGACTTTACAAAGGAAACAACCCTCACAGCCGGATCAGCGGAAGAAAAACGTTTATGACTTGAGAACAGCAGAAGAAAGGCATGTAGGCTTTGAGAGACTAAGTTTTAATTTATTTTCTTATTACTTGGGTTTATATAAGTGGGACTTGTGTTTATTGGAACAACATACCAGTAGAATTTAGTTCAGTTCGGGAATAGTTAGTAGTTAAGGGGGAATTGTTTGGTTTGTTAGTAATTCTGTTAATTTGTTCACTGTTAGGGTTAGATAAATAAATTGTTACTTGTTACTTATAAAGTGACTATCAGGGATTTTCTTTCATTTAACCACTCGTTTTTTTTAACAGATTAGAAAGGTTAGGTGAGCTTCTTTGGGTGTTTCAGGTTTAATTATTAGAAGGGAACCTGTACTGCCATAACAGATTGGGGGTTTGTGTTTTCGTTTAATTATCAGAGGGGTTTGAACTCCTCTCCATAATAACGTGAAGACCCTAAACATTGATAATTACATCTGAGAATCACTAGGTGACAACATAGAAAATTGGCAACACCTCCTTTGGGTTGGCATGAACCACCAGCTGCAGCAACTTGGCAAAAATAGCAGCCCAGAATAACGATTGGTACCTTCATGTACAGCACTTTGGCAGAATCTGTTACTCAAGCATTGGGATGCTCACCGTCAGCATAGGTGCAGCAAATTGAAGGTACTCTGTCAGAAATGGATTTGTTTACTGCATGTTCATTATCTTTTGGAGGTGGGAGGATGTTGGAACAAGCCTAGAGTGCGAAGAGCAGAAATTATTGTTGAATGTATGAACTGAGCAGCTTGAAACTGATCACTACTGCAAAGCCCAAATAGCTTGATAAGACATCTCAACTTTTCTCTTGATGAGATGATGCTGTTTAGAGTCACTTTGAGGCACTGCAGACAGTTGTTAATTGATTGCATTTTATATTTAGTAACATGCCAGCTAATTGACTTAGCCACAGAATAGATGACTCAAGGCTGTGGTACAGTACTGTGCATATATCCGACTGTCGTAGGTTAGATCTCAAACAACAACGAAGCAGAGTACTGGAAGAAAATAAAGTGCTTAACGGCTTGTTGTAAAGACAACAATCTCTCCATCAACGTCAGCAAAATGAAAGAGTTTGTCATTGACTTCAGGAAGCGGGGTGGAGGGCATTCTCCTGTCTGCATCAATGGTGCTGAGGTGGTGATGGTTGAGAGTGTCAAGTTCCAGGGAGTGACGATCACCAACGTTCTGTTCTGGTTCACCCACATTGAAGCAATGGTCAACAAAGCACAGCAACACCTCTACTTCCTCACGAGGCTAAAGAAATTGGGCATGTCCATAAAGAGTCTTTTAAATGTTTATAGATGCACTGTAGAAAGCATTTTATCTGGATGCAGCACAGTATGCTATGGCAACTACTCTTCCCAAGACTACAAGAAACTACAGAGAGTTGTGAACACAGCCCAGTCCATCACACAAACCAGCCTCCCATCCATTGACTTCACCCATATTTCCCATTGCATCAGGAAAGTAACCAACATAATCAAAGATCCCATCCCACCCTGGTTATACTTTCTTACACCCTCTTCTGTTGGTCAGAAGATATAAAAGTTTGTAATGTGTTCGAACAGATTCCAAAAACAGCTTTTTTCCCACTGTTATCAGACTTTTGAATGGACTTCTTAAATGTTAATCTATCTTTGTACTTTCTCAGCAGCTGTAACATTGTATCCTGCATTCTGTTCTGTCACCCTAATGCACTTGTATAGTATGATCTGCTTGTAAAGCACATAAGACTACACTTTTTGTTGTACCTCTGTACATGTGACAGTAATAAATCAAATCAAATCAAATTTGTTCTATATAGCCCTAACTGATGCTGAAAAGCACTTTTGGACCTTTTGTCAACTTTCTGGGAAATAAAAAAATTTCCAAATGAATATTTTAACTCCAAAAAATGCAGGTTTGTGTAATAATGTCTGATGTTGACGAATATGTCGAACAAAGAAACTGCCACAGTGGTTCAATGTTTCTGATAGGTTGATATAGTATTCCAATAATTGGAGTAGTGATGTATTACCCAAAAAATTGTATCTCACTCTTGGAGAACGAAATCTTGACACTTCAATCAGTTATTTGTTTTCATCGCTTGAGGTGACAGTTCTTTTAAAATGAATATTTATTTGAAGCCTGAAGCGTATTGCCGATTTCAAATGGAATCCTGCTTGGTACAGTTAAGTCATACCATAACATCTGTGGCTGGTTTTAACACTTAATTAAATGTACAGCTTGAGCCACTTAATTTGGAAATGTTTAATGTATATTCTTGACATTGTATAAATCATTATATTTCATAATAGTTGCTTTTTATTTTCTAGTTTGAGTTGGTTTGTGTATTGTTAGGTAGGATGCAATACAGATTGACGCACCAGTTTACCTGGTGTGAATAGAAAAATTCCTTCTGTAGCTAAAAGTTTCAGCTTTGAATCAAGTTAGCAAGTTAAATAGCTTGTAAGTTAACGTATAAATAAATTATTCCATAGATTGGAATTAAGCCTTAAAAGTCCTTTATAAAATCGTTGCAAGGTAAAGATTGACATCTTGCATTGAAGTTTGTTTTACTATTCCTTCCTTAAAAGAAATATGCAATAGATGCTGCATTTCCAGATTTGAAGGGTTGGCTTAAAATGTCCCACCATCAAGACTACAGTGCATCTAGCCTCCTGCTCCTGAACCAGTCATGTTCCTTTGGTTATTCAATCAACCTTCCTACTTGCCATGGTTACAATGTCTGGCTTTGCTGCACAGTCAAAACTGGTTCACTTTTCTCAATGAAGTGGTATGGTACATTCTTGTAAAATTGTCCACTGAAAAGCTACTGCTCCCCCACTGTCCAATTTCTAGTTAGCCCACGCAATGATCGATGTGAGACAAAGTCTGCTCACTTGGGACGGTTACTGTAAATGGTATTGGGGTTGTTGAAATTGACATGCTATTGATCTGGGAAAGAGCAAAGTACTGTTTGTTGCTGGATAGTACTTGATAGTAACAGGACAATGAGTGGGTCACCGCAGCATTTGAACCTTATCTTTGGCAGCTTCTATGTTCATAAGTGTTAGAAACCTGATGGGGTTAAACTGACCAGAAGCAGCTGAAATTAGTTACAAAATGCCTACAATAAAATAAGTTTTCATTTGATACATCCAATTAATATCTAATCAACTTTATGCTGGTGAGAAAGTAATGAGGGCAAGTTTTCAATATTACATATTATGGACCAGACCCCCTCCTGCTAACATATTGTGAGAAGAGAGCCTAGACCCAACTTTTATATTTATTTAAAGACAGGTGTAAGGTGCTGTGCTCGAGATGCAATTCAATTAATCTCCCACTCGGCTTTAATCAAAACACACTTTATTCTTACAACACAGTTAAAATACAAAAAAAAAGAGAATTGGCACAACTTTACGCGATTGAAATACCTAACAATATTGTGTGTGTTATTTAAACACAAATTATCAACTGTTCCAATATTGACAACATCCCACAAACACACTCTTTGGCAAAAAAATACATTTCAGCAAAACCGTTATGATTCTCACATGCTGTATCTCTCCAGTCCAGAAGAAAGAAATAATCTGCCCTTTTGATTTTTAAGAGGAAGCTTCACTGTCTCTGGCAGCCAGCAGAAACTTTTAAATAACTGAAAGCAAAGCTAAAAGCTTTTCTGGGTCTGTGAGAGCCCTGACCCCACCCACTCACAAATCTTTCATCACATTTTTTAAACAAAAAACTCCAGGAAGAATACAAAAGCTGTTTACCAACTGCCTGTCTGAAGGAGGCATTTCAGTACTACTGTGACAACATACTTCTGCAAGAGAAACAGCACAGAACACATCTCTTAAAGGCACCGTCTCATCTCATATGAGAAAACTATAGTGCATGGTTGATTAAAAATGTCCATTTGCGTTGGTCTGCACATATCATTTGTATGCCTGGTTATAGAATATTTAAATCCATCTTTGTTTGGTGAGCGGCACAGGTAGGCAGGTGAAATGCCATAAGACACACTGATTGCCATTATTGGAATCCTGCGGTATTAGCCTCGAAATGATGAAAGCAGCTCAGTTACAGGGTTCAGTTAGTATACTTTTGAGACTGTGGGTTTGCAAAACAAGCTGGTTGCCAAACGCCTGGTGCAAGTTTCAACTCGTCTATCAACATCAATTTGAATTTCAGTCGGATGTGTCTATCCAGGATTAGGCCATTTCAACTGCACCCATCCACCAATTCGACAGAGACTTCAACATCATAAGAAGCAGTTTTACAGCAAAGTAATCCCCATCCCACTTTCCGGACTTCTTTTAAAAACCCTTTTTTCCTAAGCATCTGTGGATACCTAGCATTGTCTGGCATTTTTGGATTGTTTTACGTATTGATTTTTCAGTTTGACTGCAACCAGTTACAGTTTCTGCCAAGCACAAGCTATCAATTATTTATATTTTTGCGCATATTTGTAAAATTTTGTATCTAAGTCGTTGCATTTGCTTTGAAAACAGGTTTGAAGCATTTATTTTGAGTTTTTCAGTAAAACATTGGAAATTATTTGATGTTAAAATTATGATGACCTTAATGCTCATGTTAACAGCATTACATATCCTACCTAAACATCAAAACAACTCTGAATCAAAAATTGTCTCTAAATATGTTTTTCTGCCACCCCTAGAATCCGATACTTAAATCTTAACGATAAAATGGATTTTACTCAACTGCTCCAGCACGATAATCCAGATATCGCTCATCCCGATTTAGGGTATGCATAGATTTTTATGTAGGAGTGTGTTGCTTTCCTTTATGGTCTTATGCAGAAAAAAAATTGTTGTCCATCTACTAGCTGACCTGTGCGATTTTGCAGAATACATGTAGTAGTATTTTTAGTGCTTCCTCGCTGTTCTTCTAGGTTTCTTTCTAATAATCTTTGTGCATGAGCTTACTGCTGTGAAAACCTGAAGCAAATTCTAAACTTGAGTGTTTGGTCTTGCAAAATTGGATACAATGCTGTAATTTCACTGTAGTTGTGTTTGGAGTCATTGAGAATGATGGAATAAAATTTCTTCTGCTTTTTTCGATTATGTGTTGTCTCCCTCAGCTGTAAGAGACCTCTTAGAAATTAGATGAGTCCATACTCAATCTGCAATTCGCAAAGGTCCGGTGTAGGCTGAAGTTGCTCTTCATTGAAAATAATTGGCACTTGTGTGCTGATCATAAATATCACTTCACTCAATCCTTTAAGTGAAGTTAACTCGGCTGGAGAGAGGTTGTGTGGTAATATTTTTCTACTAATTATCTAAACATATATTGACCAGGTAGTATTTTTAATCAGACTATTTGCAATAAAACCATACAGGAAATCCTGGGACTAAAATTTTAATGTTGGTATAAAGAAGCTGATGTCAGACTGGATGTTATACATGTGTTCCAGTCTTTCTTTCCAGTGATGTCTGTGGTAGAATGCAGTGTAGGTGACCCATTCAATATCACCTGTTTAAAAACTGGTCAATCTTACCCAATGTTTAAATTATTTCCTGGACGGCCTCTTTATGCTGCTATTGGATCAGAAAGGCCTCTACATGGCACTCACTAGGTGTGTTGTTTTTGATCTCTAAGCATTGGACTTACTCAGTGTGCTGTGATTTACAGCTCTCACTGAACAGCACATGATTTTATGTCCCATCTCAGAATTACTGTACAGGAGGATGTTTGAGGAAGTGAAGATTTTCTGAAACTTTTGAACATTCATTGGAGAAGAAGTGAGAATTCAGACAAAATCATCCAGTCTAAAAATTGCCTTGTAATCCACAAGTATTTCACCCACAGCAACTGAGTTTTTGAGCTGGATTTGTTTACCTGTGTAATGTATAATTTTAATTACCTACCTTATTTTAGCATGTCCTGAAAAATAAAAGACTTGTTACTTAATGTCACGCAGTGTTCTGTTTGTAATGCATTCACAGCATACGTAGACAAATTATTTCTGTTTTCTTAAGATCAAGCTCTTCATTTTCAGCTGATGCATCATGAATTAAGTGCGTGTAACTTCTCCATTAGTTAAGTCAGTAGGAAGAAAGGTCTTTCTTTCAGTGACAAATTATCAATTGAATAATGTTTCCATTTTTCAAATATTGTTTTTCTTTCTTTTTCTCTCTTTGACCCTGCATCTAAATGATAGATTCATACAACATGTGAACCATGCAGTGATTACCATTCAGCGCTGGTACAGACGTCATTCGCAGAGACGCAAAGCAAGTCAAGCTGCCCTAAAGCGACTGCTTGCTACTAAAAAACAGGTGACTTCAAAAGAAATATGACTAGATAAAATATTGTACACTGAATATTCACATTGAACTCATCAAGGCTTCTAGCTAGGAATATGTAAATTATGAGATAAAGAAAAATCCAGATTAATTTACTTTTCTTTCTAACGTCCTGGTAGTCACATGGTACACCCATAATTGATTATTACATTAGTCAATAACTCTTTCGTTATGAATTAGTCTACATTAAACTCAGACGCGTAGTGAAGAAAATCCCCAATGGTGGAAAGCTTTAGGCACTATCGATCCAAAATGACATCTTCAACCTCAAACCTACTGCACTTAGCTTATGTCATAACTCAAGTTACTCCCCCAGATTGCAACTTTCTGAAATAAAAACTTTAATTTGTGCATGAATTCAACAATCTTGTCTTCCATAATCATCTTAGGTATCTTGTACCATAAATAGGTGATATTTACTTAATGAATAATAGATTATTGTAGTTTCAGATTAGTTTGAATTCCTCTACCCCCCTCCAAAAACCACCGCCATACACACAAATGCACACACATACACACATACACGCATACGCAAAAGTATCTGCTGTGTCCTCTCATTCAACGCTTTTACACAAGCTGAAATAGTTTGTGGTGTACATTATCTAATCCACTAAAGATGAACCCTCTGCTAAGTTCCCCATATACATAGTTTCACCCAGCAAAGATGAAGTTGAAGTCCTGAAGGTGAATCATCAGTTTCAGTGAGATGGTTCAATATATATAGAGTATGAAGCTGACAGTTACAGAAATGTGTTTGCTGAGGCCTGGTTGCCTACTTTCGCTGTTGAATGATCTGTTAGGTAAGGCAGGACACTTAACGATGACAGAACAGCAAGCAGTGTACTTATAATGTATATTCAGTACAAATGTTTAATTCTGTGATGCAATCAAAGCAAAATACTGAGGTTGCTAGGCATCTGAAATAAAATGAAAGTGCTGGAAAAATTCACTAGATCATGCAGCATCTGTGGAAGCAGTTCATGTTTTGAGTCCAATATAGCTTTTCTTCGAACTCTGAAAAAATTCTGAAGAAGTCATAAGTTAATTGCTTCTATCTGTACAGATGCTGCTAGACGTTCTCTGTTTCTCCAACAATTTCTGCCTTTAATATCTATGCTGCACTGAGTTGTTGTAAAATATTTAGTATACTCAGCAAGGAGTTTGCTTTTATGAGTTATGTTTCATCAGAATCATTAAACTTTAAGGAAGTGCATTATAAACAATGAAATATTATTAAAGCTGTTATCAATAAGTACTCTTGTAAATAATTATATGCTACTAATGCACAGTAGGGTAGAATTAGATCCACTCATCAGTTGGGTTAAGGTCCATTTCAGCTGGCCATTTAAATACAGACAAGTGCTAATTACCTGATGGTGCATTTTTGTGTCAGGAGAGAGAGCAAGAAATGTTAGTTGAAAGTGATCAAGAGCGCCAAAGGAAAAAAAGTGAGGAACGGAAGAAGATTCGAGAAGAGAAAGCCCGACAAGCAAGGAAGGCTGCCATCGAGGTACTGTGCTGCAATGTGAATTTCATTATTAAGGTTCAGTTTGATTTATTTTCTTTCAAACTAACCTTCGATGTGGACATCCTTATTTCACTTAATTCTAGTAGATTGTTAATATGTTGCTGGTGGTGTGTGCAGCAGTCTGATAATGTCAATATGAAACTCTTTTTCTGTGGCCTACTTCTGCATGACATAACTACTTATATATTGTTAATATTTAATATTTTATGTACTCATTAATGTAAAGGCATGTCAGCCTCATCGTTCTATCATGATTTTTCTGTGGAAATAAAATGATTTCACAATTTTTAGTTTAATTTTCTTAATTCCACCTTGTACTTTTTTAGTGTGGAAATTAAGTCTGTTTTTTTTTAATTTCCTAATATCCCCTGGGTATGATGTTTGTTATTCATATTTTGAGCAGTACCAGTTAATTACCCTGTAAGTGCATTATATTGTAGCTTCTGGACTGGTTCCTTTATATGGTATTGGTGGTGACAGGGAAAGTAGCTAATATAGCTAGGTGTTTTCAAGTCATCGTAACTGTTCATTTGCGTGGATACTATGCCCTTTTTGACAGCGTGGTAGCTCATTGACCAAATTTGAGTTGCATGACAGTTACTGTGACAAAGCTATAATGAGGACACAGTTTGCTGCAAAATTAGTACCTGCCTCTAATATTTTTAACCAGCATTGAGTTCATGTTCTGAACAATAATAAAATCAAAATTTTTGATAAGTAAGGGAACCAAGGGTTACAGGGAGAAGGTAGGAGAATGGGAAACATATCAGCCATGATCAGGTGGTGGAGCAGACAAATGGCCTAATTCTGCTCCTCTATTTTATGGTTTAAATTTTTCAGCGTGTTCAACATTGGCGCTCATATTAAGGATGGAGATACAGCCACAGTAGAAGCTGAGAGAGCTTTGTCCAAACAGACAGTATACTGAGCAACAACAAGAAATAACATCAAGAGTAGCCCTTCCAGGACTTTGGGTCTGAGTCTGCTGTGCCATTTAATAAGATTTGGGAGTGGCCTTAACTCCATATTTTTGTATACTCCCTCTGTAACCCCTGGACTCGTTCGTAGATCAAAAGTTTGTCTAACCCACCTGCTATTCTGAGCATTCTTGGGGTTGATTCTTCTGCTAAAGTTCCCCAAATCACACAACTGTAATTGCCAGAGGGATGTCTATCCTTACTCCTTTTAGCTATAATTCTCCTTTTCAGGTTTCTGGAACAGTCTCACGTTGGCACCACCATTGAATCCTCCATTCTTTGTGTTGCTGCTGTACATCCCATTTGAACAGTGATGGCTAAGAATGCATGTCGTCGCAGGATTCGTTCTTTCTGAGCATCTGACATCTGTTCCATACAAATACCTGAACAATGAATGAGAGTAGGCTATTCAGCCCCTTGAGCCTGCTCCTGCTTTCAAAGCACGTTTTTTCTAAAAATCTCACTCCAGTTATTACTAGGAGTCTATCCATGTTCGATATCTTAGCATAATGCAACAATTTATATTCAATGACCCAACTTCCTGGTCTTTCTGGGATAAATAATTCCAAAGTTTAAAGATCCTGAGAGATCAAATTCTTTCTCATCTCCATCTTAAATGTGAGACCCCTTATTCTGAAACTGTGCCCCTTCATTCTAGATTTCCCCATGAAGGTATTGCATTGTTAGAATTGCTGGCTTTCAGATGGACATTATTGATTCCAAGCCACTGTTGAAAGCACAGCAGGGATCTGTCTTCACACCAATGTTTTGTGAAGCTAAACCTTTCAGAGATTTTAAGAAAGATGACTTATTAAATGTTTATCAGGTATGGTCAAACTTTGACAAAATTCAAAAGCAGGATGGAAATTCTATAGAAGAATGTATAATAGAATTTGGAGGTTCGTAACTCAGTGCTTACCTTTAAATTATTGGACTATTGCTAAAGTATCGAACATGGATAGATTCCTAATATTAACTACAGTTAGATTTTCAAAAAGAAACATGTCTGGAACAGAGGTTAGAAGCATTAAAACAAAATACTTGGGAAAACAATTATTCCCAGTAGACATCATGGTACTAATGAGACATTTAGGACATACACAGAATAAAAGATTGCAGAAGTGTCCACATGGAAGAATTGTAACTAAAATAAGTGATTAATACGATATCTCTGGCAACTATGACAGCTGACAGGAATTGGGAACTGTAGCAGAATAATGAACCACAAGAATATCCATGGCAGGTCTGACAAATGCTTTGATTGCGACTCAGAAAAACAATTTTTGTAATGAATCGTCCTAATCAGAATGACAAAGTTTTTTAAAATTACCCATATCATGTAAGGTTTGGAATAAGCTAATGATCAAGTAGAAGGGTTTGTACTAGCTACAAGGAGCCTCAGCCAGTAACAAATGTTTTAGTCACAAACTCATTTCAATTACGCTGTGTTGAACAGTGGATGCATATCCACAGTTGTGGAGTGAATTGATTAAAATAAGTAATCAGTGGCAAATGTGGTACAAATAAAATCTTAAGGAGGGCACCATTGTGGCTCATCATGAATCTCCCAGTAGTAAGAGACTTTAACAAAGTTGTAGCAATGGACTTTGAAGGTATGGGACAAGGGGGAAATACATTTTTAAGAAGCTTTAAAACAGATCCATGAAAAAACTTTGTGATTAAATGTGTTTTCATGTTCAAAGAAAAGGGGGACAACGGAGATTAGTTCTGTTATATGAAATATGAAAAACTATTTAATTTTGTTACTAATCATATTTGTACTTTAGAGTAAGATATATAGAATATGAAAAAAATGTACTTTTCTTTCCTTCTGCTCAAAGATTGTTTTTATTTCTCAGGTTTTTATTTAAGGAGAAGAGCAAAATCTGATAATCTAGCAAATTATGGTGTTTAACTGATTAATTAATTGGTTGGATAGATGTAATGGAAGAATAGTGTTTGAGGCAAGGCTGTCATGCAGAAGGAGCTACAAGTCTGAATACCTAATAAACTCTAGCCAGGGAGAAGGGGTTTCTGTCTCACTGATCAGCTTGAATCCGAAATGACAACCAGTTTAGTTTATTTGCTATCTGTGAGACCTACGTAACAAGTGGCTTTATTTTAAACTGTATTTCATTAGCGTCAGGACATCGTGAGGATACAAAAGGGACCATGTTCACACACTTTTTATTATTGAGAGAGAACACACACAATTCTTGATCTATGTGGTTACCCATTACCAGTCTTTGATGCCTTGGTGGTACAGTTATGAAGAGCTGCAGTGAGGTATTACTTGAAAAATATCTTTTATCATTGTAGAGTAAGGTAATTCTCACAACAAAGTTGTGCCTCGGAAAATTGGAAACAACCTTCATCTAACTGTACTGTGGAACAGGTCCATTCCCAGTATTGAGTATAATATTTTAATTTAAATTAAAGACAGTATTCTACAGGATCAATTCATTAAGACTGTTAAAATAACATTAAATTTTAATTCCTAATACCTATGTTTTTTTAAAGGAACTGCAGCAGAAACGTGCAGAGAAAGCAGCTGAAGATAAAAGAACTAGTGAGGAAGAAATTGCCATGCTGCAAGAAAGGGGGAGGATTGCAAAGAAAAAAACTATCAAGCCTATGTCTGTCAATAATACAAGTCCAGTTCATAGTCGAATTAAATCCAAAAATTCAGGTGAAATGTTTGTATTACTGTAGATAAGAGATTGACAATATGTGTTTAGAAGCAGAAATACATTGAATTCATTCTTTTTGTTGTATTTTTAGACTTTCTCTTCTTCACACCTTATTTTAACACATTGTCCCTAAGACTTCAGTATCATCAAATCTTTGCAAAGTTTTTCAGTAGACAAACAGAATGTGTATGGATCATAGAGTACATTTCTGCAGGGATTTTCTTACTTGATCCTCAATTTCAGAGGAAACGGTAGAAATCCAAGAAAATTGATTAGTAATATTTGTCATTTTTCAAGAACTTTCATGGCTTTTACAAAGGGTGTAGTCAACAAATGTTAATTAAAACCCTCTTGAAAATGTATCCTCTGGGGAATCTTCTCAATTTTGTGTTGCGTCTCAAGACAGACTTAAAAAGTTGAACACTGGGGTAAAGTGTTATTGTTTAGAAGTCTAATACTGTTCAAAGTATGTATCAATAGAGTGAATTAAATTATATTGACCTAAGTGCCATTTTTGTTCTTGCTGCTGAATTGTGTGCCATGCAATGTGCTTAATTTACCATGAAGTGTTTTGAGACATCCTGACACCATGAAAGGTGCAGTAAGAATAAAATCGTTCTTTCTTTTGTATAACTTATGAATGGAAGGAGTGATTATGTAACCTGGCCTGTCATACTCTCCATTAATCCCCTGCAAATGCATATGCAAGCCCAGTTGACTCGATTTGCTCTTTAAATTTTGTTTTGTTTCCCGTCCTTCTGTCCAAATCTTCCTCCTGATAACGTAACTATAAGACCATTCTCCCGGAGTTTAGGGATTTCAACATGGTGTGCATTGGCGTTATATTCTACGTAGTTTCTAACAGACTGTCAGAGCTGATATCTGCCCATAACATATTTTATTTTTAAAAGTTAGAAGTTTTCCTCATTTTTTTCTTTCATTAAAAGTAACTTGTTCTTAATGCAGTTACAGATCCAGAAGTGCTTTCTAACCAGAGAACTGTGAGTCCCCTTGCTCCTTGTGTAAAGACAGAAGAACTGCAGGTATGTGTTCACAAGCTTATTACAAGATATGAAAATATTTTATGTTAGGTTTTTATTTCACTGCTGATCAGTTTTGCTTCACATGCAGCTCATACGTTTTTATTGTTTCTGGTTTGTATTTTTAAAACAAGTGTCGCTTTCCCGATTGACTTTTGAGTACCTAAATGTACAGAGCATGCAGCTTCTAAGTTTCATTTGTTAGCCGTGCTTGGTTATTGGGTTGATAGCAGAGACACTACTGTTGCCTTCAGACCCTTTTGGTAAGAATGTAAGAAATAGCAGCAGGAGTAGGCCATTCAGCACATCAAGCTTGCTCTGCCAATTATTGAGATTTTGGCTGATCCACTACTTCAATGCCATTTTTCTGCAATGCTCCCCATATTTTTTAATATATAGATATCTGTTGATCTCGGTTATAAAATACTCAGCGATTGAGCCTTCATGACCTTCTCGGACAGAGAGTTCCGAAGTTTCCAAATGCATTTCTCCACATCTCAATTCTAAATGGCCTGTCTACCCTGGTCCTAGATTCTTTTAGCCAGGAGAAGCATCCTTCTTGAACCTAACCTGCCAAGCCCTTGTAAGAATGTACTATGCTTCATTGAGATCATCTCCCTATTTTTCTAAACTAAAAAGAATGCTCCTGATCTGTATGTGTGGCTATATCAGGTGTAGACAGAATAGAACACAGTCTGTATTTTTTTCCTCTTTCTTGTCTTCCACTTCTCTTTGATCAGATTGCCAACTGATACTCAATTGTACCAGTTAAAAGTGGACCAGCTAGTTGAGGTCTTGGAGAGTATGGGCTGTCCTTATGCCTGTATGGAGCCAATACTTAAGGAGATTGTGGAGGAACACTGGCGAAGAAATAGGCAGATTTTAAAACTAGTTTTCAGTTGTAATATTAAGTAAAACCAGTCATGATGCCAAGAAAAAAGTGCACTGCTTTCTGTCCAAACAATGCCTCTTAATATTTCAGCAACTCTTCAATTTCTTACATAAAAACACACATAATAAACATCTGTAACTTAAGGTTTTGCAGTATCTTGGTGGTAATTACAATTTTAAATATGTTTTCAACCAAGACTTAGAATCATAGAATCCCTACAAGGTGGAAGCAGGCCGTTCGGCCCATTGAGTCCACACCGATCCTCTGAAGAGCATCCTACTCAGACCTACCCCCCTACCCTTTCCCTGTAACCCTGCATTTCCCATGGCTAATCCACCTAACCTGCACATCTAACCCCAGGCTGGAATCAAACCCATGACCCTGGCGCTGGAAGGTAGCAGTGCTAACCGCTGAGCCACCATGCTGCTCCTCACTCCTTGAGCCTGCAGGAGCATAAAGTTAATATCTCCTAATTTATTGAAATGTTTTGCACTGCAAAGGATGGATGTTTAAACATTTGAACATGAACTTCCTTTTATGTGGTATCTTCTAATATTGAAAAGCATCTAAATGCCCCGCGTGAGGATCTAATCAAACAATGAACACAGATTCAAAGGAGATATTAGGTTGGGATAAGAAAAACTTAATCAGTGAGACATGTATTAAAATGCAGAGGGCTTCTGGAAAGGATTTCCACACGATATGGATGTTGCTCCTACAAACAGCAGTGGTGGCTGAACTGATAGGGATGCACTAGGCCATTGGTAGAGGAATGGAGGGAGGAGTTGGGCTGTAGGAGTGCAAGATATTAGAACGAATCAGATCGCGAAAAGATCTAAGTATGAGAATAACATTGTAAGTTGAAGTTCCAGGGCACGGAAGGAAAATTGGGTGGTCAGCAGCTCATTGGGAGATGAGATAGGTTTCATGGGTGGGATAAAATTGGACAAAGCATTTTGAGAGATGGGGAAGAAACTGGGTTCACCATTAAAGTGGGGGTAACCTGTGGACAGGTTTGGCTTGATGGGCAAAAGGAGAGTGAGAATCTGCAGAGACAAATGAATTTCTGAAGGGGTGAGGAATGATTGCATCACAATAGCCTAGGAAACTGGCAGTGAGATGGGGAAAGCTTTCTCGTTCTATTTGAATAAGCACTTTACCCACTAGATTGTGTTGTAATCTCCTCTCTCCAGTTGTTTTAGAACCTTACGCAATCTAGCTGTCAAAAATTGAAAGGGATAAGTGCGTTAAAATCTGAGGCATAAAGCATCATTATCATACATAAATTATTGACCAATTTCTCAACAACAGACTATTTCCCAACCATGTTTGCCTTCAGTCTATTCTATTTAAACTGGAAGTGGGTGGGTTGGTTGTGAACTGTGGCCAGGTTTCGGACTTTTCAGTACTAAACTCCCTGTCTGCCTCCTGGCTGGCTGTCAGTGTTAAATCACCCCCCATCATAGTACCTGATCTGGTGATAGATGGTTAAGTAGGTTGTGTGTCTGGTGCATCAAATTCCATATCCATTGGGGACTTGAGACAATGAAGACAGGAGCCTTAATGGAGTAAGCAGCTGGGATGGAAGACAGTAGTGATTTTGCTGGCAACAAAGATAGAAATGATGAGGAATAAAAACAGAAGTTGCTGGAAAAGCTCAGTAGGTTTGGCAGCATCTGTGAAGAAAAAGTCAGCGTTAACGTTACGGGTCCGGTGATCCTTCCTCAGAACTGTTCTGAGAAATGTTAACTCTGATTTTTTTTCTTCACAGATGCTGCCAGACCTGCTGAGCTTTTCCAGCAACTTCTGTTTTTGTTCCTGATTTACAATATCCACAGTTCTTTTGTTTTTTTATTTAGAAATGATGAGAGTAAGTTCATAGTTGAGTTGGTTGGGGAACATTAGTGATGATGCATAATAACACACAAATTAGTAACTGTCGTCCCTTGGATCATTTAGTTGAGGCCAGGGAATTGACATGGAGTATGTTGGTACCTATCATAAATTTTGGGGACGTGGGGATGACATTGGCTGTGAAGTGTTCATTTTCCTGCTGTTATAAAGGGACTAAAATGTGCAATTGAAAGATGATTTTATTGAACACTGCAGTTATCTGTGTCTGAAATTCTGCCGTGATTAATAGTGAACCTAAAGGCATTGTGAATTTTGATTTGTTATTTAAGAAAATGCGTAATTTAGCCTATTAATATTTCAAACAGCAGATATAAAAGTTTTCTACAGCATAAGTTCAGCCAAATAAAATACTGGATTAGTTTATTGTGGATAATAATTTACTTCCCCACTTTGTCAGACTCAGATTATTTGATTTTTGTTTCTCAGTGACTTCATTCTTGGCAACTTATGAAAAATTATTTGAAACAATAAAAAAGATAAAATATTTGCAATCAGCAATTTCATCTGGATAGCTGTTTCAGATCTTCTGTGACAGAAATAGACAGGAGGATGATAAGTATATGTGACACAGCAAGAGATGTGGTTGGCATGGCTGTTAACATGTTTAAAGTAATTGAAGACTCAAAATTATCTGCCCATATCTGTACAGAATATGGACATTTCCACATGTTATTGTGACGCCACATGCACTTGTACTGCAAATTGTACCTGTTTAGACCAAAATAGTCTTTCGTTGCATGGCTAACCTGTTGTTAGACTTTTTTGCAGAAGCAGGAAACATTTAACCAAAAAAATTTGATATTGAAGCCTTCAGAAATACACTAAATTACTTGAGATAACAAGGTGTGGAGCTGGAGGAACACAGCAGGCCAGGCAGCATCAGAAGAGCAGGAAAGCTGATGTTTCAGGTCTGGACCCTTCTTCAGAAATGGGGGAGGGGAAGGGGGCTCTGAAATAAATAGAAGGAGGGGTGGTGACAGAAGGTGGATAGTGGAGCAGATTGGTGGAGAGAAGATGGCCAGCAACTCAGTACAAACATTTAGGCTGACATGACAGTGAACGAGGAAGGGAGTTTCTATCAGATGAGCATCGAGTACAGGACGTTGGTGAGGCTTCTTCTGGAATACTGTGTCCAGTTCTGGTTGCACTGTTATAGGAAGGATATTATTAAACTGGAGAGGGTTCAGAAGAGATTTACCAGGATGTTACCGGGAATGAAGAGTTTGAGTTATAAGGAGAGGCTGGGTAGGCTGGAGCGTAGGAGGCTGAGGGGTGACCTTTATGGAGTTTTATAAAATTATGAGGGTCATAGATAAGGTGAATGACAGATGTCTTTTCCCTAGAGTGGGGGATTTCAAGACTAGGGGGCATATGTTTAAGGTGAGAGGGGAAAGATTTAAAAAAGACATGAGGGGCAATTTTTTGGATGCGGCTGCAGTTACAGTGTTTAAAAGACATTCGGATAAGTTCATGTTTGGAGGGATGTGGACCAAGCACAGGCAGGTGGGGCTAGTTTAGTTTGGGATTATGGTCAGCATGGACTGGTTGGACCGAAGGGTCTGTTTCTGTGCTGTATGACTCTGTGACTCTAAGTGACAAGTCAAGGAGGCAGGGATGAAACTAGTAAAGATGAGTGTAGGCAGGAAGTTGGGATGGGGGTTGGTCAATGAGGAGGGAGGGGCGGATAGGTGGGAGAGAAGACGGACAGGTCAAGGAGGCGGGGAAGAAGCTAGTAGAGGTGAGTGTAGGTAGGAAGTTGGGATGGGGGTTGGTCAGTGAGAAGGAAGGTCGGATAGGTGGGAGGGAAGATGGACAGGTCAAGGAGGTGGGGATGGGGGGCGCGTGCGGTGCGGCTGGTCTTGGGATGAGGTCAGGGGGGAGGGGAGATGTTGAAGCTCGTAAAGTCCACATTGAGACCATTGGGTTGTAGGGTTCCAAGGTGGAATATGAGGTGCTGTTCCTCCAGTTTTAGGGTGGCATCGTTGTGACACTGGAGGAGGCCCAGGATGGACATGTCGTCCAGGGAGTGGGAGGGGGAGTTGAAGTGGTTTGTGACTGGGAGGTGTTGTCGTTTGTGGCAAACCGAGCGTAGGAACTCCACAAAGTGGTCTCCGAGCCCCTGCTTGGTCTCCCCGATGTAGAGGAGGCCACATTGGGAACAGCAGATACAATAGACCACATTTGCGGATGTGCAGGTGAACATCTGTTTAATGTGGAAGGTTTTCTTGGGGCCTGGGATGGAGGTGAGGGGGCAGGTGTAGCATCTCCTGCGGTTGCAGGGAAAGGTGCTGGGGGTGGCGGGGCTAGTGGGGAGTGTGGAGCGGACGAGGGATTTGCAGAGAGAGCAGTCCCTCTGGGAGGCAGATAAGGGGGAGGAGGGAAATATATCCTTGGTAGTGGGGTCAGATTACAGGTGGTGGAGAATGATGCGTTGAATCCGGAGGTTAATGGGGTGATACGTGAGGACAAGGGGAATTCTGTCTGTGTTTTGATTGCGGGGAGGGGGGTGTGAGGGCTGAGGTGCGGGAAAGGCACCCTCCGCTCCAACCCTAACCTCACTATCAAAGCCACAGACAAGGGAGGCGCAGTCGTGGTATGGCGCACTGACCTTTACATCGCCGAGGCCAGGCGCCAACTCTCTGACATCACCTCCTACCGCCCCCTTGATCATGACCCCACCCCTGACCACCAAACCATCATCTCTCAAACCATCCACAACCTCATCACCTCAGGTGACCTACCACCCACAGCCTCCAACCTCATCGTTCCCCAACCTCGCACCGCCCATTTTTATCTCCTTCCCAAAATCCATAAACCCAACTGCCCTGGTCAACCCATTGTCTCTGCCTGCTCCTGCCCCACCGACCTTATCTCCACTTTCTCCACTGACTCCATTTTCTCCCCACCTACGTCTGGGACACCACCCACGCCCTCCACCTCCTCCAAAACTTCCGATTCCCTGGCCCTCAACACCTCATCTTCACCAGGGACGTCCAATCCCGGTATACTTGCATTCCCCATGCAGATTGCCTAAAAGCCCTCTGGTTCTTCCTTTCCCGCAGGCCCAAACAGTCCCCCTCCACCGATACCCTTATTAGCCTAACCAAACTTGTCCTTACCCTTAACAACTTTTCCTTCAACTCCTCCCACTTCCTACAGACAAAACGGGTGGCCACGGGTAACTGCATGGGCCCAAGCTATGCCTGCTTCTTTGTAGGATAAGTGGAACAGTTCCTCTTCTGCAGCCAAGCTGGCAGTATCCCCCACCTCTTCCTCCGTTACATTGATGACTGTATCGGTGCCACCTCATGCTCCCACGAGGAGCTTGAACAGTTCATCAACTTTACTAACACCTTCCACCCCAACCTTAAGTTCACCTGGACCATCTCTGATACCTCTCTCTCACCTTCCTGGACCTCTGTCTCCATCTCTGGTAACCAGCTTGAAACTGATATCTATTTCAAGCCCACTGGCTCCCACAGCTACCTAGACTACACCCCCTCTCACCCACCTTCCCGCAAGAATGCGATCCTCTACTCACAATTCCTCCGCCTCCACCACATCTGCTCCCAAGATGAGATGTTCCACTCCTGGACATCCCAGATGTCCTCATTTTTCAAGGACCGCAATCTCCCCCCCAACAGTGGTCGAAAACGCCCTCGACCGTATCTCTTGCGTTTCTCGCACTTCAGCCCGCACACCCCCTCCCTGCAATAAAAACAAAGACAGAATTCCCCATGTCCTCACGTATCACCCCATTAACCTCTGCATTCAACGCATTTTTCTCTGCCACTTCCACCACCTGCAATCTGACCCCACTACCAAGGATATATTTCCCTCCTCACCCTTATCTGCCTTCCGGAGGGACCACTCTCTCTGCAACTCTCTCGTCCGCTCCACACTCTCCACTAGCCCCACCACCCCCAGCACCTTTCCCTGCAACTGCAGGAGATGCTACACCTGCCCCTATGTCTCCCCCCTCCATCCCAGTCCCCAAGAAAACCTTCCACATTAAACAGATGTTCATCTGCACATCCGCAAATGTGGTCTGTTGTATCCACTGTCCCCGATGTGGCCTCCTCTACATCGGGGAGACCAAGCAGAGGCTCGGAGACCGCTTTGTGGAGTTCCTATGCTCAGTTCGCAACAAACGACAACACCTCCCAGTCGTGAACCACTTCAACTCCCCCTCCCACTCCCTGGGTGACATGTCCATCCTGGGCGTCCTCCAGTGTCACAACGATGCCACCCGAAAACTGGAGGAACAGCACCTCATATTCCACCTTGGAACCCTACAACCCAATGGTCTTGATGTGGACTTTACGAGCTTCAAAATCTCCCCACCCCTGACTTCATCCCAAGACCAGCCCCCCCCTCATCCCTGCCACCTTGACCTGTCCGTCTTCCCACTCACCTATCCGCCCCTCCATCCTCACTGACCAACCCCATCCCAACTTCCTACCTACACTCACCTAT
>NC_063354.1:8273749-8307675 GCF_021869965.1 Rhincodon typus
TCCGCCCCTCCCTCCTCACTGACCAACCCCATCCCAACTTCCTACCTACACTCACCTATCTGCCCTTCCCTCCTCACTGACCAACCCCATCCCAACTTCCTACCTACACTCACCTTTACTAGTTTCATCCCCGCCTTCTTGACTTGTCCGTCTTCTCTCCACTATCTGCTCCACTATCCACCTTCTGTCACTGCGCCCCCCCCCCCCCACCCAATTTAATTCAGAGCCCCCTTCCCCTCCCTTATTTCTGACGAAGGGTCCAGACGCGAAATGTCAGCTTTCCTGCTCTTCTGATGCTGCCTGGCTTGCTGTGTTCCTCCAGTTATCTCAGACTCCAGCATCGGCAGTTCCTACTATCTCTCACTAAATTACTTGTATCTCTTCCACCTCTCCTTTCAATGGTTATTTTGCATCTTGAAAATGCTGACTCATGATGGCACTTAATTTGATGGACATCAGCTACATATGTCATCGAGGTACATATGCGTGCCGGAACATTGAAGCCTGATCTCTATTCTGTTTTTATGTGTGGGAGATTATATACACACACATTCCAGCAGAGGTCCTTGTAGTCCCTCTGCTGTAAAGAATCTATCAGACTCTTGGCAGATGTTTAGATGGCCTAATGGTATTATTGCTAGACTATTAATCCAGAAACTCAGCTAATCTTCTGGGGACCTGGGTTCGAATCCTGTCATGGTAAATGGTGGAATTGGAATTTGAATTTAATTTAACATGATCTGGAATTAAGAATCTACTGATCACCATGAAATCATGATTGATTGTCAGAAAAACTCATCTGATTCACTAATGTCCTTCAGGGAAGGAAATCTGCCATCCTCACCTGGCCTGGCCTACATGTGACTCCAGACTCGCAGCAATGTGGTTGACTCTCAACTGCCCTCTGAAATGGCCTAGCAAGCCATTTAGTTGTACCAGTTGCTACAAAGTCTCAAAGAAATGAAATGGGACGGATCACCTGGCATTGTCTGAGGCATTGGAAAAGACAATGGCAGAGACAATCCTGTTGACCCATAAAGTTATCCTCACTAACATCTGGGGGCTAGTGCCAAAATTGGGAGAGCTGTCTCACAGACCTTTAAGCAACAGCCTGACATTGTCATACTCACAGAATCGTATCTTACAGACAGCACCATCGCCATCCCTGGATATGTCCTGCCTCACTGGCAGAACAGACCCAGCAGAGGTGCTAGCACAGTGGTATATAGTCTAGTGGTATATAGTTGCTCTGGGAGTCCTCAACATTGACACCGGACCCAAAAAAGTCTCATGACTTCAGGTTAAACGTGTGCAAGGAAACCTCCTACTGATTACCACGTACCATCCTCCCTCAGCTGATGACTTGGTGCTCCTCTACGTTGAACAACACTTGGAGGAAGCACTGAGGATGGCGAGGGCACAAAATGCACTCTGGGTGGGGATTTCAGTGTCCACCACCAAGAGTGGCTCAGCAGCAGTACTACTGATCGAGCTGGTCGGGTCCTAAGGGACACAGCTGCTAGACTGGGTCTGAGGCAGGTGGTGAGGGAATCAACAAGAGGGAAAAACATATTTTACCTCATCCTTACTAATCTGCCAGTTGCAGTTGCATCTGTCCGTGACTATCAGTAAGAGTGATCATCACACAGTCCTTATGGAGAATAACCTCCATTGTGTTATGTGGCACTATCACCGTGCTAAGTGGGACAGACATCGCACAGATCTAGCAGCTCAAGACTGGGCATCCGTAAAGCGCTATGGGCCATCAAGAGCAGCAGAATTGTACTCCGGCACAATCTGTAACCTCATGGCCCGGCATATCCCCCACTCAACCATTACCATCACACCAGGGGATCAACTCTGCTTCAAGGGAGAGTGCAGGAGAGCATGCCAGGAGCAGCACCATGCATACCTGAAAATCAGGTGTCAACCTGGTGAAGCCACCAAATGGGACTACTTGCACGCCAAATAGCATAAGCAGCAAGTGATAGACAGAGCTAAGCGATCCCACAACCAACAGATCAGATCTAAGCTCTGCAGTCTGGCCACACCCAGTCATGAATGGTGGTGGACAGTTAAACAACTCACTGAGAAGGAGGCTGCACAAATATCCCCATCCTCAATGATGGAAGAGCCCAACATATCAGTGCAAAAGATAAGGCTGAAGCTTTCACAACAATCTTCAGCCAGAAGTGCCAAGTGGATGATCAATCTCCACCTCCTCCAGTGGTCCCTAGCATTACAGATACCAGTCTTCAGCCAATTTGATTCACTCCACATGATATCAAGAAATAGTTAGACACTAGATACCGCAAAGGCTACGGGTCCTGACAACATTTAGATCATAGAATCCCTGCAGTGTGGAAACAGGCCCTTCAGCCCAACAAGTCCACACCGACCCTCCACGCATTCCACCCAGACCCATTCCCCCTATAACCCACATAATCTACACATCCCTGAACACTATAGGAAATTTAGCATAGCCAATCCACCTAGCCTGCATATCTTTGGACTGTGGGAGGAAACCAGAGCACCCGGAGGAAACCCATGCAAACGTGGAGAACATGCAAACTCCACATAGACAGTCACCCGAGCGTGGAATTGAACTCGGGTTCCTGGTGCTGAGGCGGTAGTGCTGACCACTGAGCCACCATGTCGTCCCTAAATTTCCGGCAATAGTACTGAAGATTTGTGCTCCAGAACTTGCCGGTCCCCTAGCCAAGTTGTTCCAGTACAGTTACAACACTGGCAGCTGCCCAACAATGTGGCACATTGCCCAAGTATGTCCTGTACATAAAAAGCAGGACAAATTCAACCCTGCCAATTACCGCCCCATTAGTCTACACTTGATCATCAGTAAGGTGATGGAAAGTGTCATCAACAGTGGTATTAAGCAGCACCTGCTCAGCAATGACCTGCTCAGTGATGCCCAGTTTGGGTACCTCCAGGGCCAGTCGACTTCTGACCTCATTACAGACTTGGTTCAATCATGGACAAAGGAGCTGAATTCCAGAGGAGAGCTGAGAATGACAGCCCTTGACATTAAGGCTGTATTCACCGAGTGTGGCATCAAGGACCCCTGGCAAAACAGGAATCAATCGGTATCGGGGGCAAACTCTCAGGTGGTTGGAGTCATACCTGAGAAATAGGAAGATGGTTGTGGTTGTTGGAGGTCAGTCGTCTCAGCTCCAGGACATCTCTGCAGGAGTTCCTCAAGGTAGTGTCCTTAGCCTAACAATCTTCAGCTGCTTCATTAAAGACCTTCCCTTCATCATAAGGTCAGAAGAGGGGATGTTCGCCAATGATTGCACAATGTTCAGCACCATTTGTGACTCCTCAGATACTGAAGGAGTCCATGTTCAAATGCAACAAGACCTGGACAATATTCACGCTTGAGCTGACAAGTGGCAAGTAACATTCGCTCCACACAAATGCCAGGATATGACCATCACCAATAAGAGACAATCTAACCACCACCCCTTGGCATTCAATGGTGTTATCAACACTAAATCCCCCATCATCAACATCCTTGGGGTTATCATTGACTCACCAAATAAACACAGTGGCTACAAGAGCAGGTCAGAGGCTAGGAAGACTGCAGCAATTAACTCACCCCCTGACTCCTCAAAGCTTGTCCATCATCTACAAGGCACATGTCAGGCGTGTGATGGAATACTCCCCACTTGCTTGGATGAGTGCAGCTCCAACAACATTCAAGAAGCTCAACATCATCTAGGACAAAGCAGCCAGCTTGATTGGCACCACATCCACATGCGTCCACTCCCTCCACCACCATTACTCAGTAGTAGCAGTGTGTACTCTCTACTATAACGCATTCTGCTATAACGTGTGTTTCATTAATGTGAATTGGCTGTAATGCGATTGATGTATGGTGGATGCTATTTGGATAACGTCAACTTTCTGATGTACAGGTATAGCGACTTTTTTTTAATAGCAATTTCCCTATAACACTATTTTCTATGGTAATTTTCTATAGCGCGAAGTCCCACAAGAACACAACTATCACATTATAGGAGAACTACCTGTATATTACCGTTCCTTCACTGTTGCTGGGTCAAAATCCTGGAATTCCCTCCCTAATGGCATTGTGGGTCAACCCACAGCAGGGGGTCTGCAGTAGTTCAAGAAGGCAGCTCACCACCACCTTCTCAAGGGCAACTAGGGACAGGCAATAAATGCTGCCAGAAAGTGACGTTCATATCCCACAAATTAATGGGAAAAAAGCTCTCCCCATCACTAAACTACATTATGGTAACTTTAAAAATGTTTGGAATTTCTGAATTTCCTTTCTATTATACTAGAATTGTACTGATTTATAAGATTCCTCATATTTCATACATAAGAACATAAGAACTAGGAGCAGGAGTAGGCCGTCTGGCCCTTCAAGCCTGCTCCGCCATTCAATAAGATCATGGCTGATCCTTTTGTGAACTCAGATCCACTTACCCGCGTTCTCACCGTATCTCTTAATTCCTTTATTGTTCAAAAAAAATCTACCTTTTTTTTAAAAACATTTACTGAAGTAGCGTCAACTACTTCACTGGGCAAGGAATTCCATAGATTAACAACCCTCTGGGTGAAGAAATTCCTTCTCAGTTCAGTCCTAAATCTGCTCCCTCTAATCTTGAGGCTATGCCCTCTTGTCCTAGCTTCACCTACCAGTGGAAACATCCTCTCTACTTCTATCTTATCTATTCCCTTCATGATTTTGTATGTTTCTATAAGATCCCCCCCTCAATCTTCTGAATTCCAATGAATATAATCTTTTTCTGAAGAAGGGTCTCGACCCGAAACATCAGCTTTCCTGCTCCTCTGATGCTGCTTGGCCTGCTGTGTTCATCCAGCTCTACACCTTGTTATCACTTGACATTGGCAGATGCTTTTTTTAACAGAGTGCTTTATTTTGCCTATTTTGTTAGTTCACCTCCGTTTTGGGAAAAACTTGCTTGAATTTAACAAGGGACCTTATAAATTTTAGTCAGTTTCCCTCACTGGTACAAATATTATCTTTGAAATGCTTGAGTTTTATTCCGGTATAATGTTTGATATCTCAGTGCAGCACTGAGAATCATAGAATCCGTACAGTGTAGAAGCGGGCTATTCAACCCATCGAGTCCACACCATCCCTCCGAGGAAGAAAATCCCACCCAGACCCATCCCCAATGGCTAATCTACCTAGTCTTCAGGCCCCTGCACACTATGGGCAACTTTGCACGGCCAGTCCACGTAACCTGGACGTCTTTGGACTGTAGGAGGAGAGAATGTGCAAACTCCACACAGATGGTAGTCCAAGGGTGGAATCGAACCCAGTTCTCCGGTGATGTGAGGCAGCAGTGCTAACCACTGAGCCACCATGCTGCTCTGAAAAAGAATGCTGGCAGATTTTTATCTGCTCTCCCCACCATCCTGATCTCAAGTAACTCTATTAATATTAAAATCTTTGCTCAGTTGGAGGTACTGCCTTTCAGATGAGTCATCAGATCTGTCCTTAATCCATCTCTCTGGTGAATTCAAAAGTTCCCATGTGCTAACTAAAGAGTGTGTCCGTTTTGCTGGTGTCCCCACCAACATTTGCTCCTTAGTCAGTCTTTCAAACGCATTGGACATGAATCTCTTTATTGTTTGTGGGTGCTTTTACTGGATGTTGTTTGACTGCATTCATTTCATAAAACAACTGATTTTATGATTTAACAGTGATCCATTAAATGCTATGTGCTTTTGGAGGCCCTGTACATATGAAGAGCACTAAATTAATATATGTTTCTTCCTAAAAATTTTTAACCGATCTCAGTATGTTTTGTAGAACCAGCCACAGGATGTGATTGAGACAGAGATATCAGCTGAGGAACAGGGGATAATGACAACAAGCCTAACCCAGTCTAAAACAACGCTGAATGAAGTACTTGACACACTCAAGTTACTGGAGGAAGAACCTAAACTACTCCCTGAACCAAACGCCCATAAGAAGGATAAATATGCTTGGATTGATGGGGTATGTTTTGACTGTTTTGTGACTATAAACTATAAACTGATGTGGTTGTAGACATGCTCGCCGAGCTGTTAGGTTTGGTTGCAAACGTTTCTTCACTCTGCTAGGTAACATCGTCAGTGCGCCTACGGTAAGACGTCGATGTTCTGTCCCACTTGTTATTTATATGCTTCAGTTTGTTAGGATGGTTGGCATTACTTCCGGTTCTGTTTCTCAGTGGTTTGTACACAGGGTCTAATTCAACGTGTTTGATGGAGTTCCGGTTGGAATACCAGGCCTCCAGGAATTCCCTGGCATGTCTCTGTTTGGCTTGTGCTATTATGGATGCGTTGTCCCAGTCAAATTCGTGTCCCTCATTGTCCGTGTGTAGTGAGACAAATGAGAATTGGTCGTGTCTCTTGGTGGCTAGTTGGTGCTCGTGTGTCTGTATTGTAGTCTTCTGGTTTGGCCTATGTGGTGTTTCTCACAGTCCTTGCATACCATGTAACATCCCTAACTTAAGGAGCCAATAGCCCTTCATTTTAATAGGGTCTATATAGGAACATCATCATAGGGAGTATGGAGATTTTCCCTGGGAATCAGAAGGGAAGCAGAAAATTGCTAATCCGGAATGATGTTATTGTAAGAGTAGTGTGACATATGCTCTAATGACACCCTAAACCAAGGACTTGATTTAGGACTTATTTTGGATGACCATTCTCCTGAGTGTGAGGTGCAAGATACCTTGTGATGGAACGACACCAGGGAGGAGGTATTTATTGATAGATCCGTCTGTTAGTCATTACTCTTACTGGCATAACTCTGGTCCCATAGGTGTTGATGGAACATTATATAGTTACTACTATGAGCCTGTTTATGTTACTACATGAGGGGATAGATGAGGGGTTGTACTATGAGGCTCTTGGGTAGTGATCCATTTTAAACATTTGCAGCTTAGCAGTGGAACATTTGGCTCATTATCTCAACACCAGTCAATAAAAACCTGGCTACACAAGTCTCGTTTTCCAGCTCTTGGCTCATAGCCGGGAGACTAGAGCGAGGCAAGAGAATTTCCAAGTACTACTTAAATGTTATGAGAGTTTCTGATCCATCCACTCTTTCAGGCAAGTGAGTTCCAGACTCCCACCATCCTCTGGGTGAAAACGTTTCTCCTCAACTTCCTCTTAACCTTCTCCTACTCATCTGAAATCTATGTCTCCTGGTTATTGACCCCTCCGCTAATGGAAAAAGTGCCTTTCTATTCACCCTATCTATACCCCTCATAACTTTATATGCCATAAATCAAGATTCCTCTTCAACTTCACAGCTCTAATGAAACAACCTCAGCCAATCCGACCTTTCTTCATTGCTCAGACCCTCCGTCCCAAGCTGGTAAATCTGCTCTACACCTCCCCTAATGCAATCACATTCTTCCTATACTGTGATGACCAAAACTGTTTACAATAACCCAGTTGTGGTCTAACCGGCATTTTATAGAGTTCCAGCATAACCTCGTGCTCTTGTACTCTGATTTTTTAAATAAAGGCAAGTTTCCATATGCCTTCTTAACCACCTTATTTATCAGCCTTGCTACTTCAGGGATCTATGGATTTTTATATCAAGTTTCCTCTGATCTTCCGTATGTCGTAGGGTCCAACCATTAATCGTGTAATCCCTTGCTGTATTGGTCCTCCCTAAGTGCATTGCCTCCCATTTTTCCAGGTTGAGTTTCATTTACCATTGCTCTGCCAGCTGACCAGACCATTGATATGTTTCTGCAGTTGGTGGCTATCCTCCTCACTATTTACCGTATCAATTTTCATGTCATCTGCGAATTTCTTGATCATACCCCACACATTTAAGTACAAATTGTAAACGTCACACAAACAACAATGGTCTCAACACTGAACCCTGCAGAACCCCATTAGAAACAGGCCTGTCCTGGCATGAACCTTCCCTTTGTTTGGGAACATAATGGCCCTATACTCTTGCAAATTCTTCCTTGAACACCTCTCACTGCTCTGATGCAGTTTTATTTGCAAGTAGCTGCTTCCAGTCCACTTGTATCAAAATGTATCTCATCTTAGTAAAATTAGTCTTCCCTAATTTAGAACGCTTATTCCAGCCCATTCTTATCCTCTTCCATAATTATCCTAATTCTAACTGAGTTATGGTCGCTGCGTCCAAAATGTACCTCAACTGATATACCTTCCACCTGACTGAGCTCACTTCTGAATATTAGGGGTCCAGATCTGGCCCTCCCCTTGTTGGACTTTATATATCCTGGCTAAAAAAACTTCTCCTGGAGGCAACTCAAGAATTTTGCTCTGTCCCTAATTTGCATACTAAATTATTGCAAATGTTTGGGTAGTTAAAATCCCCTATTAATGCTTTATTATCCTTACACTTTTCTGAAATCTGACTTCAGCTACCCAATTTATCATCTTGCCTTCAATCTGAAGGCAGGCTGCTCTTTTGTATATTTCAATAGAATGTTAGAGGACAATTCGAATATTGGAATAAAGGGAATACAACAACAGTGAGCCAATGAATCTGGAAAGCAATATTTAATAAAAACACCCCAGGCCTAATTAGCCTTCTATGCCCCTGCATTGATTCAAATTACCCTGGTTGGTAGTATTCTGTACTAGGCAGGTACTAGGCTCCAGTCAGAACTAAAGAACGCACAAACTCATTGTTTGCTGCAATCCAAAAAGGAGGTTTTATTCTGAGCTGTGCATTCTGTTTAAAAACTCAATACAGTCTGAAAGAGTCCATGAAGCTAGCTGATGACTCACCAGTATGACACACAAGTATTTCATGTGATTCACTTCTTAAAGGGAGACTGTCCCAAGATAACATACCCCAACTATAATACTTAACAGGCACCTTGGCTGTAACATGCCATCCTGCTATGTTTTGAGAGACTTGACACTTTGAATTAGTTCAAATGGTAGGAAATAAGTAACAAGTTGAAAAAGTGTTTGGCTTTTCCAGCTTCCAAGGTGAGAATTGTGTCTTGAATGGATCCACTGTTGCTTGTAAAGCACATTTTGATCTTAAATTGTTTCACTATAGCCTGTAAGGCACATTGCAATCTTATATTATTTCGCTGTAGCTCATAGGAACATTGCGATCTTAAATTGTTTCACTGTTGCTAGTAAGGCTTCACAGCAGTAGAAACCTAAAAAAATTGGATGAATTACATTGGACGCATGTCAATATGTAGTTAAAATTTTAAAACATGCCTTTGATTGGTTGAGGGTGTCATGCTTGTGTGGTTATGAACTGCTGTAATATAAAGAACTGTTTGAAGGTGGGATGGCAGCGGAACTGCAGAGAATCATCCAACTTCGAAAATTTGTCATTGGATCTCCAAAGGATTGGTGTAACATCCATCTTTTTTTTTACTTACTGCCCTTATGTGTAACCATTAGTGTTTTGATTTTTAAAGTTACCGATTGCTATCATATTAACAACGAGTACAATTTGCTTGACGTGCACAGTTTGTCCTACACGCTGTCTCTTAACAAACAGGATTGCGACTCCACATCCTTGACGGCAGATAATCTGGAGAAACTGGGGCAAATTGAGCAGGCTTCAGGCCTGCCAAATGATGGCACTCTGCTGTCTGAAGCAAAGCTGCAAAGCATTATGAGTTTCCTTGATGAGATGGAGAAGTCTGAACAAGAGCGACCGAAGTCTTGTTCCTCAACAGCTCCCAAAGAGGTAAGTCGGGCTGTCTGCTTTTCATTTTTTAAAACTTAAATTAAATTCTTGTAACCCTAAAATGAATAGCAAGGAAGGTCTTTATTTTAAGAATAAGATATGTCAATTGTAGCAGTGTGCAGGGCATTTACTTTACCTTTGGTAAAGGAAGGGGAAGGAGAGTTACACATCGGCAAGTCGTAGGCTGGGAGAGTGCACTGGGCCCTTGAATCGGACTTGATTATTTTAAAAATTGAGGCATGGGATCAAGTACTATGTTTTGGCCTAACTGCCAACATGGCATTAAAGTCATTTGAAAACAGTAGGTCATATTGAGCATGTGATGTAGCCTTTTCAATATAACATTTGCTGTATACTGTCTCCAGGTTCTGCTTTCTGAAGAAGAATTGTCTCACCTCGAACAAGCTTCAGTCATGGCAACCGAGGTTACAAGCTCAATGATCAGATTAAAACTGGAATTTGAGGAAAAGAAACGTGCAATTGTCATGTTGCAGACTGCTTTGGTAAATACCACGAGCATGATCTGCAATATTTGTGGTTGATATTACTTTTAATTTCAGAAAACAGGGTAATGGCATGCATTTTGATTGTTTCTTACAGATTGATTGAAAGTTTGTAAAATCTTTCTGTTGACCACAAGCATTCTTGAGTGAAGCTAACATGGGCAGTCTCAAATAGATTCATCCTAGCCTGTAACTTGAAATAAACTTGGAAGGTTTTACTTGACTAGAGGGTTAAGCATAGGGCAACCCTTTATAAGGGGGTAATCTATTCATACTTCTCTTTGACATTGCATAAAATGTAAATGCAATGAATTGTCGAATCTCATTGTTTTAATACCTATCTGCTATTAATTTAAATGTTTACACAGTACAGATGCCTATACTATCTGAATATTTCAAAACTGACCAAATTGTGAGAGCTGGGATTTACCCACTGAACATTACAGCAATGAGTAGCCAGAGTGCCACATCTTTATTTTCACTTGTGGCTTTGTGTGCAACAAGCTGAATGCTGTAGCCTTTTGCACTCAAGCCTTCCATGCTAATGAAAACACCAGGAAAGTGGACATTATGGTTCTTCCGTGGTCTGCTATGTCATTTATTACAGTAAAGTCTTTCTGTAAATAATTTTAAAAATGACCGACAAACAAATTCAGCTTATTTGGCAGTGGTTGGAATATTCGCAGTGTGAATTATAATCTGTTTGGTGCAACGTTTCTATGCTATTGTTTATATCACATAGAACCCTTTTCAACCCTTCATCCTTAACCAGCATATCTGTTGTATTTCTTTCTCCTCTTCATATGTTTATCTAGTTTCTCTTTAGCACAAATAGCATGACTGGATTTAATTACTTCCTGTGCTTGCAAATTTGACGCTGGCACCACTCTCAAGATAACGGTGTTTTTCCTGAATTACCTAATCAATTCATTAGTGACTATATTGTATTGAAACTACCCAGTTCTGGTCTTGACTTCAAGCAGGAACATCCTTTCATTCTTACCTGATCAAATGTCTTCATAATTGTAAAAATTGGTTCAGATTACTCCTCAGTCCCCTATTCAATAGAGACTGGGGTTTTCAGCCTGTTCAGCCTTTCCTGATACATGTAACCTCAGTGTTCTGGTATTATCCTAATAAATCAGGCTGATTCCTGGGATGAGGGATTGATTTATTGAAACATATAACATTCTGTGTGCTTAACCTGGTGGACACTGGAAGTTTTCCTTTGTGTGGCAATCTACAACTAAGGAACACAATTCAAAAACAAAATAGGAGCGTGACAATTTGATCTCCCTTGGGGTTATTGGCATTTATTACCTGAGTGAGCAGTTGAGGTTCGGTTTTTGAATATATCCAAAGGAATCAAATGTTATTTGGGATGAGGGGGTGCAGGTAGGAAAGGAGAGTTAAAGCCACAACAAATCAACAACGAACTGTTTCAATGATGGAGCAGGCTCGAGGAACTGATTGGCCTACCCATGGTTATATTTCTCATGTAATATTTTTTCATCTTTAGAGTGATGCTGTATTTCATGATATTGAAAGCCAGAGGGAAATGATGTTAATGTAACTGGCCTGTAATCCAGAAGTGCAGGCTAATCCTCTGGGGATACAGAATGTGGCCGCTGGTAGAAATTAGAATCACTTAATAAAATTGGGAATTGATGCTGCCATGAAACTGATCGATTGTATAAAACCATCTGGTTCACTAATGTCCTTCAGGGATATTCCTTCCTTTGGGGAAGGAAATCTTCTTACCTGGTCTATGTGTGACTCGAAATCCACAGCAATTTGGTTGACTCTTAACTGCCCTCTGTTAGTGGCCCAATGAGCCACTCAGTTCAAAAGCAATTAGGGTGGGCTACATATGCTGGCTTTGCTATATATCTGTCTGTATTGATACAGATCTAAAATCTGTAGACAATTATAGATGTCTACATCCATATAATTAAACGGAAACTGCTCAAATTTGAACTGACCAAGGTTATATGAAAGTTTAACCTAAATACTTGACTTTCCAATTCACTTTCTCTCGATATGAACCCAAGGACTTTGTTTCCTCTCATAAGGCCTGATTAACTTGTGTTGCTATTTTAGAGGCTTGTGTATCTGTCCCAACACATTCCATTTAGACACTTCTTTTCCCAGGAGTATGTGACCTCCTCCTTATCCATAACAATGTGCACTACCTCTCGCAGCATGTAATCAGGAAGGCTAATAGGATGCTTTCCTTAGGAACGGAATTTAAAAATAAGGATGTTATCCTTGTTAACAAGGCATTGTTGTGACCACACCTTGATTACAAAGTGCAGTTTTGGTTAACGAGGGAGGTGAATGTTTTGGAAGTGGTTCAGTCAATGAGATATTAGAATGCTATACAAAACGGTACAGTCAAACCAAATCAAAGTTACCTGATGTTTCTTTATTTAGGGAAGGATTGAGGGGAGGAGATGGCCTAGTGGTGTTATCACTGCATTGTTAATCCAGAGATGCAGCTAATGTTTTGGGAACCCAGGTTCAAATCCCCACCTCAGCAAATGATTTTTAAAATGGTGATAAAAATCTGAAATTCTCTGCTGGTTAGAGTCATAAAAATAAACTAAAAAAGCAATGCCTGCCACCCATGAATGAATTAGAAAAATGATTCCAAATGGTCTTGAAAAGATGGACGTGGATTGTCTTTTGTCATGTGGGTGAGTGCAGAATTCGGGGGCACTATTTTAAAATTAAGGGTTGCTCCTTTAGGACTAAATGACTCTGGAACACTACCTCGGAAGGCAGTGGAATCTTTAAATATTTTTAAGGCAGAGGTAGATGGATTCTTTAAAAAACGAAAGAACTGTGGATGCTGTAAATCAGGAACAAAAACAGAAGTTGCTGGAAATGTTTTGGTAGGCATGGGAATCAAAAATTATTTGAGATAGATGGAATATGGAATTCGAAATTCACACAGATCAGCTATGATATTATTAAATGGTGGAGCATGCTTGAGGGGCTGAACGGCCTACTTCTGCTCCTATTTTCTATACTCATTTAATGAAATTCATCACAGATTTATTTTTTAATGGCTACTCAAAGCCTCCTCCTGCCTCCTTAACCAAGGTAATTTATCAGTGATTGAAGGGAGGGGGTGACCAGGGAATACCCTGTACCCCTTGTTGGAGGCTGTTGGTTGGGGACAGAGCACCTGCCAGCCAAGCCCTAGTGAAATCCCCTCCATCTCCTTCTAATCCAGCAACAGTGATGATTGTTGTTGGGGAATACATGCAACCCCTAGCAGTGTCTGCTAGCTCCTGCCATTGCTCGAACTAGAAAGAATGGCAGCTCTCAAGGCAGAGGCTAGCTCCCCAATGTGGTAAAGCTCTTGCCTGAGCCAAATAAAAGCCCAGCGATTGTAACACCACCTCAGGGCTTCCCAAACACTTGATGGCAGGCTCACCCATATCTTTAAACTAGTGGGCAAGGCCTTTTGCCTACACATAAAATTCTACCCGCTTGTTCTGACCTTAGTCCTGAGTCAGCCAAGTTGTACAGTACCTCCAGTAAGACTGATTTGATTTACATAGTGAGATACATGGGACAGAATGTAAATTGTTTCTATTTGGTTGTACAGTTCCTTATAAACAAAGGACAGAATTTTGTATACTTTTCTTATCAGACTTTTCTTTTCAGGCACAGCAAAAAGAATTGACTGTGCGTCATATGAAAGAGACTGAAAGGGAAATGTGTCATCGGATAAAAATGCAGAAGGAACAGTATGAATCAACTATTCAGCGGCATCTGGCTTTCATTGATCAGGTAGAACACACAATAAGATTTTAAAATCTAGATTTTACAGTAAGTCTTGCCAAAAATTGGGCTTAAGTTAAAGATCAGCCACAGAGTGCCCTGACGGAAATTTACTGTTGCTTACAGACATCTAACAACTTTACCCCTGCTACTTAATTTGGTGCTCTTGATTTATGCCAGGTTAACAGTCCATGATTGTTTAGTGAACCTCGATGAGATTTTCATTTTCTTCATGTAATTTCTGGGTGCTTCTGCTAAAATATTGTTTATAGACTCATAGAAAGGTTGCAGTACAGTTAGAACCCACTGGCTTGTTGAGCTGAATTTTATCAAAAATCAGGCAGGTATCAATTTCAGGGCGTTTCATGGGTGGTTTCTACCCATAAGCTCCAGCGAGTTGTGTCATGAAATTTTACACTGCTCATCTCGTTAAGAATGCACCACATTCCCGTGGTGGCACTGTCTCATACTTTGCGCTCACGAGCATGAGTGCTGCCAGATCTTTCTGGATTTGCTGCTGCCAGCACAGTATTTAAATCCTGTGCACACTACAAGGCAGAAAGAGATTTTCACAGTTGCAGTGTGTGAAGAATTGTGCCAGAGATGACTGACAGAGGCAAGTTGACACCCTGATTTGCTGATGGAGACTTGGAAGATCTGCTGGACGGGGCGGCTCACCTCAAGCTGGCCAGAATAGGCCATGCCAGCAGACCTGGCCTGGTCTGAAGTTGCCACCTGGTTCTACATGGTGTCCATGATCTGGAGGAATACCTTATGTAGGAAGGAGATTAATGACCTTCTGTGCTCCGCAAGGGTAAATATCATCATCTCTTCTTTGTTACTTCACTCTCAGTCTAACTCCGCTGTTGCACACATGTCTACCTCTTCCACCATTGCATGTGGCAATTTTCCTCAATGGCTGTCATCCATACTATTTCCCAGGCTACTAATTCTACCTGTCCCCTGCACTTTCTACTAACTGACTCAGGACATCTCACCTCATTTCTCCCACCTGCACCAACACAAACAGCTGTGTGAGTCATTTTCATCTCATTCATCCCAGTTTGTCTTCTTGCAGGAGAAAACAGCCCACAATATGGCTAAAAGAGTCAAAACGGGTGGTGGTGGGGTGTCCAATGTTTGTTTCCCTCCTCATTCAAGGAGAGGATCCTTGAGCTCATGGGAGAGGAAAGAGGATGCTCATGCAGGGATACTGAGTCTACCATGTGTGCAATCAAATTAGATTCATTATCAACTGAATGTATTTTTAACAAGCCTAATACTCTACTGTACCCCTACTACTCATTCTCTGTCTTGTCTTCTTGCAGGCACCAGTGGAATCTGCTCAATGTCCAGCCTCATGAGAGCAGCCCCTCCAGCCAACATTTCTTCCTCCACTCCTGAGGAGTGATCACTGATCCTTCAGAGGAAACACTGGCCTAGCTATCTTCTACATCCTTCACCAGCTCGGATAATGACAGTTCAGTGGGTGCTTTAGCTAGAGTCTGGAGCACATTCTGGTGAGCACATCTTTGGCATGCCTCTGCGGCTTGCCAAGGAAGAAATGCTTCAGGTTGCTGACACTTGGAGGACTCCTGGAGACCAGGCACCTGGACAGGCCTTAGGCAGGAGAGGACATCATGGTGTTGCTCATGAATAGCTCAGTCAAAATACAAAATTGACAGTAGCGACAGCATTAGCGGAGACACTTGAGGAACTGGATCCAAGATTTGATAATTCGGCCAACGGTCTTTAAACTGTGCTGTCCCCAAGGGCAGGTTGGTAGCTACCATGGAGAACCAGGTCCAGCACACTCCGTCTGCTGGATGTATCGTAGATCTGCGTTCTATTGCTGTAGCTATTGGTATTCAGCTCTAATTGCAAGACAGGTGCCCCTCCCTCCTAGAGAGACACGGTAGTGCCAGAAGGCACTCAGCTGAAGGTGAAACTACATCTAGGTACCCCCACTGCTGAAAGTCTTCTCTCAGGACACTTCAGAGATGCCTGCCTACCCCTCCACCCTTCACCAACTCAACCTGTGTGTAATCCCCAAACCTTTGGAAGTTCAAGCTGAAGAGTGTAGTCCTGTATTTGAATGCTGTCAGCATGTCTGGGCCCTGTTGCCACAAAGGCCCCTGGAGATGATGGCCTAGTGGTATTATCACTAGACTATTAATCCAAAGACCAAGATAACGTTCTGGGGACCCAGGTTCAAATGAGCTTTGGCAAAGACTGGAAGTTGAATTTAAATATGATCAGTTAATGCTTTGTTCTCTTATCCTCAGCAGGTATTCTTGATAACTATTGGACCAGTTACATTATTGTCTCAAGTTCATTGTACATGGAAGGAATTTTCCCAACTTTCTTATATTTTGGAAGAATAGTGCATTGCTGAAGGGATGCAAAGCAACTCAGGCTGCAGCAGATTGGCACCCACTGATCCATGCGTACACCTGATCACATTTGAGGTGCATGAATGAGTACTGAACTCCAGCCAAATTGATTCATAAGCATTCAACTATAAAACACAGTTTTTAATGTCTATCATTTGACATCATTCTAAAGTGCTTTTAGTAACAACATGCTTATTTGTTAATACACAGTACGTAATAGTATGAAACAGGTGGCAAATGTGCTGTTTGCCTAAACAAACAAGCTAATCTCCTTCACAATTGGCAGTAGGCAGTTTAAAAAGGCAATGTATTTTTGTTGAATGGATGCGTCCTGCCAGAGCTGCAAGCAGGAAGAGATTATGTAGTTTGACTTATGTACACTTTTATACCTTTCCCTGACCAATTTCTAGCAGAATGGATTGTATTCTGTAATACTTAATTTATTTGCAACCATTGGCAATCTGTTGTGCAAGTTAATGCACAGTTCCCAGGCAACTGTCATGAAGCCTTCAGTTCAAGGCAGTTTATTTTCTAAGTACTTGATCCATAAAGACAAATCTCCAGGTGGCTGTGGGATGATCAGTATTCTCCTTTGAGCCCAAAGTGAAGCTCTCTTTATAAACAACACCACCTGAATTGACCATTTGCCTTCATGTTGCTTGAAAGATCTTGCTGTACACAATTTGGGTGCTGTATCTGCCTAAAGAATAACAGTGCCTACACTACAGAAATACCACCTTGGCTTTTTGGGATACCTTTAGGATTTGGAAGGCATTGTTTGAATTCAAGTTTATTTGTCTCCTTTGCCTTTCTCTCTTTAATAATGATCCTGGAGCACCAGCTGAGTGTCACAGAAACAAAAGTAGGTCAAGTCACTCGTGGCTTGCATCCTAGGATCCTGAAGGAGGTAGCTACAGAGATAGTGGATGCATTGGCTGCAATTTTCCAAAAATTGTTGGATTCTGGAGAATTACCGGTGGATTGGAAAGCTCCTGTTATGACACTCCTATTCAAAAACAGAGGGAGGCAAAAAGCTGATTAGCCGAACATCTATTGTTGGAATAGTATTGGAATCAACTATTAAGGAAGTAATAGCAAAATATTTGGATGATCATAATCTAATCAAGCAGAGTCAGCATGGATTCATGAAAGGGAAATCATGTCTAACTAATTTATTAGAGTTTTTCGAGGAAGTCCCAACCAGAATGCATAGAGGGGAACAAGTAGATCTGTTATATTTGGATTTCCAGAAGTTGTTTGACAAGGTACCTCACAAAAGATTAAGTCATGAGATAAGAACCCATGGTCTGGGAGCTAGTATATTGATATTGCAAGAGAATTAGCTCATGGACTGGAAGCAGTGAGTGGAGATTAAGGGTTCTTTCACAGGTTGGTGACCTGTGACCTGTGGAGCTCAGTGGGATCAGTGCTGAGACTGCAAATGTTTACAATATGTATATTAATGACTTGGTGGAAAGAAATGAATGTTCTGTAGCGAAGTTTGCAGATGGCACTAACATGGATGGAAAGACAGGTTATGAAAAGGATGCACACAGGTTATAGTGAGATATTGATCGGTTAAGTAAGTGGTCAAAAATTGGCAAATGAAGTATCATGTAGGAAAATGCAAATTTGTTCATTCTGGAAGGGAGAACTAAAGAACAGAATGTTATTTAAATGGAGATAAATTGCAGAAAGCTGCAACGAAAGGGACTTGGGGGGACTTATGCGTGAAACACAGAAAGCTAGCACACAGGTGCAGCAGGTAATCAGGAAGGCTCATGGAGTGTGGCCTTTATTTCAAGGGGGATGGAAAATAAAAGTAGGGAAGTCTTATTGTAACTGTAAAAACATGCAGGTGAGACCATGTCTGGAGTGCTGTGAGCAGTTTCAGTCCCCTTATTTAAGGAAAGATATCATTTCAGAGAAAATTCACGAGGATGATCCCTAGTATTGGGGGATTGTCTTATCAATAAAGGTTAAACAGATTGGGACTATATTCAATAAAAACCAAAAGAACTGCGGATGCTGTAAATCAGGAACAAAAACAAAGTTACTGGAAAAGCACAGCAGGTCTGACAGCATCTGTGAAGGAAAAAACAGAGTTAATGTTTCGCGTCCGGTGACCCTTCCTCAGTTCTTAAGGAACTTGGCAAGATAAATGTGGAGAACATATGTCCTCTCCTAGGAGAGTCCAGCTCCAGAGGGCATAATCTCAGAATAGTGAGGCATCAATTTCAGACAGAGATAAAGAGGAATTTCTTGTCTGAGGGTTGAGAGTCTTTGGAACTCTTTGCCATAAAGGGCTGTTGGAGCAGAGTCCTTATATATCTTTAAGCTGGGATAGGTTCTTGATCAGCAGGGGAATTAAAGGTTATGGGGAAAGGGCAGGAAAAGTGGATGTGAGCCACAATCCTATTGAATGGCAGTGCAGACTCGAGCCGAACAGCCTACTCCTGTTCCTATTTTGTATGGTCTTATGGTCTAGGCCATTTGGTGAGTTTCTGGCTCATTTGTGTTTTAACTCCATTAACTCATCTTAGGCCTCAAATCTTGAATGAATCATCTTGGTTTTATGACAGAGAAATATAATTCTATTTGAGTTCTTTATTGTCATAAAAAGCAGGATTGACAGAGGCATGCCAGTAGCTGTATATTTTCCAAAGTCATTCATTAAGGTGCCACATAAGAGGTTGATGCACAAGATAAATGCGCAAATATTGTGGATAATATATTAAGAGACTGGCTAATGTCCAGGAAACAGAATTTGTGAATGGCGGAGCAGGCTCAAGGGGCTGAATGCCTTCTCTTGCTCTAAATTTGTACGCAGATTTTTATGTCAATGGAGTCAGTTTCAGTAGGCAAACTGTAACTAGTGAAGTGCCACAGAGAGCAGTGCTGGGACTGTTTGTAATCTATATGAATGAGTTAGATGAAGAGACTGAGTGTACCACAGCCAAATTTGGCGGCACCACAAAAATGCTTGGAGAAACAAATTATGACAAGGACACAAAGGCCAGAATTTCAGTGGCCCGCCATAGGTCCTGCTGCTGGGACCGAATACAACAGCTGAACGGACACTGGTGAACTGTGGCACTGCAGAGGGTCGTTTATGATTGCCGGGCTTTTGATTCACTGGGACAACAGCCCAGCTCTTTAAGCTGGCAGCCCCATCTGGAGGGTCAGCAGTTTAGCATTGTCATTAGTAGCTGTGGCGCTGCTAAGGTTGCAAGAGGAAAACGAGGTGCCCTCAAAAGGTCGGAGTGCATTCTTTCTGTAATGTAGCCTGACTAGGCCGTTCCAGCGATCAGAAGGAAGAACCCTTCAATGGCAACATTGGAGTTAAAGGAACGTAGGAACAGGAGTAGGCCATTCAGCTGCTTGTGTGTTCCACTACTCAATGAGATCATGGTTTATCAGTGGCCTAACACGGTATACTTGCCTTTGGCCCATCTGCTTACAAAACTTTATCTGTCTCAGATTTGAAACTGACAACTGATCATGCATCCACTGCTGTTTGTGGAAGAGCGTTCCAAACATCTACCACCCTTTGTGTGTAGAAGTGCTTCCTAACATCTATGCTACAGTTTAAAAACCCCATTAATACTACTCTGGTTTTGCCACAGACTTGCCTAATTTCTGCATTTATGCAGTCTAGTAGAACTCCTACCAGGATGTCTATACACAACACCTTTTCGAGTTTTAGATCCTTTACTGTTCATCATTTCCATCCATACGGACTCCATTGAAGATTTCCCCTCATTATATCTTCCCTCATCATTGAAGTAATTTTGTTAATGATTAGTAAGACTATGCCACTTCCTGTGCCATTTTTCCCTATCCGTCCTGTAAACTTTATAACATGGTAGATTTAGTTCACAATCCCGACCACGCTGTGGCCACGTCTCCATGATGTCTACTTTTTTCTAATCTCCAATTTGAATTTTTGCCTGCAGCTCATTGAATTTATTCCCTGCGCTCTGTGAGTTCGTATATAAAACTCCCATTTCAGCTATAGACCACGATCTGTTCCCCAGCACTGATGCTTTATTCTCCAATTAATTATTTCTCTCTAAGGTTTTGGAGTAGATTTGTAGCTTGGGTTGTGGGTGTTGTGGTTGGTTGGCTCGCCGAGCTGGTTTGTTGTTCTGCAGACATTTCATTACCATGCTGGGTAACATCATCAGTGCAGCCTCTGATGAAGCGCCAGTGTGTTTTCCCGCTTGCTTTTTAAACTCGAGTCCGTTGAGCTGGATTGCCTCACTTCCGGTTTTCCTTCGTAGTGGAGTGTGTATGGGGTTGAGTTCTATGTGTTTATTGATGGCTTTCTTAGTGGAATACCAGGCTTCTAGGAATTCCCATGCATGTCTCTGCATAGCTTGTCCCCGGATTTTGGTGTTATCCCAATCGAATTGGCAGTTCTCCTTATCCATGTGGATAGAGATGAGTGAGTACTCACTCACTGACTCCTTTTTATTCTGTCAAGTGGCTTAATTTTGAAACTGTATTGACCCCCCTCCCCCCATCAGTGTACCACTTTAAAGTCTTTGTGACCACCTTACTTAGCCTTTCCACTAGGACATTGATCCCAGATTGGTTCAGTGATTCATCCATCTGTGCTCAGATTACAGCATGACCTATGGTTGTAGAGAAAAGCAGCCTTTTGGTTAACAGTAAAGACTAGAAATGACAGTTGGGCAGAGCTTCATTGTTACTACCGGTACCTTCACTTCTGTTATTACACCAATCAATGACTAAATTGAGATATAGTGTGGTTAGATTGGGAATGGCTAATGGTAGTTGGGCAGCACCTTACTCTTTCTGATGAAGGGTCTAGGCCCGAAACGTCAGCCTCTCTGCTCCTATGATGCTGCTTGGCCTGCTGTGTTCATCCAGCCCTGCACCTTGTTGTCTCACCTTACTCCCTCTGCCAGTTTTAATTTTCCCTCACCCCAATGACTGGATGCCAGAAAGTGTATGGAGTGAGGTCATGTACATAGTTATGCAAATAGCAAAACTTGAAGACGGTCTGTCCAAGGACAATAAAGATTTTTATGCTAACGCACGTCATAATTCCCCTGGACAAACCAACCCATTGATTAAATCTTCATTGGTTCTTAAATTCATACGCAGTTGCTTATCAGTATTGCCTCCAGTGATTAAAATGAGAAGTAATATAGTCTTAGAATGATTACAGCACAGACGGGATCGTTCATCGTGTTGAATTGGTGCCATATCTCTGCAAGAGCAAGATAACCAGTTCCGGCTTGAAACCCGTGATTGAATTTGCCTCCACCATCCTCTCAGACAGTGTATTTGAGATCCTAATCTCTGGCTATAAAAATGATTCTGCTCATGTTTCTTTTAGTTGTTTTATCAGTCATTTTAAATCCACGTCCCTGGTTCTTGACTCTTTCACCAAAGCATCAATTATCTCCATCTGCTGTATCTCTGTTCATCATTATTTTAAACACTTCCACCAACTCTCCTCTCAATCTTCCTTCGCCAAGGAGAAAACCCCAACTTCTGCAATCTATCCACCTAACTAAAGTTGCCTACTCCTGTAACATTCTCATAAATTGTTTCTGTAAACTCTTTAGGAAGGTTGTGGTGATTCAAGTGATCCAGTTATGACCAAATCACCATTCTATAAAATTTGTTGTACTTTTCTCAATTAGATTAAAATGGATGTAAGTTTCTTATGGAAATATCTAAGTTGTGATTGAAAGAGGATAAGTTTGAAAGTCCAATGAATTTTGCTTACTGGAAGGAAGTTCACAAAATGTCAATTGTCATTTCAAGCTGCAGTTTATAGTTCTCAACTTTTCCCAAATATGTGAGAAATTAAACAGTTCTGATGGATTGGCAGTGGAAAATATATAGAAAAATACTTTTTTTGATGAATTTTCTTTCAAAATTAAAATTAGAACTTTATTTTGAGTGCTTTAAATATATTTTAAAAAGGATAAGGTGCCACACTGCAGGATATTACATAATAGAAGGGCTCATTGAATTGGGATGAAATTATTAACATGAATAGAGGATGTAATGAAGGACATAAAACAGACTAGCAAACAATTCATCATTTTCAGATTGGCAGTCTGTTACTTGGGCGCAATGCAGATCGCTTCAGCTATTTATAAATGTATTTTAATGATTTAGAAAAAGAGGTGGAGTGTCGTGTCTCCAAATTTGCCGGTGCTACAAAATTAAGTGAGAAGGTAATGTGAGAATATCAAGAGGCTGGAAAGGATTTAGACACTAGCTGATTTAGCAACGGGCTGACAGATAGTGTCTGACATAAGGAAATGTGAAGTTATTTGTTTGAAAGGATAAATTGAAAGAACAGAATATTTTTAAATGGTAAGGAACTATTATGTTTGTCTTTGTAGAGATTTGGCTGCCTTGAACAACAAATATGGGAGGTCTTGTGACACAGTGGTAATGTCACTGCATCTGGCCCAGAATTCTGGGTTCAAATAGCAGCTCAGGCATTGATGGCGTAGGAAGATATGTTCATTTAATGGCCAGAAGGTTAAAGGCGGGTTGAGAGAGTCTTCGGGTCATCTGTGTGTGATGTGGAATGATACCCCTGAAGCTCCAATCTCTGCAGCAGGCTGGTAACATGTTCAAAGAAAAACTATCAATGGAAATAGACTTAAGAACATATTTTGCCACACCGCTAGGCGTGAGAAGATAAAAAGAAGTACAAGAAATATATAAAGCTAATATGCAGATATAGCTAGCAATTAGGAAGATAAATGGTATGTTGACATTGAAATGGTAGATTTTTGGATACTAAGGAAATTGAGGGATTGGATTGGATGAAAAGGTGGAATTGAAGTTGAATGGTAGATCAGGCTTGAGGGACCGTGTGTGATATTGCATTGTATTCTTTCTTGTTAGACTGCAGTCCAGAGGTTTCCATGTTGCATGAGTTTCTTAGCCTAGTCGACAGCAACAGATGCCTTAGAATCATGTACCCAAAAATTTGATGTATGTATTAGGAGCAGCATAGCTCAGTGGTTAGCACTGTTGCCTCACAGCATCAGGGATCCAGGTTCGATTCCAGTCTCAGGTCACTGTCTGTGTAGACTTTGCACGTTGTCCCCATGTCTGTTTGGGTTTCCTTCAGGTGCTCTGGTTTCCTCTCACAGTCCAAAGATGTGCAGGTTAAGTGGATTGGCCATGCTAAAAAAATTGCCCTGTAGTGTGCAGGTTAGGTGGTTAGCCATGGTAAAAACCCCACACGGTTTCAAGGATGGGTTGTGGGTGTGAGTGGGATGGTCCTTGGAGGATCGGTACAGACTCAGTGGGTTGAATAGCCTCTTTCTTCACTTTAGGGATTCTATTCTATTTTTTTTTGACTTATTCATTATTTATCTTGGTTTATGCAATACAGTATTGATGGTACTTTCCTTGTAATGTGCTTTGGACCTTAGTACTTGAATTGAATTATTAAATTAAATAAACAATGGTAACCATTGGTTTAATCAATTTGTTATTATCTCTCCTGGTTTTTGGAAAAGAGGTTTTCGGGCCTTTAAGTGGCTAACAGAAATGAATAAAAGTGAAAACAAGCATATACTTTTCAAATGAATTACAATGAAATTTTAAAATACTTCTGTGTATTGTAAATATAGCAAAGCAAAAATTCTGTGGCTGTTGCTGGTATTGATATGCTATCAGAAATGTGTAGAAAGAAATTAAGATAAGAATTTTAGAAATGATTGGTCAAAGAAATTTCAACAGATTAGTCTTCGAGCATGCTTTATTCACTTATTTTCTTATTGGTCTTTTTAGAGTCAAAGAGAGATACCCAGCACGGAAACAGGCCTTCGGCTCAATTCGTCCAAGCCAACCAGGTTTCCCAAACTGAACTAATCCCATTTGCCTCCATTTGACCCATGTTCCTCTAAACCTTTCACATCCATGTACCTGTTCAAATGTCTTTCAAATGGAGTCATAATATCACACAGCACGGAAACAGTCCCCTTGGCCCAACCCATCCACGCCACCCAGATTTCTCAAACCGAACCAGTCCCATTTGCCTACACCTGGCCCACTCCCCTCCAAACCCTCCCTCCATCCACGCACCCGTCTAAACATCTCCCAAATGTTGTGACCGCACCCTCCTTCACCACCCCATCTGGCAGACTGTCCCACATACATGCGCACCACTCCCTGTGTGAAGGGCTGGGGGTTTAGTTTGAATTAGGAAGGTATCGAACAATAAAACTTTGTTGATAGATTAAAGGTTCAACAAAGTTTCAGCTGGAATCCTTCCAAACCCATGAATTGTGCCATTTAGAAGGACAAGAGCAGGAACTGTATGGGAATATCACTGCCTTCAAGCTCCAGTCCAAGCAACACGGCTCTTTCACTGTCACTGGAACAGAATCCTAGAATTCCCTTCATAACAGCATTGTGGATGTACCTACACGACATAGACTGCATTTGCCCAAGAAAGTCGCTTATCGCCTTCTTTGGGGCAACTATTGATGGGCAATAAACGCTGCCCACAACACAAGCGATGCACATATCCTACAGAAGAATATAAGATCATTTATATCTTTGTAAACAGCAGCAGAGTAAGGAAACCTTTATTTAATCAATTTGGATGGGTTCAGATTCCACAGGCAAAAGTGACAAATGGACTAAGTTAACTTTCCACCGGGTTCTTTTCCCAAACCCAAATAATATCTTCATATACATTATCTCTCTGTTAAATTCAAAATAGGTACTGAAAAAGAATCACTCCCTGAAGTGGTTCAGCTGTTTAATCATAATTTAAAATGTTCTCACTAGTTTCCAGTCAGGTGTAAATTCATTATTTAGGGAATGAAGGTAGGGAATGAAGGCTATAGAGTCACTATAATTGGCCTTCGTATTCTTGGTGAAGGTGGACAAAATTAGCGAGAATCCCACCTCCAATTATAATCCAGTTACTCTTGCTAAAAGTGTTAATATATAGATATTGTGTCAAGAAAGGATTAGATTTGGCTATGATACCTCCATCCTTGAGTCAATTGGCACAAGTCTTAACCACTTTTCAGTGGCTATATAGCGATGTTGGTTGAGGGATAGATATCTGTCAGGATGCTGGGAAGAAAACTTGCATGTTTTTCCTTGAATAGCGCTACTGGGACCTTTTATGTATGTCAAAGATAACAGATAGTGCCTTGGTTTAATGTCTTATCCAATTATTAGCACTTCCAGTATTGCAGCACGCTCTACCTCAGTGTTATACTGAATTGGGAACTTAGATTGTGTTCAAGTCTTTGGAGTGGAACTTGAGCCTATAACCTTCTGACTCAGAGGCAGGCATGAGCTGGTGTACCTTAAGACTGACACCTTATTTGATTGATCAACCAGAGTCCATGCACAGATACTATTAGCTAAATGACTGATGCTGTGGATGTGTGTTATCAGGAAGGCAAAGGGAAAAAAATTGGCAGAGAAAATTCAGATGAAATTAGAACTTGACAATTAATAACTTTTATTCTTCATTTGTATTGTATTAGACTTTTTTTAGTTTATTCATCCTGAGCTTAATTTTCAGCTCAATTATTCTTTCAAAATGTAAATATTTACTTTAATCCTCTGATAAAATTATGTTATGACTGTTGAAATGCTTAGTATTCTACAGACTTTTGGACTTCATATTGGGTTGTGGTGAGGGCTGAATTTAAATGTACTATGCTCAATGTTTTGATGTGTTGATAGAATTATTTTTGAGTTTTTTTTATTATCTGTTCCTGACAGCTGATAGATGACAAGAAGGGGTTAAATGCAAAGTGCGAGTCTATGGTAAATGAATTGAAGCAGGTGGACCAGAAATACACTAAGAAAATCCAACAGATGCATGAGCAGCATGAACTGGTGAGAGATTCAGACTGCACATCCATATAACTGCGCAGAATATACAGCAGAGAAAAAGGACAATTTGCCTAATTGTCTATTCTAGTGCTGATACTCCACAACCTCTTCCCATCTTACTCTTTCTTTCTATTCCTTTTTCCCTCATGCATTTGCCTACATTTCTCTATTCTGTGATATTCACTTCAACTACTCTAAGTGGTAGCGAGGTCTACATCCTCGCTGCTGTCTCTTTATACAAGTTTCTCATTAAATGTGTAAGTGAATTTATTAGGGGCTACCTTAAATGCATAACCTCTAACTTTGGACTCCCCCAGAAGTTGAAACATCTTCTGTAGTTTCATCCTATTGAGCCTCTTTACAATTTTAAAGTATCCGTCAGGTCATGGGGAGGTGATGGCCTTGCGGTATTATCACTGGAATGTTAATCCAGAGACCCAGGTAATGTTCCAGGGATCCGGGTTCAAATCCCACCATGGTAGATGGTGGAATTTGAGTTCAATAAAAATCTGGAATTAAGAGTCAGTGATGACCATGTCAGTTGTCAATTGTCAAAACACATCGTCAATTGTTGAAAAAACCCATCTGGTTCACCAATGTCCTTTAGGGAAGGAAACTGCCATCCTTACCTGGTCTGGTCTTCGTGTGACTCCAGACCCGCAGCAATGTGCTTGACTCTTAACTATTCTTTGGGTAATTAGGAATGGGCAAAAAATGCTGGCCTGACCAGCGATGCCCTCACCCTGTGAATGAATTAAAAAAAAATTGCCCCAACATGACTAAGACAGAAAGATGGCTACCCAAATATGCACCAGACCGTCTTTTGGGCTTGCAGGAATGCATATACAAAATAGTGGTTAATATTTATACCTCAACTGAAATAGTCTAAAGAGATTATTTAATTCATTGTTTGTTTGCAAACTGGCTGTTTTTTTTTCTCCTGGAACTGCCGGAAGTGAGAAGTGCTGCAGCTTTTATTCTGTGTCCATTGAATCCCTAGAGTGTGGAAACAGGCCATTCAGCCCAACAATTCCAGACCGACTCTCTGAAGAGCATCCCACCCAGACTCACCCCGCTACCCCGCCCCTGTAATCCTGTATTTCCCATCGTTAATCCACCTAGACTGCACATCCCTGCACACTGTGAGCAATTTAGCATAGCCTGCACATCTTTGGACTGTGGGAGCACCTGGAGGAAACCTACACAGACACAAGGAGAATGTGCAGCCTCCACACAGACAGTTGCCCAAGGCTGGAATTGAACCCAAGTTCCTGGCACTGTGAGGCAGCAGTGCTAACCCATTGAGGCATTGTGCCATCTGTGACTACAGGTCTGTCTTTGTACATGCAGATTGTACCTCCTTAATCCAGCACTCTTTGATCCAGCAACCTGTGTGGTCTGATATCCACAGTATGATTCCAGTTCTGGTTTCTGGAAAACCCAACCTCTCTGCTCTTCTCCCCAAAACGGTTTTCTTGCTGCAGCAATTTAAACTGGTTCAGTAACTTTTCTTCTGTCAGTTTCCAATTCATCATTGTCATCTACAAGCAGCAGAACAATTGCTCCATGTAAAGTAACTGTTAAGATCACAAGGTCATGGTGTGCACACGTCCATTCTGCACTCTCATTTATTTTCTGTTTTGAATAATTCAAATAGTACTTGTTGGACCCTTCGGTAAAAGGATATATTTTGTTTCCCACATCTGGGTGAGGGAGGTATTAAAAAAATTAAATGCTTCAAGCTCACACAGTAACAAATGCCTCTGGTGCCATTAGTTTTAATACAGTTGTATTCTTTTTCAGATTCTATATTAAGGAACATTAATTGTTTCAAAATACGATTTGCAACAAGAAAATTTAATTGAATCTAATATTAAGATGCAGAATGATTGCAAACTGCATGTTGCACGGTACTTTTTAAATGTATTTAAAAACTCCCATGCTAATCCTGACATATGACCTCCTACAGTCTGACAAAAGTCTGATCCTGAGGCTGCCAGAGGACAGGGTACAACCTGAATACATTTTTAAAAATATATATTACAGTGTCCTTTTATTCCTATCTGAATTTTTTCAGCATTCAAAGTACGGTAAAGAATCATTGTACTGCAGGTTTTCTTATAACATCCTGTCTAATTATTTCTGTCTATAGGAAATCAAGAAGTTAAAAGAAATAATGAGTGCCACAGAAAAAATACGCAGAGAGAAATGGATAGATGAGAAAACAAAGAAAATTAAAGAGATTACTGTAAAAGGTACCAGTTTACAAACCTGGGACTTATAATCAATATTCTAAACAGAATACCTGACCATTAATAGTTGCATATTTTTGTGGATAACCACTAATGGTGAAATGTTGTACTCAAATATTTTGCAACAGAATAGCCATTTAAATGAACTAAAAAGAATTTCCAAATTTATCATACAGATACTGTTCATGTTTTCAAATTTACAATAGGACATCTTTATTATAAGAGATTTATCATCAGATTAACTAACTTATAACTTGCTTATAGATGTTGAGAAGATTGTAAAGAACAAATTATCAAGAAGTACATGACACAATTGACACACCTGCTATCTCCTTCCCTTAAATTGCCTCTGATCACCTGCCCCATTATTTGTTTACAAAAGAAAAATACGTGGATGGTGGAAAGCTGAAACACTTGTGCTTTATAGTGGCATGAGTACGTTTCCTAGAATAATACCATTGAGATTGGGATTGTTCTTCAAGCAGTTGGTAAATAGTAGCTTTAATAGAAGAGTTAAACATCTTGAACAGCTGCAATTCTAATCATCAAATTTTCAAGAATTGAGTGATAGTGAGAGTTGGAGAGCTTAATCTAAATGATACAGTAATGAGAAAGGAGCACTTTATTTGTTGTAGGCATAACAACTCTGTGGAACATTGCTGCAGTTGGATCTAATCACGGCTTGCGTTGCCGAAATCTAGGTGGGTTTGGCATGGTGAAATTCTCACAGTATTGTTGCAAGTTGATTCACTGAAGGAGCCAGAAAAGCAGAATCACTTAGTAAGAGTGTAAGTAGGCACTTTGGTCTTGTTGCAGATTTGGCTGATGACATTACAAATAGCAAGGAAGTGCTTCACCCAGAAAAGGAAGCTGTTAATTTTACTAAGTATACCTTGCTTAATTGTTGCTTGAAGCAAAAGTATACGGTGTGCTTTGTAGTGGCATGTCTAGGTTTCCTCGAATAGTACCACTGAGACTGGGATTGTTCTTCAAGCAGTAGTTTAATAGCAGCTTCAATAGAAGAGTTAAAGATTATGAACTTTTTGTGCAAAGAAACTGTTTCTGCTAGGAAGAGGCTCAGGGGACATAAATTTAAGATAACTGATAAAAGAGGCAGAGAGAATGAATTTTTTTTAACATTTTGTGAAAGGGTGATGGAGGAGATTCAATTTTTAAAAGTGAATGAGACATATGCTTGATAAGGAAACATTTTCAATGGAGAAAGGATGGCAAAAAGAGTCAGTACAGGATTTTCCTGTGCTGTGAGATTTTGCAAAGTCCTCATAGGTGCTGACCTCTTGCCTGATCAAATCAAACTAACAAAATCTGTTGTGATCTTGCTATACTATGCTTAGAATTTAAGTGAGGTGGTCTACACATTTCAGTGCTAATTGTACATTGTGTTTAAACGTAATTGAGGATATAAATGGGTACAGCAGCTTCACACTGCCTAGTGCGGTGTACATTGAAATGCTCATTTCTCAAAAATGCCACACAATTGTATTGTTATCTCACTCCTTCTCCACAGGTTTTCTTCAGACAATAACATTGTAAAGCACAGATATACCTAATGGCAAAATCTGAGACTTATTTATCTGATGAACCTTTAATGCACATGCTAAACTTGCAAACCAGTAAACAACATATGAACCAATATACCATTTGTTGGCTGTTGCTTTCTCCTTGAATGATCGATTCCTCCCCCTTTTTGGAGTAATATAGAATAGTCTGTTTGTAACCTTGGCATCTTACTTGACCCTGACCTGTATCAGACTTCCACCCCAAGATCCAGAACATCATAAAGGTAGAAGAGTTCCATGCCCATAACATTGTCCATCTCCACTCTTACTCATTCTACCTGCTAGAAGATCCCTTGTATTACCTCTAACCTTTGACTATCCCAGTGATTTCGTGGACAGCCTCCTGTTCTCTGCTCACCATAAATGTCTGTTCCCATAAAACCTTGCCTTTCGTAACCCCTAACTTCAGTGACCTTCTCGGGCTGCCAGTGACCCCCCACTCTCCTCTGGTCCTGACTTCCCTGTCACTCCTTATCTGTGTAACCCCCTTCCAGTCCGATAAATCTCCTCTATCTTGGAATTCACCATTTCTCTGACTTTGACCTCTTGTGTGTTCCACCCAATTCTTTTGCCCCTTCATTGGCACCCATGCTTTTAGGCATCCAAGCTCATGTGGAACTCATTCTATAAACCTTTTCACTCATCCACTGCCTTCTTTTAAAAGCGTTCTTAGTACTTAAACAAAAACAGGAATTACTTGAGAAACTCAGTAAGTCTGGCAGAACTCTGAACAGATCACTGGACTTGAAATGTTAGATCTGCTTTCTGTCCACAGATACTGCCAGACCTGCTGAGTTTCTCCAGCTATTCCTTTTTTTTGTTTTAGTTCTTCAGTACTTTGTTTTACTTTACTCTTTAAAATTTTCCACTTTGACAAAGTTTTTGGTCACATTTTTTCTGAACCACCCAATGTTCCATTCTTTGCCATTATGTATGTTCACGTCTCTGTAAAGTGCCTTGGAAAAGTTTCCTATGCTGGAGACCTTGTAGCAAATTGTTGAAAGTACTGTAATAGCATTTCCTACTGTCACATGTCTCAGTGAAGTGGTCTTATCGTAAATCTGGATAACTCAATTGCTTGAATTCCAGGTTTGGAGCCAGAGATTCAAAAGCTAATAGCTAAACATAAACAAGAACTCAAGAAACTGAAAGCATTGCATGAGGCTGAACTTCTGCAATCTGATGAGCGTGCAGCTCAGAGATATATCAGACAGACTGAAGAACTGAGGGAACAGCTGGAGAGGGAGAAGGAAGATCTGTGCCAGAGGGAGCGGGATCTTGCCAGACAAAGGTTTGGATGAATAAAAATAGTTCAAATAATGCCTGCCTTATGAGGCCTATAACACCCATCTGTTCATCTCAAAGTCCAAGAATAAAAGACAATGCTCCATAAAAAATAAAAACCAAAAGAACTGCGGATGCTGTAAATTAGGAACAAAAACAAAGTTACAGGAAAAGCTCAGCAGGTCTGGCAGCGTCTGTGGAGGAGAAAACAGAGTTAACGTTTCGGGTCTGGTGATCCTTCCTCAGAACTGAAGAAGGGTCTAGGCCCAAAACATCAGCCTTCCTGCTCCTCTGATGCTGCTTGGCCTGCTGTGTTCATCCAGCTCTACACCTTGTTAGTTCAGACAAGGGCTTGTGGTTTATCTCAGACAAATTATGCATAAAACCTGTTTATAGCTGATTTGTGAGCAATCTTTACTGAGGTTATATTTATAATGTATTGCCCTTTGGTTACATTCTGAGGAACGAATAAGATGCCATTTTAATTTGAAGTGTGTATCATTATCAGAACAAACCTGCATAAATTAACAAGTTTCTGGAAAGGTTCTTATAAATTAAGTGTTTAGAAAATCGTTAGTCAGCATTATAAGACTTCATTTTTGTAATTTTTGTTTCTTTTTCCTCAGTTTTGCTGACATAATCTTTAGCAATTGATTCAAGTTGATGCAAGTAGTTAAAATGATCAAATTAAGCGATTGTGCTCAGATGAATTTCAGTACTTATTTAATTGTTTCAAACTATACAGTTAATTTACATGATATTGTTTATGTGGGGGTCGGTTAACTTGTTTGGCTGGACAGCTTGTTTGTGATGCAAAGTGACGCCAGCAGCATAGGATCAATTCCTGCACTGGCTGAGATCACCAAGAAGGATTTCCTACTCAAACTCTCCCCTTACCTGAGGCGTAGTGACCCTCTGGTTAAACCACAACCAGACATCTCTCTCTAATGAGTGAACAGCCCTGTGGTCTGGTAAGACTGTATCTTTACGTTCTGAGGAAGGGTCACTGGACCCAAAACGTTAACTCTGATTTCTCTTCACAGATGCTGCCAGACTTGCTGAGCTTTTCCAGCAACTTCTGTTTTTGTATACCTTTACTTTTATTGTTTAGGGCATTTTCTCATTTCCCTCACTAAAGATACGTTCAGCATATTAAAGAATATGATTGTTGCTTACTTATGTTAAATCACCAAAGTGTTTGTTACTGTGTTCCAATAGATACGAAAAACAGCTTGAACAAGAGGAGCAAGCTATCCAACAACAGCGAAGGAGATTGTATGCTGAGGTGGCTGAAGAGAAGGAACGTCTCAACCAGCAAGCTGCTAGGTGAGAATATCACCATACTGTTAAATTCAAGTAGTGTCCTTTTTGTCCCTCTGTTAGCTTTCTCCTTGACTTTTTCTTTTCTCTTGAGATTCATGACAGCATTTGGGCTTGCAGGTACCTTGCCCAACTGATTATGTTTCATGTGGGAGCCCAGACAGTGAGGTTCAGTATAGCATAATAATCAGGACAAACAATCCAAGTGCAAGGTCTCCAGATGTCCACTTGTTGCCTTCCAGAAGGAGAAACTGAGAGTACCAAAGTCAATTGCTATGTCCTTTTCTGTCCTAGTTGAGGTCATAAAACTCTGCATGAGCCAAGGTTTAGTATATTGATTTAGATAGATCAGCTACCCGGTCAGCTCAGTAAGTCTTTGGTTAGTGTTTGTGGCTTTAACTGTCCTTGTAACTGTTTCACTGGCTCATTTTTACTGAAAATAGGACTGTACAAATCTGCATCAAGGTCACCAGTTTCCTTTGTATTTTTTAATAAAATGTCAACCTAACTGGCAATGAGAAGATTGGAATGAGCCCCCTGCCTTGAACTGCTGCAGTCTGTCTAGTGTAGGATACATCCACAGTGCTGTTAGGACGGGAATGTTAGGATTTTGATCCAGCAGCAGAGAAGGAATGGCAATATATTTCCAAGTTAGGATGGTGTGTGGCTGGGAGGGGAACTTGTATAGTTATTCAACTACAGTTGAACATACAGAAATAAAATTAAACAAATTGCTGGACAAACTCAGCAGGTCTGGCAGCATCTGTGGACAGAAGCACAAATTTTCTTCTGTGAAGTACCTATGTCGTGCATAGATTTATATCTTTGGGAAAAATACAATGGGCAGAACCTAACTGGGGCCTGAACGATGTGGGCTATGGTGGGATTTGTAGCAGAATCATGCAAGGAGTCAGAGATAACAAGGTGTAGAGCTGGATGAACACAGCAGGCCAAGCAGCATCAGAGGAGCAAGAAGGCTGACGTTTCGGGCCTAGACCCTTCTTCAGAAATGGGGGAGAGGAAGGGGGTTCTGAAATAAGTAGGGAGAGAGGGGGAGACGGATAGAGGAGAAGATAGGTGGAGAGGAGACAGACAGGTCAAAGAGGCGGGGGTGAAGCCAGTAGAGGTGAGTGTAGGTGGGGAGGTAGGGAGGAGATAGGTCAGTCCAGGGAGGACGGACAGGTCAAGGGGTCGGGATGAGGTTA
>NC_063354.1:8332675-8336968 GCF_021869965.1 Rhincodon typus
TTGTCTAGGCCCGAAACGTCAGCTTTCCTGCTCCTATGATGCTGCTTGGCCTGCTGTGTTCATCCAGCTCTACACCTTGTTATCTCAGATTCTCCAGCATCTGCAGTTCCTACTATCTCTGATATCATTTAATAACCAGGTATGTTATGGCAAGTACGGAAGAAATTGGAAAAGGCTAATTCATCAAGAAGGGAGAGTTTGCTTGAACATATTAAAAACCATCACTAAACCGAATCCTAAAACATTTTCTAAGCCTACATAGTGTAATGGGGTTAGCTAAAGTAAATTCAGACCTGTTAAGAATCCAAAGAGAATCCTTTGTATAGAGGCAAGGTCATGGAAGTGTATTAAATCAGTACTTTAAATCTGTTTTGATGTAGGAACCAAATAATGTGAATGTTATTGTAAATGAGGATAGGAAAGTTGAGGACAGGACAGTAGAGGTTATAAACAATTTACGTTCAGATGTAGGGAACAAAATTACATGTAGATGACACAAACCTTGGTATCATCATGGATAGCGACGAGGATAATTGCAAACTATAGATGATGAATCGGAATGGTGACATGTGCAAGCGCATGGCCAATGGTGCTCAGTACAACGCAATGGGAGGATGAAAATGGAAAGATATTATACTAGGAATGGCACAATTTGAGATTGTAGATGAGCAGAGAAAATTGGTGTCCACGCACATAACTCCTCAAAGGTGCAATTCTGCAATCCTTGATGTTGCCCATAAACTTCCTATCTTTGAAAAGTAGGAGGACTAAGGCTCCACAAGTACGACTGTTTGTATCCCCGAAGCCTGGTCACCTGTATTCGCAATCTCCTCTGCTTTACTACAGAGAGCATCTGAAGTACAGGGAGCAGTACAGCACAGTTACAAGCTGCTCAGCTCACGATATCTGTGCCGGCCATGATGCTATTTTAAACTAATCCCATCTGCTACACATGGACTGTATCTCTTTATTCTTTGCCTGTTCATATGTATGTCTATGCCTCTTAAATGTTGCTATCATATCTGCTTTTACCACCTCCCTGGCAGCACCTTCCAGATACCTACTACCCTCTGTTTTTAAAAAAAACTTCCCTCACACATCTCCTTTAAATTTTTACCTCTCACTGAACCTATGCCACCCCCAGTATTTTATATTTCTGCCCTGGGAAAGTTACCCCGACTATCCACCCAATCCATGCCCCTCGTTTTTTATACTTCTTTCAAGTCGCCCTTCAGCTCTGATGCTCAGTGAAAATAATCCACGTTTGTCCAGCCTCTCCTTATATCTAATATATTACAATCCAGACAGCATCCTGGTAAACCTCTTCTTCACCTTCTCCAAACCTCTACATTCTTCCTATAGTGTGGTGACCAGAATTGCGCACAGCACTCCAAATGTGGTCTGACCAAATTCTTATACAGTTGCGACATGACTTGCTAATTTTTATACTCAGTGCCTTGACTAGTGAAGGCAAGCATGCTGTATGCCTTCGTTACCATCTTATACACTTGTGTTGCCACTTCCAGGAAGCTATGGACCTGGACTCCAAGATCCCTCTGTATGTCAAAGCTCATAAGAGTCTGGCCATTTACTTACACTTATACTTTCCTCTTGCACTGACCACCCAAAATTCATAACCTCACACTTGTACAGATTAAACTCCATCTGCCATTTCTTAGCCAACTTTTCCAACTATCTATATCCTGCTGCATCCTTCGCTATCCATCCTCACTATCCAGAACTCTGCCAATTTTTGTGTCATCTGCAAACTTACTAATCAGACCACCAACATTTTCATCCAAGTAATTTCTATATATTGCAAATAGAGCACTGATCTTTGTGGGAGCCCATCGGTCACAGACCTCCAGTCAGAGAAAGACATCACTCCGCAACCACCCTCAGTCTTCTATGACGAAACCAATTTTGTATCCAACCTGTCAACTCAACGTGGATTCCATTCAATTTGATCTCCTGGACTAGCCTACCACGAGGGACTTTATCAAAGGCCTTGCTAAAGTCCATGTAAACAACATCCACTGCTTTACCCTCATGAAACATCTTTGTCACTTCCTCAAAAAACTCATTCAAGTTTGTGAGACAAGATCTCCCCTTCATAAAGCCATGCTGACTATCCTTAAGTTCATTCTTCAAATGCAAGTAGATCTTATCCCTCAATCTTTTCCAATAATTTCCCTGCCACTGATGTTAGGCTATATAGCCCTGCTTATTCTTGTTGCCCTTCTTGAACAAAGGAGCAATATGGGCTTTTCCCCAATCTTCTGGGACCTGGCCTATGGCTAAAGAGGATACAAAGATCTCTGTCAAGGCCTCAGCAGTCTCCTCCCTTGCCTCCTCCACTATCCCAGGATAGATCTCTCAGCCTGGGGACTTGTCTACCTTAATGTTTTCAAGACACCCAACACCCACTTCCTTCTTAATATTGACATGCCCTAGAGTATCAACCACCCCTGTCCAAACTTAATATCATCCATGTCATGCAAAATACTCATCAAGAACCTCACCCACTTCCTGTAGCTTCTCGTAAAAATTCCCTATTTTGTATTTGAATGGACCTATTATTTCCCTAGTTACCCTATTGCTTCTAATAAATGTCATAAAGTCCTAGAGATGTACAGCATGAAAACACACCCTTCAGTCCGACTCGTCCATGCCGACCAGATATCCAAAATAAAACTAGTCCCATTTGCCAGCATTTGGCCCATATCCATCTAAACCCTTCCTATTATAAAATGCCTTAGGATTCTTTTTAAACCTATCTGCCAAGGGCTTATCAAGGCCCCTTTAGCCCTCCTAATTTCTTTTTTTAAGTTCTTTTCTGTTTCCTTTATACTCCTGAAGGGTCTTGTTTGATTTCTCTTTCCTAAACCCTATCTTTGCTTCCTTTTTCTTCTTAACTAAACATCTCTCATCACCCAAGGTTCCTGAATCTTGCCATACTTATCGTTCATCCTCACAGGAACATGCTGGTCCTGAACTCTGGTCAACTAACTTCGAAAAGACTCCCACATGTCAGATGTGGATTTACCTTCAAATAGCTGAGCCAATCCAATTTTTCCAATAAGAACCGAAAGAACTGCGGATGCTGTAAATCAGGAACAAAAACAGAAGTTGCTGGAGAAGCTCAGCAGGTCTGGCAGCATCTGTGAATTAAAAAACAGAGTTAATGTTTCGGGTCTGGTGACCCTTCCTCAGAACTGATGGTAGCTGGGAAACCGTCAGATTTATATGCAGAAAATAGGGAGGGAGATGGGGTAGGGAGTAAACGATAGGATAGAGCTCAAAGAGAGAGAAGAACAGTTGGAAAGACATAGGAGTTGATAATGATCTGGCTGGGAGAGTGAATAGTTGTTAATGGGGACTGTTAGTGACTGACAACAGGAGGTGTGTAATGGCAGGCTATGTGATAACAAGGCCTGGTGTGTGGGGTAGGGGGCTAGGACATGGGAGAGTTTAGGCCCTAAAATTATTGAACTTGATATTGAGCCCAGAGGCCTGCAGGGTGCCCAAACGGAAAATGAGGCATTGTTCTTACAGCTTGCGTTGAGCTTCGCTGGAACACTGGAGCAAGCCAGAGACACAGATGTTGGCCAGGGAACAGGGGGGTGTGTTAAAGTGGCAGGCAACGGGTAGTTCAGGGTCTTTTTTACGAGCAGAACATTTGTTTCCTCAATGTAAAGGAGACTACATTGTGAGCAGCGAATGCAGTAGACTAGATTCTGGAAAGTGCAGGTGAAGTGTTGCTTCACCTGGAAGGTATATTTGGGCCCTTGGATACTGGGGAGGGAGGAGGTAAATAGGCAGGTGTTGCACCTTGCTGGCTGCAGGGGAAGGTGCCGTAGGGGGCTTGTTGGGGGTGAAGGAAGAGTGGACCAGGGTGTCCCAGAGGGAACGGTCCCTGCGGAAAGTGGATAAGGGAGGGGAGGGGAATATGTATCTGGTGGTGGCATTTCGCGGGAAGTGGTGGAAATGGCGTCTGATGATCTTCTGGATATGGATGCTGGTGGGATGGTAGGTTACCTACCATCTCTGTCTCTGGCTTGCTGCAGTGTTCCAGCGAAGCTCAACGCAAGCTGGAAGAACAGCACCTCATTTTCTGCTTGGGGACCCTGCAGCCCTTTGGACTCAATATCGAGTTCAATAATTTTAGGGCCTAAGCTCTCCCATGTCCCAGCCCCCCACCCCACACGCCAGGCCTTGTTATCGTATAGCCTGCCATTACACACCTCCTGTTGTTAGTCACTAACAGTCCCCATTAACAACTAATCACCCTCC
>NC_063354.1:8337068-8452413 GCF_021869965.1 Rhincodon typus
TATAGCCTGCCATTACACACCTCCTGTTGTTAGTCACTAACAGTCCCCATTAACAACTATTCACCCTCCCAGCCAGATCGTTATCAACTCCTTTGTCTGTCCAACTGTTCTTCTCTCTCTTTGAGCTCTATCCTATCGTTTACTCCCTACCCCATCCCCCTCCCTATTTTCTGCATATAATCTGAAGTTTTCCCAGCCACCATCAGTTCCGAGGAAGGGTCACCAGACCCAAAACGTTAACTCTGATTTTTTCTTCATATATGCTGCCAGACCTGCTGAGCTTTTCAAGCAACTTCCAATTTTTCCAGTTCCTGCCTAATGCTGTTATAATTAGCTTTCCTCAAATTTAACATTTGTACTGAACGTAAAGGATGTGATTGCCTCTTGGAAATAGTGTTGAGATAACTTTACTTCTCCCTAATGCATCTCAGTTTCTGAAACTACATTCAAACCATGGTGTACTCCAGAAACCATACAACAAAATCTTCTGCATCATCACCACACAGGTTGGGGACAGTGGTGGTACTGATATTACATTAAACCAAGTGAAACGTGCAATTCAAACCTATGTATGTAAAATTTACTTTTTGTAGGATTAAGCATGTTCGTCACAAATATGAATCTGAGCTGAGGGAACTGGAACGCTCAGAACGCAATCTGCAGGAAAAATGTAATGAACTTAAGGCACGGCTGATGGATGCGGAAGGAGAGACTATCCGCTTCAAGGGATTATTCAGATATAAAGAACAAGAAATAGAAGATATCAGAAAGGTAACACGGAGGTGTTTATTTGTTAGTGTTCAGTATATCAATCATACTTTATCAGAGAGTTTCTGTAGCAAGGAAAGAGGTCCTTTGGCCCATCATGTCCACGTCAGTCTTAAAACATCTAAGTATTTTAATCCGATTATCTCAAGAACATGACTATCAGGCACCACCTCAATAAGCAATATTCAGTAAAGTAGTGCTTGTCAAACTGTTAATGTTTCATATTCATAGTGAAACATATTTAATGCCATTACAGGAATCATAATTGGCCTTAGTGCTCTTGGTTAAAAGGTGGAGAAAGTTAGCTAGGGTTTTACCTCATGATTTCTGTCAAGTTGCCTTTATTGGATGACTGTCAATATTGAAAAGGAACAATGGTAACATCCCTCAAGAGTTATGCAACGCTGTCTCTGTTCACTATTACAAATGGCCACTTTGTTTGATACTGCTGGACTGAAAGCAGCAGCAGTATCTTTGTATCTTTGAACGGAATTTTCTTAGTGTTTTGGAGATGGCTGGGGTTGCTGAGGGGAAGACATTGGCAGGGGAGCCCCAAATCTTCTTGCTGCTACCTAAGCATTCTGGCTTCCCAGTGAGTTCCCAGGGAAGATGTGGGACACCCCAGTGACTATGGCTGCCCCTGCCTAAATTGCTGCCACTGCAATTGCAATCTCTCCCCTTGCTCTGATCACCATGGCTTGTCTACTTATCCTGGCTTATGAAAGCAAACTTACCCATCTTCAAAGGAACCTTAGCATTTGGGCAGCTCTCCCTCATGCTGGAGAGTTAGTAGTACCCACCAAAAGTACTGGCACTTTGAGCCTCTTCAGTTGGGCTACAAAACTCTATTATTGCTTTGAAAAATGGGAGGAAAACTATTAACTGAGCATGAAGTGCGGAATGGAAATATTGATTCACCATTATTGGTTCAGCAAAATACCTGCAGAAGCAGAAACTGAACTTTATTTTTGTTATGTAATTGGATTATTTGCGTTATGAAAGCAATTTCCACTCTGAGTAACTATTGGAATATGGACTCAATCATGATATATTTGTGTCAAATCTCCAAATATGGGTTTTGAGGCATTATTATTAGAAGATGGAAGAAGCCTAGTGTATGTTCATAGAAACAACAGAGGAATATTGACTTTGGACTATGAATTTGCACCTTTGTCTCTGATTAAGTCTGTGACTTAGCAGATGATTTGAGTCTTTGATTCTGCTTCAAAGTCTTGTGCATTTTCCTACGTGATTGTCAATAGATTGCTTCATTTGCTCCCATGGTTTGTTAACCATTTGTTTTGGTCCTTCTATCTTGCTAATAGATTTTTCATCCGTTTTTTTGACACTCAACCTATTATGTCTAATCCTGTTGTTAATCTTTCATTGCTATTTAATGCTTTTCTGTACAGTAATTGTTACATACAGTCACATTTTATGGGGACATTCCTGAAATTGGAGCAGCCCACTTTTATAGGGTCTTTCTCACTGTGTAAGAGTGGAAATGAGATGACAGTTGCATTGGCCTCAGAGTATTTAGCCATCTTTAAAAGATGGCTATTTGCTTTACCATTATACCTTCACAACACACACACTATTTATTAGGTGATATCATAGGCCAAAGCGTATGTCCTGGTTTTGAGATTGAATTTTTGATTCTCAATTGCAAGTATGACAAGTGCAGTGAGCACTTTCTGTGGAACTTACTGGTACATGAAATATTTGATTTGGAAAGGATATATGTGTATAATTGGAAAGTTGGGAAGCATGTGAAGGAAAACAGAAGGATATGCTGATCAGAGGGAGTAGCATTTCATTTGAAACATAAACACTAACATGGACCAGTTTCACCAAATAGCTTGTTTCAGAGCTGTAAATTGTGTAATCCTGTTTGCCTCTTCCCATCTTACCATCTTTCCAAGAGTGTTTTTGTTTTTCTTCGGACGCAATTTGTGACTTACCTAGCTTAATTCTGGCCCTTCACTGAATTCTCTTATTGAGCAAAGAACAAAGAAAATTACAGCACAGGAACAGGCCCTTTGGCCCTCCAAGCCTGCACCGACATGCTGCCTGTGACAACGAAAACCCCCTACCCTTCCAGGGACCGTATCCCTCTGTTCCCATCCTATTCATGTATTTATCAAGACGCTTTTAAAATTCACTATTGTATCTGCTTCCACTACCTCCCCCGGCATCAAGTTCCAGGCACCCACCACTCTCTGTGTAAAAAACCTGCCTTGTACATCACCTTTAAACCTTGCCCCTCGCACCTTAAACATAAGCCCCCTAGTAACTGACTCTTCCACCCTGGGAAAAAGCTTCTGACTGTCCACTCTGTCCATGCCCTTCATAATCTTGTAGACCTCTATCAGGTCACCCCTCAACCTCCAACGTTCCAGTGAGAACAACCCAAGTTTCTCCACCTCTCCTTATGGCTAATGCCCTCCATACCAGGCAACATCCTGGTAAATCTTTTCTGTACCCTCTCCAAAGTCACCACATCCTTCTGGTAGTGTGACAACCAGATTGAACACACTATTCCAAATGCAGCCTAACTAAGATTCTATAAAGCTGCAACATTACCTGCCAATTTTTAAACTCCGTGCCCCAGCTGATGAAGGCAAGCATGCCATATGCCTTGTTGACTACCTTCTCCAGCACCTTCTCCACCTGCGATGCCATTTTCAGTGACCTGTGTACCTGTACACCCAGATCCCTCTGCCTATCAGTACTCTTAAGGGTTCTGCCATTTACTGTATATTTTCCATCTGGATTAGACAGTCCGAAACTCATTACCTCACATTTTTCCTGGATTAAACTCCATCTGCCATCTCTCTGCCCAAGTCACTAACCGATCTATATCCTGCTGGATCCTCTGATGGTCCTCATCGCTATCCACAATTCCACCAATCTTTGTGTCATCCGCAAATTTACTAATCAAACCACTTACATTTTCCTCCAAATCATTTATATATATTGCAAAAAACAAAGGTCCTAACACTGATCCTGAGGAATGCCACTAGTCACAGCCCTTGATTCCGAAACACACCCTTCCACTGATTCCTCTGTCTTCTATGACCGAGCCAGTTTTTTTATCCATCTTGCAAGCTCAACTGTGACGCCGTGCGACTTTACCTTCTGTACCAGCCTACCATGAGGGACCTTGTCACCTCAGTCTTTTTTTCACCACCAGATTTGCCTAACGTTTTCATAGTAATCAGTAGCATTTTTCCCTTGTGAATATTCAGTTCAGTTGTTAATTCAAGAAAGTCATCAACAAATCCCGAATCTTTGTAGCTCAAAGAGGGGTACGCTTGCTGGTGTTAACATTAGCTCACTAATTTCCTATAGTAATGCTTAAACAATTCTGCTAGGAATTAGGAAAACATTCAGGTAACCATCAGTTAATGAGACAAAATTCTTATGTTTTTCTAATAATAAATTACAATATTAAGAGTTTTAGTGAAGGCATTTTTATTTCAAGAAAGCATTAAGCAATACAGAACACAGTCAAGCTCTGCTAATTTTATCCTAGCTCTTTACTATCTTTGGACACAATTCGTGTCATCAGTGACTTATTATATGATTTTGTACAGTGTATAAATCCAAATCTTGTTATGAAAATCTGTAGGTCTCTGTAAGTTTGAATATTAAGACTTTGAATTTTATGCATTCCCATCTTCTCAAATATGTCTGAGGGCTCACCTTTTCTGTAATGGTTTCACTTCACATGAAGGCTAAATGCTATTCTGTGTGGAATCTCAAACTGAACATGATGAGTGTTCTATACATTTCTTTTAGTTTTGAAATGTGGGCTGAGAAAATGCCAGTGTGCAAACTCTGTATTTAAAAAAGAAAATAACACATGTACAAACTGACAGGGAAATTAGTTGTTTTGATCTAGTGCAGTTTTGGGATCTTACATTGGCTGTGAAGTGTGTTGTGACAATGTGTTCCTTCCGAAGTGTGATCACTGTTGTGCTGTAGACAAACATGAGATTAAACCTCTGTGCAGCAAAATCTCACAAGTCAATTGTTAGATAATCCTTTTTTTTTTAATAGCTGTGTTGTTTTTCTTAATATTTGCTCACAGGATTTCAGCATCCTGGTGTTTATTACCCATCCCTAATTGCCTTTGAAAAACCGCTATGAGCTACCGCCTTGAACTACTGCAGTTCAGTTGGTGTAGATACCCTCACAGTGCTGTTAGGGAATGAGTTTTTGACACAGTGATAGTGAAGGGATGGTAATGTATTTACAAATCAGGATGGTGTGCAAATTGGAGAGGATCTTGATGATGGTGTTGCTGTGCATCTGCTGCCTTTGTCCTTTTAATCAATAACGATTATGGATTTGGAAGGTGTTCTTAAAAGAACCTAGATATTTAGATCTGTGATCTAAGAATGAGTTGCTACAGTGTGTCTTGTGAATGATGCACACAGCTGCTAATACCCATAGGTGGCAGAGGGAATGGATGTTTGTGGATGTGGTGCCAATCAAATGGACTGCTCTGTCCTGGAGGGTGTCAAGCTTCTTGAGTGTTGTTGGAGCTGCACCCATTCAGGCAAGCAGAGTCTTCCATCAAACTCTTGACGTGAGCCTTTAAAAAGCTTTGGGAAGTCAGGAGCCGAGTTCCTTACCTCAATTTGTTGGCTGAGAAATAAAATTCATTAAGAAAAGGAAAAACTCTCTTGCTTTATTTACTGAATGATATCATAGAAATGCTTATGCCCGTTTGAATAGATAATTTGTTTTTTGTTTTAAAGTCTTACCTGAAAGTTACATCTTTCAACTGTACAACACTTCCTCAGCACTACACTGGAGTGTTAACCTAGGATAAGTGTTCTGTTCTTTGTAGTGACATTTAAACCTACAACCTTCTGACTACCAGGAGGTGAGGAGCAGGAACTTCGGAGTATAAGAGTGTCTGTCTCAGTATGAGAAAATATTGACAAATTTTGAAAGAAGATGTTTTCGTAATCAGTACTGGTAATGAAGAGTGATAGCACATTATTACTGGGAAAGCTGTCTTTGACCTGAAATATTTGTATGATTGATCGTAAGATAGTGTTAATAACAATACTCACTGTTAATGGACAAAGAGTAAAATTTGTGGGATTGACCTTTGCCCTTTGGGGGAACAACCCTAAGGCCCAGTGAAACTATTCTTTGCCCGTGTGATGTTCTTGATATTGCTGGAAATCCTAAATTGTTTAAGTATCTTTACAATGCTTCATAAAACATTTTGGCAAATTGCCTCATCTCTGATTAGAAAGTAAATGCTGAAACACAGATGATTGCTAGAGATTCATTTTCAACATTATTATCTATAGTAAAAAAAAGTGGTAAAATAGTACAATTTGCATAAACAGTACACTTGAAATTTCCCTCATGTTGCTTCAGTGGTTTGATCAACAGAATCCTCAGTGGATGACTTGGGCAATGGGGAGAGGTGGTGAACTTGAAAATTGTTGGACTGGTTTATGAAAGCAATTGAAACCAGTAGAAGAAAGAAGAGGATCTCCTGCTTGCATTTTCATTTTTCTGTCATGCTCTGAGCTCTGCAGCAGCTTGAGATTCCTTCCCCCTCCCTTGAAACATTAGACACAAGGCCTTGACTATCATCTCATCAAGGAAACAGAATCTTCAACAGTGTAGTGTTCCCTCCACACTCTTCTGAAACATGGGCTTAGTTTACGTGGTTAAGTCTCTGGTATGTGGCTTGAAACCACAATCTTTTGAGTTACAGTCAAGTGCTGCCACTGAAACAAGTCTGACACTAACATAGGACAATTAATCTCTGAAAGAACGGAGTCATTTTCCAAGTTAGTATATGGTTCAGAATCTTATGCATTACACAGGCAACCTTGTCACAGCAAGGTTTCTTCTGCCAAAAGTATAAAATAATACAAAGTTCCTGTCCATCCATAGCTATCTTGGTTGGGCCATTATACTTACCTGTCTATGTTGCTTCTTGCTTTTTCCTCCTAGGATGTACTTTTGGAATGGGGACAAGCCAAGTGAGCTTCCAAGAGCTGGTCCCAATGTGTTTGATGTTGCTTCAGTTCCACATTCTCAGTAATACTGCCTGTAACAAAATATGCAAGAACCAACTTATTAATTTTACACGTTCATCCTTTTAAAAATTAAAAAAGCAAAGGAGACTTTCATTATGATTATCTGAAACTTAATAAAGAAATCCCTTTGGACTTTGCCGGGTTTGTGTAATTTATTGTCATTTTTCATTTTGGAACCAGATCAATGACAGACTTACAGAAGAGAGGAACAGTTTAGCTGAAGTAATTCGTCAAGAGTTTGCAGACCGGTTAGTCAGCACTGAGGAAGAAAACAAGCGATTAAAGACAGAGATGTCTGAGATGAGAGCACGTCATCGTTTGGAAGTGGAGCGAATCACTAAAGAGAAGGAAGAAGAGCTGGAGGAGGTCCATAAAAGGTACAGTGTACATTCTTTAGATTGGCGGGATAGTCCAAATCCAGATTAATGTTTGAATACGAATATAAAAATATAATGAAGTCCTGTTCTTCGGCAAATAATTCTTCACTGTATGTAATATTATTGATATTAATTATAATTAGAGGGATAGAGTTGAAAAGCAAACAATTTACATTCAGTTTCAGTTGAATGTTGGTTAGACCACATTATAGTTTAATGTATAATTCTAACTTCATGTCATAAAGAGACACAGAGCAGGTGCCAGAAAGATTAATAAAAACTGACCTGAAACTGCGTGCTTAACAGGAAAAGCTGAGCCGGTTGAAGCTGTTTGCTCTAGAAAGGAGTGACAGCTGATCTTATGCGGATCTTTGAGATTATGAAAAGGTTTGTCAATAGATAAAGAGAAATGTTTACACCTGTGCTAGAGACCAAAAATAGATGCATTAATGATACTTAATGAGAAATTCAAGAGAAAGCACTTTGAGAATGTAGAATTCACAACCACAAGTAGTTGAGGATAATGTATAGATGCATTTAAAGTAACACTGAATGAAAACTTTTTTTTCAATAAGTTTGGTAGGAGATTCAAATGGAGCATAAATCAATCCAGCCAAATGACTTGTTTGTGTGTTGAACTCTAGATTTAACAATGGTTCAATTACCATCTATAATGGAAGGATTAATTTTAGGGATGAAGTTTCTTTTTAATTAGGATCTTTTTGGTGTTGTGGTTTACTGGCTGAAATGTTTCAGGGCTGCTGTACCTTGCATGGTACTGATGTTTTGAATTTTTTTTATTATAGGGTAAAAGTAGCAATAGTAAAGAAAGAAGAAGCAGTGAATAATCTTCGAAAACAATATGAAGTGAGTGTTTACTTTAAACCAGCTAAGCATTTAGTTTCTCACCCACTTTCAAAATTGTCACTGACTACTTAAATTGAAACATACAAAACCAGTGGCATTTGGTAACGTTTTTATTACACTGTCAAATTTCAATCAGTCATTGCATTTGCTGTTGTATTCTCTTAATTCTGAGATGTTTTAAAAGTGTAACAAACTTGCCGTAAAAGAATGCTTCATGAGGTATAATGCCCTAGTTTCAAATACCAATATCCAACCTTCACTACAAAATGAATATTCCCTCCTTTCTGATTTACCTCAGAAACATAACATATTCAAATTGATCTATCATTGCTCAATTTCTAATTGGGATTAGGATTTTTATTCTGATTGAATGAAGGAGCACTACGTTTAAATAATGGCAGTTGATCTTAGTTCCATCTTTGTTTCTTAATGCACACTGTCATCCTTATCCAATCATAACTATGGCCTCAGCAACCTCATTAACTGCTTTAATGTTGGATTTGATTGAGTACTGTGACTGCCAACTCCTAGCACTAGGGTTTCACACTGCTAATGGCAATCTCAAAGTAAATCTACTGAACATGCTCAGGACCTTTCTTTCTCTAGGATCTTCCTTACCAACCCAGCAAATTAACATTGGATTGACTTTGGCGGTAGCAATTCTCAAGCACACCACACAGGCACTTTAGGAGGGAAAAGGATGCCTTTTAGCTGTCATTACCTGTGAAGCCTTTCCCTAATTTACCTAATTCTGATGTTCATTTTCTAGCTTCCCCATACGTATGCAACCTGAATGGGCTGATTTTTAAATGGTACTCAAAAATAGAAGCAACTTGTTAATTATATCTTCACTTGCTGGAATTCAGTCTTTTCCTTTTCCTTTTTACTTGTGTTATGGAATAACTGAAATTTTGAACTATTCCTCATTCATTCCCCTCCTTGAAGTACCATGTAGCTGGATTATCGTTCAAATACGGAGAAACTCAGTAGGTCTGGCAGCAGAATTAATGTTTCAAGTCCAATATGACTGTCCTTCCTGTTTGAAGAGGAGTCATATCAAACTTGAAACATGAACTTTGTTTCACTCTCCATAGCTGCTGCCCAGCCTGCCCAGTGTCTTGAGAATTTAGTTTTTATTTCAGATTTCTAGCATCAGAAGCATTTTGCTTTTATTATCGTTTAAATTTCTTGTAGACCTTCACACCTTGCACCACTGACCTTCAATCAGCTGCTTTCCAATATCTGCCAGTTGGTATTCTAAACTGTAAACTTCAGTGGCTGTACTTATGGATCTTGTACCTCTGAAAAATGTAATTTGAAGAGATCCTTGAGGTATTGAGTTCATTCCTAATCAGGGCAAACATTTTCAAAAGAAAGAATGACAACAAAGAAAAGTCAACTTCATTATAAAATCTTGAAGAATTTTAAATTTTGAAGTAACATTTAGGCATGGAAGCTACATTTGTCTGATTCCAGTCTCCTGGAAATCATCCATATTGATTCATTCAGCCCTAGCAGAGTGTGCAATTACTGACATATGAAACTGTCAGTCCTGCGTTTTTATTAATTCCATTAATTTTAGTTGTAATTAAATACATCTTTATAGCAGTGCCCATTGCGAATGTGTTCCTTTGTTGTTTGAGACTTCAGGTTGTAAAATAGATGATATTGGAAGATCCAGAGAACACAAGTTAGTTATTCAGCCCTTCAAGCTAGTTCCAACATTCCTTTAAGTAAAAAAAAATCACCTGCGTCTGAAGAAGGGTCACTGGACTAGAAACGTTGAGTCTACTTTCTCCCCACAGATACTCCAGAGTCGTTGAGTTTTCCAGCTATTTCTGTATTTGTTTCATCTGCATTTTGATTTACCAATTGCCTTTCTGTAACCGTAGAGACCCATATCTGATTTACTTAGAGAGGTCAAAATATGGAACTTGTAACCACATTGAGTAGCTGAGTTGAATTGCATAGCTGTATCCAAGGGAATCCTAGAAAATGACATGGAAAGATACATTGATAGGCTAAAATGAAATAAAAGGAGTAGAAATATTGGAATGTTACACCAGATGGTTTAAATTCAATAAATGCATCCACTGATTTCACCAGCTTTGAGAAAAGATTTCCCGATTTGTTGCTCTCTGTGTGAGAAACAGTGTGAAGATTTCAGTCATAACAGTCCAACACATCCATGTCGACCAGGTATCCTAAATTAATCTAGTTCCATTTGCCAGCATGTGGCCCATGTCCCTCTAAACCTGTTCCTATTCATGTAAGCATCCAGATGTCATGAACTATCATTGGAACAACTTTCCTTAGCTTACAAGGATGCTGGGCATCATTAATGTTATATAAAGCTGCAGAAACTAGCCCTTTAGATACTGAATGCAGCAGTTAATTGCTTTCAAGCTATTATTTTAAAATGTTCATTAAACTTTGACAAAAAAACTATTTTTAATTCTTGTGCAACATCATTTATGTGTTTAGGCAGCACATAAAAGAGCAGATCATCTTGAAGCTCTACTTGAACAACAAAGAAAGCAACTCCTTGGTAAATGAACATGGAGACCATTAGACCAGAGACCATTGAGACCATAAACCTCATGCTGGGAGTATTTGCACCATCGAGTTGAATATGTGAGATGCGCAATTGTGATGATTTGTGCAAATGCCATAAGAATAGCATTAATGTTTGTTTTTGATCGGTAATCTCATGTAGTTTAACTGTCCAAATCAAACATTCTAGCTAAATGGTCTTTTTAAAAATTTTTTTTTATTTTTCTACATTATGTACCGTAATATTTTTCTCAAATTGCAGCCCTTATTTTGTATGTTAGCTGTAATGTGTAGCATGACAGAATTTATAAAGTATTTCAATTAGTTTCATTATTGCATAAAATCTCTTGTAATTAAATGACTCTTCTCTGACCCACTTTGTTTAATTTTGGTTAGAAACGCCTACTTGAATTTAAGAAATTCAGTGCCAAGCTGAAGTGATAAATAACTGCCAGTATAGCTTTCTCCCCCACAATCTAATTATTGCTGGACAAATCACATGAAGAAGAATCATACCAGACTCAGAACAGTAACTCAGTTTCTCTTGCCACAGATACTGCCAGACCTAGAGTCATAGAGCTGTACAGCGAGGTAACTCAGTTTCTCTCGCCACAGATGCTGCCAGACCTAGAGCCATAGAGTCATAGAGCTGTACAGCAAGGTAACAGACCCTTCGATCCAACACATTCATGCAGACCAGGTATCATAAGTTAATCTAGTTCCATTTGCCAGCATGTGGCCATGTCCCTCTAAATGCATTCCTATTCATGTATGTATCCAGATGCCTTTTAAATGTTGTAATTGTACCAGCCTCCACCACTTCCTCTGGCAGCTCATTCCATACATGCACCACCCTCTGCATGAAAAAGTTGCCCTTTGGGTCCCTTTTAAATCTTTCCTGTCTCACCTTAAATTTAATCCCTCTGGTTTTGTACTCCCCCATCCTGGGGAAGGACCTTGGCTATTCACCCTAACCATGCTTCATGATTTTATAAACTTCTAGAAGGTCACCCCTCGGCCTCTGACATTCCAGGGAAAATAGCCCCAGTCTATTGAGCCTCTCCCTATAGCTCCAACCCTGGCAACACCCTTGTAAATCTTTTCTGAACCCTTTCAAGTTTCACAACATCCTTCCTATAGCAGGGAGACCAGAATTGAACAAGTATTCCAAAAGTGGCCTAACCAATGTCCTGTGCAGCCACAAACATGACCTCCCAACTCCCATACTCAATGCACTGACCAATGAAGGCAAGCATACTAAATGACTTTTTTATTATCCTGTCTACCTCGGACTCCACTTTGAAGGAATTATGAACCTGCACTCCAGGGTCTCTTTGTTGAAAATCACTTCCCAGGACCTTACCATTAAGTGTAAAATCCTGCCCTGATTTACCTATCCAAAGTGCTTCCGAACTTTTCAGAAAACATCCCATATCTCTCTTGGTATAAGGAAAGAGGAAAGATAACATCAAACTCCCATGCACCATAGATTGGAGTGAATGGGCAAAACTACCAAATGTCACTGTGCAACCCACTGTTCCCACCTACACTCCAAGGTCTCTTTGATCAGCAACCGCTGAGTTTCTCAAGCATTCTCCTGCATTTGTTTCAAATTTCCAGCATCCACCATATTTTACTTTCCAATCACATCTGTTGTAGCTGATCTGAAGCTTCTTCCTTGGCTTCTTCCTAAGCCAAGTCTTATCTCATTCCTGAAACCTGCAGCAGTACTGTGGAACAACGTGGCATACCACAACTTCGAGGGCAGCAGATGACTCAATATACTGAGGATTGACCATGTCACACCATTTTGTGGTAGGAACAGCAGAAAATGACACAAGCTACTGTGTTGATCTTAATTGTACTCTGCGCACACCCTCAACATGTATAAAGCTGCCTCCCTGAACCACTACAGTCTGTGAGATGTGGCTGCTTCCACTATGCTGTTTGGCCAGTGAAGGAACAGTGATATACCTTCAAGTCAAAAATAGATGGAAAGGAAGCTTATGAGAGGCATACAAACAGTTTACAGAAAGATATTCATAGCTTATGTAAGTTGGCAAATAAAGTATAATATGTGAAAATATGAAGTTGTTCATTTTGGAAGGGAGGACAAAAGAACAGCATATTATTTAAATGGACAAAAAGCTGTAACTCACAGGTACTTAGGGTAAATGTGCACAAAACACAGAAAGCTAATAAGCAGGGATAGCAATTAGTTAGAAATGCTAATGAAATGTTGGCTGTTATTTCAAGGGAGTTGGAGTGTAAGAGTAGGGAAGTCTTAATGCAACTGTACAAAGTGCCTGGTGAGACCACATCTGGAGTACTCTAAGCAGTTTTGGTCCTGTTATTAAGAAAATATATTATTACAATCATCACAGAAACCCTACAGTGTGGAAACAGGCCATTCAGCCCATTGAGTCCACCCCAACCCTCCAAAGAGCATCCCACCCAGACCCACCCCCCATCCCTATCACTCTGCATTTCCCATCGCTATTCCACCTAACCTGCATGTCCCTGGACACTATGGGCAATTTTCCATGGCCAATCCACCTAACCCGCACATCTTTGGACTGTGGGAGGAAACCAGAGTATCCAGAGGAAACCGACACAGACACGGGGAGATTGTGCAAACTCCACACAGACAGTCGCCAGAGGGTGAAGTCAAATCTGGGTCCCTGATGCTGTGAGGCAGCAGTGCTAACCACTGAACCACCATGCTGCCCCTGGAGATACAATGGAAGTAGTTCAGAAATTAGGATGATCTCCGGTATGGAAAGATTGTGTTATAAGCAAAGGTCAAACAGCTTGGGACTCTACTCATTTGAATTTAGAGGAAGAGAGGTGATCTCATTGAAACATAGGATTCTTAAGGGGCTTGACAGGGTAAATACTGAGACATGGTTACCCTCTTAGGAGAGTCTAGGACCAGAGGGCATAGCCTCAGAATTAAGGGGTGATAATTTAAGGTTGAGATGTGGAGGAATTTCTTCTGTGATGGTTGAATGTCTTTGAAACTTCTTGCCACAGAGGGCTGTGGGGGCAGAGCCCTTGTGTATATTTAAAGCTGAGATAGGCAAGTTCTTGAAAGTAAGGGAATCAAGTGTTACTGGGAAAGGGCAGGAAAGTGGACGTGAGGCATGTTAGATCAGCCATGATCCCATTGAATGGTGGAACAGGCTTGAGGGGTAAAACAGCTTACTCCTATTCCTGTTTCTTATGGCCGTAAGTCAGGATGGTGTGTGGTATTGAGGGGACTGGGAACTGCTAGTGTTCTCATATGATTGCTACCTTTGTACTTCTAGGTGAAAGGTTATGGGTTTGGGAGGTGCTTTTGAGGAGCCTTGACCATCTCCAAATCTCTCACCATCCTGACTCACCACCACCATTTCAAGGACGGTTACAGATAAGCATTAAACGCTGGTCTGCTCAGCAAGTCTGTATTCTTTGAGGGAAACAAACAAAAGTACAGACTTCAGTATTGATCTTGTAGATGGTACATAATGAAGTCTGTTTAAGGTATGATTAGGGTGCCAATGAAATAGCTGCATTGGCTTGAATGGTTTCAAAGTTTGAGTGTTGCGAAGTTGCATTCATCCAGGCAATTCCATCACTTCCTGATTTATACCTTGGAAATGGTGGAAAGGCTTTGGTAACTAAGGAAATGAGCCACTTAACAACAACATGTATTTATATAGCAGCTTGTGACAAAATGTTCCAAGATGCTTCACAGAGTTATTAATATGTTATATTTGGCACTAATCCACATGTGGCGATATTAGAAGACCACAGGAGTAGTCAAAGAATGTCTTAAAGGTAAAACGGGAGGTTTAGGGAGAGGATTTTCGAGCGTAGACCCTTGACAGCTGAAGAAATTGGGGAATCTCAAAATAATTAGAAGAGTGCAGAGGTCAGGGTTGTTGACTGGGGGAAATTACAGAAATGGGGAGATGTGAGGAAATGAAAAAACCAGAATGATAATTTTAAAATCATTGCTTAATCAGGAACTAAATTAGGTCAACACGTACAGGGGGATGAGCAAACAATGTGTGACACAGGTTAGTATAAGGAAAGAGTTTTTGGATGACCACATGTTTCTGGAGGGTAGACCCTGGGGATCTGACCAAGTAAGATTGAGACAGTTGGATCTAGAGTTAGTGAGAAGATCATTTGAGACAAGGACAGAATCACATCGTGCTACTAAGGTGGAAGTAGGCCTTCCTAGCATTGGGGGTTGGTTGTGTTTTATAGTTCAACATGGGGTCAAATGTGACATCAAGGTTGCAAACAGTCTAGTTCAGCCTCTAAAAGCTGTCAGGAATAAGGATGGAATTGATGCTGAGGGAGTAGAATTTATGTCAGGACCTGAAGACAAAAGTTTCAAGTCTTCCGAATATATAATTGGATGAAATTTCTGCTTGCCACAGAATGCCCAGACTTGTGTAGCCACAGTATTTATGTGGCTGGTCTTGTTAAGTTTTGATTATTGGTGACCCCGACAATTTTGATGTTGGGGTAATTTGGGGATTGTAATGATATTAAATGTAAAGGAAAGTAAGTACACTTGATTTTTTTTGGCGTTGGTCATTACCTAACACTTGTAGTATGTTACTTGCCACAGAATGGCATCAAGTGAATGTTGTCCAAACCTTGCTACCTGCAAGCATGGATTGCTGAACTGTCTGAGAAATTATGTATGATACTGAACAGCATGAAAACATCAGTCAAAATCCCTACTTCTGACTGTATGATGGGGAGAAGGTCATTGATGAGCAGCTGAAGATGGTTAGGCTAGGACCCTGACCTGATGAACTATAACAAAGTCCTAGGGCAGGGATGATCTCGCTCTAACAAATGCAATGTTTTGAGCAGCTTATGATTCCAGCCAGTGCAGAGTTTTATTCCTATTGATTTTGTTACAATCATAATGAAAATGGACTATAATATTCAATTGCCATATATTGACTTTAATATTTGAGACTTACATGAACTCAAATGATTTTTTTTAAAAAAAACTTACTGAAAATAGTTGCTGTATTCACCTGACAAACTCAGGCAAACCACTTTTAAAAATACAAAACTGGCTACATCAATATTACCTTATTAATCAAGATGATATGTAAAGAAATTTGTATCTCTTGTTTTATTCTCACTTGCATGATAAATTCACATATACTGAGAGATGAAATGCTGCTTATAACTATCTAGTTTGGACAATGACACAGACATCAGAATCCACAAAGGAACTGTATACCAACCTTGGAATAGCAAAAAAAGAAAAGAAGCCAAGTGGACTGATAACAGCCAGGATACTGAAAGCTCTTCCTCCCTCTCATTCTCAGAAACTAATTCTGGGGGGGAAAGCAACTGGAAAACTACTGTTCATCAAGAAATCAAAATTAGCTGTGATCTTTGCCACTGCAGAGTAAACATCTGTCAACTCAAGGGCTATACAACTTTAAATTGTAACTGCCTTTGCCTCCTGTGTGTATAGACACCACCCCTCTCCTCCATCCTTGCTTTTAAATTGTTGTTACTTGTGTTTTTGTACATATGTATGACGTCACATTTTCTCATTTTCCTCTGGTTTAGTAGGTAATAAAATTCCGCTGTCTTATTCAAAACCTTGGAACTGGCTGTCCTTCATTTTTTATCTGGAAAGCCTGAAAACATGCTTTAAAAAAACTTAAAAATATTTGGTGCCACTGACTGTGAGGCTATTAGAAAGAGGGGAACTGATCATACCTCATTACCTCAGAGATAGTAGGAACTGCAGATGCTGGAGAATCCGAGACAACAAGGTGCAGGGCTGGATGAACACAGCAGGCCAAGCAGCATCATAGGAGCAGAAAGGCTGACGTTTCGGGCCTAGACCCTTCATCAGAAAAGGGGGAGGGGAAGGGGGTTCTGAAATAAATAGGGAGAGAGTGGGAGGCGGATAGAAGATGGATAGAGGAGAGGATAGGTGGAGAGGAAACAAACAGGTCGAAGAGGCGGGGATGGAGCCAGTAAAGGTGAGTGTAGGTAGGGAGTTAGGAAGGGGATAGGTCAGTCCAGGGAGGACGGACAGGTCAAGGGGGCGGGATGAGGTTGGTCGGTAGGAGATGGAGGTGCGGCTTGAGGTGGGAGGAGGGGATAGGTGGGAGGAAGAACAGGTTAGGGAGGCAGGGACGAGTTGGACTGGTTTTGGGATGCGGTGGGGGGAGGGGAGATTTTGAAACTTGTGAAATCCACATTGATACCATTGGGCTGCAGGGTTCCCAAGCGGAATATGAGTTGCTGTTCCTGCAACCTTCGGGTGGCATCGTTGTGGCACTGCAGGAGGCCCAGGATGGACATGTCGTCTGAGGAATGGGAGGGGGAGTTGAAATGGTTCGCGACTGGGAGGTGCAGTTGTTTGTTGCGAACCGAGCGTAAGTGTTCTGCAAAGCGGTCCCCGAGTCTCCGCTTGGTTTCCCCGATGTAGAGGAAGCCACACCGGGTACAGCGGATGCAGTATACCACATTGGCAGATGTGCAGGTGAACATCTGCTTGATGTGGAAAGTCTTCTTGGGGCCTGGGATGGGGGTGAGGGAGGAGGTATGGGGGCAGGTGTAGCACTTCCTGCGGTTGCAGGGAAAAGTGCCGGGTGTGGTGGAGCTGGAGGGGAGTGTGGAGCGGACAAGGGAGTCACGGAGAGAGTTGTCCCTCCGGAAAGCAGATAAAGGTGGGGAGGGAAAGATGTCTTTGGTGGTGGGGTCGGATTGCAGATGGCGGAAGTGTCGGAGGATGATGCGTTGGATCCGGAGGTTGGTGGGGTGGTACGTGAGGACGAGGGGGATTCTTTTTTGGTTTTTATTGCGTGGACGGGGTGTGAGGGATGAGGTGCGGGAGATGTGGGAGACACGGTTGAGGGCGTTCTCGACCACCGAGGAGGGGAAGTTACGGTCCTTGAAAAACGAGGACAACTGAGATGTACGGGAGTGGAATGCCTCATCCTGGGAGCAGATGCGGCGGAGGCGAAGGAATTGGGAATAGGGGATAGCATTTTTGCAGGAAGGTGGGTGGGAGGAGGAGTATTCTAGGTAGCTGTGGGAGTCGGTGGGCTTGAAATGAATATCGGTTTCTAGGTGGTTGCCCGATATGGAGACAGAGAGGTCGAGGAAGGGGAGAGAGGTGTTAGAGATGGTCCAGGTAAACTTAAGGTTGGGGTGGAAGGTGTTAGTGAAGTGTATGAACTGTTCGAGCTCCTCGTGGGAGCACGAGGCGGCACCGATACAGTCATCAATGTAACGGAGGAAGAGGTGGGGTTTAGGGCCGGTGTAGGTACGGAAGAGGGATTGTTCCACGTAACCTACAAAGAGGCAGGCGTAGCTTGGGCCCATGCGGGTACCCATGGCTACCCCCTTTGTCTGTAGGAAGTGGGAGGAATTGAAAGAGAAGTTGTTGAGTGTGAGGACGAGTTCGGCTAAGCGGATGAGGGTGTCAGTGGAGGGGGACTGGTCGGGCCTGCGGGACAGGAAGAAACGGAGGGCCTTAAGGCCATCTGCATGGGGAATGCAGGTGTAGAGGGACTGGACCTCATTACCTGGTCATCGTAACTTCAGTTTTATTAGGGCTGCTTAAAATAATATTCAGTCATAGGTCGTTTTGATGTGAAGTTATTGTAATTAAGAGCTACTTGATGACAATGTGTTGTTTGCTTCCATCAACATACCGATGGTAATCGGCACACAAGGGGCCTTGCAGCATCTTGGTGGTATCGCTACCTCTGGTCCCACCTGCTGCAGAGGTATGTAATAACATCTCTGAACAAGTGGATTCAAAAATATCTAACACTGATGATTGTTTCCATCAATATACTGGTGGTAATCAGTAATGAGTCAATGTGGCATAGTGGTAGTGTTTCTACCTTTGGGCTACAAGGTTTGGGTTAAAGTCCCACCTGCTCCACAGGTATGTCATATGTCTAAACAAATTGAAGATAGCTTGGACTTGTCCTGCCTTTTGTGCATAGGATATTCCTGGTCAATTTTCCATTTTGAAGAGTAGATTGTGATGTTGTAGCTTTACTGGAATAGTTTGGTTCAGTGTATGGCTAGTCCTGCAGTACGAACCTTCAGCATTACAGACCACACTGACAGATGCATTGAACCTTGATATCACATGGAATTAATCTAATTAACTGAAGATTGGCAGGTTAGGTGGATTGATCACGCTAAATTGCCCATGGTGTCCAGGGATGTGCAGACGAGACAGATTAGCCATTGGAAATGGATGGTTAGAGGACACGGTGTGGGGGTGGGCTGCTCTTTAGAGGGTCAGTGTGAACTTGATGTGCCAAATGGCCTGCTTTCATACTGTAGGGATTCTCTGATTCTATAAAGGATTCCCCTTGTCAACTTCTCCCCTCGTTGGAGGCATGGTGCTCCTCAGGTTAAATCCACTAACACCGAATGCCATTGCATTCATTCTATTAACCAGGTTATCTTATTTCATTAATAGTACAGTGTTTTGGAAGGTTCTTGCTGTGGCATTTGGTGTGATATTTGGAGTGGAATTGCAATGATAATGTCAAATCAAAACATGTTACATAAAATCATACTGATGAGTGGAGTTTTGCACTGCACAAGCAAGATTTATAAACAGGATGGTATCCAGGAATTTGCATTGTTTTTGTGAAACTTTTTCCCCAAAATGGGTTATAGAGAAACAAATACATTGGAAACATTACAGCGACAATAGTAGTTGACACAGAAGGGAGTTTAAATGCCTTTACCGTGACATGTTTAACTCTTACCTGCTAAATTCACAATTTCTGTTCCCTGAAAGTGAACAAAAAACATGAGTGTTTACCAACTTAAATCATAATTTTTCATCATAATGTTAGCACAAAACTCTGAATTTAGCTTGGAATGTGCCCAAAAACCAGCTGTTAAACTTACATGAGAGATTCTGTTGATTTATGCCTAGCAATTCTATCGGTGATCCTGAAAAATGCAGAATTAAATGGTACAGGTTTGGAGAACTGTAACAATTTGTTTTGTCTTACAGTATTTTGACTCACGTGCAATTTGGTAGTCTGCATAAAATATTGGGATAAAAGTCTCTCTCTGTAGGTTATAAGAATTAAATATGAGGTGGACATGGGCAATCTTAGCCTATTTCGTTCGTAAAATATAAATTACTTGAGTTTGGCACACTTCATTCAGATTCAGCAACTAGATGAGAGATGAAAGTATCCATTATCTTCTGAAATTGGGGCGATGGAATACATCCCAAGCTTGTGGTTCTGTTCTTGGGGAAACTCTAAGTCATACTTTGTGATTTCAAATTATTGACCCTGATTTTGATTAAAAATAAATATGAGACACGGCATGGTGGCTCAGCGGTTATCACTGTTGCCTCTCAGTGCCAGAGACCCAGGTCCGATTCCAGCCTTGGGTGACCAGCTGTGCGGACTTTGCACATTCTCACTTTGTCTGCATAGGTTTCTTCTAGGTGCTCCGGTTTCTTTCCACAGTCCAAAGATGTGCTGGTTAGGTGGATTGTCCATGGGAAATGTTGGGATAGGTTGGGTCTGGGTGCAAACCCGATGGTCCGAATGGCCTCTTTCCACACTGTGGGGATTCTGTGAGAACTGTAATGTTTTTGGAATAACCTCTAACATCCCTGCATATATAGTTAAACACAGAAATGGGGAAGTTGCTTTCAGAGGTAGTGCATTATCCACAGTTTATGCGGTAACAGTCCTTGGTGAAGGACTCAACTTGGGTCACAGGTCCACTAGTTTCCCACTCAAGAAGACTTTGACAGTTGGGAATGGTACTTTTAGGAGAGTAATTGAATGTTTAGCCATGTAACAATTGATGATTACTGCCAAAACCCCCTCTAGCCCTGGAAAGTGACTTTTATATTTATGCAGTGTCATTTGTTCAGATGTTAAAATGTGATGAATTTTAAAACTACAAATTACTTTTTTTTTTAAAGAAACTTCTCTTGCCTTTCTGATCGTGCTCTTAATTCCATCTTTCCTGATCTTTATTCCAGGTCTACACATGATTGAAATATTTACATTGCATACTTCCTACGTCCTTGTTTAAACTTTGAGCCTTAGTGAGGCTTTGACAATCTGTTTGCAGAGCCTCAGAGTTTTAAGCTGCTCACAGACCTACGGAGCCCTTGTTAAGGGTGTCGAGCTGGATCAGGCACCAGATGAGAGGAAGTCCCTAATCAAAAGCCTGCATAGGGTTTATGAGTGTTTAGCAGAGAGGTAAATGGTGAGCACTGTTCCTTCGGTGGATGATCACAAGATCTAGGTCATTGTTTTCTGAGAAAGGATAATTATATTTACAGAATGCTGTTAACTTCAGTATTGTGCAGTTTAGTACTTCAATTAACTCCAGTTGAATTGGCTGATTTCTTGATTTGTATTTCACATGGATCTCAGGTTCTGACTTTGATTTGATATTGCAAAACATGATAATCCATTCTGTTGTCTGTGAAAATTGGGAGTGTAAAAACTTTTTTTTATTTTTGATTGTGGACTGAAATGGGAAAAGGAATTGTTTAAAAGCTAAGGATTGCTGCAATTTTTAAAAGTGAGTAATCTAACCCTCATTGTAAGTAGTGTTTACACGGCTGTCAATTCAAACAGTGGGGAAAGCCTATTTAAAGATGAGCTGGAGCCAGGGGTGTATGTGCAAATGGAAATTTGGCTGGCAGCAAGTAGCTGATTGGTCTGTGAAACAATGACTAGTTATCAATGACAAAGACCTCCTGCCTGGCAACAGCTATCTGGTTGGTTCCCAGGTAGCTCAACAGTGTGGGAATATGAATGTTCAGCTCAAAAGCCATCAGATCCCTGTAAGGGAAGGAGCTGTTTTTGTTCTACAGTAAAAAGCATCTCAAATCTCTTATTAGTTGCTGTAAGATCTGACTTTTAGATTAAAAAGTCAGAGGCCATTATAAACCAGCCACCCTACGCCTGCTGCAAATAAGTGAAAGTACCTAGCGAAAGAAGATCGAGAAGCAGCATTTAGATCAACACAAGGATCACCTCAGCAAACCCTGTGGACACAGACCACTGAACTGCCTTCCCTTTTTTTTTGTATCTGTCTTGTGTGAATAGAGGGGAGATTAATGAGTGGCTTAGAGGATTAATTAGTAGAGTTATATGTTGACATTTCATAATTGTTTATTTGTAGTTAGGATATTTATTTATAATTCCAGTGAAGTACAGAAACCTAGTCCATGCTTATTGTCAACTTGAATTTAAAGGCAGGTAAATTGGGGAATTTGACATACTTTTAACTTTTGAATTGACTCCGGGAATAGCAGGGATTGATTTACAGTGCATTACCCGAGTGAGGTGTTGTAGCAGGAGGGATTTGTGATGTGCACCTAAAATTCTGTCACCCATTTTATACCATTGCCTGATGTCAACTGAATTAGCATTGTAACAGCGCAAAAATGATTTGGTTCTTAATTATTATCACTTTGCCCTAGTGTCAATATTTTTAATGAACCTGTTATGACACATGTCTGAAGCAGGTGCGACTCGAAACCAGACTTTCTGGCTCAGGTGTAGGGATATTAGCACTCTGCCACTGGAGCCCTTCCATCCTATTATCAACAGTTCACCAAAATAGCTTTCGTATGTTGATCACTGTAATAAGAAATGTCATGAATTCTAGGGGAATCAAAGGATATGGGAAAGTGCAACTGAAATCTATGATCAGTTCTGATCTATTGAAAGACAGCAGAAGTCTACTCTTGTTCTTGTTTCATAAGTACAAAATACAAATTAGAGACAGGAGTAGGCCATTCAGCCCCTCGAGTCTGTCTGCCTCTCAAGATCATGGCTACTCTTTCTTCTTTAAATTCTCATTCACAGATCAGCAAATATCCTTGCTGCACAGGATAATAAATGATACCACTTCGTGACCAGTCATTTTATTCCTCTAGCCAGGAGAACTTTCTCAGTTTGGTTTGATGTAAGCACTTCCTTCAGAATCAGAAGGTCATGGGGGATTCAGGTCTCACTTTAACTTTTGAATGTATAGATTGGGCACTTCAGGGCTGTATTGAGGTAGGTAGCATCTCTTGGATAAGGCATTAAACTGAGATGCCTCCTTGTCCATTTAGACATAATACATTGGACTGAAGGAAGATTGAAGGTGTTCACTTTACCTGTCCAATTTTGTTTGTCCCTAAACCATCACCAGTTTGGAGAAAACAATGATCTGATCATTTTCCTCATTCTTATTTGAGGGACTTTGCAGCATTTACTGTCACATTTACTTGCACTGCATTAGTGACGACACATCAGTATATTGCATTCATTGCGCATGCTTCAGACTGTGCTGAGGACATAAAATGTAAACTCTTAAGAGAGATTTCTAAAAATGTTTACAATCTCTACCCAATTCTTAATCTTGGAAATCTCAGATTGATTCAAAACAATTACATTAAACAGCTCCATAAATTTTATTCTTTGGAGGGCTCACATTGGAGGAAAACAAAAAGCATAAACCCCATCAAAGGTGTCGATGACACTATGACACACGAAAGGATAGATACATTACACTTCTCATTGCCTGGCCTGTTGTCGCCAGAAAAGGTTATAGGTCAATGATCTGGGACCTCTGCTGTTCGTGGTCTACATAAATGATTCGGAGAAAAACATGGCTGGTCTAATTAGTAATTTTGCGGATGATATAAAGCTTAGTGGAGTTACAGATAGTGTCAGAGGGTACAGTAGGATATAGATCAGTAGGAGGCATGGGCAGAAAAATGGCAGATACAGTTTAATCCAGACAAATGTGAGGTGATGCATTTTGGAAGGTCAGCTACAGTGAATGGCAGAACCTTTAGGAGTATTAATATGTAGAGGGATCTGGGTGTGCAGATCCACACATCACTGAAGGTGGCAGCACAGGTAGATAAGGTAGTAAAAAAGGCCTATGGCATGCTTGCCTTCATAGGAAGGGGCATTGAGTAGAAGGATAGACAAGTTAAACTGCAGCTTCATAGAACTTTAGTTAGGCCACACTTGGAATATTGTGTATAGTTCTGTTCACCACACTATCAGAAGGATGAAGGGTCTAGGCCCGAAACGTCAGCCTCTCTGCTCCTATGATGCTGCTTGGCCTGCTGTGTTCATCCAGCCCTGCACCTTGTTGTCTTAAATAAAGACCTACTTTGTTTAGCTGTTCTTGATAAGTCAATCCCTTCATTCCAGGAATCAGTCTAGTGAATCTCTTTGGAACTGTGTCCTCTACCAGTATATCCTTCTCAAATACAGGGCAAAACCATACATATTACTCCGGGTGCTGCCTTACTAACATTATGTACAGTTAGAACATGATCTCGAAATAACACTGTGTGGAGCTGGAGGAACACAGCAGGCCAGGCAGCATCAGAGGAGTAGGAAAGCTGACATTTTAGACCGGGACTCCCAACCCAAAACGTCAACTTTTCTACTTCTCTGATGCTGCTTTATCTGCTGTGTACCTCCAGCTCCACAGTGTGTGATCTCTGACTCCAGCAACGGCAGTTCTTACTATCTCTGGAACATGAGTTCCTTGCTTTTAAACTCTAACCCCCAGCAATAAATTCCAAAATGCCATTTGCCTAAATTACTTGCTTTACCTTCATGATAACTTTGTGTTTCATGCACAAAAACACCCAGATTCCTCAGTGCTGCAATTGTTTGATGTCTCTCCATTTAAATATGAAGTCTTCCTTTGATTCTTCCTACTAAGATGCATGACCTCACACTTTCTTATATTAAACTCCATCTGCCAAGTTTTGCCCGCACCCTCAAACTCTAACTCCTTGCAGATTTCTTGTGTCTTCGTCACAGCGTACCCACCCACTTATTTTTGGTAGCATTAGCAATTTTGATTATGTGACACTCCGCCCCCTCCAAGTTATGAGTACCAGTAATAAGTAATTGAGATCCTAGTACAAATTCATATTGGCACTCGACAAATTATGTCTTTCCAACCTGAAAAAGAACCATTAATCCTAACCTTCTCCTTTTTGTGTGTTAAAGAATCCTTGTTCCGTGCTAATGCATTACCCTCAAAAGTGTGAAAACTTATTATTCAATAACCTTTTATGTAGCACTTAATGGAATGCCTAATGAAAGTTTAGATACACAATCTCCCAGTTCTCCTTTATCAGCTCTGCTTACTATATGCTCAAGGAACTTGAGCAAATGTGTTAAACAAATTTTCTTTCACAAAACCATGTTGACTCTTTGATTTTGTTAAGTTTTTCTAAAAATATCCTGCTTTTTCTTCCATAATAACAGACTATTATTTTTCCAACATCACGGGCATGTAGTTTCCTGCTTTCTATTTCCCCTCACTTAAAATAGGACAATCTCGGTTGGGATTTTCTAATTTGCTGGAACACTCATGGAATCTAGTGAGTTCTGGAATATTTTGACCAAAGCCTCCACCATCTCTGCAGCCAATTCCTTTAAAACCCTTGGATGTAGGCAGTCAGGTCCTGGTGACTTGTCTGCCATTGGCCACATTAGTTTGTCAAATACGGTGTACCTTGCTTACCTGTTATCTTTGGGTTGTTTGCAGGGTCTTCCAACGTGAATACAGATGTAAAAAACATTGATTTAAATAATCTGCTATTTCCAGGTTATCAATTCCCCAGTTGCAACCTACAAAGCTCCCACACTTACATTCACTACTCTGTCTTTTATTTATCGCCAGATGGGTTTGTCAATATTATAAATTTTCCTCAACTAGTTTGTTTGAATGCTCTCTTTGACTGCCTTAGTGAATATTGTGGTTCATCATTCTCATCAAGTCCTTCAGGATGATCAGAATAAATTTTTGCTGAGCTCTATGAAATATCTGCTTAAATGTTTGTTACTGTTATCTATTGATTTTCCTTTTAGTCTACTTTACTGTTCACATTCTTTCTTCTGTAATTGTCCTTCTTTAAGTTCAGGAAGTTGGTTTGAGATCCAAATTGCTCTCTTTCAGACTGAATTTTAGATTTCACCATGTTGTGATTGCTACCACCAAAAAAAAATCTGAAATAACTCCACAGAAGCCAGTATTAAGTCACCTTTTATTTACATATGCACAGTACACAACACTGACCCAGCTATCACAGAGCTAGCTCCTAGAGTGAACAGAACCCCTGACACTCCTGTTTATATCTGTCAGCCCGGGCTCCCTGATTGGACCAGATTAACAGGTGCAATCAGGGAAATTATATTCCATGAGATCCACCTGGTTGACCTCATTACAATCACCACAGGATCCTTAACTACAAGATCTTTTATTAATCCTCCCTTATTGCATATTACTAGATCTAAAATAGCATGTTCCGGGATAGGTTCTACAACATATTGCTCTAAGAAGCAATCCCTGATGCACTTTAGAAATTCATCTTCCATGTTACCTTTGCCCATCTGGTTAGTCATGTTAACATGCAAATTAAATTCAATCTAGAACCCTTCTTACATGCCTCTATTATTTCTGGATTTATACTTTGTCCTTCAGTGAGGGCTGATGGACAACTCCCACCCACGATGGTTTTCCCTTGCTATTCCCTATTTCCACCAAAATGATTCTACATCACAAGTTATTGCACCTAGATCACTTCTCACCACTGCACTGATGCCATCCTTTATTAACAATATTATCCCACCTCCGTTTCCCTTTTCTTCCTTTCTTCCAATACATTGAGCACCCTTAAATATTGAGTCCACAGTCCTGGTCTTGATCCGACCCTGTCTCCGTAATGGCTATCAAATCATGTTTATTTATTTCTAATTGTGTCATGAACTCATCTGTCTTGTCACAAATGATGTGTGTATTCTGTAAGATCCTTAAGCCCTACCTTTTTAATCATTATTATTTAGTCTGATTCTAATTTCTACTGAGCTCTTCTTTGTATAATTTCTAGCCCTCCTGTCATACTTTAATAATCATTTGTCTCTTCAATCCCCCACACTTTTGCTGTCCTATTTCTGTTTGATTTTTAAAACTTCCCTTCAATTGAATGCTCCCATCTACTAATTAATTTAAAGCTCTATCTCCAACATTAGTCGTATGATTCTCCAGCATTCTGCTCCCAGCATAGTTCAAATGATGCCCATCCCAACGAAACATTTCCCTCTTTCTCCAGTATTGGTGCCAGTGACCCATGAATCAGAACTGATTCCTCCCATGAACCATGAACCATGCATTTATAAATGAAACCAAGATTGCAAGACAATCCAGTTGGGCTTCAGTTGCCAGGGAGACAGCTGGACCTAGTGACAAGACAAGTGGAGTTTTTAAGCTGGAATTAATTTCTCCTCAATGCTAGACATCATCAGAATCCACTTTGATCTGTTTTCAGACACAATGCTGTGCAATCATGCCAGTTTAGTACATGTGACATGGGAGCTACATTTTTAACTGACAGTTACGTCCTCCTGCAACAGGACTTGTAAGCACAGACCAAAATAACAGAGAGAGTCGGGTGACTGCTGTCGTGTTACACATTTAAAAATAACTCAAAATCTATTTCTTGTACTCTAATAACTTATTTAAATCATATTTTAATATTAAATGTAACTGATTGAATTGCAACAAATTTTTATATTTTGTTTTTGGCACTAATGGATTCTATCATGCATCAGTTCATATATGTTGAAATAGAATTATTATGCTGACCCATTAGTTGAAAGATAAATATTGTTTAGAGAATTCCCCTACCATTTATCAAATTGTAATACAGGAACTCTTTTAACATCTCATGTTTAGTACTGCACTGAAGTATCAGCGAAAGCCACAAGTAGAAGTCTCCCCAGGATTGAGACTTGAAATATTAACCGACAAGGTGGATATTCAAAAACTCTGGTTAGGAAGGTTTGGGATCAGTGTTGAGGGTCATTGAGTGTTTTAATTTTACTATGTTGTGAATTCAGCGATAGGGAAGCTGATTTGATTTCAGTGTCTGCCTCTGTGTTGTAACAGTGGCCAAACACAACTGACCAAGTCATTTTATCCTACACTCATGACCCAAGTGTTCAGCAGGCCAGGAGATGAATGGAAGAATTTTGTTTATATTTTGTTGACTTTCTCAGCAAGTAAGTGAGAAATTTGAGACACTGAAAGATAATTTTACAATGGCTTTCCGTAGGAATCCAACAAGGTACATGGTAGATGTTTTCTCTTTCACTTTTATTCTTATAAATTCCCCCACACTACCCCTCCACCCAAAGGGGGCCCACCAGTAGTCTTTATGTTTTCCCCAAATCACCAGGTACTCTGTGTGTGTGTGTGTGTTATATCTGTATAGTGACACAGTAAAAACCAATTGTGCTAAGATTTTTATCTGTACTTGCATATTAGGTGTTCACCACAAGTCAGTTGTCATCACAAGGTATAAATAACTGTAAAACCCTGACTGATGTTAGTAGATGTTCATTAAGGCTCCTGATTATTATTTATATGTAGGCTATTGAGAGTTGCCAAAGGAATCATTTGGAGTTGGACTATCTATGACCAGTGCTCTATTGCTCAGATCAGGCTGAGAGTCTGTGCTGTATGGCTGTATGATTCTATGACATAATTGTCAATGAAGTGCTTTGTGATAGCCCATGCACAATAAAGGTGCCACATACATCATTGAATCATAGAATGAGACAACACAGGATAAGGCCATTAACCCATGAATGATTCTTTGGAAGAGCTTTCCAATTAGTACCATTAGGGCAATGAGGGTATCTTGAAACTTACAATATGCTCGTTATGCTTTGGCAAAAAGACCCTAGATGGTGGTCTTTCCCCACTGCGCCTTGGTGTCAGCTGCCCCAAGCTTTAGTGTGTCTGTCAGCACATGGTCCTGGACCTTGGAATGTGCCAGTCTGTTCGCCTTAATGGGAATGTAAATCGCTACCTTTCGTGTTTAGAAATTGCCTTTTCTATTGCGACTGGATTGAAGTCGTAGTGAGGAATATCAAAATTCCACTGTATTTTCTGCAAAGTCTGTATGGACCATGTTGGAGTCCTTACCATTTTGCCCCAGAGCCCAGATCTTCTTCATGGTGGTGGCCGAGGTGTTGATCTTTAAGCCAAAGGCTTCAGCTGTTAGGTATTTCTTGCTGCAGTTGATGAGCCCAAACGGATCTGCAGACTGTGACTGGGGTCATTAGTTGGCCTGGTGTATAGGATGGGAAAACAGGTTGAATAGAATGGGAAAATAGGCTGGGAAATTTAATGATGATATTTGACAGCTGCGTGACCTTGAATGAGTCTTTTATAGGTCGAAGATGACACCAGCAGCTTGTTTGTCTCTAGCTGTTTTCTGTACTAGCCAGTAGTTTTGTCTTCTGTATCTGCTTTCTCAGTCCTGTCTGTTAGTTACACTGTATAAGAGACAGAGACAGTTTCGTTCCAGGAGTTGGACTTCACCTTGGACTGGGATCATGAATGGTGCTAGGAACAAACATAAGCCTCCAGCCCAGCCATCGACTGAAGGATCCCCGACAGGCAGAAGGGCGTGAGACTTTTCTATTTATTTTCCTTTTTTTTTACTCATTATTATCATCATTATTAGTACTTAATAAACACCCACATTTAAGCAATTTGCTATTGTTGAGTCTTCTCTTAATTATACTTAACCAAACCCAAAAGCACCGCTTGGATACACCCTTGATCCAAGATACATTTGGTGATGAGGATGGGATTTGGGAAAATATTCAAGAGAAGGGAAAGGTAACCTGATGCTCTGGAGACCTTCCGTATTCCAGGGCCGAGTGCAGCAGACTCTGGATTTGGGTCTTTAGCTAACTTGTTAGCACAATTAGAACCCCTGCAAGAATGGGTGATGGTTATAACCGGAAAAAGAGGGAAAGGAGGGTTAGTCATACAGGCTGCCGAACACTAGTGCTTGTGGGAAACAGGCTTCCACAGAAGCAAGGACAATGTACCACAATCGGGATGGATATTGTTAGCAGCTTGTGTGGAGAATTGGAAGAGTGACAGGCCAAAAAACAGGCCACATTGATGGTGGTAGAATGGCGTAACATTACCCTAACAGAAGCAGTTAAGACAGCACAGGAGAGAGCTGAGAATGCAGAGGAGAAATAGAATCAGACAGTATGCCATCTGGCGACAGCACAACAGAAGTAGAGAGCAAAACGGCGCAATTAGAAAGTCGACCCAGTCAAAGTGCACAGATTATTAACCTCACAATGGGACCCCAACAACTGGAATGGAGACATTTGGTATTCATCTGATTCAGAGTCTGAATGGACAACTGGGGAAGGGGATACTCCACCTCCGGAGCCATCCTCAGAAAAGGGTCTCATAGCATGACCCTTAACAACGAATAATGCAACAGAACTCACAAAGTTTGAGAATAGTGAGAGATCATTCTATGTCCAAATTGCAGGATTTGGGGTCACGCTTTAAGCAGAGGTCAGCGAACTCTTGGCTGACGTGGTCATGGGACCAGGGTGCTGCTCATATTATTGCTGGGTGCCACAGAGCAAGGGAATCTGGGAGCATTAAGTGTTGTTCCGCAGATATTAGTAACTGGGTCACGTGCAGCAAATTAGCATTTAATTTTCTTCAAACAATATTATCCAAGGAGAAGCTTGTATAAGAATGCTCGTTGTGTCATTCAATGTGTTAACAAACAATTTATTATTTTGAAGTTGTGACTTCACTAGAGAAAATTACTTTTCAATTATGTTGCAACTTTCCTAATCCCAGGACCATACCAGAGCACTTCACAGACAAATAAATATTTCCTAATTACCCTTGAGAAATTGGTGTTGAGTCCCCTCCTTGAATCACTGATGTCCATGCAATGTAATTATACCCATAGTGCTGTTAGTTAGAGAGTTCAGGACTTTAATTGAGCAAAACCATCACGTTTTATTTATTTATTCATGGGATGCAGGCATCGATGGCTAGGTCAGCATTTATTGCCCATCCCTAATTGCCAAGAGGGCAGTTAAGAGTCAAATAGTCTGCTGTGGGTTTGACGTCACATGTAGGCCGGACTAGGTAAAGATGTCAGTTTCCTTCCCTGAAGGACATTAGTGACCCAGATGGGTTTTTCCAACAATTGACAATAGCTTCATGGTCATTGTTAGACTCTTAATTCCAGATTCAAACCTGGGTCCCCAGAACATTATCTGGGTCTCTGAATTAACAGTGATAATACCACTTGGCTGTCTCCACCATAATGTTTTGCGCAGTTTTGCAAATTCACACAGCAGCAGTGTGAATTGATGAGCAGTGTGAGCCAATGTGGTTTGAGGCTTCAACTTCATCAGTTCTAAATGTCAGCTGCCTGACTCACTTTCTAACCATGAGGCGAACAAAATAAATTCCAAAACAAACAATAAAACAGACATTTCAGGAGAAACTTGGCAGGTCTGGCAGTATCCGTGGACACAAAACAGAGTTAATGCTTTGGGTCCAGTGACTCATCCTCAGGACTGGACTCAAAATGTATCACCACATCCACAAGCATCCACTCTGTCACCACCAACGCTCCTGAGCAGCTGTGTGTACTATCTACAAGATGCACTGCAGAAATTCACCAAATATCATTAGTCAGCACCTTCCAAATCTACAACCATTTTCATCTAAGAAGGACAAGGGCAGCAGATACATGGGAACACCACCCCTGAAAATTCCCCTCCAAGCCACTGCCATCCTGAATTGGAAATATTTTGCAGTTCCTTCACTGTCACTGGGTCAAAATCCTGGAAATCTCTCCCTCAGGGCATTGTGGGACAACCTACAGCAGATCAGAGAAGGCAGATCATCACCACCTTCCCAAGGGCAACTAGGGACGGGCAATAAATGCTGGCCAGCCAGCGACGTCCACATCCCACCAGTGAATTAAAACAACAACCCCAACAGAAATACGTTTTATCAGCCTGATCAGATATACGTAGTAACTGATACATATTAACCGATACAAAGTATTGCTAACACTCTTTGTTCAGACTTTTATTTAGCTCTTGTTCAAATAATAACATTACAGATTATTGTTCTACAGGTGTGTTGTGTTCACTTTCTTGAGCTAACAAAAGTTCGGAGTTAATTTTAGTGAAATAAAAAACGATTTTGGTTTCACAGGGGGTTAAATTCTTAAGAATTCTCCACAATCCCCTCACTTTCTGCTTTAACTGAGGCAGACATCTGGTTTCTTGGCCAAGCAGTTCCAGAGAAGTGCGTTGACATTTTAAATGTAAGAACAGGGCTGTGAGTGTCATTGTTTTTCAACTTTAATTTTGCTTGCCTGAGTTTCCTACACCTTGAAAAGTCTGCTCACTCCAAAGGTGGGCATTTCGGGGAGTTGAGAGCTTTTGTACCCATGCTTGGATTCTGTCTGTTGGCACTGCCCTCAAACTTTCCATTGAGGAATCCAAACACGTTGAACCTTTCATTTCTGTTACCACCTACTCATGTCATTCATTCCGAACCCACCTCCCCCCTCCTGACTCACTCAGCTCCGATTTCATCCCCCCAACCCCTTGGGCCTTTTAATCCCTTAACCCCACACCTGGGCACCAAGCATCATCTCCATCGAAAGCATTCTATCAGGATGAATCACGGCTTGTTGCGGCAACTACTCTGCCCGGGACCATAAGAAACTACAGAGTATTGTGAGCACAGCCCAGTCCATCAAGCAGGTCAACCTGACTCCATCTGCAGTTCCTGCTGCCACAGAAAGGTAACCAACACAATCAAAGACCCCTCGCACCATGGTTATAAACTCTTCCAACCTCTTCTGTCAAGCAGAAGATACAGAAGCTTAAACACATGTACAAACAGATTCAAGAACAGCTTCTTCCCTGCTGTTATTTGACTTCTGAATAGACCTCTTAAATTTCAAATCTGATGTTGATCTTGCTTTTTGTGCACCTTCTTTGCAGCTGTAAATTTGCATTCGTTGCTCTGTTCCATCACCCTATGAACTTTGTATGTTGTGATCTCCCTGTACTGCACACAAAACAAAACTTTTCACTGTACTTGGGTACATGTGACAGTAATGAATCAAATCAAATCATTGGTTTGCCAGTTTAAACCACCCATACGCCGCCAGTGCCCTCTGAACCTTCCCCCAGCCCTTGGATTAAACTCCACCCCACCCCTCACTTCCTCCCTCACCACCAAAAAATCTTCCCAGCCCAAAGGATATTAGAATTGGCAGACCAACCAATCAACACCCCTTCCTCCATTTCCAGATGGCCCGCCTTTCCCAGCATGCACTTAAGGACGACTTTGCCTGAATGTGAATGCTCACTGGCACGATAGTGATTGGTGATGCCAATTGCATTTTGGAATTTAGCACCATTTACTGTGGGGTGACATGAGACAAGTCTTTAACGTGATGCACTAGTTCGATATGATAGAACAAAACCAGGGGTCTGAAATTTCAGACAGTCACTAACAAATCTACCAGGAATTTCAGGAGAAACTGCTTTACCCAAAGAGTGGGTAGAAGATGGAACTGACAACTGCAAGGAACAGTTGAATGAATACATTTAAGGAGAAGGGGAAGTTTAGATAAAAACATGAGGGAAAAAAGAACAGAGGTATACATTGAGAAGGTTGGTCAAGATAGATTGGGAGAGGGCTCGTACAGATGAGAAACACTGGCATGAACGATTGAGGTCAGATGACCCATGATGACTGAATGGTAATAAATGAATATAATGTGATAGCTATTACAGAGACATAGTTACAGAATGACCAAGACTGGGCAACTCAATATTCAAGGGTATTGAATGTTTCCAGAAGAGAAGGCAAAAAAGGTGGGGTAGCTTTGTTAAAAAAAGTTATGTGTGGTGGTGAGTACTAATAAAGAAGCAATAGGTCATGATGTGAAATCAGATTAGATAGAAATAAGGAATGGTGAGCGAAAGAAGTGATTGGTGTGTTGTCTATAGGCCCCCAAAGGGTTGCTGTTTGCAAACTATAAATCTGCAAATAATGGGGGAATGTACAAAGGGAACTACAAATGCCATAGATGATTTTAATCTGCATATTGACTGGACAAATCAGATGGGCAAAGGTGACGTGAAAGATAAATTTTTAGAGTGCATCAGGGATTGTTTCTTAGAGCAATGTGTAAACTAACTGGTATCAGGCTATTTTAGATCTAGTAATGTGGAATAAGGTGGGATCAAGCAGAGATCTAGGAGCATATTAGGGGCTTTCTCTCCGTGGATGCTGCCTGACCCACTGTGATCTGTAGCATTTTCTGTTTTCAGTCAAGTAGAGATCTTGTCATTAAGGATTCTCTAGGTGGTAGTGAACACAACATGGTAGAATTTCAAATTCAGTTTGAGGGAGAGCAACTTAGGTCTCAAACAAGTGCTCTCTACTTAAATAAAGGCACTTGCAAAGGTATGAAGAAAGTGTTGTCTAAAGTGAGCAAGACAGATAGAGTAAGGGGAAAATCAGCGTCAGACAGTTAAGCAGAGATTTCTTAAACTTAGCAAAAATTAATTCTGGTCACAATGAAGGACTCTACGAGAAGGAGGAACCACAAACGCAGTCAAAGAGAAACAAAAGATAAAGCATACTAAGTGCTGAAGACTAGTGATAGAGCCAAGGATTGGGAAAATTTTTAGGAGCCAGGAGCGGATGACTAAAAAGTTAATGAGGGAGAGAAAATTGATTATGAAAAGAAATTCACAAGAAATATAAAATCAAACAGCAAGAGCTTCTTCATGAATATAGAAAGAGAGTAGCTAAAGAGCTATGGCAGTTTTGGAGGCTGCAACAAGGGAACTGCTAACAGGGACCTGGCAGATAATTTCAACCAATGTTTAAATTGGTCTTCATGGTGGAGGACACTAAATACAGCCTCACTGTGATGCTTCTATCTCAGAAATAAACAGTTACAGGAACTAGTAGTTTAAATTACTGTAGACAGTTTTGGTGACTGTGTTGCAGGAAGGATATCATTTTGTGAAAATGTTGCAAGGACCAGAGAATTTGAGCTTTGCTGAAAGATTGGATAGGCTGGGATTCTTTTCTTTCAACATAGAACATAGAACATTGAACAGTGCAGCACAGAACAGGCCCTTTGACCCACCATGTGCTGTGCTGACCATGATGCCATTCTAAACTAAATAGGGTCGTCTGCCTTCACATGGTCCATATCTTTCTATTCCCTGCCTGTTCATGTGTCTGTCTAAATGCCTCTTAAATGTTGTCATCATATCTGCTTCTACCACCTTCCTGGTGGATTCCAGGCACCTACCACCCAAGTGCCAATCAAGCGGGCTTTGTCCCTGGACAGTGCCAAGCTTCTTGAGTGTGCTTGGACCTGCACTCATCCAGGTAAAGTGGGGCGTATTCAATCACCTTGGGCCTTATCAATGACGGATAGGCTCTGGGCTGTCAGGAGGTCACGGGCGTAGGTGTTGTCGCTAAAGTCCCTCCCTCTGTCAATGCCAGCAAACGAAAAAAAGCAAACAAATATTTCCTTTTCACTTGTGGGAGGTTACTCTGTGCTAACTGACGCTTCTAATGTGATTACTTATTTGTGTTGTGGGTTTTGAGTTACAAACGCATTTCTAAATCGAAATCCTTTTGTGCTTTTCAGGCTTAGAGAAAACGAAAATAACATTGGGTAAAACGCATTTTTTTTATTAAGAAATTACTTTTCGAATAGTCTTTCAATTTGACAGAAACAGGGTAAAAATGAAAACTTGTACAGGAAACTTTTAACAGTTAAGCAGAGTGATGTTCCGTTTGGGGGATGGGTGGCGTGGGGAGCTTTGTAACAGTTCAACTTTGGAACATGACTGTAGCTAGCTCCCTGCTAATAAGCAACTACTTCTTTAAATAGCTATTCTCTCCAGAGAGCACAAAGCCAAAACTCCTGCCTCAGTTATTTTTCCAGCAACAAGTGCCCTCGCAATTGGGAATGAGTACGAAGAACGCTTCAAAAACAGCGTCTGGCCGTGCTTTTTTCTCTGAACAGTTTGAATATCCTGTGAAGAAGAGGCGTTACCAATATTTTAAGGGGCGGGATCTCCAGGAATGTTTAATTAAAGCCCAAAACTGACAAGAGTGGCGAGGTCAGGCGTATGCGTTGCGCTATGTGACTGTAGGCTTTCTGCATTAGAGTACTTTACTGTTAACTGTGAGTAATGATCTTTTTTTCACCTCGTCCCCCTGTTGCTGAGAAATGTCTGATTTGTGCAGATTGGAGTATGTGAATTTCAGCTTCTAGAGTAACTTATAGTAAAGTTTACTGCACTTTGCTGTGGTGTAGCGATTTGCTACAATTACTGACGAGAGCACTGAACAGTTTCACGTTGAAACTTGTTACCGTTTGAAAACCCCAGTGTCTGATGTACACAGCGTGTGAACAAAAAAACCCTCGCTTCTTCCTCATTCACTCCAAGAAAATTAGGCTGCCGATTTTAGAATAAACATTTCTCTAACGCCCGTCCTGCACTCTAGATATTCCCTCGCTGTTTAACACAAGTTAGCAAATTGGATCAATTGTGTATCTTGCGTAATATTTGCAGGAAGATAGCGTGATTCGAGTGTATCAGGGCTGTTAGCAATGGTCTATATCCCGCGGGAGGCCATTGCTACAATAGTACAAATGTTGTAGAGCCACAACCCCATCGTGCTTTCCCCCACCCACTTGCCCTTTTAGCCAGTACAAAACTGGAGACAAAGCTAGTGGATTTGTTTCTAGGAGGAAGGACTGGTAAAGAGGCGATGGGAAGATCTTTTGCAAAACGTTACGCCGCTCTAGTCAGAAGACCGGCCTGGGAGAGAGAGAGAATGTGTTTTATGTGGGCAGAAATCTAGCATAGGCTTCAATGTCAGAAACTTTTTCTGTTGCTGACAAAACAGGGACAGTACTACTTGCTGTAGCAGTGTCGGCAACACTGTGGAATAGGTTAATAATTCATAGGAACAGGAGTGGGCCATTCAGCCCGTCAAGCCTACCCCGCCATTCAATATGATCATAGCTGAGTGAACAGGTCAAAACCTTTTGCCCACCCCATCTGTAACGCTGTGCTCGGAATCAGAAATCTATCAATCTCTACCATAAACACAGCCAAAGACTAAGCTTCCACAACACTCTCTGGTAGAGAACTCAAAGATTCACAATCCTCAGAATGAAGTCATTTCTTCTGGTGGACTGAAACAGCAGCCCCCTTTTATGTTGTAGATATTTTCACTCAGCATGTTATTACACCTCTGAAGCAGGTAGGACTTGAACCTGGGCCTCATGCCCATGTAGGGATACTACCACTGCTATGAAATAATTCTCCTCTTTATGCCTCTTATTTAGAGGTGCCAGTAAGTTTCTTGTTTGATAAACCCAGGAAAGAAATTTAGTCAAGTCCATTATGTGGTTGAATAGTGATGTCCACTTTGGGGTTGAGCTGGTTTTCCAATATTACACACACCTCTGGATCAGATGGCACTTCAACTCGGGCCTCCTGGCCAGAGGTAGAGACACTACCCCTGTATAATTTTGGCCAGTCCCTTATGTCAATGGGGAAACAGGTGTGTGTTGTCTATTAAGGGGATTATTGTCTGTTAACAGCTGATCTCACCCCATCAGCAGGCAGCTTTCTATCTTAACTACCCACTGTAAGCTAACTAGATGCCACAATTTTTTTGGCATTTAAGTCAGAGCGGGAACCTAGTGACTTCATAGGACCCTCTTATGGTTCAGTGGTAGTGTCCCTGCACTTGGACTGAGAGACCCATGTTCAAGCGTCACTTGCTCTGGAGGTATGCAATAACATCTCTGAACATATTGGTTAGAAAAATGGGTTTAAAAAGAAAATACCCAGTGACTTCAGCTCACCACAACAGCATCTTCAGGCAGACTGCCATACACACCATCTGACATATGCCATTCTCCAAGAACCCCTCCTAGTATATCTGTGGTCCAATTACAGTATATTTTTGCACTTCCATAAGACATAGGAGCAGAAACGAGGCCATTCGGCACATCAAGACTGCTCTGCCATTCAATCATGATTGATACGTTCCTCAACCCCATTCTCCCGCTTTCTCCCCGTAACCCTTGATCCCCTTGATAATCAAAAACCTATCTATCTCAGTCTTAAATGTACTCAATGACCTGGCCTCCACAGTCTTCTGTGGCAGTGAATTCCAGAGATTCACCAATCTCTGGCTGAAGAAGTTTCTGCTTATCTCTGTTCTAAAAGGTCTTCCCTTTACTCTAAGGCTGTGCCCTTGGGTCCTAGTCTCTCCGACCAATGGAAACATCTTTCAATGATAGCAGGCCATTTAGCCTATTTGAGTCCACACACCTGCTGAAGAGCACCTCACCCAGACCCACAACCCGATCCCTTAACCAGCATTTAATCCACCTTGTCTGCACATCCCTGGACACTACAGGGCAATTTAGCATGGCCCAGCCATGCAACCTGCTCATCTTTGGACTGTGGGAGAAAACAGTAGCACCCAGAGGAAAACCACACAGACACGGGGAGAACATGCAAACTCCACACAGACAGTTGCCCAAGGGTGGAATCAAACCCGGGTCCCTGGCGCTGTGAGGCAGCAATGCTAACCACTGAGTCACCATGCTGCCCTAGTCATGGAAATAGTTCCTGAAGTTATGTTAATAAGATCAGTGTTTTAGTTATTTTAATCACCATATTCTGGACCACTTATAACACACTTCTAAGACAAATGGGACTTGAATGTGCACCTCTGGCTCAGAAGTAGGGTCTCAACCAGTGTCTGCCAAAATATCAAGAACCATTTAAACGACTTCAGAAATTTTGTAGATTCATGTAAATTTTCTGTTTTGGAAGTGGCTGCATGCTGATAGGCAGAAATAAATCTGCTTTAGTAAAGAGGATAACTCAGTAAGTGGACATCAGTCTTGATATACAAGACTAATAAAATGGTTACAGCACAGACAAATGCCATTCTGTCTATTGTGTTCTTTACGGTTCTCTGAAAGAGCAAATCTACTAATTCCAGTGGACTGCCATTTCCCTAGTCCTGCAAATGTTTTCTCTTCAGCTCCTTATCCAATTCTTTTTTAAAAGCCACACTTGTAACTTTGAGGTCTTTGTAGATTCTAACCACTTACTGCACAAGAAGCTTTTCTTCATGTTGTAAGATCTAATATAGAAACAGAAAATGCTGGAGAAACTCAGCAGGTCTGGCAGCATCCGAAGAGAGAGAAACAGAGCTGACGTTTCAAGTCTGATATGAGTCTTCGTTTTTAGAGTCCTACTGGCTTCGGAACGTTAACTGTGTTTCTCTCTCCACCGATGCTGCCAGACCTGCTGAGTTTCTCTGGCGTCCTGTTTGTTTCAGATTTCCAGCATCTGCAGTATTTTGATAAGATCTTGTATTTGTTTTAATTAATTGCAACTGTCCCTAGTCTTGTAATTAAATGACTAGGTTTGGAGAGCTAATCAGAAAGGGATTTCCAGCCAGCCAGTTACAAATCACAGAGGTATGAAAGCACACGGCTAATACTGATACTTAGCAAAGGACAAAGGTCAAAGGAACACATTTCAACTTCCATTGACTGTGGTTCTTGTCTTTTGATTACAGTTGATCTTCTGTCTTTCCCTCTTCCAGATGAGCCGTAATGGCTCAGTGGTTAGCACTGCTGCCTCACAATGTCAGGAACCTGAGTTTGATTCTGCCCTCGGGCGACTGTTTGTGTGGAATTTCTACATTCTCACTGTGTCTGCATCGGTTTCCTCCCACAGTTCAAAGATGTGCAGGTTAGGAGGATTGGCTGCGCTAAATTGTCCATATAGTGTCCAGGGATGTGCCGCTAGGTGGGAAATGCAGGGTTAGGGTAGGGGTGTGGGTCTGGGTGGGATGGTCTTCGGCGGGTCGGTGTGGATCTGATGGGCTGAATGGCCTGCTTCCACACTGTAGGGATTCTATGACTGTGCACACTTACTGTCTGATAAATCCTATTTAATGCACACATTTCAGCTTGGCCCTGTGCCATCTGATTGGTCAGTTATTGCCTAATAAACCTTCCATGATAGTGATACGAGCCTGGTTTAGGTCACTCTTGTCATCAATTGAAGGGGGAAGAGGGGCATCATGATTCCTGCTTCCTTGCTACTTGCTCATCAACATCATCCATTAAGGAGATTAATATACACTTGTCCTATTTCACAATCATTTGGTTAGATGTGTTTCCAGTCATTACTAGTTAAAATTCTCCGTGGGGTTATCCACATTCAAAGAATTTTTAAACAAAAGATCTTTTACACAGTCTGAATTCATTTTTTTCATTGATTCTTGATATACGGGCTGTTCCCAGAGGCAGACATGGAGATAAACATCAAATGTAGCTGGAAGGGTGCTCTTTGGTGTGCTAGTACAGACATGTTGGGCTGAACTGCCACCTCCTGCTCTGTGACAATTCTGTGACTCGCTGGTCTTCCAGTGCAAAGAGTTGACTGTGCCTGAGTGTTATAGACTGGTGCGTTCCTAGATGCAGGAAATGGATGCTGAGAGCTGTATGAAAGCTTTGGTAGCTGCTGCAGAGACCCTAAGGGGAAGGGATACTGTCTCAGACCTTTCAGCCATTGTACACCAAGTTGATGGAATCCCTGATGGTCTGTGGTTTACAAGGATTGCACAATGTCAACATTAGGCATAATGATACGATATTGAGGCACCTTGGAGCAGAACATAGTGCGTGGAGAAAAGATCATATCTCTTGCATTTTCTGCAATTTTGAATTTGAACTGTTTGATCCTCGGGTTATCTGCCGTGTATGGAATGTATAATGTTCACATTAAGACAATTATAATATCTAAGAGTTCAATTTCATTCTATCTGATTTCAAGTTGAAATCTCTTGTAATGTCCTTTTGCAAGTTTTATGAATAAAGGATATTTTTAGAAGCAATCATTTCATGTGACATGTCATAACTTGTAAACAACTGTAACTACCACCACCTGAGCTTACCTATTGTGCTTTTGTGTTTGTGTTACATATGGAAAACTGTTTTAACCGGTACACTTAAGGATATGACAACTAATTTCTAACAACTCTACAACAAAGTAAATTAAAACCTACAATACCACCACTGCTTTCTTTGCGAATCATCTTAAATCGGTTCACTCATGTCCTTTAGGGAAAGGAACTGCCGTCATTACCTGGTCTGGCCTACATGTGACTCCAGACCCACAGCAATGTGGTTGACACTTAACTTCCCTCTGGACAATTAGGAATGGCCAAGCTTGAGATGTCCTCATCCCGTGAACAAATAAAGGGGGAAAAAAAATTGGTGTCCTCTGCTTTCCAACCCTTCTACAAACAAGAACAGTCTCTGCATATTGAGTCTGATCCTTTTCTTATCTTGAACACATCTCTCAAATATCCTTTCTTTTCTCCTTTCTGAAAAGAACAGTCTCAGACTCACCAACCTACCATGTAACTTCAAAGTATCTCATCTCTAGAACCATTCTCATAAATCTTCTAGCCCATTAACATCCTCTAAGATCTCTGTGCTGCTTCAATTCTGCCATCTTGGGTGTTTGACCTTCCTTAATGTATTCCTGGTCATGCCTGTCACTGCCTTTACTCTCTGCTCTCAATCCCTCCCCCTGTTTTCTTCTACCTCACTTTCTTTGTTCTTAAGGTAGTCCTTAAAAATGCCAACTTTTTTCATTTATTTCTTTCATCCTTGAGCTCCCTTCCTGAACTTTATTTCTTTGTCTAGTGTAGGTACATTCAGAATGCTGTTAGCTAGCGAATGCCAGAGGTTTTGAGAACCAGTTGTGAAAATTTCAGATTTGTTTAGGGGTATGTCACAAGATAAAAAATTATTGTGATGATAATTGAAATAAAACTGGATTGTCAAAGAAGGTTATATTTTTACCCTATTTCCTACGATCCCTATCTGTTTCTTTAATAAATGTTGATATGTTTTAAAATGTATCACAAATCCCAGACGGGGAAAACACAATAGTATTTTAAAATGGAAAGTGTTAGTTGTACTGGAGCACCACGCTGAGGTGCACAAAACAGTTATGCATCATAGAATCCATACAGCAGGCCATTTGGCCCATCAAGTCTACACACAAACCCTCTGAAGAGCCTCCCACCTAGTCCCCTACCCTATTCCCATAATCTTGCATTTCCCATGGCTAACCCACCTAAGCCTGCCCATCTCTGGAAACTGTGAGCAATTTAGCATCACCGATCCACTTAACCTGCACATCTTTGGATTGTGGAAGGAGACTGGAGCACCTGGAGGAAACCAACACCAACACATGCAAACTCTATAGAGACAGTTGCCTGAGGGTGGATTTGAACCTGGGTCCTTGGCGGTGTGTGACAGCAGTGCTAACCACTGAGCCACCCTCGCAATCCTAAGTTGTTAACAAGTTCTACTGAAGTTTCCTTCTGGGATAACTAACTTAAGGACTTGATCCCATACTGTTCATGGTGGGCGGTATATTAGAGGAGCAGCCCAGACTGATAATATCAGAGATATTCTAATTTGTCTTAAACTTGTTAAATGGGCTATTTAGAGAATGTTAACACATTCCTTTCCTTTGGAGAGAGATGGGTTGGTCATTTATACTCCAAATTAGTCTCTTCAGGATCTGTCTTTCTCAATCCAAAATTAAGAGGAATCCTCTGAGTCTGGAATGGTCCCAAAAGGGTCTGCCACAGTTATGCTGTTAAACGTGCAATATAAAATGCAAACAGCTACTGTTGTTGCATTCATTTTCATTTTCTTCATGTGAATATACAAATTTGGAATGGGACTAAATCACTCAAGTCTTTGAAAGATTCTGAGTCCATAATCCTGCTGACTCCCAATAACCTTTTAAACCCTTGCTTATCACTCTTCCTTAAAAGACTCTACTTTCGCCAACTTTTGAGAAAGTGATTTCCAAAAGCTCATGACCCTCTGTGAGGAAGAAGTATCTCCTGAGCCTGTCTTTAATGGGCAACAGCTAATTTGTGAACAGTGATACCAAGTTCTAGATTCTCCTACAAGAGGAAGCCTCCTTTCCACCTGCACCTTGTCAAGACTCTTCAGGATCTTTACATGTTTTAATCATGTTGTCTCTTGTACCTGCTGGAGTTTAGAAGAGTAAGCCCAGGCTGTCAAAACATTCTTCAAAAGGCAACCTGCCTACTCCCTGAAGTATTTCCAAAGCATTTACATCCTTCTTTATATAAGGAAACTAGTACCACACACAATGCTCCAGATATCTGTCTAGAGTTACCAAGCTGCTCTGTGATGGCCTAGTGGTATTTATCACTGCACTGTTAATCCAGAGACCCAGGTAATGTTCTGGGAGCGGGGTTTGAATCCTGCTATGGCAGATGGTGGAATTTGAATTCAGTTAAAAATCTGGAAGTAAGAGACTAACGTTGATTGTCAGGAAAAACCCATATGGTTCACTAATATCCTTAGGGAAGGAAACTGCCATCCTTATCTCGTCTGGCCAAAGTGTGACTGCAGACCCACAGCAATTTGATTGATTGACAGTTAACAGCTTTCTCGGCAATTGGGGATGGGCAATAAATGCTGGCCTGGACAGTAAACGCTGGCCTAGTCAGTGGCAAGCTCATCCCATGAATGAATAAAAAGAAGTCTCACCAATGCCTTGTACAAGTGAAGAACAACCTTCCTACTGTTATATTTGATTTCCCTTGCAATAAACAAGAACATTTTATTTCCTAATTATTTGCAGTATATGCATATGAACCTTTTATGGTTCATGCACTAGGACGAGGACACCCAGATCCAACTGCATGTCAGAGCTCTGTAATCCCGCAATATTTTGATAATTTTTTTAAAAAAATTCTTCCTGCTGAAATGGACAGTTTCACATTTTGCCTTTTATGCCAAATTTGTCAACTCTTTACCCACTCACTTTTGTCCTCTTTACACCTACCTTTCTACCTAACTTTGTGTCATCAGCAAGTTCAAGCAGCCATACCTTCAGTCCCTACATTTCAGCCATTTAGATAAATTGTAACAGTTGATGTCCCAGAACTGATCCCTGTCGCACACTATTTGTTACATGTTGTCAACAAGGGAAAACTATATTAATGCCTACTGTCTGTTTCCTATTATCCAGTTGATCTTCTATTCGTGTCAGTGTTACCTTCTACACCATATGCTTTTATTTTCAGCAATAACCTTTTGATGCGGCACCATTATACTGCCTTCTGAAAATCTAAGTACAGTACATCCAAAGATTCTCATTTAATCACAGTGCAGTTATTGATCAAAAAATTCTAATGAGTTGTCTAAACAAGGCTTTCCTTTCACAAAACCATGTTGACCCTGCCTTATTACCTTGAATGTTTCCAGGCGCTCAGGTATACCATCTCTAAAAATACCTTCTAACGTTTTCTCTGTGCAGATTTTAAGCTAACGGAAGAATGACACAGAGAAAAACATACCTGCAATTATCCTCTTATCACTTCAGTCTCCCTTTGAAATGGATGAAAAATATTCAAGTATGTGGCCAACTTTAGCTTCTTTTTGGAGCATATATGATGCATGTCTTTAATGCACATCTGTTTTGATCTTACGTGTACTATATTTAAAGCATTGCATTTGTGACTGAAATATTTGCAAGGTCTAATGAAGATAGTACCACATTTTTAAAAAGCTATATACAAACAAACAATCTTCAAAAAGTGCAGTGGCAGTAGGGGCAGTTCCTTTCAGCCATACAATCTTCCACGTAAGAGCAACTGGGCAGACTGAATTACTGCAGACCCTACAATCATGCTTGAAATAACTTTACATGTAGTCAGTACCAACACTATACAATGTCACTGGTCAATATGATTGCCAAAAACTGAATCACAGCAAAATAACTTTGCAGCAAAAAGTGTTATTAACATGAATATCATCTTCAGTATTTCAGGTGTAGTGCACCAGCTATAATTTTAGAAACCACAAACACAAAATAAATGGGATGTGACCTGGACATATGTTAACAGAAAATAATTTGAATGTCCTACAAAGGAATTGTCATTACCCAAGGTTTAGAATAAATGGAGATGTTATGTGTACTAGTGCACTTTCTTGTACTGGTGTACGTTAATGGATTATAAAACCCAATGCTGTTGTGCAAGGATTGGATGTGAAGGGATAGGTAAGAATAGAATAATAGCATTGATATCACTCCTAGGGAAAGGACAAGATCTCATTTCAGACAGTTATCCAATTATGTCGTTTTGCATGTGTTACATTGGATTAACAGACTAGTAATAGTTGTAAATGCAGCGAGACAAGCACTGCAGGGAAGGGGATTTGCTTCAAGCTTTTAGTAGCGGTGTAACTAATTCATGCCTTTAAACCGTAGTTGAAGTGATCCTAGTTAAACTGTTGTCATTGTTTACTACAATTGATACGAGTTTTAGGCCATTTGACAGGATGATGTTTATCTGATATTAACAAAATTTGTAGAAATTTAAAATGCTGATTTCAGGCAATGTATCAGTGTTTATGATGTTCATGAATAGAAACAACCTGCAATTAGATGATGTTACGTTGCCTAGAAAACACTTGCCAAATTAAAGAGAGTCTTAACAATCAATAAAGCAATCCTAAGTATCTTCATAGCCAAAGTAGATGCATACTGTTTAACTAAAAAGTAGACTTAGTAACATTACTACATTCTTCCATAAATCTCAACAGTGTGCACAACAAATGTCTTCAACAATAATTTAGTTTTACAATTATAATCACACTACAGCAACAGAAACAAGTTAGCCATCAAATGTTGCAGTTACTTAAAAATGCACAAATTATTCCACTAAACAGCTACGTACATTGCTGACTCCTATGGTATTGGATTGTTTTTAGAATACTGTAATCTTCTTAAAAGTTGAAATCTGAAGTCTAATTATTGCTACAAGAGAATGAACAGCTGTGTTATCACACTATAAACATTTCTGAACATTTGCAGCTTTAAATTGAGTTCATTATCCAAAGTTACGATATGCACAAAGAAGTTTGTTATAGAAGACAGTTAACATCTTTGAGTTTGAAGAAAATTCGGTACAAAATACATGCATTGACTTAAGTAAAAATTGTTCCAAACAGAAAATTAGCGGCATTAGTATTTTTAGTTCAATCAATTCTTAACTCTTTCCACAGCAGGAAGCAAGGTTAAATCTTCAAGAATTCTCCAGCGCAATAATTGTTGCTTTCAAAATAGCTTGGAATATGCTTCTTATTGTCGATGGTTGGAGATCATGAAGGAAGCCCAGTTTTTGACAGTAGTGGTTATGTTCTGTAGATAACTGCATGTTAAATGTATCATGTTCACAAACTGGTTCCTGTTCCTGAACCTTGCTCAGGGTTCCTGTGACGCAGTAATAATGCTCTTCCCTCTGAGGCAGGACCACCTGCTCCAATGGTGTGTAATAGCACTGCTGCTTGAGGTGGATTGGGAAAAGCAAAATCAAGATTGTTGGTGTTCTACAACCTCCTGAGGCAAATTTCTAACCTTTATGGGGCAGCACGGTGGCTCAGTGGTTAGCACTGTTGCCTCACAGCACCAGGAACCTGGGTTCGATCCCAGCCCTGGGCAACCGTCTGTCTGTGTGGAGTTTACACATTCTCCCCATAGCTCTGTGGGTTTCCTCTGGGGGCTCTGGTTTCCTCTCATTGTCCTAAGATGTGCAAGTTAGGTGAATTGGCCATGCAAAATTGCCCATAGTGTTCAGGGATGTGTAGGCTAGCTGGATTAGCCATGGGAAATGCAGGGTTACTGTGATAGAGGGGTGGGTCTGGATGGGATGCTCTTCAGAGGATCAGTGTGGATTTAATGGGCCAAATGGCCTGTTTCTATACTGTAGGGATTCTATGGTTCTAACAGCCTTACTTTCTGTCTCCCTTTTTGAATAAAAGAGTTAGATTTGCAATTTTCCAGCCTAATGGAATGGTGATGTAAGAGTATATCTTTACTGTTTGGGGAAACTTGGATTCTAAAATAGAGGTACTTTTTTTTTTTAGTTTTTGCTTGGTGGGAGCGACTTTCTTAAAACAGGTCGGGAAGTCAATTTTGAACAGTGAGTCAAAATGTCATTTTCAGTAAAGTACATGGTTTGCACTAAGTGATAAGCTTACTGGGAAATTCATTGCTAAATTGTTTACTAATTTGAGTTTTATGACCTATGGAAAAGGGAACCAGAAGCAGGTTCACTTCAGAAGAGATCCGTAGAGGCAGATGTGGTGTGTAACAATCATAAAGTAATCAAAGTCAGAAAACTCGGTGAGTTAGCCTGTGTCTTTCAGTCTCGGAGAGATGGAGAGAATCACATCTTGTGTATGTACAGAAGGTTGCTGAGGGAAAAACCTGTGACCTTGTCAGTTGTTCAAGAAATTGTGAAATGAAGTCAGCCATGATACTTCATTGGGGTTGAGTGCCTATAAAGGATATTGCTGGGAAAAAGTGTTGAATCTTTTCTCACGGTGATGGTAAGCTATTTTAAAATATAAAAACATTTGATATTATTTTTCCTTTCATGTCGTAACGTATGTTCTTCAGTTAAAGGCACATTGGTGGCTTCTTTTAAGCAAATTACAGCAATCAAACTTCTGGCCAACATGCCAGGTTTCACTTTGGGATCTGACTTGTTCAGCATACCATCAGCAGAGATCATAACAAATTGGGGCTACTGCAGGGATAGAAATCCATTGAATTTAAGAAGGAACGTTGATTCTTTAAAGAAACAAATATGTGAAAATACTGGACATACACTTCACGATAACTCTCCTGTATTTATTACATGGACTGGAGTAAAAATAAAATGGCTTTGACTAGTGTGAAGACACTTCTAGGAGGAGCAAATGTAGCAGTGAATTATTGAAATCTTTGGCTAAGGCTATACTGAGAGATATAATGCAGGTAGAACTAAAAGCTATGTCTCATACAAAGATGAAATATTTAAAGGTCAGTTATAAAGAGGGAGACCTGAAATTGATGTGTTACAGGTAGAATTAGTTAAGATTCATCTAGAAATGAGAAAGAACTTGACATAGTGGAAAAAGTGAGAGAAAGCAAAATGACAGAACTTGTATGTAAAGAAAAATATAGGAAAAGGGGATGAAATTCGGGAAAACAAAAAGAAATAGTAAAGGAAGAGAAAGAGAGGAAAACAGAATGGAAATAGACAGTTTGAATTGGAGAGTAAGGGGAAAGAAAACATGGAAAATGGGAAAAATTTGATCTTCAAAGAGAGCAGGAACTCCAAAAACACGACCTGGTGAGACAAAAGCTTAGAGTAAATGAAGAAAGGAGGAAGTAGCTCGGAGGATGATTCTGATTCTGTTGAGGGATTTCATTTGAATAGAAATCTGCATTTAGTGCCAATATTTACAAGGATTTAGTGGAATGAAATTTCGTCTCATTTAAAATGGTGTTGTAGACCAAAAGAAGTTTCGGTCTGGTACTTTTCTGCTCAAAGTTTTTGAGAAGATTTATAGCTTGGGTTGTGGATGAGGTCTGCAATCAAACCCACCGGCTCGGTGAGCAAGGCTACAACCTCATCTGCAAGCCGAGCTACAAATCTTCTCAAAAACTTTAAACACCTACGGGTGCAACACCGTGAAACTGGCCTGTGGATGGCATTCGTCTCCCATCTGTCTGAGCACGATCCACGAACAACTATACTTCCTGCATGAGTGCCTCAGAAAATGTGTACTACCATAAAGCTTAAAATATAAACCACAACAGACCATAACAAGAAGACTCAACATGGCCAGACACCCTACCGTACATCAGGGATATATCAGAGATGGCCACAAGACTACTCAGACCCCTAAGTATCAGGCTAGCCTACAAACCAACAACTACCCTGCGACAGATACTGACGAATGTAAAGAGCCCCATATCCACAACCAATAAAACTAATATAATATACAAAATACCATGCAAGGACTGTGAGAAACATTACATAGGCAAAACTGGAAGAAAACTGACAATAAGGATACACGAACACCAACCAGTCGCCCAGAGACACGACTAATTCTCACTGGTCTCAATACACACGGACAACAAGGGACACAAATTAGACTGGGACAACACATCCATAATAACACAAGCCAAACAGAGACATACCAGGGAATTGCTGGAGGCCTGGCATTCCAACTGAAACTCCATCAACAAACACATTGAACTGGACCCAAGATACAAACCACTGAAAAACAGAACCGGAAGTGATACCAACCACCCCAGCAAACCAAGGCATATAAGTAACAAGTGGGACAGAACACCAACGCTTCACCGGAGACACAATGACGATGTTACCTAGCAGGGTGACAAAATCAAACACACCAGCTTGGTGAGCAAGTCTACAACCTCACTTTGCTGTTCTTCTTTGTAAGAACTGCTCTGCATTGTAGCATATCTATATATAAAGCACCTTAAAGCATTTATAAACAATTTGATAGTGTTCATAGATGTATTTTTTAAAGGTTATGTATTGTCAAGTGTGAAGCAATAGACTGGACAATTTGTTGATACCAACAAAATTATTACTTAAGGATCATGTTTTGGAATTTCCCACCCCAACAAAAATCTATTTTATTCCACATTAAGAGAAGGCACTCTGTCAAGAATGGTGAATGAAGCTGGCAGCCTGCAATGCCCTTGAGTAGTCTGCTGCTTCACACTTTGAAAATATTTGCTGAGTTTAACTCCCTGGCAAACTGTGTTCTTTCTTATGAAATAAAGAACTGCAAATGCTGAAAATCTCAGAAAACTCAGAGTCCTGAGGAAGGGTCATTGGACTCGAAACATTCACTCTGTTGCACTCTCCACAAATGCTGCCAGACTTGCTGAGTTTCTCCAGTAATTTCTGTTTTTGTTTCAAACTGTATTTTCTTCCTATCGCTGTCCAACTGAAGCCTGGGGTCCATTATGACCATCAGCACAGAGAAACAGCAGATTGTGGAGAATTTTACCACTCCTGGGATCCTGCTACCAGTTCTTGTCAGATTGCATGACTACCTTACTGCAAGTCAACCATCCTGGTGAATATTGTTGAACGGTGCAGAGTTTGGATATAATAGTCACATTTGTACATGTTCCAAGACAATCAGATAGACCGGGGATTGGTGTGACTCTGCTAAATTATTCATTTATGTTCACCATCTCAACCCTTTGTTTTGTCACTAAATTAGAACTCAGCATGCATAAATATTCACAGAGTAGACTCTGAAAATACATATGGAGGCTGTGTGACTAGACTTTTCAAAGAACCAATTCCAATTCCAACATATTCTCGCAGATTATTAAAACATGTTCAAAACAATTATCTTTGAAACTGATTCTGATATGCTCTAAGTTGAGTTTGAAGTGGGAAACAAGATAATGTGTTTTAAAAGATGTTGACTCAATGTAGAGTCATAGAGCTGTACAGCATGGAATCAGACCCTTCACTCCAACCCGTCCATGCTGACCAGATATCCCAAGCCAAGCTAATCCCATTTGCCAGCATTTGGCCCGTATCCCATTCATATGACCATCCAAATGCTTTTCGAATGTTGTAATTCTACCAGCCTCCGCCACTTCCTCCTGCAGCTCTTTCCATATATGCACCATCCTTTGTGTGATAAAGTTGCCTCTTAGGTCCCTTTTAAATCTTTCCCCTCTCACCTTAAACCTATGAGCTCTCAAGTTTCGGACTTTGCTACCCTAAGGCGAAGACCCTGGCTATCCATGCCCCTCATGAATTTGTAAACTTTTATAACGTCACCCTCTGCCTCTGACGCTCCATGGAAAATACTAGATATTAGAACAGAGTAATGGGGAGTTCCTTTGAGTAGCAGTGATACATACCCTCATTACAGTTGGAAATAGGGACTTGGTTAGCTGAATGGCTGGTTTGTGATGCAGAGTGAAACCAACAGCGTTGCTTCAATTCCCACAGAATCTGGGGTTGCCCTGAAGGACCCTCACTCTTAACCATTCCCCTCACTTGAGGTGTGACGACACTCTGGTTAAAACATCACCAGTCATCTCTCTCTATTTAATGAGAGAGCGACTGATGGTCCAGTAGGGTGATGGCAACTTTACCCTTTTCTTTTGGAAGTGCTGGAACCCTAGAGACCAAGAGCTGGAAAGTGGATCAGGCTGATAGCTCTTGTTCAGTTGGTGCATACACAGTGGGCCAAACGACCTCCGTCTGCAGTGTAAATGATCAGCTTACTGAAGATGCTCATGAATTGCTAGTTGCTCACTAACAAAACAGCTGAACTGACTTTCACTGTAACTTTGTAAAAGCAGCATAGTTTTATTGAAAGGGCAAAAAAAACCCTCTTCGCTATTTACTACTTAATGATAGAAAAATTCTTAAAATATTATTAATGCCCTGTGTGATCACCTTCGATTTTAAAGGGCATTACGAAAAGAACTCTGCAAAGCCATTAGGTTAGTTGTAAAATGACCAGAGTGAGTGGACAAGTAAATAGCCATAATGATAAAACTGAGGATTTAAGGTATTAAACTATTCTACCCAGAACTGGTAGAAAATAGCACAGTCCTGCCTGTTGTGCTGTACTTGAAAACTAGTTATCCTGACACAAAACACTTGAATACTAACCTGCTGCAGTTTCATTGTCATGGCTTTATACAGAATACTTCAACTCACTTTCAGAAATTGATTGGGAAAAAGGAAACTTAAAACTACCACTTGACCTTAAACAGAGCTACAATTAAGAAATGTTATAAGAAAGCTCTTGATGATTCTAGCATTCTAGAAGTCAGTGACTATTTCTTCATTTCCTATATACCCCTTTCTCTGAATTTCAATTTGGATCTGGCATTTGCTCAGTTTATTGTGTTTCCAAACAAACAGAGACTACTTCCTCTGTATATATCATGACCAAAGAAGCCAATGGGGATGATCAAAAATGCTTTTCATCGTGACAATGCGAGGAATCACAGGCGTGCTGTCCAATTGACAATTTATGATACATTAGCTTTTCGTATCATCAAGCTGGCTTGAAAATGACTCTGCTCAATGCTACGAGCTCACTATAAGCTCAAAGTATTACTCCAGTCATCATCTTCTGTAAGGATTTATTCCTAGGTCAGCTGTAGTTCTTTCAAATATTAACCTAGCTTTGTATTAAAATGAGAGAGACTTTTCTATGTGATGTTGCAGTTTATTAATAATGTACATACACTGGGCCTTAGAGCCCACGTACTGCATACATTCATGTTCACTCTTTGATGTTTTCTGCTGCCACTCCTCTATAGAAATGCTAAATAATGAACAAAACTAACAATGGGTGGAATATTTGAACATGGCTGAATCAGCCCGTGAAGGGAGAGGGGAGAGTTTAGAAGTAAAATTGTATAGAAAAAATTTTTACTTGGTACAAAAACTGAAATTGCTGTTAAAGCTCAGCAGGTCTGTCAGCATCTGTGGAGAGAATTTGAGAGTTAATTCTCAATTTTAACGTTTCGGATGATTGGAGAGAATTTGAGAGTTAATTCTCAATTTTAACGTTTCGGATGATTGGAGAGAATTTGAGAGTTAATTCTCAATTTTAACGTTTCGGATGGAGTCACCCTTCGTGGAACCTCTTGAGCTTTTACAGCAATTTCTGGTTTTGCTTTCGATTTACAGCATTTGTAATTCTTTCGGGTTTTTTTTTAGTTTTTACATGGTGTTCTGAGGGCTTTCCGTCAGGAAAATCACTGGATGGTCATCCATACTGTGACAATGATATGGCTTTCAAGATATTATTTTGTCCTAGTTTTTTTTTGTTTTGAAGAGAGGTTGTAAGGCAGAGGTATTGAGCTGCTGGTAAGAAAGTAAACAAGTTAAGGGGCCTTGGGTTTTTTTTCCCAAGTTGGAAGAACGGAAGCAGCTGGAGTTTGGCCAACTCTTTCAGACCAGACTTCCTCGGCTTTTTTTGTAGGTTTTAGTTTTGGCTTTAAGCAGAAGCTATTGGTGCCTGAAAACAAATTGAAGCTTCCGTGAATGTCTCTTGATATTTTTGTTCTCCTGGATTGTAGAACTGCATGTGAGAACCTTCGTTTGAATTTTCCTTTTCGCGAAGAGGTGTGTTTATGGGATGCTACTACATTAGAATAGTTAATTAGTAATTGTTACTGTATCTATTATTCTGTTAAGTTTCCAATAGTTTAAGTTATTCTAAGTTCCTTTTTTCTTTTGTTTATATTTTAACTATAGTGTTTAAATAAATTGTGTTTTAGAGTCACAGTCATACAGCACAGAAACAGACCCTTCAGTCCAACCAATCCATGCTGAACATAATCCCAAACTAAACTAGTCCCACCTGCTTGATCCTGGCCATATCCTTCCAAACATTTCCTACTCCAATATCCATCCAAATGTCTTTTAAATGTTGTAATTGTACCCACATCCACTACTTCATCAGGAAGTTCATTCCGCTTGCAAACCACCCCCTGTGTTTAAAAAAAAATTGCCTCCTGTCTTTTTTAAAAATCTCTCTCTCTTCTCTCGCCTTAAAAATGTGCCCCCTAGTCTTGAAATCCCCCATCTTAGGGGGAAAAACCAACTACCATCAACTCTATCTATATATAATGTCAAGTTTGCTTAATGTCGAGTTGTTTGACCAGTTGCATTGCATTTGGAATGCGCACTTCACATCTACCTCTAAAATAAGAAAAAGTTAGGGTCTAAGCTACCTTCTGAAAATGTTTTGCAGGGGTCTGGTCTAGTCCATAACAACAATACATATGGTACAAGCAAATTGTACCTTGGTACTGTTATCGGGTTTAAGCCTATATCTATTGCCGTAATAGCGCCTAACCTGCTCGTCTACTGTTGGAGTCCTCAGTCAGGCCTTTTGACTATTAGAAAAAAACTTCTGGCTGACTCCACAATTTGACCCTTTGGTAAACGTGAGGTCATTCAGAACTCTCTAAGGTTTTTTGAGTAGATTTGTAGCTCAGTTTGTGGATGTTGTGGTTAGTTGGCTGGCCGAGCTGATTCGTTGTTCTGCATATTGATGGGGGCGTTTGTATCTAACACTGCGTGGTAATACCTGGTTCCAGAGGCATCAGTGTAGGAAGTAGAGTTGTTTGCGGGTAGCGCTCTGTCATTTGGCATAGTTTTACCATTTTCGTGCCAATTTGAGCTCACTTCGCCCGTAGATTTCTAAGGTTTTTTTGAGTAGATTTGTAGCTCGGATTGTGGATGTCGTGGTTGGTTGGCTCGCTGGACAATGAACCAGCTCGGCGAGCCAACCAACCACAACATTCAGAACTTTGCTATTGGGGTCCTTGTACCAAGAACTATTCATACAGCACCCTTATTATCACTGGCCCACATTGTTCTCTGGTTAAACAGCACCTGATTTTGAAATTTCCAACTTTGTTTTCAAATCCAACAACCAAGCTTGTGTTTATTTAGCACCTTCCATGTAATAAATCAGTCCCAAGGCAGTATATATTGAGTTCTAGGGCAAAATTTGGTATTAAACTAGAAGTCAATGGTATGCTAGATGACCATTAGCTTGATCAAAGAGGTGGATTTTAAGCAGCACCTTAAAGGGGTACGGGGAGAGCAGGTTGAGGGGTGATCTTGTAGAGGTCTATAAAGTCATGAGGGGTATAGATAAGGTGGATAGCAAGGGTCTTTTTTCTAGGATGGGGGGGGTTCAAAGCTGGGGGTATATTTTTAAGGTGAGACAAGAAAGATTTGAAAAGGCTATGAGGGGCAACCTTTTTGCTCAGAGTGGTTAGTGTGTGGAATGAACTTCCAGAGAAAATGGTGGATGTAGGTACTGTTATACTGTTTTAAAAGACATTTGGGTAAGTTCATGAATAGGAAAGGTTTGGAGGGATACGGGCCAAACGCAGACAGGTAGGACTAGTTTAGTTTGGGAACATTGTAGGCATGGACTGGTTGGATTGAAGAGTCTGTTTCCATGCTGTATGACTATGATAGAACGTCATGAAATGTTGGTGGAGCATGTTTCATCAGAGCCTGGGAGGAAGAGAACAATCAAGATCGTTCTTCTTTTGATTATTGGTAAAGATAATCAGAAGACTGGAATTTGTAAATATTTTACTTCAAAGGGAAAAGTATTTCTTTACACTTCCAAACAAGGAAGTAAACCAATAAAGGCATTGAGAGATACTGGAGCATGTCAGTCACTACTGCTGGCTAAAGTTACAATTTGTTTTCTCGATAGTTAATTTCAGTGAAGATATTAACTGAAGGTATGCATGGAGATTGCCATTAGAGAGTTGGAATAAAGCGTGACTTTGTAAATGACAAGGTTGTAATTGTAGCAGTTCAACAAATCCCTATAGAAGGAATTGACTCTATATTTTGTGGAATGACCTTGCGAGTTTGAAAATATCACCAAAGATGGTGGACCAACCAGGAGAAGTAAAAGAAGATGCTACAGGAGGAATATCTATATTTTTCCAGACTCTGTCATAACTGGATGTCGGGTCCATAGATTAAGCAACCAGAGAAGGCCATGAAAAGGGAGGTGATGGGTTAATTCATTGATCTGGTATTACTTTTGAAAACCTAAGGAAAAAGGACAGAAGAGATTAAGGTCGATGTATTTTACCCATTTTCTTTAAAGGCAACAGATGGATCCTGAATTCGAGGAGTTGTATCAAATAACTGACTCAGAAATTGAATCAGAACCAATACCTTAGCATTGTCATTTGAAAGATAAAATACTAATCAGGAAATGGAGGCCACTTCTGATACCAGTCCTTTGAGTAAAGGAATTGAGAAGTCATGTTTAGGTGAGACAGGACATTGGTGAGGCCTCTTCTGGAATACTGTGTCCAGTTCTAGTTGCCCAGTAATAGGAAGGATATTATGCCTCTGGAGAGGGTTCAGAAGAGATTTACCCGGATGCTGCTGGGTATGGAAGTTTTGAGTTATAGAGAAAGGCTGGGTAGGCTGGGGCTTTTTTCACTGGCGGTTAGGAGGTTGAGGGGTGACCTTATAGAAGTTTATAAAATAATGAGGGGTATAGATAGAGTTGATGGTAGTTGTTTTTTTCCCTAGGATGGGGGAGCTGAAGACTAGGGGGCACATTGTTTAGGTTAGAGGAGAGAGATTTTAAAAAGACATGAGGGGCAAATTTTTTACACAAAGGGTGGTTCATGTGTGGAATCAACTTCCCAAGGATGTGGTGGGTGTGGATACAGTTACAACAGTTAAAAGACATTTGGGTAGGTGCATGAATAGGAAAGGTTTGGAGGGATATGGGCCAGGAGCATGCAGATGGGACTAGTTCAGTTTGGGATTACGTTCAGCATGGACTGGTTGGGCCGAAGGGTCTGTTTCTATGCTGTATGACTCTGTGACCAGCTGATGAGGACTGGGTAGTGGGAATGCCATCGGAGTATAGTAACAAAATTCAATGCATGGCTCATAAAATTCCAATGGCAGGTCATCTAGATCGTAGGAAAACACAAACCAACATACTAAGTCAGTGTTATTAACCAAGGTAATATAAAGACAGGGTGAAATTTTGCCAGACATCCCATACACATCAGGTAGTGGGGTATCCCAACTGTCAATTAAGCCAGCACCTTTAATTCCAATATGAGCTTTTGAAGAACTTTTTAATAGGACCATAACAAATTGTGAAGGGTCACTAACTAAAACCAATTGCAGGGAATCAGTATCTTTTGAACAATTATGGGTGTTTTGTCAAGCTTTCGTGAGTTAGTGCCTTTGGAGAAAGCTATGACAGTGCAGATGTTAGTTCAATTTTTCACAAAATAGGATTACCCAAAGAAATAGTCAGATCAAGGTTCAAATTCTGTGTCACTGATATTCAAAGAAATAATAGACTTGGAATAAAACAATTCCATCTTCAGCTTATCATTCACAAAAGTCAAACTCAAGGAGAATTGGAAGGATGGCCATCAAACTTTGGGAAAACCATGACCAGATGTCTTGTTAAGAGTGTCCAATGAAATAAAGGAATTCCTTTATTATTGTTTGCCATTAGAGATGCCTGAAACTAATCCACAGGATTCAGTACCTTGGAAGTGATATATGGGCATGAGGTCATAGGACCCATTAAATTAAATTCGAAACATTTATAGACTAAAGCTTGGAGACTACATTTCCAACCTTAGTCAAATTTCCAAGAAAAGCTAATCAAAATGTGTGAGTTGGCCAAAAAGAATTTGACTAGTGCTCAACAAGCAGTGAAACTGACGTAGACAAAATGACTAAAGATGTGGCATTTTGTTACTGGAGACAGTGTTAATATTGTTACCTGTCACTGGGGAATCTTTTAAAAGCAAGCTTCATTGGACCTTATCAAATCAACGAGAAACACAACGATTTAAATTTAAGCAGTGAGTACTCTGCATGAGGAAAAAGCTGTAAGTGTCTCACGCTAATATGTTAGTGATAGTCAGAATAGAATTATATTTACATTGGAGAAAGGAATAGTGAATGATAAAAAAGTTCAAGAATTAATCAGAAATTAAAATTTCAGAAGTTGATTCTACATTAAGCAAATTGGATAAGAGGTGCTTTTTAAAAAAAAATAGAAAATTATGCTATCTCCCAGAAAACTATTAAAATATTTTAAAAACTGTTACAGACTCCCAAATCAAATTATAAATACACCAGTAAAATTGTCTTTGGCTGTACATAATGTAGGGGATTAATTACTCATAAATCAACATCCTTCCCGACTCAGCTCAGAGAAGTTTGCCCATGTGAGGGAGGAGATTAAATTTAAAGATGTATAATGACATTTATGAAACAATTTATAGTAGATGAAGATCACCTGTTGTGATAGTGCCAAAACCAGATGAATCTCAAAGACCATGTAATGATTTTCCCAAAATCAACTTATTAACAAAGGTGGCTTTGTATCTGACTTCATGTATGGTCGATTGTATTGAGAGTGTTATGGACCAGACCAAACCTTCACAAAATATATTAAGAGGATAGTCTAGACCCTAACTTTTCCTGATGTTAGAGGCAAGCATCAGGCATTGCATACTGGATGCAATTTGATTGGTCAAACTACAAGGCTTGAAGCAAAACACACTCTAATCATACACTATAGTTAAAATACAACATAAGAAAGAAGAAATTGGAATAACTTTAACTCTATTGGAAATCTTAACAGAATTATTTAACTACTAAGCAGTAACTGTTCCAATATAGTAACATCCCATAAACATGCCCTTAGTAAAGGCAAATTCAGTAAAATAGATTGTCTCACATGCAATTCTCCCAGGAAAACACATCAAGAGAAATCTGTGTGTCTGTGTGTGTGTGATGTACTGCAGCCTCCAAACCCAGCTTCATGACCCCAGCAGTAACTGCTACTGAAAAACTACACCTAGAAATCCTGGTGGTCCATTCAGGCTGCTTCTATTGTTTTGATGGTCGCAATGCTGTGGAGATGCCAGTGTTGGACTGGGGTGGGCAAAGTCAGAAGTTACACGACCCCAGGCTATAGCCCAAAGCTTCACCTGATGAAGGAACAGCACTCCGAAAGCTTGTGATTTCAAATAAACCTGTTGGATGTCGTGTGACTTCTGATTGTATATTGTTTCAAACATAGAAAAGAAAACCTAAGGCCTCACAAGTTGTTTGTTTCATGGGCTTTGAAGCAGAGGGCTCAGACTCCTGTCTCAACCCTAAAAAAAGGACCAAATGCACCTTTGAAAGCCATAGTACTGTCACAAGAGGATTGGACAAATATAATTTGTTACAAAAATTGACTTGTTGAAAGGATATTTGTAAGTTCCATTGACTGATACAGCCAAAGAAATATTAGTTTTTGTAACGTCAACAGATTTTATCAATGTAACGTCATGTCACTTTGAATAAAAAATGCATCATTACTTTGATTAACCAACAACATCATTGATGGATTATGCAACTGTGTGTGTATATTGATGATTGGTTCCTGTTTATCCAAACCCAAGTAAACCACTTACACTGAAAACAAAAATTCTGGAAATCACAGCGAGTGAGGCAGCATCCGTGGAGAGGGAGCAAGTAACGTTTCGAGTCTAGATGACTCTCTTCATCAGAGCATCATTACCAGTTGCACCACTTGAATGAAATGTTTGCTGGTTACGACAATCTAATTTGGTTATGACTTTGGTTAAACGTGAATTTGTCAGAACAAAAATAACTTATTGAGGTCACCCAATGGGATAAGGCCAGGTTGTACTTAAAATCTACTCATGCATTTTCTGAACAAGGGTCCCGACCCGAAACGTCAGCTTTCCAGCTCCTCTGATGCTGCCTGGCCCGCTGTATTCCTCTAGCTCCACACTGTGTTATTTCTGACTTCAGCATCAGCAGTCCTTCCTACCTCCATGCATTGTGGTTTTGTCTTTTTTACTATTTTAAGTTAATTCTGTATGTTAGAGCTGTAGTGTCTCTTTTGGCAAGTTTCTAAAAGAAACGAGAGAAATTTGAATGAACAAAAGAGTGTCAGTGTGTTTTTGATAATCTAAAAGTTTACTGACTACTATGCAAATTTTACACTGCACCAATTTTAGCTGTTCCTAATTCTGAGGTGGCATTTAATAGAGGGCAGTGGTATTGTGGGTAATGCAACCAGACACATGATCCAGAGATATAGGCTAATACTTTGGAGACTTGGGTTTGAGTTCCACCAAGGCTGCTGGTTGAATTTAAATTCATTTCATAAATCTGGAATTAAAAGCTAGCCTAATATTAAGGGATATGGGCCAAAGGCAGTTATATAGAATTAGGCCACAGATCAACCATGATCTTATTGAATGGTGGAACAGGCTTGAGGGGCTGAATGGCCTATCCCTGTTCCTGTTACCATATAACCAGTGTTGATATTCTTTTTTTAAAAAAAAAAAAGCCTGTCTCCTTCACACATGTCCTTTAGGGAAGGAACCTGGCTATCTTTAGCTATTTTGGCCTGCATGTTAGGGCAGACCTGCAGCAACATGGTTAACTCTTAACTGCCTTCTGAAATGGCCCAGCAAGCCATTCTGTTTGAGGGTAATAAATACCAACTGTACCAGCAGTGCCCATATCCTATGAAAGAGTTAAACAAAAACTAAACTGGTTAATGCCAGTGACGTTGATGTTGGTGCAGTATTGTTATGGTAGGCTGGGTTGGACATTGAATAGCCTGTCGGTTATATTTGCAAAGAAAACTAAATACGTGTCTACAGAAATATTCAATGCTGTACAATCACGTGACGTTTACACATCCCACAATGCTGCTGAGACTTAATTATAGGAACCCCAATCCTCTCCACTTCTTTGGAACAGTTCCATAATAAAAAGCCGAGATTACTTCATTAGAGTATAATGTTGTAAGAATACATGATAAAAATCATTCACGTAGCAGAGAAGGACAATGCAGGAATTATAACAGATGTTTTGGTAAGAGAAATTTTGTGAGTGAGATAGTGTCTTGGGAGGGGCAGGGAGGAGCATAAATAGAACCGTTTCTTCTGATGTGTCATTTATAGGATTTCAATGAGAATATGTTGAATTTAAAAGCAGGAAGCAGCATCCTTTTTGTAATGCATAAATATTTGAATGACTTCTGTCTTTGACCATTTTCTCAATGATTGTACACAAAAGGTGGAATTTGTACATCCATTAAATATGAGAGCTGTATTAATACAGTCACCTTATCGGGTGAAATAATTCCTCCTGCTCAGTATTTGTATTAACCTCAAACCAGTTCTGAGGAAGGGTCACCAGACCCGAAACATTAACTCTGTTTTTTACTTCACAGATGCTGCCAGACCTGCTGGGCTTTTCCAGCAACTTAGTTTTTGTTCCTGATTTACAGCATCTGCAGTTCTTTCGGTTATTATTTTGTATTAACCTCACCTGTTTGAACCCTAGTGTTAAGTTTGAAATAAACATGTTGTGATGTATACAGAAAAAAAGCACACCTGTGGAATCCCTACAGTGTGGAAACAGGCCATTCGGTCCACACTGCCCCTCTGAAGAGCATCACACCAGAGCCACCCTGCCTTTCCCCTGTCTAATCAATCTAGCCTGCACATCCCTGGACACTATGGACAATTTAGCATGGCCAATCCACCTAACCTGCACACTTTTGGACTGTGGGAGGAAACTGGAGCACCCGGAGGAAACCCACGCAGACACTGGGAGAATGTGCAAACTCCATACAGACAGTTACCCAAGGTGGAATCGAACCGGAGTTCTGTTGTGAGGTAGCAGTGCTAACCACTGACCCACCGTGCTGCCCAACTCTTTTACTGTATTGAACATGTCAACTAGATAATCCTTAATCTTTTAGACTTTTGTTCATGTCTTAGCTGTATCTTTGCACCAAAGTGCATTTACTTGCCTCAACCTTTTAAAAGTACAATGCAATACTGAATATCCTCCATGGAAATTATTAAATATTAAAGAAAGCCAGTTGATCTTATCGATGCTGAAGGAGTCTCGGGCACATTCAGAATAAGCCAATCTGGGGACTGGGTAATGGAGTAGGTTAGAATTTGATAATTCTCATTGCTGGAAACATACAGAAAGGCTGTACGTATCAAGCTAATATTGTGAGGAGGGAGATGAGGTTAGATTAGAAATGCAAACTTCATAGGCTGTATCTCGCCTTCAGTGCTGAGGCTGGGTGCCAGAAACAACATTGACGTTTCATTTTCCACATCGAACATCCTGTCACCATTAGGAACACAAGTTTTAAAACTGCCAATGCATTATAATGCATGTGAGAAAAAAGCTACATTGAAACATTAGATGGGTACGTTGTTCGTCAGGTCAGACTGGCTTTGAAGAAACAGGCACTGTTTGTGATTGCTGTAGACTAGGCTGTTTCTAGATGCACTATCCATGCCTTGGTTGCATGGACTATTTTGTCATGAAAAGACTCTCTGGGTTCAGCTGCTCAGAAAGCCCAGTCAATGCACATTTAGAAGTCTCCAGTTCAATTCCCTTTGAGTTAGCCGAGTTCCACTAATATGGGAGTCAAGGTGCTATTACTGACCTCAGTACCTGTGGACTGGAGAGGGAGAAAAGAAATTCAGAATGACAAGTGATTAGCTAATGTGGACTTCTGTAAAATGTGTTTCAGATGTTGGATTGGAACAGGTTTAGGTTGATTTGAGATTCACTATAATCCATCAGCATCAATCTACTCCAGGAATGCTTCTGGGCAAGGCACAGAAAGGCACCCTGTGAACAAGAGAAGTATGTTCCTGAATGTTATGTTCTGTGCACAGACCAATTCAGAATAGTTTTGTCTGGCTATTCTGAAACTTCTGTTTTTCACCTGACAGAGTCCATGCCTTGTCTTGTTTAATATGATAAACAGTGCAACCCTGCCAAAGGAGAACTTGTTTTAAGTAGGAAAACTAATCAAACCACGTCCAGGAATAGCCGAAGACTTATTAATGAAAACAGATTAAATAATCAACACTGTATTGTATTCAGAGATGAACCACACTGAATATAAAGCTTCAGGTTAAATATTTACTTGTAGTTAAAAGATAATGTACATCTGTAATGTCTATTTACTGTTGTCCAAAGTATTTTTTATTTTATTTGCACATATGATGTGGGTGTTATCTCGTTTCTCTCTCTTTCTCTCGTTCTTCCGTTCTTTTGTTCTTTCTTTTTCTCTCTCTCACTTCCCCTCTGCCCTCCCTCTGTCCTCACCCCCCACCCTCTCTCTCTGCCCCTTCCCTGTGGTGGTAACACTGTGTTCAGCACTTTGTTTTGCTATCCTGATGTACTTTGTATGGTACAATCTGCCTGTAGAGCACACACAACAACATTTTCACAGTATCTCATTACATGTGACAATAATAGAGTCATATAGTCATACGGCATGGAAACAGACAGTTCGGTTCAACCAGTCCATGCAGAACATAATCCCAAACTAACTAATCCCACCTGCCTGCTCGTGGTCCATATGCCCCCAAACCTTGCCTATTAATGAACCTATCCAAATATTTTTTAAACATTGTAATTGTGCCCACATCCATCAATTCCTCTAAATGTTCATTCCACAAGCGAACCACCCTCTGTGTTTGGGGGAAAAATATTTGCCTTTCATGTCTTTTTAAAATCTCTTTCCTCTCACCTTGGAAATATGATCCTAGTCTTGAAATTCCCCATCCTAGGGAAAAGACACCTACCATTTAACCCTGTCTATATCCCTCATGATTTTATAAACTTCTATAAGGTCACCTCTCAACATCCTACACTCCAGTGGGGAAAAAAAGTCCCAGCCTTTCCTTATAACTCAAACATTGCATACCTGGCAACATCCTATTAAATCTCTTCTGAACCCTCGCCAGCATAATAATATCCTTCTTATAACTGGTGCATGGCTTGGAGGGAAGTTGTAGATGGTGATATTCCTATATATCTTCTGCCCTTTTCCTTCTTGGTGGTAGAGATCATAGGTTTAGAAGCTGCTAAAGGAGAGTTGCTGTAGTGCATCTTGTAGACAGTACACAGTCCAGTGTCTAAATGTTGGTGAAGGGAGTTACTACTGAAGGTAGTGACTGGGGTGCCAGTCGAGTGGGCTGATTTTATTTTAGATGGCATTGATCTTTGAGAGTACTGTCTGATCCATCCAGAGAATTGGAGAGTGTTCCATTGTACTCCTGAATTATTCCTCGCCATGGGTGGATAGGGATCGGAAGTCAGCAGGTGAGTTACTTGCTGCAGAATTCCTAGCCTCTGATCTGCTCTTACTATGTGGATAACCCAGTTCAGTTTCTGGACAATGACAACCCCCAGGATGTTGACAGTGAGGGATTCAGTGTTGATGCCATTGCATGTCAAGAGGAAATGATTAGATATCCTCTTGTGAAAGTGTTCATTGATACTTGTGTGGTGCAAATGTAACTTACCACTAATCAGCCCAAGCCTGAATATCGCCCAGGTCTTGTTGCATTTGAACATGGACTGCTTCAGTATCTGAGGAGTCGTGAATGGTCCTGAACATTGTGCAATGTTCCAGATTCCCATTGAAGCCGGTTTTGCCAGGGAACTCTGATACCACACTGAGTCAAATGTCGCATTCATGTTAAGGGCAGTCACTGTCACCTTTTCAATCTTATTGTGCATGTTTAGACCGAAGCTCGTGACCTGATTACAGCTAAGTGACCCTGGTGAAAACCAAACTGAGTAGCAATAAGTAGACAATTGCTGAGTAAGTGCCACTCTGTAGCACTGTTGATGACACCTTCCATCCCTTTACTGGTGATTGAGAGTAGACTAATGGCGTGGTAATTGGCTGGGGTGGATTTAACTTGAATCTTGTGGACAGAAAATATTGGAGCAATTTTCCACATTGTCGGGTAGGTGTCAGCGTTGTAGCTGTACTGGAACTTCTTAGTTACGGATGTGAGAAGTTCTGTAGTACAAGTCTTCAGTGCTGTAGCAGAAATGTTGGCGGGGCCCACAGCCTTTGCGGTGTCCGGTGCGCTGTCAGTCATTTCTTGATAAAGCATGGCATGAATCAAATTGGCCAAAGACTGGTATCTGTGATGCTAGGGACCTCCGTACAAAGCCAAGATGGATTATCCACTCAGTAATTCTGGCTGAAGATGAATGCAAATGCTTCAGACTCTCCATTACACTGATGTGCTGAGCTTATGTGTCATTGAGGTTGGGGATATTTGTGGAGTATCCTCCTTCTATTAGTTGTCTAATTGTCCAGCTCCTTTCCTGACTTGGTGCACACTGTGGAACTGAGATCTGACCTGTTGGCTGGGGATTGCTTAGCTCTGCCCAGCACTGCTGTTTATGCTTTTTTTTAAAAATTATTATTCATTCAAAGGATGAGGCCAGCATTTGTTGACTATCCCTAATTGAATTAACCACTTGATGTGGGTCTGCAGTCACATGTAGACCGGACCAGGAAAGGATGACAGCTTGAAATGCAAGTAATCCTCTTTTACGCAGCTTCATCAGTTTGGCACAGTGGCATTGTTGGATATGCCTGGTGCTGCTCCCGATGTGCTATCATGCACTTTTCATTGAATTAGTTTGGTGCCTTGATTTGATAACAGGTGGTAATATGCTGGAGTTTTCCTTGCCCACATTTCAACTGAAGCCGTGAGACATCCTGGGGTCCGGAGTCAAGGTTGAATACTCCCCAGGACAACCTCTTCCCGACTGTATAACACTGTGTGCCACCACCTCTGTGGGACAGGACATACCCAGGGATGGTGAGGATAGTGTCTGGGACATTGTCTGTCAGGTATCATTGGGTGAATGTGACTGCATCAGGCTGTTGCTTGACTTTGGGAGAGGTGTACCATGTACAATGTTCTCACCCACACCCACACACACACACACACACACATCTGGGTGGTATACCTGGTTCCATTCCTTTTAGACCTGGTGGCAGTTTGCTGTGCCTGAGTGGCTTGCAAGCCAGACTAGATTAGGACAATATTTCCAAGATTACTGACAAAACAGAACTGAGTGGGATTGTGAGTTGAGGAGGATGCAAGGAGGCTTCCAAGTACTTTAGACAAGTTGATCGAATGGGCAAACACAGAAATTGCTGGAAAAGCTCAGCAAGTCAGGCAGCATCTGTGGAGAGCAATCAAAGTTAACGGTTTGTGTCTGGTGAACCCTTCCTCAGAAGGCAGTAGATGGGCAGTTCCAGTATAATGTGGCTAAAAATGTAAAATCATTCACGTTGGTGTGAAAAGCAGAAAGGCATGGTATTATTTAAATGGTGATAGATTGGAAATGTGGATGAACAAAGGGATTGATGTGTCTTGACAGGCAGGTGTAGCAAGCAATCAGAAGGAAAATGGCTTATTGACCTTTTATTGCAAGAGAATTTAAGTTCAGACATAAGGATATCTTACTGTAGTTATATAGGGCCTTTGGTGAGACCACACCTGAAGTATTGTGTGCAGATTTGATCTCGCTAACAACAAATTGGATATACGTGCCAAAGAGGGAGTGCCCCAAGGGTTCAGAAGGCTGATACTATAGATGGCAAGACTGTCCTGTGAGGAGAGATTTATTTCATTGGTCATATATTCATTAGAGTTTAAAGGATGAGAGAGGATCTGATTGAAAGATAGCAAAATCTAACAGGACTGGACAGAGGGAGGAAGCTTTCCCTGGTTGGGGAATCTAGAATCAAGGGACACAGTTTCAGAATATTGGGCAGACCGTTTATGACTAAGATTAGGAAGTATTTCTTCACTCAAAGGGTAATGAACCTGTGGAAGGCTCTGAAGGCCAAGCCACTAAATATATTCAAGAAAGTTTGTTGTTTGTTCTTTTTTAAAGGCACCAAAGGGTATGGGGAGAAAGTGAGAATATGGCATTGGGATAGAAAAATGGTGGAGTGGGCTTGAAGTGCCAAATGGCCTCCTGTTTTCTATATTTTGATTTTCTAATCCCATGCCTAAAGGACATTGTTAACCAGATAGGTTTTTACACTAATTAACAAGTTTCACGGTAAACATTACAGAGACTAGCTTTTAATTCTAGATTTGTTCAATAAATTTAAATTCCACCAGTTGCTGTGATGAAGTTTGAAGCCATGTCCCCAGGGCATTTGAAACAAAAACAAGAAATTGCTTGAGAAACTCAGCAGGTCTGGCAGCATCTGTGGAAAGAGAGGGTTGCTGGATTTCAAGATACAGCTAAATGCTTACCCCTGTGTAAAATGTGATATCTTTCACCATCAGGAGTTGAAAGTTATGTGGCCTTGGTAGAAAACTGTCTGAATTTCGAGTAACATGCAGTTCTTCATAAGACCACATAGGATATACAGTGCCAGGGCATGCCATTTCACCCAAGCTGTTGAAACATTAACTCTGATTCAACAGGTTGGGTGAAATGGCATGTGTTGGCATTATACATCTTACGTGTTCTTATGAAGAACCGAGTAGTATTCAACAGTCAGACAGTTTTCTACCAAGGCCACATAACTTTCAACTCCTGATGGTGAAAGATATCACATTTTACACAGGGGTAAGCATTTAGCTGTATCTTGAAATCCAGCGACCCTCTCTTTCCACAGATGGTGCCAGACCAGCTGCGTTCCTCCAGCGTTCTGTCTTTGTTTCAGATTTCCAGCGTCTGCACTTCATTGTTTTATCCTCCCGAGCATTTACGAGGGTCTCTGGATCATGGGTGATATTATTATGATGCCATTGCCTCCACCTCAGAGATCAAATATGGTGATATACAGAGTGAAGCAGAAGATTCTGCTCCTCAGTCACTGTTTATGTAGAAGATTAGTGAGCAAATTCCATCCAAAAACTATCTGAATTCTAACACAATCATTCTTGTTCCATTCCATTTATGTTTAATCAGTCCCCGTAGTGCACGCTAAACCTGGCTTGTTGGATCACAATTTTTACATCAATAAATTTATGCAATCAAGTTAACAAGAGTAGCCAAATTGTTTGTTTACATCTTTAATGTTAAAGTCTCTTGCTGTTGTGATCTTACCTTTGTGACATGGGTTTTTCACAAGGTTACTTTCAGCTTCTTAACACCAGATGCAGTGAATTTCTTGTCAGAGAAATTCTTATGAAAAGAAGGAGACTTTAACATTAAAGATATAAACAAACAATCTAGCTGTCCTGATGAAGGATCCAGGCCTGAAACGTCGACACTCCTGCTCCTCTAATGCTACTCGACCTGCTGTGTTCCTCCAGCTCCACACTGTATTGACTTGATTAAAAATACGTTTGCATATTCAATACAACTGAGTGGCCTACTGAGCTGTTGGAGGCTATTTAAGAGTCATTCACATTGCTGTGAGTCAGATGTAGGTAAGACCAGCTTTCCTCCCCTAAGATAGATATATGAATCAGATGGGCTTTTAACAAAAATGTCATGGTTATTTACTAACGCTAACGGGCAATTCCAGACTTATGGATTGAATTTAAATTCCTCTAACTGCTGTGATAGAATTTGATCCCGTGTCCCCTGAGAATTAACTTGGGATTTCTGGATCACTATTCCATTGATAGCAGCACCTTTCCTCAATTGATTTTGTTATTTATCCTGAATGGCTTTAACCTCGTCAGTTAATTACAACTTTGCTTTACTGAGTGTAGCAGAAATTAGATTGGGAGCGGAAAAATATTGCTTTAGATTCAGGATGTTCAAATTGTTTGCTTTATTCCGGTACATTGTGATAACTGATTAACAAAATTTCAAGATGCAGCTAAATCTTTACCCCTGTGTGAAATGTGACACCTTTCACTGTTGGGAGTTGAAAGTTGTGTGGCCTTGTAAGAAAACTTGATTGTCTAATAACACTGAGTTCTTAAGATTATGTAAGGTGTACGGTACCAAGACATGTCATTTCACCCAACCTCTTCATGCTCGTTTTTATACAACAGTTGAGCTTCCATCCATCTTTTCATAGAATCCCTACAGTGTGGAAGCAGGCCATTCAGCCCGTTGAGTCCACACAGATCCTACAAACAGCGTCCCACTCAGATCCACCCCATCCCTGTAACCCTGCATTTCCCATTGGCTAACTCATCTAGCCTGCACATCACTGTGTGCTGAGGGCAATTTAGCCTGGTCAATCCAACTAACCTGCACATCTTTTGGACTGTGGGAGGAAACCGGAGCGCCTGGAGGAAATCCACGCAGAGACCGGGAGAAGTTGCAAACTCCGCACAGCCTGTCACCCGAGGCTGGAACCAACCTCTGGTCCCTGCTTCTGTGAGACAGCAATGCTAACCACTGAGCTACCATGTCACCCAATTTTCTCACTTAAATCTATTATTGTAATCCTCTATTTCTTTCTCCCTCAATGTGTGCCTAGTTCATCATTACCAATCACTTGTCACTCCCCACGGTAGTAAGTTTCACATTCTTACCAAGTCTTTAGGTAAAAACGTTTATCTTGATTTGCCAATGGGATTTCTTGGTGACTGCTTTGGTATTTTGTCTGTGGCATTTTGTTCCTGACAATGGGCCTGGAAGTGGGTCGCACTTCTGCTTGTGTCAGGAGTCGGTTCTATGGGATCCCAATTAAAACTGAAAGTGGGCACAAGAGACACCATGTGATTATGTGGCAGGGGAAGCTTCTCTTCCGTGAAACCTGCTGTTAGCCTACCCATCCTTGCTGTACTTTCAGCTATGAAAGCACTTCCTGGATGAGTGTCACAGCCATAACTTTCTCATCCAACTCCATTACCATAAACATAAGCTGCACCAAGATGGAAAGAGTGTTTTCCAAATTGAAATGTTGCCTGCAATTACTGGACATTAAATTACTTTCAATTATTTCTTGTGGCATTCATCATTATTCTTTCAAGCGAAACATTCCACAATCGCAGCTGATTTTAATAAAGGACAAGTCTGATTATAGAGTGAAACCTGGTTTGTTTGACCATAAGTTTTACAATTTGGTTCCCATGCTGATTTATCATATACCTATTAATATGCAGCTGTCAATATGTTTTTAAATGAAAAAATAAGTTTATTACATAAATGGAAAAGGACGAAACTATGTAAGTAAGAATATTTTGAAAGAATCTTATCATAAACAGCAAAAAGAAAATTTCAGTGATTTTTTCCCAGCAATGTCCTGTACAGACATATAACCCCAATGAAGTATCACTTCTCCATTCACTCTCAAATTTCTTAAGCAGCTGATATTCACCTGGATATCTTCCTATTGCTGTCCATCTCTGATACACAGACATCACCTAACACCGTGACTTTCCTAACCAAACTTCTTAAAAAGCTCCATCTACTTGAACTATTAAAAATTTTCAAGATATCTTTCTAGATCCGAAAGCATTGGGAATTCTTTCTGGCCCTAAAGCTTGGAGACTGGCACAAACGAGATTGCCCCTTTTCTGGTATAAATCTAATCTTCTAAACTGAAACCTAAATGTAGCTCCTGGCCATCTGCCTTCTGTGGTTCATTTTAAAAATGCAAATCAAAAAATCAACAGTAATTATTTCACTGGGTAGCTATTTGAGTTAATTAGCTTAAGTCATATGATTTCTTGGAAAGGTTCTCTTTAGTGGACTGTTGTAAATGACTTTCCGAACCTTGTCTGAAAATGAAAATCCCATTTTGCGCCACTTTAGAAACAAAATTCCCAATTGATGATATCATATTGCAAATTTTCATACCATTTCCCCCCATGAAAATGTATTCTTAAGATACATTTTCTATCACAATTTCTTCTCATTACTTCTGTGATGTTTATATTAAATGCACAGGAACTTCGAAGAAAATCATTTTAGACCAGTCCAATTTATCATGATGTTATTTTTCTTAAATATTTGTTTTTGACTAAGCATCTGATTATAATATAGTCCTTTCCTGAGGCATGAATAATTTTCGCATTTATTTGGTTGTAGCATTAAAGTCCAATTAATCAAATTCTTATGGAAATGTTCCAGGAAAGTGCTTGGATTATGATCTGCACCAATTAGTCTCTGCAGAGTTGTGGGAAATGTCAGTTTTTATAGAACTTTTGTGAGCCAGTCGTAAAATTTCATTAAAATACCTGATGGACTACTGCTTGTTCCCCATCAGCTGGCCTCATGGAGAGAAACCCTTTGTGAAGCTCAATGAAATTGACATTTTACCAATCTCTGGTAAGGTTCAGCTCAGAGGTGATATTTCCTGTCAGTGAGCTTTCATCAACTTTACCCCCAACCCCAGCCTATCTTGTAACCTCCTCAACAATCTGACCACTGTAAACACACTACACTGTCTGCCTCACTGTCATGATCCAATATTTTCCCTATGCTTTTGCAGGCTGTGTGATGAAGCCTGCAGGTTGTAATTCTTTCAGCATATCTGAGCAGGGAAATATCTTCACACTTTAAGGATCGCGACATCAAATAAAAGTGATTTCCTGGCTGCTTGTGCTTGCTCAGTGTTGTAGCACGTGTTGACATTATTTCCACTATGTGGCTTTTAAAGAAGCCACATTTCAAGACCTGAGGAGTTCAGAATTGGTATCATGACCCATGCAGACATACTTTAACTTCTGCAACTAACTTAGAACCCGGATCATTACCCAACCTTTGGCTGCTTCTTTCCAATTAGTTCTTAATCAAAGAAACTTTCTGATCCATTGTGCAATTTCAATTTTTAGTTTCCTCCTGTCAGTACATGCTTGATTTATGCAAATCTTTTTGAATTCCTGTGCATAGTTGCATTTGGCCAGTTCTATTTAGGTTTGATTTTCTGGAATTTATAATACAAACATTTTATTAAGAAAAAGTGCTCCAGTTGTTTAGCCATGTCCATGTTTTCGTGCTTTCAAACTTTGGACTTCAAGTGGCAAGGAACATGTTCATCTTGCTTCAATAGCTGCTCATGTCTCACTTTTATTGGAAATTTGCTAAACAACATAAATTGCTCTTGTATTTGTTCTGGTTGGCTGTCTGTTCAAACTGGATATGATTATAATAAAGGGGGTAGAGGACAGATGATGCATGATGGCAATGTTGCAGTCTTGGTAATAGGCTATGGGCCCTCTGAGATTGGAGGCTTCAGTCTGACAATGCCTGGCAGAGGGAGTATCAGATATGTTCACCCTCCCCCTGTCCAAAACCCCCATTCTGCATCATGGTGCTGGATCTTGAATCATCCACTCCCAATTTAATGAATGGTCAAACCACTTTCAACAAGTTGCCACAACTTAAAATAACACTGCATTTTCATGACAATATTACTAGCCTCTGGCCTGCACTTGCAACCAACAAAATTTTTTGTCTGTGTTGAGTCCATTGAATTTCTGGTGAATGATAACCCCCAGGATGTTGACAGTAGGGATCTAGTGATGGTAATGCTATTGAATGTCAAAGGGCAATGGTTAGATTGTCTCTTATTGAAGATGGTCATTGCTTGGCATTCGTGTGACATGAATGTTACTTGCCACATGTCAACCCGAGCCTGGATTTTGTCCAGATTTTGTTGCATTTGAACATGGACTGCTTCAGGATCTGGGGATTTGCAAATGGTAATGAGCATTGTACAATCATTGGCAAACATCCCCACTCCTGATGTTCTGAAGCACAAGTCTTCAGTACTATTGACGGGATGTTATCAGGGCCTAAAGCCCTTGTGTCTAGTGCCTCCAACCATTTCTCCTTTCCACATGGAGTGAACCAAATTGGCTGAAGGCTGGTATCGGTGATGCTGGGTACCACTGGAGGAGGCAGAGATGGATTATCTTCTGACTGAAGTTTGTTGCAAATGCCTTCAGCCTTATCTTCTGCAACAATGTACTGGGCTCTTCCATCATTGAGGATGGGATAATTACAGAGCCTCCTCCTCCTCCTCCACTGAGTTGTTTAATTGTCCACCACTATTCATGACTCTGTGGCGAGACTGCAGAGCTTAGATCTGATCTGTTGGTTATAGAATAATTTAACTCTATTAATTGGCTGCTTATGCTGTTTGGCACACAGGTAGTCATGTTTGGTGGCTTCTCTGGTTGACACTTAATCTTTAGGTGTACCTGGTGCTGCTCCTGGCATGCCCTCCTGCACTCTCCATTGAACCAGGGTTGACCCCCTGGCCTGATGGTAATGGTTGAGTGGGGGATATGCTGGGCCATGAGGTTACAGATTGTGCTGGAGTACAGTTCTGTTACTGTTGATGACCCACAGCGCCTCAGATGCCCAGTGTTGAGTTAGTAGATCTGTGCCAAGTCTGTCCCATTTTGCACGGTGATAGTGCCACACAACATGATGGAGGTTATTTTTAATTTGTCTCCACAAGAACTGCGCAGTGGTCACTCTTACCAATACTGTCATGGACAGATACAACTGCAGCTGGTAGATTGGTAAGGATGAGGTCACATATGTTTTTCCCTCAGCACCTGCCGCAGACCCAGTTTAGCAGCTATGTCCTGTAGGACCCGACCAGCTCGATCAGTAGTACTGCTGCTGAGACACTCTTGGTACACCCAGAGTACATTTTTTGTTCTTTGTTGCTTCCTCAAGTGTTGCTCAACATGGAGGAGTACTGATTCATCAGCCGCGTGAGGACAGCACGTGGTTGTCAAACGATTTCCTTGCCCATGTTTAACCTGAAACCACGAGACTTCATAGGGTCTGGAGTTGATGTTGAGGACTCCCAGGGCAGCCCCTCCTGACTGTATGCCACTGTGCTGCCACCTTTGCTGGGTATCCAGGGACGGTGGTGTCTGGGACATTGTCTGTAAGGTATGATTCCATTGCAAGGTTGTGTTTGCCATTGTCATTTCCAGTGCCTGGCTGATGCCACATAGTCCATCCAGTTTTGTTTCTTTGTTGAGACGTTGCTGTGGCTCTGGAGTCTCATGTTGGTCAGACCAAGTGAAGACAGCAGGACATTAGTGAACCAGACGGGTTTTTCTGACAATCAACAATGAACAATCTTTTTGTGGTCGTGATTAGATTCTTAACAGGATTTGAACCTGGACTGCCATAAGGTTATCTCTTTGGATGAATGATTAATGTAATGACTAATAATATGGGCTCATTGCCTGCACTAAGGTTGCAATTGCTTTCTATCACATGACTGGCCAGGAAACTTTCTGTCCCACTTATATAAGTACAGCATGTTCCCTCCACGTTATGATCACACTTTCCCTGCACCAGGTCCTAACACTAACACTTGCTCCCTGACCTCCTGGCTCAGAGGTAAGGATATAAAGTAGGTGTAGAGTTTAACATGTGAACTGGAACTCTCAGATTTAACAAGGAGTTAAGGGCAGAAAGAAACGTATAGTGGTGGGAGTTGCAAAATGGTGTTTTTGGTTTCTCCAATTTCACATCTGGATTTTTTTTCTTCTGTCTAAAGTTGCTCGATGAGTTTGAAATGAGGATGTCTCCGTCTGTTCAAAGATATTTGATTCTGGTTATCGTTTCGCTAATACCCGTTCTCGTCTACTGTTTCTTTCTGAATGGATCATCAAACAGGTACAACCAATTGTCTGGGTGTCTCTCTGTGTTGCTGTCACCGACCCCGCTCTCTGGCAATGATACATTTTAATCAGTCTGTTCCCTCGCGGTTTGACTTCCTCCCAACTACCGTTATTAAAGTGAAACTAACTGTTCTTTCTATTAGTCCCTGGTTCCCTGTTCTGTCCATTTATTTCAACCAGCTAAAATACGCTGAAAAAAGATGACGGGATTGTTATTCGTTGTTCCTAATGAGCATTCTGTGAATCTTTTTTATTGTAGTTCGTGGATAAATATTTCTTATCTTCAAGCCCACCTCTGCCAGAAAATGTTACTGACTTATTTCCCACCTCCCCTCCAATATCGGTTCGATCTGTTCCCTTTTTTTTGTTCACCATGATTTAATGTTTAAAAGTAGATTATTTTCGCAAGAGCTCAGAGACAGCTTCCGAGTCTAGGGTTGGCAATTATTCGTGATCCTTTGCTCATTGCAATGCCAGTAAAGCACCATTTTAGAGAGAGGGGAAGGTTGTCTGCTCGTAGATCCTGGTTAGCCGCAGCGTTGGGCTGCCTCTAAAGCCGAACCTCCCCGTTCTCTTTCAAAGAATACATCAGCAATGTTTCGGTGCAGGGAGTGGGAGGTCCGAGCTCTCAGCTACTTTGTCCGTTGCTCAACCCGCTATCTCTTTGAGTTCTATGTATTTGTAAAGGTCTCTATTGAAGCGGGGAGATGATGAAACATTTACACGTATAGAGGTATACACCCTTCTGGGAATATACTTATTGTTGAATGTATTCCTCTGGAACAAATGTTGCTAATTGTTTCCAAACGCTGAAAGATTTTGGTGCCCCAATCAGCCTATTGGTAGGTTCTTGTTTATGTTAATTCGGAAGTGCCTACATAAAGGTTGCTGTGTAAACCTACATATCTTGTAAACTCTGCTGTAACTCAACACCGCTAGGCGTGGGAGCGAACGTCGGCCCTTCAGCCCATGGAGACTTGCTCCTCCATTCAACCAGACCCTGGCTGATCTGATAATCCTCCACTCCATTTTCCTGTCTTTTTTTCTTCTTCCCCATTCCCTTCCTGATTGAAAATCCGTCTGCCTCAGCTTGAATATACTTATTGGCCCAGCCTTGACTGCCATATGCAGAAAAGAATTCTCAGCAAGCCTCAGCGCAAGCTGGAAGAACAACATCTTATTTTCCAGTTGGGGACCCTGCAGCCTCCATAATACTATTAATATTGCGCCAAATTTATTTTTTCTTTATGGTTTACCAATCTCTAAATTTAAAATAACTGATGTGGTGTCACTTGGCTTACCTTTTATACCCTTTTATGAACAAACATTAGCAATTCGCCTGTCCTCTGGCAGCTTCGGGGTCTAGGGTTGGTCATTATTCTCGTGATCCTTTGCTCATTGCAATGCCAGTAAAACACCATTTAGAGAGGAGAAGATTGTCTGTCTGCTCTGTGAATGTTGCAACGTTTGAGATATTGCTTACCCAAACTGTTGGGCTGGCGCTAAAGCCTAGCCTCCCCATGATTCAACTGGAGACATGTCTTTCCATGCATAAAGCAAATTTCCAAGGTGCGATACTTTTATTCATTTCACGGGATGAGGGCGTCGCTGGCTAGGCAGCATTTATTGCCCGGAGGGCAGTTAAGAGTCAACCACGTTACTGTGGGTCTGGAGTCGCATGATAGGAAGACTGTTTTTGGATTATTGTCAAATTCTGGCAGGTGGAAGTGGTGTCTGTATATCCTGGTAGTTTATAGTTGATTAGATTGTTAGATTTGTTCAGTAACTTCATTGTTTGAATCTTCCAAATGATCATGGAGTGTTTGGATTGAGTTTCAAAACGAAGTAAACATTTTGTCCCTCTGCATTTCAATAGTACACTTTTTTTTGAAAGTTCAGAATGGCCAAAATGTTTTGTGTTCTGTTGAACTTGAAGTCATCTGGATATGCAAATCATGATGCTGTGCCCATTGAGTTTGTTCGGGGTGACATATCATAAATTAATGGATTAATAGCCTCAGGCAGGATGCTGATTACCTTTGAAGCTGGTGTAGCAGCTTCTGCAGGAATTAACATAATAAATTTCACATAAAGATTGTGTATCTTACAGTTGGATCCTCTGCATACGGTTTGGTAAGAAGAGGGACTAAAGAGTTGAAATCTGTACTGGTTCAATAAGTTGAAGGTCACTTGATAAGTTTATTTATGAAGAAAGATTGAATGACCTGGCATTGTTTTCCTTGAAGCAGAGGAGACTTAGGGAGGCGATGATTGAGGTACATAAAATTTATGAGGCTTATCAACAGGAAGAAACTTTCTCTTTGATGACGAAGAGACATAGATTTAAGATAAGGGTCAGGAGATATAGGGGGATATGAGGAAAAATCCTCTCATTCCAAGGAGGCTGGGAACCTGGAAGTTCACCTCCAGAAAGGGCGGTAGAGGCAGAAACCCTCATAACATTTAAGAAATAATTTGGATGTTCACTTGCAATGCCAAGACAGAAAACTAAGTGCTGTTGTTTTGGCTGGAGTAGACTTGATGGGGCCAAAAGGCCTTTTCCTGTGCTTTAGATCTCTATGACTCTAGTGTATCCATGGCAATAATTGGGATCTACTAATGGTAATCCATTTCCTCCTGCAATTTGGTGCCTTTGTTACATTTTGCCACAGCAAAATGAAAGCAACATAGTCACGGTTCAATTGTTTTAGAAAATAAAACTGATGAAGGATCTAGATGTATAAACTGAAGGAGCAACTAAACTCGTTCTTGGTTTCTTCCAAAGTGGTTGGGGACTGCAGAAGAGTTCATCCTCCTCTGACAATCTCCAATTTGTGTGATTATATTCTCCTGCAAGAAAGGAGGAAGATGTAATACTTTGTGTGCTGTCTCTTAAAATATCAGTGTTGGGGTTGTAAGGGCTGCAATGGCAGGGGAAAGTGAGAATATTGGAAGGAAGTGTGCTGTTGCATTTGTAGGGAAATGAAAAGGAACTTTGAGCAATAAGGCAGAATAAAAGACAAATGGGCTACTTGTTTCAGCCTTGCTATGAGACTTGGCTCTATGAGACTACTGTGTTATTTGAGAAGTGCTTGGGTTCTTTGGGAAGAGTATTTAAGCTCCTATCCCCAGGCTTCCAAGGTGCTATCAGATACCCTGTCTTCCACTGTCAAGAAAGAACTCTCCAGTCCAATTAATTATCTCCAACCTTTTCTTCCAGATAATCTGACGCTGTTACTAAGCTAGCTTCTCATCTTTCTTCCCATCAAAACTGTTTAATATAAACCTCCTCTGTGTTTGGCATCCACGGTCAGGATTGAGCATTCCCAGGTCAAGTCTAACAAAGGTAGATACAGATTGAAGCACTGTGCATTCCAACAATATGATATTTGATTTGCCATCTTGGGTGTGGAACTGGAGTAGTGAATTTGTATCCTGTGGAAAACTAGCAGGCCAATTTGTGCTATTTCTTCACAAAAACCACCCACCTCATTCCACTTCCCTGCCCTTTTTCCATTGCTCTGAAAATGTTTTTCCTTTGAAATAGTTATGTAGCGTAAATTGTGGTGTGTAATTGACTAGGCATATACAGAATATCTGACTTCTATCACTACTGCTTTCAGACAGCTCGCATGTTATAGGACAAATGTCACATTTAGAAGTGTGTAGTTGATGATAGGTTAAGATAGCACGCCTGCCAAAAAATGGTATGGCATCATATTGTAGATATAGATACATTCTGTTGTATTTTGGATGATGGAGACATCGATCCATTGGGCAATCCTCCCATTAGCATCAGTTCTTCGAAGGCAAGTTTATTTTTCCTTTGTTAGGAAGGCCAAAAACATAAACAGTATTCCAGGTGTGGTTATAGCAAGGGCCTATATAGTTTGGAAAAGACTTCCTTATTGATGCTTTATGACAGAGACTAGAGTATAACATGATTTCCAGATTGCTTACTAGACCTACAGGCTAAGATCAATGTATCTGTAGCCACCTTCCATTACATCTTGTGCTTTGCCAACTTTTGGTGTCATCAATTACTGCAGCGTGACCTCTGATTCCTTATTTTCACTGCTTTCTTGGTTCCTAAGTACTTGTGGAATGGTTTCCCCTACTGTACTCCCTGTATACCCACGACTGTGTAGCCAAATTCTGAACAAATGCCATCTACAAGTTTGTTGATGGCACCACCGTGGTAGGACTGATATCAAATAATGATGAATCAGAATACAGGAAGAAGATAGAGGGCTTTGGTGCAATGATAACAACATCTCTCTCAACGTTGGCAAAACAAAAGAACTGATCATTGACTTCAGAAAGAAAGGAGGAGGACATGCCCCCACCTGCATCAATGGAGCTGAGTTGAGAGGGTTCAGAGCGTCAAGTTCCTAGGAGTGATGTTAACTGATAACCTGTCCTGGTCTTATCACATAGATGCAATGGTCAAGAAGGCACAACCACATCTCTTCTTCCTCCCAGGTGGCTTAGGAAATTCAGCATGTCCGTAATGACCCTTGCCAACTCTTACAGATGCACCATAGGAAGCATACTATTTGGGCGCAAAACAGCTTGGTATGGTAACTGCTCTGCCCAGGGCCATCTAAAAAAAAAGAACAAAAAATTATAGAAAATTGTGTGCACAACGCAGACCATCACGGTAACCAATCTTCCATCCATGGAATCCATTTACATGGTCCGTTGCTGTGGAAAGGCGGCCAACATCGTCAAAGACCCTCCCACCCTGGTAATGGTCATCTAACAACCTCTCTTTGTCAGGCAGAAGATACAGAAGCTTGAACACCTGCATCAGCAGGTTCAGAAACAGCTTCTTCCCTGCCATTATTAGACTGATGAATGGACTCTCTAACTTCAAATAATATTGATCTTGTTAATGTTGATCTTGCCTCGTGCACCTCCTGTGCAGTGTAATCTGTATGCCTCATTCTGTCTAAGCATCCTCTGATCTGTATGTCCTTGCTTACTAGGATCTGCCTGCACTGCTTGCAAACAAAGCTTTTCACTGTACTTGGGTACAGGCAACTACAGTAAATCAAATCAAATGGTTTATTGTGTCTTCTATTGTCTTCAACCTCTGCCTCTAAGCAGCCCATATTTGCATATCTTTCCCCTTTTCTTGTACAACTATAGAAGCTTTTGCAGTTTGTTTTTATGTTTCCAGCTAGTTTATTCTCAGCTACTTTTTAATCTTTTTCTGTTTGTGGGCATCACTAACTGGACTAGCACACGTTACTGTCCCTAATTGCCTTGGAGAAGGTGGTGGTGAGCCAACTTTCTGAACCATTGCAGCGCTTGGGGAGTAGGTGCACCCACAAACCATGGTGATGTTGGGAACGGAGTTCCAGGATTTAAGCCCATCATAATGAAGGAGCTATAAGGGGCAGCATGGTAGCTCAGCGGTTAGCATTGTTGCCACACAGCGCCAGGAACCCAGGTTTGGTTCCAGCCTTGGGCAACTGTCTGTGTGGATTTGGCACATACACCCTGTGTTTGCATGGGTTTCCTCCAGGTGCTCAGGTTTCCTCCCACAGTCCTAAGATGTGCAGTTTAGATGGATTGGCCATGCTAAATTGCCCATAGTGTCCGGGGATGTGCAGGCTATGTAAGTTTGTCATTGGCAATGCACAGTTACAGGGATAGGATTGGGAGATGCTCTCTGGAGGGTCAGTGTAGACTTAATGGGCTGCTTCCACACTGTAGGGATTCTTTGATTCTGTATTTCCAAGTCAGGCAGGTGTGTGGTTTGGAAGAAGGGTATTTGCAGGCCTTCTCTTTCCAGGAGATAGAGCTCATGGGTTTGGAAGGTACCATTGCAGAAGCCTTGGTGAGTTACTGCAGTGCCTGTATAGATGGTGCCCACTGCTGCTATTGTGCATCAGTGATGAACGGAATGAATGTTGAAACTTGGTAGATGTGGTGCCAGTCAAGTGGGCTGCTTTGTCCTGGATGGTATCCAGCTTCTCAAGAGTTGGAACTGCTCCCTTGCAGCCAAGTGGGGAGTATTACATTGCACTTGTGACTTGTGCCTTGTAAATGGTGGACAGGCTTTGGGGAGACTGGAGGTGAGTCTCTCGCTGCAAGATTCCTAGCCTAATACCTGCTGTTCTACCATTGTATTTAAATGGTGAGTCTAGTTCAGTTTCCGGTCAATGGTAACCCCCCAGGATATTGACAGTGAAGGATTCAGCAATGATAATATCACGAGATGATGGTTTGATTCTCCCTTTACTGGAGCAATGGATATGAATTTGTGTGTGCATTAAAGCTGCAAAATGCAGCTTAGATCTCAAATCGAAAATGTGTGTGTTTGAGCAAACAAAACTTTTAGAAAACTTTTTGACTTGGAACTTATGCCTTTTTCAATTAGTCCCTTTTAAAAAGAGGAGGTATGTTATCTGGATAGAATGTGGCTGTGGTTGTGGGGAATAGATTTGAGTGTTTAGCTTATTCCATGCACTTTCCTTTGTAGTCAGCTGAATGTATTCTTTTTCTGTCTCTCTCAGTAAATTAAGGGAGATAAATTCAGAATCCACTAACGTGAAGCATAATGTTACTCCTGAAGAGACCAAAACAATAATTGCCATGAATTTTTGGGGTGCTGATACAAAAAGTAGAAGAATCGAAAGTTTGCTTCGAAATGCTACAAATGGAACCCGAGCACCAGTCTCAAAGGAACCACCATTCCCAGGAGACAAGTATGCCATAGATGATACCTACCTTCATTCGGTAAGTTATAATTTGGTTACATTGCTACTTAATTTAGCTGTGTAGATTTCCGTTTTAATCATGGGCCTGGCCTGGTGATTGAGAAAGAAGACAAAGCTGTTACAGACAGCAAAGAAAATGGTGTAAACAAAAGGCATGTGTCGGAGGAAAAGGCAGTGTTTATGTCCTTATTTCTGGAATGAAAATGCTGAGCCATTTGTGGAGTTTGAACATTTTAATACTTGATGATTCTCTTAAAGTTTATGATGCGGAAGTGCCGATGTTGGATCGGGGTGGACAAGGTCAGAAGCTACACGACACCAGGTTATAGTCCAACAGTTTTATTTGAAAACACAAGCTTTCAAGTGCTGGTCCATAGGCTTGTGATTTCAAATAAACCTGCACTGCAGCCTGGTGTTGTGCTAAATTCTGACTTTCTCTTAAAGTTAACATGCAGGTTCAGTTGGCAGTTAGGAAGGCAAATGTAATGTTATATCGTACCCTCTTGAAATGAATACTAAGAGCAGAGGTGTACTGCTGAGGCTCTGCTCAGACTGTATTTAAAATATTGTGAGCCGTTTTGTGCCCCATATCTAAGGAAAGATGTGCTGGAGTTGGAGGGGGTCCAGAGGAGGTTCACAAGAATGATCTCAGACATGAAAGGTTTGTCATATGAGGAATGGTTGAGGACTCTGAATCTGTATTTGGCCAAGTTTAGAAGGTTGAGGGGGAATCTGATTGAAACTTACTGAGAGGCCTGATGAGGAGATGTCTCCAATGTAGGAGAGACAAGGGCCTGAGGGCACAGCCTCAGAGTGAAGGGATAACCCTTCAGAACTGAGGTAAGGAGGAATTTCTTCAGCCAGAGGGTGGTGAATTTGTGAAAGTCATTGCCACTGTGAAGTCCAAGTCATTGTCTTAAATAAAGCTCAGAGATAGATAGATAGATAGGTTCTTGATTAGTTAGGTGATCAAAGGTTATAGGGAAAAGGCAGGAAAATGGGATTGAGAAGCATGTCAGCCATGATTGAAAGGTGGAACAGACTCAATGGGCCAAATGGCGTAACCCTGCTTCTATATCTTATGGTATGTTGTTTGCCGTCAGGCTGTATGTATGAGTTGGGATACAGGCAATTCCTGAGCTGCAAATGGGTTGGGTTCTGGAGTCCATATGCAAGTTGATTTGTCTGCAAGTTAGAACTCAATGCCGGACAATGTAAAGTGGTAATTTCTAAGTACAGGAACTGTCCATATGTTGGACCTTTTAGAAGTACAGTCTTGTATGGAATTGTATTCATAAGTACAAGTGTTTGTAAGTCAGGAGCTCCTAATTCAAGGCACTGCAGAGTGGAAGATGTTGAATTTTATTGCACTTTCTGCAAATTTCAATAATTATAAAATTCTGCAATTATTATGTAATTCATAATAAAAATAGCTCTTCAGAGGGCTCTGAGATGTGGGAAGCACTGTAAAGGAGCATTATCACTCGACTTTGTAAATATTTCCTGTCTTGTATTTTCCTGACTTATGACATCAATGATTCCTCCTATCCTTCCCACTTTTAGTGCAGCATGATTGGTCAATAACATTTTAATGTGACATGTGATTCTGTTGAGACTCTGTAAAAATATTACAGACATCCTGTGTCCTGAAGCGAACATCAGGCTCCGTTAAAGTAATATGAGTAATATTGGTAATGTAAACAAATAGAATAACCCTCTTTTTTTTTTTTTTTTGCAAGACCTGTCCTTTCCACTAGCCCTTTACTTACAGCCTGAGGCCTCAAACACTCGAGTGCGTTATTCAAATCAAGAAGGCACAACAAATCCTATGTGAAATCATTTGTCCAACTGTGATAACCATCTTGATGCATTTGTAACTTCCGAGTCCAAATTCTGAAACTTTATATCTCTCTGAAACAATGGGGAAAAAATATGTTCAAATCTTTGTAGGCCCAGTGTTGTTACAAGTCTCTCCAAACCTCTGACCTTTTAAACCTATCTCTTCAGCAATTTGGCCAGCAGTCCTAATATCATCTTCGGGCCAGATTCCTGTTTGGTCACTGCTACTATGAAGTCCGATGAGATGATTTACTATATCCATTCAAGCTGTTGAACTATTTGGGATTTTCTTTCCTCTGCATTTGAGCCATTAATGACGTCCATTGACCAACTCTTCAAATATTCCTGATGGCCTGGAGTCTCTATGCAGTTAAAAATTTGCTTTATCCCCCATCCCATTAATTTACATATATTCCTGTAGTTTGGCATCTAGCCCCTGTATCGTCTGATGCTGCTGTGTCTACCAGCCTTTGCTTCATTAATAAGAGGCAGGAGGACAGATCCCAGCTTGACCAAGCTGGGAACATATGCCTGTTTTTGGAAGTTGGAGCAAATCATTGCTCAAATTTCATGTTTTAGGAAAAATGTAATTGCTATGACTGATCTCAGTGTCCTGAGAGAGAACAGTACTTCGATAGGCTTCTTGTTCTTGATTGCACGCTGAAAATTGTTTTGTTTTTTTGTTTTGCAAATTGGAGGGAATGAATAAACTGATATAAAATCTACATAACTGTGAAATAAATTCAGTTCTTTCCCTCTTGGGTGGAGAAAGACATTCTGTAAAATGTGCAGCACTGGTACTTTGTATATGGGTGTCATGCGATCTAAGGATCGGTTACAGCTGTGAAGCCCCTTCAGATAGCTTGGTCACTGTTGATGAGCATGAAAATGGGGGCTGTAGTTGCCACTGGAAGGTTAAAAGCACAGAGGTACAAAGTTTTGGGTCTTTAATTATTGTCTTTGATAAACTCTATTTCTGTGCTTTTATAACCTTCAGGAAGAAGACTTTATTAATGGGAACAGTACCTCAGCAAAGACTTTCTTGCAGCAACTTGGTTGGATATTAGGAAAAAGGACAAAGTCCATTTGTCAGGGTGCAACCCCCATCTTAAGCAAGTGTGACAGGAGGAATATGCTGATAATCAAACCCTGTGACCCCATGTCAATTCAATTACCAAAAGGGCTAATTGTGTCAGAGATAGTAGGAACTGCAGATGCCGGAGAATCCGAGACAACAAGGTGCAGAGCTGGATGAACACAGCAGGCCAAGCAGCATCATAGGAGCAGGAAGGCTGACGTTTCGGGCCTAGACCCTCCATCAGAAATGGGGGAGGGAAAGGGGGTTCTGAAATAAATAGGGAGAGAAGGGGAGGCAGATAGAAGATGGATAGAGGAGAAGATAGGTGGAGAGGAAACAGACAGGTCGAAGAGGCGGGGATGGAGCCAGTAAAGGTGAGTGTAGGTGGGGAGTTAGGGAGGGGATAGGTCAGTCCAGGGAGGACGGACAGGTGAAGGGGGCGGGATGAGGTTAGTAGGTAGGAGATGGGGGTGTGGCTTGAGGTGGGAGGAAGGACAGGTTAGGGAGGTGGGGACGAGCTGGGCTGGTTTTGGGATGCGGTAGGGGGAGGGGAGATTTTGAAGCTTTTGTGTTTTTTTGTGTGCCATTATCCAGAATAAAATAAACTTCCACCTGACTACTCCAATAAACAGATTATTTTAATGCTGCTTCTTAAAACTAGTGGTTAAAAACTCGTTAAGATTGAAGTTACAGTCCAGAATTAGAACAATATCCTGTGAATTCCAAAGACAGACACACACACAATGCAAAATGACGACAAGCCTGCTGTGGGCCAAGGCTCTGAAAATAGGATAAAATGTTATGTCTTAAGATACGTCAGGTTTCCCGTCAATGAAATTGAATTGTTGACAGTGACGGACTGGTGCAAAAGTATATGTTCTGGTTGCAATCAACTCGGATCTGAGTCTTTGGAAAATGATTACAGACAAGCTTTTGAGGTTTTACCAGATAGTTAGTTAGAAATACTGGTACTCGGAAACTTTATCAGATTCCTGGGAACCTCTACTGAGAAAAGAATACTTGCAGTGCTCCTGGAATGTATTTCTTACTGACTTCCTAAGTCTGTTTATTGTTTCAGAATGGATTGCTAGGCGACGGTTAACATAGAGGCCACTTAATTCTTTCAATGTCAGGTTTCCCATCATTAATGCAATAAATTCCATTTCTAATCTCCTTGAAAGCTTTTTCCAAAGTCATTTCATATTCTTGCAAACAACTGGTGGTTTCTAGGCCACATTAAACTGTTAATCTCTTTCCTTGATAAATCCCCTTTTTAATCCAGAAAGCTTCCAACCAATTGTGTCTTTCAGTTTTTCATGTAGTGTTAGGAATACTTATTTATATTTAAGGACTATCTTGTCAATACATCTGAAGTTACTGAAAGTTGTGTCATCTTAAGGAGTGTTCTAATACCTGCATAGATTTCTACAATAGATTATTTTAATGCATTGCCTTTTGAAGTTGCTGTTGCTGCTTTAAAACACAATTAATTATTAACATTTTTGATTGGAACTTTTGAATAGGATTTGTCAAATGCAAAATTAAAAATTTTGCTTGGAAATGGTTCAAAAACAGTTGCTGGTTGTGTTTCTAAATTACCTTTGAGGTTTTGGCTAGCATTAATGAATTAATTCATTCTGCAGTAATAGGCTTTTTTTGCCACCTGGTATCTATAACCATTTCTTCCACTGAACATCATTCAAGCCATTTTGTACAGATGAGCTGAGACCACTGCTATTTTGAGACAGATGTGCTGAAGAGAAAGGTAATTCCAAGTAGCCCCCAGGTTGTGAATGAGTTTGATTCTAGAGTCCATTCACAAGTTGATCTGTACACCAGTCAGAAGGCAGTGTGGGACAGTATAAAATAATCATTTGTAAGTATGAAGAAGTGTTCATGTGTTGGATCTTTGAAATTAACAACCATTCATCCCTGTTTGGGATCTCGCTTGTAAGCATGAGTGTTTCTAAGTCGGCCATTTATAAATGGGCGACCCACTGTAGCCTAATTAATTAGACAATGTTCCCATGTCCTATGATATCATTCTAAACATAAGCTATAACACTTGGTTTGTTTTTCACCTGTGCCATATTTTCACCTCTGACCATTTTCCGTCTTCAAAGATGTAAATTTTTTTTATCCCTTGCCAGTTCTTGAGTGCTGTTCTGTGGAGTCCTTCGCAGTTTCATTCAGCTGGCCTTCATGCTGTTTTTCTTGCAGTTATGAAAACAGAAACGCCTCTTGAGACCAAATAATTTAATTACTTGGAACTATTGGGTGTATTTATAAAATGGAAGGACTTGAAATTGTGCATTTTGTTTGACAATTTCAGGATGAAATTGCTGAAATCCAAAGTGCGTTGCTTTTGAAGTTTATTATCTCCTGTGTTGTAGGACAGGGAAAACCCAACTTGCGTGCAACTGTAATGATTCACATATGTACAGTGCCTTTCACAACTGTCTGACGTCTTCACTTTGCAATGCTGTAGAGCTTGTTTGCGGCCAGCAAAGTAGGCAAGAAGAAAGGTGACAGGATTTGAAACATTAACTCTGTTTTCACTCGCTACAAATGTTATCAGACCTGCTGAGTTTCTCCAGCAATTTCTGTTTTTGTTTGTTACAGGCAAGAACTCTCCAGCTCTTTAACAGTGTGTTATTGTTTCCCATTTATCTAAGAGAACTGAGAGGACCTTGGTTTGGGACCTCTGACAGTACAGTGCTGTCTCACTGGAAGGTAAACTTTTGTTGTTTTGGACTTGAGCCCTGTAGGACATGGACCCAAACCTTATCATTTAGATGCCAGCAATTGAGCTGCAGCTAGCAATGTGCTCCTGACTAGATCATTATCTGTTGTAATGCGGTTCATTGATGGATAACACAAATGTATCATCAGGAGTAGAAGTTTATTTTGCCCTCTACTCCCAGTAGCCTTAGACACTCCTTAGGCAACGCAGACTCAGTCTACTTCTATCTTGAAAGAAACATTTAATTAACGCTGCCTCCTGAGGCAGCGTTTCATAGTTGCACAACCCTCCAAGAAAATATGTTATCCTCATTCCAAAAGGGTGACCCTTAATTTTCAAACAGTGCCCCCTAGTTCTGGGCTTACCCACAATAGGAAACACCTTTTTTTTCCATGTCGACCTTATCAAAACTCTTCAGAATCTTGTAGACTTCAGTCAAGTCACTGTTCGCTCACTGAATTCCATGGTCTGTCCGACTGGCCCAAGGCACCAAGAAGAACAATCTTGATGCTTTCTGAAGTAGTGTAGTCATTTACATGAGGAAGGTCTGGGTTTTTCAGACTGGATGGTGGTTTGTAGTGCTGGTCCCCATTGGCCTTTTTACTTGCTATAATTTTTTTATATTCGTTCATTAACGTCATTGGCTGAGCCAGCATTTCTTGCCCATCCCAAGGTGCCCTATTAGAAGGTGGTGGGGAGCTGCTTTCTTGAACTGCTGCAGTCTACATGCTGTGGGTTGACCCACAATGCCCTTGGGGAGGGAATTCCAGCATTTTGACCCATCCACAGTGAACAAAGAGTGATCTATTTCCATGTCAGTGGAATCCAAACTGGGCATCACTGAGCAGGTTATAGCTAAACAGGTGCTGCTTGATAGTACTTGATAACACCTTCCATCACTTTACTGATGATTGAGGGTAGACTGATGGGGTGATAATTGGCCGGATTAGATTTGTCCTGCATTTCGTGTACAGGACATACCTTGGCAATATTCCACATTGTTGGGTAGAAGCTAATGTTGTAACTGTACTGGAAGAGCTTGGCTGTGGGATCAGCAAATTCTGGTGCACATGTTTTCGGTACTATTGCTGGAATATTGGCAGGACCTGTAGCCTTTGCAGTATCCAGTGTCTCCAAAGGTTTATTGATATCACATGGAGCGAATCAAATTGACTGAAGACTGGTATCTGTAATGTTGGGGACTGGAGGTGGCTGAGATGGATCATCCATTCATGACTTTTGGCTAAATACCATTGTGAATGCTCAGCCTCATCTTTTGCACTGTTGTGTTGTTAGGCTTTTCCATCATTGAAGATGGGGCTAATTGTGGAGCCTCCTCTGGTGAATTGTTTAATTGTCTACTGTCAGTCATGACTGGATGTAGCAAGACTACAGACCTTAAATCTGATCCATTTGTTTGAGATTGCTTAGCTCTGTCTGTCACTTCCTGCTTATGCTATTTGGCACACAGGTAGTCCTGTTTGGTAGCTTCACCAGGTTGACACCTCATTTCGAGGTATGCCTGGTGCTGCCGCTGGCATGCCCTCCTGCACTCTCCATTGAACCAGGGTTGACCCCCTGGCCTGATGGTAATGGTTGAGTGGGGGATATGCCGGGCCATGAGGTTACGGATTGTGCTGGAGTACAGTTCTGTTACTGTTGATAAGACTGGGCCTCCATGAGGCACCATGGGATTTGTGGCTAGATCTGTTCAAAGTCTATACCATTTAGCATGGAGATTGTGTAGTGTGGCACTATGACGTGTATCCTCAATGTGAAGGCAGGACTTTGTCTCCACAGTGACTGTGTGGTGGTCACTCTTACTGATTCTATCATGGACAGGTACATCTGCAGATTGCTGAGGATGAGGTCAAGTACGTTTTTTCCCTCTTGTTGGTTCCCTCACCATCTGCTGCCGACCCAGCCTGGCAATTAGCTGCTTTAGGACCTGACCAACTTGATCAGCTGCCGCTGAGCCATTCTTTGTTGAAATCCCCCACCCAGATCATGTTTTGTGCCCTTGCCACCCTTGATGTTTCCTTCAAGTATTGCTCAACATAGAGGAATACTGACTCATCAGCTGAGGGGGGGACAGTATGTGGTAATCAGCAGGAGGTCTCCTTGCCCATGTTTAACCTGAAACCATGAGACTTCTTGGGGTCTGGAGTCAATGTTGAGGACTCTGAGAACAACTCTTGTCTGTGTACTACCGTGCCCCACCTCTGCCAGGCCTGTTCTGCTAGTGGGACAGGACCTATCCGGGGATGGCGATGACTATGTCCCAGACAGCATCCTCACAGAATCATATCTTACTGATTGGTCAAGCAACAGCCCAACGTTAAGTCTGGTCTTCCAATTTTGGCACTAGCCCGCAGACGTTAGGAAGAAGGACTTTGCAGGGTCGATAGGGCTGTTTCTGTCATTTCTGGCACCTAAAGTCGGGCAACCACCCAGAAACCGATATCCATTTCAAGCCCACCGACTCCCACAGCTACCTAGAATATACCTCCTCCCACCCACCTTCCTGCAAAAATGCCATCCCCTATTCCCAATTCCTTCGCCTCCACTGCATCTGCTCCCGGGATGAGGCATTCCACTCCCGTACATCTCAGTTGTCCTCGTTTTTCAAGGACCGTAACATCCCCCCACTCAGTGGTCGAGAACGCCCTCAACCGTGTCTCCCACATTTCCCGCAACTCATCCCTCACACCCCGTCCACGCAATAAGAACCAAAAAAGAATCCCCCTCGTCCTCGTGTACCACCCCACCAACCTCCGGATCCAACGCATCATCCTCCGACACTTCCGCCATCTGCAATCCGACCCCACCACCAAAGACATCTTTCCCTCCCCACCCTTATCTGCTTTCCGGAGGGACCACTCTCTCCGTGACTCCCTTGTCCGCTCCACACTCCCCTCCAGCCCCACCACACCCGGCACTTTTCCCTGCAACCACAGGAAGTGCTACACCTGCCCCCATACCTCCTCCCTCACCCCCATCCCAGGCCCCAAGAAGACTTTCCACATCAAGCAGATGTTCACCTGCACATCTGCCAATGTGGTATACTGCATCCGCTGTACCCGTTGTGGCCTCCTCTACAAGCGGAGACTCGGGGACCGTTTTGCAGAACACCTACGCTCGGTTCGCAATAAACAACTGCACCTCCCAGTCGCGAACCATTTCAACTCCCTCTCCCATTCCTCAGACGACATGTCCATCCTGGGCCTCCTGCAGTGCCACAACGATGCTACCCAAAGGTTGCAGGAACAGCAACTCATATTCCGCTTGGGAACCCTGCAGCCCAATGGTATCAATGTGGATTTCACAAGCTTCAAAGTCTCCCCTCCTGCTACCGCATCCCAAAACCAGTCCAGCTCGTCCCCGCCTCCCTAACCTGTTCTTCCTCCCACCTATCCCCTCCTCCTACCTCAAGCCGCACCCCCATCTCCTACCTACTAACCTCATCCCGCCCCCTTGACCTGTCTGTCCTCCCTGGACTGGCCTATCCCCTCCCTAACTCCCCACCTACACTCACCTTTACTGGCTCCATCCCCACCTCTTCGACCTGTTTGTTTCCTCTCCACCTATCCTCTCCTCTATCCATCTTCTATCCGCCTCCCCCTCTCTTCCTATTTACTTCAGAACCCCCTTCACCTCCCCCGTTTCTGATGGAGGGTCTAAGCCCGAAACATCAGCCTTTCTGCTCCTATGACGCTGCTTAGCCTGTTGTGTTCATCCAGCTCTGCACCTTGTTGCCAGTTGGCCCATGTGGTTTATTTTCTTTGTTGAGCCTAAGTCCTGATAAATACAACTGAATGGTTTGCCAGGCCATTTCTGAGGGCTGTTAAGAGTCATGTCTAGTCTGTGGAGTCACCAGATCAGGTGAGGATAGTAAATGTCCTCCCCTGAAGGACATTAGCGAACCAGATGGGTTTTTCCTGGCAATCAGCAATGGTTTTACAGTCATCGATGGACTTTTAATTCCAGATTTTTTTTTATTGAATTCAAATTCCATCATCTGCCGTGGCAGGATTCAAACCCAGGTCCCAAAATATTAGCTGAGTTTCAGGATTAATTGTCTAGCGATAATACCATTAGGCTATCACCTCCCCCATATAAAATGGCCTCCAACCGTACAGTTTAGTTTCCGAGTCTGTCGGCCAGTTGACACTTCCCGATCTCACATGGGCTCAAAATGAATCGTCAATAAAATTCAAATAGAAGTGGGAGGGAATAGATAAATGAGAAAAGTATTTGTCAAAAAAAACAGCCAAGGAGAAACTGCAAAGGACTCATTTTTTCAAAAAAAAACCAAGCAGTTTTATTTTTCCTGAAAGAACTGTCAGGAGAATGTACCAACTTTTTAAGCATGCTCCTTGTGTGGAATTAATACAAGATCATTTTTTAAGCTTTGTTTGCAACCTGAGAATCCAACCATTCGAACCCGTTCCTCTAGATATAAGCATGGTGTGGCTGCAACTAGTTTATTTTGAGCACTGAAGTTTCTGAATCTATAAAACACAATGTAATTTATCTTTTATCTTCATCATTTAGAAGATAACTTGCTTTTCTTGAGTTTAATGTTTTCAAGCTTTCTTCAAAGTAACATGATGTTAACTGGGAAAAGTTGCATGTAAGAAAATGAGACATTTTAAAAAGCTGTGTCCAGAGCTCCAGAACGTTGGGTTGTAGACGCTGAGCTCCTCTAACTGCTCAAGTGCTTCCCTTTAGCTTCTTTGAAAAAAAAGGAGAACTTGAACTTGCATACGTTTTGGGACATCTCAAAGTGCTTTACAGTCAATTGATGACCTTTCGAAGCGTAGGTGTAGTTGTAAAGTAGCCAAATGTGGCAGTCAGTTTGCATTCTAAGAGTTCACACTTAGGATGTTGGTCAAGACACCAGTAGAATTCCCTTGCTCTTCAAATAGTTTCATGAGTTTCTGTTTTACATCTAATTTGAAGAATGATACATCTGAAAGGACAGCATGCCCTTGTTTCGGGATAGAAATATCAGCCTACATGATCTGCTTGAAAGAGGTTTTAGCCCACAAGCATCTGACTCAGACAAAAGTGCCAAGAACAAAGCCGAGGGGGCGGCTTAAACTGTGAAATGCTTTAAATAAGCTATTGTCTTAAGGCATGTAGGTACAGGTTTAAAATATTGAGCGTAGAGCAATACAGCACAGTACAGGCCCTTCAGCCCTCGATGTTGTTCCAACCTATTATCCTACTAAGATCAAACTGCCCTGCATACCCTACATTATACTATCATCCATGTGCCTATCCAAGAGTCGCTTAAATGTCTCTAATGTATCTGACTCCATCACCACTGCCGGCAGCGTATTCCACACACCCACCATGCACAGTGACATTTGGTAGTTTTGCTCACTCCAATCTATGGCACATGGGAGTTTGATGTTATCTTCCCCTTTTCTTCAAACCAAGAAAGGATATGAGATGCTTTCTGAAAAGTTGGGAAGCATTTTGGAAAGGCAAATCAGAGCAAGACTTATATACTTAATGGTAAGGTCCCGAGAAGTGTTGCTGAACCAAGAGACCTTGGAGTGCAGGTTCATAGTTCCTTGAAAGATAGATGGGATAGTGAAGAAGGCACAAAAACAGAAGTTGCTAGAAAAGCTCAGCTGGTCTGGCAGCATCTCTGAAGAGAAATCAGAGTTAACGTTTCGGGTCTGGTGACCCTACCTCAGAACAGTTCTGAGGAAGCGTCTCCGGACCTGAAATGTTAACTTTTTGATTTCTGTTCACAGATGCTGCCAGACCTGCTGAGCTTTTCTAGCAACTTCTGTTGTTTGTTTCTGATTTCGTTTTTTTAATATAGTGAAGAAGGCGTTTGGTATGCTTGCCTTTATTGGTCAGTGCATTGAGTATAGGAGTTGGGAGGTCATGTTGCAGCTGGACAGGACATTGGTTAGGCCACTGTTGGAATACTGCGTGCAGTTCAGGTCTCCCTGCTGTAGGAACAATGTGATGAAACTCGAAAGGGTTCAGAAAAGATTTGGAAGGACGCTGCCAGGGTTGGAGGGTTAGAGCTATAGGGAGAGGCTGAATAGGCTGGGGCTATTTTCCTTGAAGTGACGGAGACTGAGAGGTGATCTTATGAAGGTTTATAAAATCATGATGGATAGAGTGAATAGACAAGGTCTTTTCCCTGGGGTGGGTGAGTCCAAAACTAGAGTGCATATGTTTAAGGTGAGGGGGGAAAGATTTAAAAAGGACCCAAAGGCAACTTTTTCACACAGAGGGTGGTGTGCATATGGAATAAGCTGCCTGAGGAAGTGGCAGTGGCTGGTACAATTACAATATTTAAAAGGCATCTGGATGGGTATATGAATAGGAAAGGTTTGGAGAGAGATAGGCCAAATGCTGATAAAATGGGACTAGATTAATTTAGGTTATCTGGTCGGCGTGGACAAGGTGGACTGAAGGACCTGTTTCCGTGCTGTACAGCTCTGACTCTAACTGTGGAGCAGTAGTGAGACTTGGATCTTAGTGAGCAAAAGGCACAGGTTAATAGATCAGTGCAAGGAAAATCAGAACATTTGTTGCACTGTTGATTTTTTTTTTTCTCAATCGAGCTGGGACACAAATTATGAAAAGTAATATAATGTGGACCAGAGCGTGTACAGTTCACTGCAATCTCTGTGGACCAGCGAACATGGGGAAAGACACTCGGAAGGGGGTAGCCTGCAGATTCGCCAGAATGATCACTGATTTGTTGTAGTTACAGAAGGAGGCTATTGGGCTCATCATGCCTGCTCTGACTCTTTGAGCAATTCCATGTGTCATTCCCCACTGTAATCCTGCACTGTTGTCCTTTTTCGGGCCATAATGCAATTCCCTTATGAATGCCTCAATTGCACCTGCTCCAACCATATGCTTGGACAGTCCATTGTAGACTTCAGACACTCGTGTGAAAATAACTTTTTATGTTGCTGTTCAATTACCTTTACACTTGAGGTCTCACATCCCTGATCTTACCACAGGTGGGAATGGTTTCCCTGCCTCCTCTATCCAGCTCAATTGTTCCCCCCCACTTATCTTCTCCAAGGGAAAATAGCCACGATTTCGCCAATCTATGTACATGCGAAGTGATAGATATTGGATTAATTTATGAGGACAAGTTACATGGGCTTGTACTTCCCTGAATAAAGAAAGTTAAGGAATAGTATAACTGGATATTTTTAAAGATGATTAAAGGATTCAATAGGGTTGATAGAGATAAGTTATTTCCTCTGATGGGAAGCACAGAAAAGGAGATACCACATCAAAGTTGTAGCGAGACAAATTGTGGTGATGTTGGGGAAGCAGTGTGTTAGAAGGATGGTGGGAGCCTGGAACACACTTTTTTTTTGCTCAAAAAGGCTGTTTTAAACTGAGTGTTTGGCAAGGGTGCTGATATTGAGGGATAATGAACCAATGTGAGTAAATGAAATTGAGATATAACTAGAAACAGATTGAAATGAATGGCTGAAAATCCTTGGACAATCTCCTCCCCTGGAATCATGAATCATAGAATCATAGTGTCATACAGCACAGAGGAGACCCTTCAGCCCATCGAGTCTGCACTGACCTATCTCCACTCATCCCATTTTCCTGCACTTGGCCCATAACCTTCAACATTATGACATTTCAAGTGCTCATCCAAGTACTTTTTACAGATTGTGAGGTTTCCCACCTCTATCTGCGGCCGCAGAAGTCTATTCAAAATTCCGCCACCCTATGGATGAAAACGATTTTCCTCAAGTGCCCTTGAAACCTCCCGCCCTTCACCTTTAAAGTTCTGCCCCCTCCTATTGAGATCTTTCTCTTGTCTTCAGTTATTAGTCAGCTCTCACTGAGTTGTGCACTTCCATCCTCTAAAGCGCTGGTTAAAATTCCAGACTACTCTGTATTATAAGTGGAATTTGACTTGTTCATTTCCTGACCCTGAAACATGGGACCGCACTGCAGTTGCTATACAACGCCATATCTGTGACCTGAGTCACAGCATGAGAGATTACCATCCTTCATGGGTATTTTGCAAGTCCATATTTAAAACAGAGCATATCCCATTCTTCTGAACTTTGAGATACAGTAGATTCTGTTCACAATCAGCTGCCCATCTTTTAGAGGAACACTGACATTGAAATGTAACCTGAGGAATTAGCTTGTTACTGTCCTATTGTAGCTGTTAGACCCATTGCCTTTCAGGGACACAATTCTATTTGAGCAGCATTTTATACATGTTATATTGTGTTGTAAAATGTTGCTATTTAAATTATCCAAATTAAATGCTATTTAAATCCTGATACCATCACCTCCAACTAGCTGCAACGGCCTCAGAAAACTGCAGTACGGAAGGAAACCAGGTTCTGTTTCTAGTTCGGGGTTCTCGCTATCCGTAAGCAAGTATTAGCGATTGACAAATGAGATTTGATTTCAGCCCCAAACGACTTTGTATTTGAGCTTATGGAAACAGCGAAAAGGATCATCTGTGCGTCCCCCACCCTAACCCAACGTGTTCATAATTGATGCCGAATAGGTGTTAGAATTATTTGACATCTCACGCAGGGATATGGTTTTCCCTTTTGGTCTATCCACTGTAGTGCAGCTAATTCTAAATATTTCTACAGCTTTGGTTTGAATGGGGATAGAAGTATAACAGTATTTGATTAATTTTCTTTATAAAAGTCTTTCCTTTTCTTTCCTGTCATATTCTCAAAATTCCTCCTCCTCCTCTCATAAGGAAAGCATTTAAAACATAGGCATTTATCACAGCAGGAGGTGCTATGTAGCAGATGATTGTTTATACAGGTGAGGCAATAAGTAAATAATAAGGTTTTAAAAAGCTATGAGTACAGTCTCTGGCCTATAAGCTGTAGGGACTAATGGCTCAGTGATGAAGCATGACACCAAGGGCTGCACCCTGCAGGTAGTGAAGCTAAACCATAACTCTACCAGATCAATGCCATGGATAACTTGAAGAAATGAGTGACAGATGGGAAAGAAATGCTGTTGGGAGACAAAACCTCCCCCCAGTTTCTCACTAAATCTATTCACAGTATGTTTTTGGATTTAAGTTGACTCACATTATTTTGCATGTTGTTTCAAGGTTTAAGATGAGCATTTTGCCAATAGTAAATTAATTGAGTAGCCAAGTATTCTGCACAATGGGCATGGAGCATACCCATTCCTCTCTGGTCGCCTCCTCTTGAACAAGAGAGATTTTGTGCTTCCAGAATTGACTAGTCCAACTGACTTTTCACTAGTTTGTACTTTGTACCCTCTGTAAACTTGACTTCATCCAAATTTCTGCTGCCCTTCTCTGTAGTTATGGGCAGTCCTTTTCTTGCCTATCACCCATTCACAGGCTGATCTCCATTTGGCTCCTAGTCTGACAACGCATTGATTTTAAAATTTGCACTTGCCTTTTCAAATGTTTCCAAGGCCTTGTGCCTTCCCTTCTGCAATCGATGTAATCTTCTCCAGCCCAGCATCCCTCTGAGATATCCATGCATGTCTAATTCCAGCTTCTTGAGCTTCCCTGTTTTTAACTGTTTCCCTGGAGTCTGTCTTCATCTGCCAAAGCTTAAAGCTCTGGAATATTCTCTGCCTTGAGTCTTTTTTACCCCTTCCTGCTTTGAAAACACTTTAAAATGCTTTGACTAAGCTTTTTGGCTATCTCACCAAATATCATCTTACGCAGTTCAGTGTCAAGTTTTGTCTTACTCTAAAGTGTCCTGACACATTTAATTACACGGAAGGTGCTGTATATCTGGTGTCTCCAGATATACTAAGCTGTTAAAGGATAAGGAAGGAATGATCTAAGAGTTAGTGTCTCTGAAGTACAAAGAAAAATAATACACTTAATTCTGGTGTTTGATATTGTTTGGTTCCTTTTAACTAATGTTTTCTTTCTAAAGTTCTTCCTGTTATTACCCCTCATTATGATTTTGGATCTGTTATATTAATGCAAAGATTGTGCTCATCTATTTCCACTCGTTCTTTCGAACAAACAGTAAGTATAAGTATTGACTTGTGGGGGTTGGATTTTGAAGCCCCTAAATAGATAATTGAGGTCATAATATAGAGGAAGCTGTGTCTGAAATGGACTGAATGTAATGTTTGGGTGAAATTCAGATCAAGAAGTAGAATTTGGCTGCTCAAAATAACCAGCGGTGCTTTCCCATAATGGGCAAGCAGGAAACGTTTTGCTCATGCATGCAATTATTCACAAAATTGGTTGAAATTTAGCCATTTTTAGCTGTGTGACAGGTAAGTGAAACTTGCATTTCATACCGCACCCTTTATCGGCTCACTTATCAGTGACGAGTCCTTAGTCTATTAATCCACTATCCTTTTTGGAAAGCAGCGATTCCTGAAGGTATATCATACCATGGGTAGCAGCAGTCCTTGTTATTACTTATAATGCCTTGTGTTTAGGCAGTGTGTTTTGGTGGAGTAGGTAATCCCAGATGTGCTCTACATCAAGCCTGATCATCTGAAGAGCATACTTTCAAAGAGGGGTGACTGGGAATAATGACCAGGACTGGAAGGCTCACGTTTATTTTCCTTTCTGTTCATCCAATCCTCAAGCCAAACTAATATAGCCAGCTCAAAAACAGAAATAGCTGGAAAAGCTCAGCAGGTCTGGCAGCATCTATGGGGAAAATAAAATCAGAGTTAACATCTTGGGGCCCAGTGATGCTTCCTCAGAACAGAGGAAGGGTCACCAGACCCGAAATGTTAACTCTGATTTTTTTCTTCACAGATGCTGGCAGACCTGCTGAGCTTTCCCAGCAACTTCTGTTTTTGTTCCTGATTTACAGCATCTGCAGTTCTTTCGGCTTTTATTTAATAGAGCCAGTTTATTGCAGTTCAGATGCACAAATCTGTCTTTGATTTGCTCCCTCTGTACAGATTGACCACCAGACCTGGAAAAATCCTGTTCCGCATTCACTATGGTGAATGAACTTTTGGAGAATTTTTTTCTCACTGACTTTAAAATGTAGAAAATGTAAAATAAATTGTGAGTTTAAAAGAAACTCTTGACTGAAGCATTTCCATTATAATTTTTTTCCTAATGGCTTGACACCTAAATGAAAGGTTCTCACAGTTTATTTACTGGATTTTTTTTGTATCTTGTCACAAAATAATCAGTTAATTGTAATGTCTCTGAATCAAAATCTTTTTCTGGTAACAGTTGAACTAAGGACAACCACTTGTATCTATATAACACTTCTAATGTAATAAAACTTCCGGAGGTGCTAATTTTTAGCTTTTTGAGGGGACTACAATGAAACAAAGACCCAATGACTTTAAACAAGATAAATGAATCCTTTAGGAGTATTGGAAACATCATTCGAGGTTATTTGCAATGATAACTTGTTGGCTAAAGATCATAGCTTCAATTGTTGCATATGTAGTTACTCTGTATTCTTTGAAATCAATAAATTGTACAGACTGTACAAATGACTTTGCATCTGCTAGCTGGCATTGTTGCTTTCTCCTCTATCCCAATGTAACTAAGTGGTGTATCGTCTTTGATTATTTAGTGTGCTGATGCCTGTTTCCTTGGAGATGGCCCATGTTTAGTTCCCCAAATAAGCCTAGAGCTTGAGTGTTAAAGTGTCAACGTGACATACTATGAAACTGAGTTGCATGAGTCAGGTCATTGGTGAGGTAGTACCAGAAAGGTTAGGCCATTGTAAAATCCTAGTGTTTGTTATTTGATGTCCTACCTGTCCAAACCTGCGGGCAAGCCATTTTATAAATTGATTTCCATCAAGGAACTAAGCATCGCTGCCACAGTGACTACAGCTGTTCAAGGCGGTCTTATTATCTTCAGGAAGCCGGAGATGACTTGTAAATCTTTACAGTTCCATTCAGGGAAATAGCCAAGAAAAACTTACATCACACATTATGAGCAGAATGGTTTTAGAAATTTGAAAACTATACCAACATAAATCAGCAAATATTTTTAGAAATTTGGGAAATAGGAGCAGGTAAAGGCTATTCGGCACCTTCTGAGTCTGCTGTCCTATTCAATATGATCATGGCTCATCATCCAATTCAGTCTCCTGTTCCTACCTTCTCCCGATAGCCTTTTAACCCTTTAGCCCTAGTACTTGTGGGAATACTGCGTGCAATTCTCGACTCGCTGGTGTAAGAAGGATGTTGTGAAACTTGAAAGGGTTCAGAAAAGATTTACAAGGAAGTTGCCAGGATTGGAGGGTTTGAGCTATAGGGAGAGGGTGTATAGGCTGGTGTGCCAGAGGCTGAAGCGTGACCTTTTATAGAGGTTTATAAAATCATGAGGGCGTATAGATAGGGTCAATAGCCAAGGTCTTTTCCCCAGAGTAGGGGAGTCCAAAACTAGAGGGCATGTGTTTAAGCTGAGAGGGGAAAGATTTAAAAGGGACCTAAGGGATAACTTTTTCACGCAGAGGGTGGTGCGTGTATGGAATGAGTTGCTAGAGGACGTGGTGGAGGCTGGTACAATTACAACATTTAAAAGGCATCTGGATGGGTACATGAATAGGAAGGGTTGCGAGGGATATGGGCCAAATGCAGTCAAATGGGACTAGATTAATTTGGGATATCTGATTGGTGTGGGTGAGTTGGACTGAACGGTCTGTTTTAGGGGCGGCACGGCGACTTAGTGGTAAGGGATGGTACGGTGGCTCAGTGGTTGGCACTGCTGACTCTCCGCACCAGGGACCCGAGTTTGATTCTGGCCACGGTCAACTATCTGTGTGGAGGTCGTATGTGTCCGCGTGGGTTTCTGCCGGGTGTATCTGGTTTTCTCTCACAGTCTGAAGATGTGCAAGTTAGGTGGACTGGCCATGCTAAATTATCTGTACTGATCAGGGATGTGTAGGTTAGGTGCATTAGCCATGGGAAATGCAGATTTATGGTAATGGGTCTGGGTGGGATGCTGTACCACCCTCTGTGTGAAAAAGTTGCCAGTGAGGACTTGTCAGGCCAAATGGCCTGTTTCCACACTGTGGGGTTCTATGATGATGATTCCATGCAGTACAGCTCTGTGACAATATAACTATGTAACCCCTTCTTGAACATTCAATGTTTTGGCCTCAGCTACTTTCTGTGGCAAAGGATTTCACAGGCTCCCCACCCTCAGGGTGAAGACGTTTCTCCGCATCCCCGTCCAAAATGGTTTACCCTGTATTCTTAAACAGTGATCCCTGGTTCTGGAGATTTTGTTGAACCCAAATTAGATTTTCCACATTGGTAAATTTTGCCTAATTGTAATTCATGTGTTTTTTTTTTAAACACACTATAGAAACTTCTGAGTTCTTGTCTCCGAAACCATTAATATTACAGAACCACAAATACTTTCTGTAGCTCTTTTGGGCTCTTGGTATCGAGTAGGTGATTCTAGTTGTGAATCATTTTGTAAATCTTCCGTTTTATTTTATCGCTATTATTTTTAGCAGTGGAAAATCAGAACAGAATTGTTCCGAAAGCTGTAGTCTGTTTTTGTTACCCTGTGCACATTGGTTTCCTGTTGCAAGCAATTACTTTTGGGGTTTAATTCTGGCATACCAACATTTCAATATGACTCGACTTATAGCACTGGCATCAGTAAATTTGTAGAACTCTTGGGATTAAATTTTAATAGAAAATGACAGTGCTACCACTTTTATGTTGAGTTGGATTTAACGATGATAGGATTTTAAAAAAAAACTGATCCTTAAATCCCCTAACAGCAAATTGTCAAAAATGTTGAATAAAAATACTAGCATTCAAAGCAGTTCAGGAAAGGTCCATAAAGTTGAATCCTATAAGGAAGAGCTTACCAGATGAGGAAATATTAGTGAATGTTCATTGGAGCTCAGAATGAGATGTTTGTATTCAAACATAAAAGATTCTGAGTGGGTTTGGTGGAGTTGATGCTGAAATGATGCTTCCCCTTTTTAGTATAAATCTAGAATTGGAGGATACATTTTCAGAATTTTAATGTAAGACTGAGATGCAGCAGATTTTTTAATGTCCAAAATTGTCTACCATAGAGAACAGTGGATGCTATGTCAATGAGTATATTAAAAGCAGAGAGAGTTGAACTTTCAGACAGTTGATGGTTTTCAGGGAAGAGGCAGGAGACTAGAATTTCGGCAATGCTTAGATCCGCCATGATTTTCTTGATTGGCAGAACAGGTTTGAAGGTCTCGTGGCCAGCTCCTCCCATTTCTTAGACTCTTAGTAAAGCCTTGCTTTTATGGGAGGACTCAGACTGCTTCACAGCCAATTGTACTTCACAACAGTGACTAAGCTTCTGAAGGTACAAAACCTGTGCAGCTCACTGGGCACTGCAAGCTTCAACACCTGGCAATGTGACCATGGCTAGATAATATTCTTTTGTAGCATTGATAGATTGAAAATATTGTATAAGATGCCAGGGAGGGCACTTGTGCTCTTAGAGTAATGCCATTGGGTTTTTTAGATCCACTGCAGAGGGAGAAAGGACTTTGATTTAACATCTTCTTTGAAAGTTAGCACCTCTAACAGTGCAGCACCCCTCAGCACTGCAGTGGAGTGTCAGTCCCAGCAATCTCATACCTTCTTTTAATTTTTATTTCAAGAAATGTATTTCCTGTGAAATATGTAGTGCCTAGAGTCATAGAGCATGGAAACTCATGCAGAAAGTAAGGAGGCATGGGATAGGGGGAAATGTGGCAGATTGGATTCAGAATTGCCTGACCCTTAGAAGACAAAGGGTGGTAGTGGACAGAAAATATTCAACATGGTGCTCAGTTACGAGTGGTGTACCACAAGGATCTGTTCTGGGTCCTCTTTGTGATTTTTGTAAATGATTTGGATGAAGGAGTGAAAGGGTGGATTAGTAAGTTCGCGGACAATACGAAGGTGGGTCGCGTTGTGGACAGTGCAGAGGGCTGTTCTAGGTTACAAAGGGACACTGATAGGATGCAGAGCTGGGCTGAGAAGTGGCAGATGGAGTTTAACCCTGAAAAGTGTGAGGTGATTCATTTTGGAAGGACAAACTTGAAAGCAGAATACAGGGTTTATGGAAAGACTCTTGGCAGTGTGGAGGGAGCAGAGGGATCTTGGGGTTCATGTTCACAGTTTCCTGAAAGCTGCCACCCAGGTGGATAGCATTGTTGAGAAGGTGTATGGTGTGTTAGCTTTCATTAATAGAGGGATTGAGTTCAAGAGCTGTGAAGTTGTGCTTCAGCTATACAAAACCCTGGTTCGGCCACATCTGGAGTATTGTGTCCAGTTCTGGTCACCTCATTACAGGAAGGATGTGGCAGTGTTGGAAAAGGTGTAGAGGAGATTTACCATGATGTTGCCTGGAATGGAGGGAAGGCCTTACAAGGAAAGGTTGAGAGAGCTAGGGCTTTTCTCTTTAGAATGACGAAGGATGAGAGGTGACTTGGTAGAGGCGTACAAAATGATCAGAGGTATAGAGTGGACAGCCAGAGACTTTTTCCTAGGGTGGAGGTAGCTATTACGAGGGGGCATAGTTTTAAAGTGAGTGGAGGTAGATTTGGGGAGACATCGGAGGTAGGTTCTTTACTCAGAGAGTGGTAGGGGCGTGGAATACATTGCCAGAGAGGGTGGTGGAGTTGGCCTCATTAGGGGCATTTAAGCAGCTATTAGAAAGGCATATGGATGATAGTATAAGGTAGGGGTGGAGGTTAGATAGACCTTAGGTTTAGGGTAAAAGTTCAGCACAATATTGTGGGCCGAAGGGCCTGTACTATTCTCTGTTCTATGTTCTAAACGGTCCCTTCAGTCCAATTCATCCATGCCGACCAGATATCTTAAATTAATCGAGTCCCATTTGCCAACATTTGGCTCATATCCCTCTTAAACCCTTTCTATTTACGTACCCATCCAGATGCCTTTTAATGTTCTTTTTGTCTGTTCTTAAGTGCCATTTGAACTCAGAGATTTCTGAATGATTACCAAGTCATGAGAATAACCAGGTGAAACCCACACTAGCCAAACTTTGTGTACAATTGGTTAGCATACTTTTTGCCTTCTGTAAGGCACCGCTTTGCTTCTGAAACTAGCTCTTTCTCAAGCGATCAATTTTTGGAAGAACTTGTCCATCTCTCTGAAGTGCCTCTGGCTCCCTCTTGCATCTGTTCTTAATGAGAGTTGTTTTTCAATTTGCTTCTAGGTAATGTGTACTTCATTCTTTTGACCAAGGTGTGTATGATATCTGTTGTTCATAAGTACAGGTCCTCTGGCAGAGGCACATCTGGTCTTTTGTGTAAGGCATGGTATATTCAACATGGCCTAGTTTGACAGTGGGTAACTGTTTGTACTTTAAATTGACCTTGTTTAAACATGCTTCTCATGAAGGGTCAATCTCGACTTGCATTTTTTTTTGAGCCCTTGCACCATCTGCTTTGGCATTTGGATTATGGAGCTAGTGTGGTTGTGGAGACGACAATACAGTTTTTGTTGTTTTAGTGCAGATTGGCATAAGATTTCCAAGTAACGTCTTCCATAAAATTGGTATGTATTTTCACAATAATTTTGTTGTGAAATGGAAGCAAGGTCTTCCTTCCTAAAGGCTGAAAAATGTTTGAAGTTCTTTCTAACATTTTAGAACGAGCCTTTGAACAGTAATATTGTATAGAAAAATTCATTTTTGTATACAAAATCTCAGTGGTTCAAGTAGCATCTGTGGAGAGAAATCAGAGTTAACATTTTGCTTCCAGTAGCCCTTCTTCAGAAATTCTGAAGAAGAGTCACTGAACCCAAAACGTTAACTTTGATTTCTCTCCACGGATGCTGCCAGTCCTTCTGACCTTTTCCAGCAATTTCAGTTTTTGTTTCTGATTTCCAGCATCTACAGTTCTTTCGGATTTTTACTCTCTCCAGTAATGTCGGTCATATTCACGTAACCTGAAGAGAGCTGTGTTTATGGAACACACTGCCTGTTATTTACTCAGCAGGATCTTCTAGTTCATTTCCGAAAGTGGCTAACCCTCTACACCCACTTCGGGCTTGAAGGAAATCACACACCCAAGTCCACACATAATACAAGATGATTCATAGAGTCATAAAGTCATAAAGCTGTACAGCATTGAAACAGACCTTTAAGTTCAACTTGTTCATGCCAACCAGATATCCTGTTTAAATCTAGTCCCATTTGCCAGCATTTGGCCCTCTTTATCCCTCAAAACCGTTCCTATTCATTTACCCATCCAGATGCCTTTTAAATGTTGTAATTGTACCAGTCTTCACCATGCTGTTGTAGGTAAAATATTACCAAGTACAATTCTGTAGTGAGTCAGACACAGCTTTATTAACAAAAGCTTTTGGGAGAAGCAGGGGCCTCACCAAAACTTCTTGGCTATTACAGACAATTTCAAAGGTTATATACATTTGCTGTCACGTGCCAACCTCCCCCTCAAGTCATGTACACAGTTCTTTAATCTGTTCCAGGTGTCTTGCAAAGTGGGTGATGGTTAGTGCTGCTATTGCTTTCACGCGCGGGATTTGTTGTTTCAGCGGATGTTTCATCCTGATTGTGTAAAGTTCAGTCTAAAGGTCCACTTCCTTATCAGAGTTGTTATGGAATTTGTTGTGTTGTTAATCTCTTTACTTACTCCTTTAGTCCCCCAATGTGGTCAGAGTCATGAGGACTTATGGCCTCTAGACCACTTACAGCCATTTTTCGAGTGTCTCCGTGTCACCCATCAAGGGGCGCTCAACAGTCTTGTCGGTGTGCACACTTGCACCTGGCATAATTCTTGCAGTTAAGATTTTACAGCACGAATTAAAGACAGCCATAACAACACAGCAAGCAATAATGATTATAATCAGTATAATCAAAGCATGCAGCAGGTATGTCCCCCAAGATCCACCTAGGAACCATTGAAGCCAACCGTCCCCTTTCTTGGGGCCTTGCCTGAAGTCATCAAGCTGCTTTCTTGTATCACTAATGGCTTGGGTAACGTTATAGGATTCATCCGTAACATGTGTTATACACTTGTCCCCTACTATCGTGCCCACTCCGCCCTGCTGGGCTAACTGGTAATCGATGGCATACCGGGTCTGCTGTGCATAGAGTCTTAACTCGGCAAGCTCTCGGTTTATAGCATCCAACCCCCTTGCCGTGCTATTTCCCAGTTTGGTCAGTCCACAGACAAGGTAGTTCCTATTTTTGGCACTAATGACTCCCCCTGCTCCCCCCAGAGACAGGGCCCCGAGGAACCCGTAGCCGAGTGAGGACCCCAGTGTTACCGGGTCCGTCTGGTCTGCACAGAATTTCTCGCTAATGGCTCGGGTCACTATCTTCCTACGGGTGTGTCCTCTCTGGGGGCACGGGACGGTAAGCGGTCCTATTGTCCCTACTGCAAAGAGGACTGGGAGGGTTGGTGTGCCGGTTGTGAAGGTCCCATTGAGGAGGAACACAAAGCCTTTCTTGGCTTGATAGCATTTGACCTCCTAATTATTTTTCTGCATGAACTGCTTGTACCACCAGTTCCCTGGCTGGCTGGAGTTTCCGCCTGACCCCACCAGTTGGTATGTATCAAATGGATACGTCCATGCGGCTGAACTAACATGGGTCCCGTTGCACTGTCCACAAATAAACTGTCTACCTGCAGTTACGTTTAGACCTCTTCGCTCATTACAAGTGCACGTAAACAGGCCTTTGTTCACTTGGCAATGCTGGCGGGAGCACTGCGTCTGCACACAGGAGGCATTCTTGGAGACTAGAGCGTATGCGCACCACCATCCCTGTCCTGAGAAGCAAAGCGGATAACTTAGCGGGTATGAACATGTTGTGCCATTCTTTCCCCGCGTTCCTGCACAATTGGGGGACTGTATCCTATTTGAGTTTCAGCTCTACACATCTCCCTTGTATACCTTTGTCGGTACGTACCGGTTTGGCCCACACAGGGTACGTCTAACGTATCTGCTGTGTATAGGTCAAAGGGGGTCCAGCCAGGGGTGGCTGCAAACAACGCCTTGACTGACTGGGCAGGTGGGTAGCACACGGTCCGATTACCGTGTAGATGTATGTGGGTCTTGTAGAACAAGTTATCCTCTAATCCCGACACCCCTGCAACCATGACTATACAGAACACCGTGACCACATACATCATCTTAAACATGTTTAAACTCAGATGGCGAGACTGTATCTTATCACTCTGTTAACAATATTCCAAAGGCTATACCGCCCGTGCGCGACTTCCTGCGCTCCCGATCAGCTTGCTTGGAGGTCTAGTAGAGGGTCATTTTGTGAATCAAACATATCATTTAGGATCTCAATTGGTGTCCGCATATTCTTTAAGTTGGGACCAGTGTTTTCAGACGCCCTTCCCTTGCATATCTATGCAAGTGCAAGTGTCTCCCCTGATAACTTCATAGGGGCCATTCCATTTGGGGGCGAGCCCAGGTTTTCTGAGTAGGGTTTTTACCATAATCTTGCTACCTGCCGATCGGACCTCGGGACAATCCTCGAATTCCCTCTGTTCATCTTGTCCTTCCTGTCTATCCCTCACAGTTTTGAGCAACGCCTTCAACTGGGCGCTCAGTTCCAGCACATAGCGTCGTATTCTATCTTGGAGTGGGCCGACGTCGGAACCCCCAGTTATGATAGACACGGGCAGTTGCATTGCTCTGCCGGTCATCAATTCGTATGGGGTTAATCCAGTTGTGCGGCTCGTGGTAGCCCTTAGTCTCATCAGTATTGCAGGCAGGACCTCTGTCCATCATTTACCAGAGTCTTGCATAGCTTTCGCCAGGGAAGTTCTAAGGGTTCTGTTCATACGCTCCACCATGCCCGAGCTTTGGGGATGGTAGGGTATGTCGAATTTCTGTTTGATGCCCATCAGCTGGCATATGGTTTTTACCACTCTTCCAGTGAAATGGGTCCCCTGGTCAGAGTCAATCTGGAGCGGCACCCCCCACCTGGGGATGACTTCTTCAGCCAGGATCCTAGCTACTGTGTTAGCTGAGCAATTCCGAGTCGGATACGCCTCCACCCATATGGTAAATTGGTCAATAATTACCAGGCAATATGTCTTCCCATGGGATTGGGGAAGTGGTCCCGTAAAATCTATCTGTATATGTTCCCAGGGCCCCTTCGGGCGTGGCTGGTGTCCCATTCTGATCTTGACGGGCCTGCCCGGGTTGTGCTGGGCACACGTCACACAACGGTGACAGTATCGCGCTATGTCCCTGCCCATGCCTTTCCACCAACATTCTTTTCCAATACTGGTAATCATGGCGTCTCACCCCACGTGGGACACACCATGGTGTAATTGCATGAGGGTGTGTTGGACACACTCGGGGGTTGGGGGGGGAGGGGGGCATGACCTTGTCGTTCAATCTCCAGACACCCTTTCCGTCCGGTGCGGCCCCTTGTACCTTCCACCTGGCGCGTTCTACCTCCGGGGTGTCTGCGTGTAGCTGGGTAATACTAATGGTGGGGCCATCCTCAGCAAATGTGGCTGATAAGGGTTGGTTATCCTCTGTCTCCAGGGCTGACTGAGCTGCTTTATCAGCAGCCTGGTTCCCCTTAAAAATGTGCCACTCGGGATTTTGTTTGTCTGGCTCCCTCTGGTGGGCCTTGACCTTCAGCACCGCAGCCTCCAATGAGAGCTCGCTGGCCTCGAGTAAGGTCTCTATTATTTGTCCATGTTTAATCGGGGTGCCTCCCGTGGTAACAAATCCCCTTCTTCCTCAAACAGTCATGTAATCATGTACAATTCCAAACACATATCTACTGTCAGTGTAAATATTAACCCTTCTCCCCGCTGCCTCCATGAAGGCCTGGGTCAGGACAACTAGCTTTGCTACCTGGGCTGATAGGCCGCCTTCTATCCCCCCACTCGGACTACTCGTAGGTCCGCGTTAACTACCGCCCATCCTGTTCGTGGCGACCCATGTACATATTTCTGAGAGCCATCCACAAACAGGATTTCGTCTGGTGCCTTCAGGGGCACGTCTTTTATCCTCCTTTCTTTTACCTCATCGTCTACATTCCCACATTCATGTGGCTCACCATCTCCTAATATGCCTTCCGCTGGGTTCTCCCGGGTGTCCCGCAAAATGGCTATAGATTTGGTAGGTGGCAGGAGGACCGCTTCCCACTTTGCCCTTCTCATGTTAGAGATGGACCGTAATTTCCCCGTATTTAACATTTCTACCAGGGTGTGTTTGGTATGTAAAATAATATTCCCTGTCATTACTATTGGCTCACTAACCCTCACGGCCCATGCAGCACAATCTAAGGTGGCTATACACCTGGGTAAACCGTTCACCACGGGTCCCTCTGCAGTAGAGTAGTACCCAATGGGTCGTTGTTTGTCTCCATGGACCTGGGTCACCATTGCTGAGTAGAATCCTCCCTCATTATTACAATAAATGTGGAAGTCTTCACTAGCGTCAGGTAGTCCCAGTCCTGGGGCTGACATTAATTCCGTTTTTAGTTTTGTATAAGTTTCACCTTGTTCAGGCCCCCAATCCACGGGGTCCATGGCTGGTTTCCCCCCTTTTACCAGTCGTTGTATTGGTTCTACCAATTTGGCAAACTCAGGGATAAAATTCCTGCAGCAATTAAACAAGCCCAAAATTTTCCTCACACCACCGACTGTCACTGGTCGTGGCATTTGTTGTATAGCGGTTTTCCTATCTACAGGCATTTCTTTTGTGCCTTGGGAGATCAGATGTCCCAGGTATAGGACCTTAGTTTTCCCTATCTGGGCTTTCTTCAGACTTGCTTTAAGACCCTTGCCCTCCAAATGTTTCAGGACTAGGTGTAGTGCCTCTTGGTGGCCAGGTTTGGACTCCGAGGCCAGTAAGATGTCATCTACATATTGGAGTATTGTGCTGCCGTGGGGCAGTTCGATTTCCCTGAGTATATCGCTCATTGCCTGGTGAAAGATGGCCGGGCTGTTATGGAATCCCTGGGGGAGTCAGGTCCATATGTACTGCTTGTCCCCAACGGTAAATGCAAACTTATCTTGGGAGTCACGATGGAGTGGGATAGACCAGAATCCATTGGCAATGTCCAGTACAGTAAAGATTTTGTGGGCCGGGAAGAGCCCGTTCAAGATTGTGGACGGGCTAGCCACGATGGGGTGCAACTTCGGTGTGACCTTATTCAGAGCTGTGTAATCAATTGTGAGTCGGTAGCTTCCATCAGGTTTACTCACTGGCCAGGTGGGGGAGTTGGTGGTACTCGTGGTTTCTCGGAGAATTCCCCTTCCCACTAGCCCTTCAACGATTTCCACAACTGCCCTCCTAGCCTCCAGTTTGATGGGGTACTGTCGGTGTGGTTTATGTTCCAGGCCTTCTACTACTATGGGGTCAATTTTAATTAGCCCGGTATCTAGTTTAGTTTCTGCCCATACCCCTGGGACGGAGGTGCAAATGGCGCCAAACCCATTGCGCTCCAATTGCCAATCACGTCCTATCGCAGATGCGGCTTGGACAATTTCCAAATAGCTTGCATAGGCTCCCATTTTCTCCTTTCTCCCATTGGGACGGGGCCAAATTAATTTGCCTTTCCCGCAATCTATTAGTACCTCATACTCTTTCATCAAATCGTTTCCCATGATAGTTCCTTCATTATTTTTACACACATAAAATCGCGTTGGTATATACAAATTATTAATTTCCACCAAAGTGGTTTCGCTTGAGTATGCAGGGGTTTTTTTGCCCGCTAATGCCCTTTACATAGATCATTTTGTTAGTTGTGGGCAGGGGTAGGTCAGTGATGGATATGGAGGCTCCCGTGTCCACGAGCATCCCACATTGTCTGCCCCCTGCTAGTGCAGACACGTAAATCCTACCTTCCTTATTACCCGTGCCCGTGGGGGCTGCAGGATGTCAGTCTGTCTCCCTTTGAGACGTTGCGGTTGTTGGTTTACCGTGTTTTTCCCAACAGGTGCCCTCCAGAGTGGCCCTTCTTGCCGCAATGTTGGCAAGTGCTTCCAGATCTCCCTTTGTTCTGTTTTGGGGCTCTACATTCCCTGGCAAAGTGCTCCTTCTTGCCACAGTTGTGGCAAGTGGATTTCGGTTTTATCTTTGGCACGGCACCTAAGTTTTCTTGTTTTATTCGAATGGGGGGTCTTTCTCCCATCCCTTCTTTAATTCCAGATGCCCATTCTACCAACTCGTCATAATCTCTGGTGGCAATTACCCCCGTCTTCAGGATTGCCTGGTGAGCGGGTGATAACCCATCTTTGAATGCCTGTATAAATGCCCTATCAGTACGGTTTGTATCTGGCATCCCTGAACATTCCTGATATACCTTGAACAATCATTCCCCGTATTCAGATGTCCCTTCTCCCATCTGTTGTTTTGTGTTTGTGATTTTGGACCAATTGGTGGGGGCATTTCCCAGGACCCGTTGGACTTTGGCCTTAAAACTGTTAAAGGGTTCTTTTTGTGCCTCTCTTTCGCCTGTTAATTCTACGGTATGAGTCCACCGTCCACCTCGGTAATCGTGTTTAGCTTGGGCTGCGGTGTCAGCCTGACCAGAACCATCCCCCATTAACCGCCATTTATCTTGCGGGCAAGCTGCTCGGACAAGTTGGTGTATATCTCGTAGGTGTAATTGGTGCCCCACCCAAATAGTGTCTAATTCGGCCCAGAATTTAGCATTGGCGCTTCTAGGTTGTAACTTTCCCAGGGATGCCAATATCTGTTGTCTTTCTCCTGGTGTGAAGGGCTGATATCTAGCGGTTGGGGCTGCCAGGGTCCCACCCCGGGTTACCGGGGCGAGGTTAACTTCCTCACTCAGACTCTCCTCTGGGGCAGTGGGCCCTTCCCTGGGATGGTATGGGGGCAAGGGTCCCTGCTGACCCTCTGCTAAGAACTGGTTCCTTTTTTCTAGTTCCCTAATTTGTGATTCTAGGATCCTTTTTCCCTCCGTCCACCTCCTCGTGGACTCTGATGTCTGCCCTATAAGGCCGGCCAATTGATGTACTCAAAGGACTGCGGTTTTCTTAGTCCTATTTTTCTTCTGTCTTAAGAGCCAATCTTGCTGTTGTTCTAGGGCCTGGGACGGATCCCATCCCCCCCCCACTTTTTCATCTGTTTAATGAGTGAATGTCTGTCTGTCATATATTGATTAATGAGAGACCCCGGGGGTCTCCATTGATCTTCCTTCCCCGCCATGATAAATGATAGGCTTATACTCACGATCTCCCCCAATCTCTCGACTGCATTTAACCCACCGGCCACGTCCCATTTGTGTTTTCCCACCGGCGGCATCTCACTCGGGGTCATTCCTATCAGAGTCCGGCAACAGCTATTGTGGGAGTGATCAAGTCCCCGTATCCCGCTTATTTCAATTCTCTCTCGGTGGTCTTACAACATTACACTCTCTCGTTACGTTTGAGTATCACGTCCCGGGTACCTCTTCTCCAGTCTCTACACCCACTTCAGGGTCCTGACCTTCGCGTGGGGGATTTCCCCTCTTTTAACAACCGGTCTAAGGCTGCGTGTTAGAGACGGGCACCTCCTTGTCCGTTTTTGCTCAACTCAAACGACAGACAGTCTCACATTCACACTCAACAGATTATTGAATACTGTGGTCCAACTCACTTAACTTTGTGTTCGGTATCCAGGCTGTGGCCACGCTGCCCAGACCATAGAATCCTGCCAACTATGCCCATTTGTTGTAGGTAAAATATTACCAAGTACAATTCTGTAGTGAGTCAGACACAGCTTTATTAACAAAAGCTTTTGGGAGAAGCAGGGGCCTCACCAAAACTTCTCGGCTATTACAGATGATTTCAAAGGTTATATACATTTGCTGTCACGTGCCAACCTCCCCCTCAAGTCATGTACACAGTTCTTTAATCTGTTCCAGGCGTCTTGCAAAGCGGGTGATGGTTAGTGCTGCTATTGCTTTCACGCGCGGGATTTGTTGTTTCAGTGGATGTTTCATCCTGATTGTGTAAAGTTCAGTCTAAAGGTCCACTTCCTTATCAGAGTTGTTATGGAATTTGTTGTGTTGTTAATCTCTTTACTTACTCCTTCAGTAAGTTAACCTCTTTACTTACTCCTTCAATGCCCTCTAGCAACTCATTCCATACACGCACCACACTCTGTGTGAAAAAGTTGTCCCTTAGGTCCCTTTTATATCTTCCCCTCGCATCTTAAACCTATACTCTTTAGTTTTGGACTCCCCTGCCCCGGGAAAAAGTCCTTGCCTATTTATCCATGCCCCTCATAATTTATAAACCTCTGAGGTCACCCCTCAGCCTCTGACGCTCCAGGGAAAATAGCCCCAGCCTAACTCAGCCTCTCCCTATAGCTCAAACCCTCCAACCCTGGCAACATCTTTGTAAATCTTTTCTGAACCCTTTCAAGTTTCACAACATCCTTTCCATGGTAGGGAGACCAGAACTGGTTTGGCCACTTCTGAAAAACTGCATGCAATGTGTTGTCCAGCTGCAACATGACCTCCCAACTCCTATACGCAATGCACTGACCAATAAAGGCAAGCATACCAAACACCACCTTCACTACCCTATCTACCTGTGACTCAACTTTCAAGGATCTATGAACTTGTACTCCAAGATCTCTTTGTTCAGCTGGCTGATCCATATTTTAACTATGTTACCTTTTAATATACTTATGAACAAATATTTATTGAACTCCAATTTTAATTTCACAACAGCCTTGACTGCTGTTTCTGTGGGAATAGTTTCAGATTTTTTTTTAATATGAAGTAGAGCTTTCTAATATTAGAACGGGACTGTATACATTCAATAAAATATTTTATTGGATCACTTTAACTCTTGCCAGAATCGGAGTCTGGTGCAAAATGCCATTTTAATGCTTATATCCACACTGCAGCAAGTGTACCTGTTAAGGGAAAGAGTCGTCCACTTTATAAGCTCAATTAATTTCTCTGCTTGTACCTTGTAAACGTATACCAGCAGGGGAAGTTCTCTGTTGGTGTTTATCGGCTGTGAATCTGCTGTGATTTGATGGTGAAACAAAAAGGCTGACTTGCGTTTGGGGCATTGTAGGAAGCTAGGGAAGAAATTGCAGGCCCCCCAGCAGAGATATTTGTATCGTCAAGGTGAGGTGCCAGAAGACTGGAAGGTGGCTAATGTAGTGCCATTATTTAGGAAAGTTGGTGAGGAAAAGCCAGGGAGCTGCGGGTGAGCCTGACCTCGGTGGTAGGTAAGTTGTTGGGAGGGATTTTGAGGGACAGGATTTACATGTATTTGGAAAGGCGAGGCCTGATTAGGGATAGTCAGCATGGCTTAGGGTGTGGGAAGTCGTGTCTCTCACACGATTAAGTTCTTAAAGAGGTGACCAAGAAGATAGATGAAGACACAGAGGTAGATGTTATCCATGTGGACTTTAGAAAGCCCTTTGACAAGTTTCTGCATGTAGTCTGGTTAGTAAGGTTAGATCACCTGGGATTCAGGGAGAGCTAGCCAACTGGATACAAAATTGGCTTGACAGTAGGAGACGGAGAGTTGCTGTTCAGACAGGAGGCCTGTGACCAGCGGTGTGCCGTAAGGATCAGTGTTGGGTCCACTGTTGTTTATCATTTTATATAAGTGATTTGGATGTGAATATTGGAGGCATGGTTAGTAAGTTTGCAGCTGATACCAGAATTAGTGTGTAGTGGACAGTGAAGAAGGTATTCTAAGAATACAGTGGGATCTTGATCAACTGGGCCAGTGAGCTGAGGAATGGCAGATTGAGTTTTTCATTCTGATAAATGCAAGATGTTGCATTTTGGTAAGACAAACCATGTTTGGGCTTGCGGAACGAGTTGCCAGAGAACGTGGTAGAGGCGTGTATAATTACGACATTTAAAAAGGCATTTGGACATGAATAGGAAAGATTTAGAGAGATATAGGCTAAATGCAGGCAAACGGGGCTTGTTCACTGTGGGAACCCTGGCCTGCATGGATGAGTTGAGCCATAGGGTCTATTTCCAGGCTGTCACTCTATTTCTATAGCACCTTGCGCAATCTCTGGATTTTCCCAAAGCACTTTACAGCCAATGAAGTCATTTCGAAATGTAGTCACAATTTGTAAATGTGAAAGCTGATTTGTGCACAGCAAACCTCCACAGTAGGTAATTTTGTTTAGTGATGTTTATTCAGGAATGCTTATCTCTCAAAAAAGATTCCCTGCTTTCATTGCTGACCTCCATTCTCTATTTTTTTTACCTACTTATCTCTCCCAGATTTTCTGCATTTATTTAAGGAAAAAGGTTGCAAAAGGTGAGCGGGAGAAGAGCACTTTTAAACCTCCCAACAAAGGAATACTTGTAGAGTCATAGAGCTGTACACCATGGATAAACACACCCTTCGGTCCAACTCATCCATGCCGACCAGTCCCATTTGCCAGAATTTGGCCCATATCCCTCTAAGCCTATCCTATTCATGTACCTGTCCAGATGCCTTTTAAATGTTGCCTCTCTTGCTCCTTTTTTTGAAGTGCTGTTGTTTAGATCTCTTTCTTTTCCAAAGTTCCAAAACAATGCAACAGCTTATAAAACAGTAATTACTGCTTCTAAAATTCAAAGAAATCAGCTCCAACACTGAAAATACCTGAAAGGAGCAGCTCTTACAGCCACATATTTTCCTGATCTCCATCCTGGGTTATCCAGAATACTGTGTGGACATCACCATTGCAACGAACACAGTCAATTAGATAAATTTTTGGTCAGTTTTATTTCATAAACAGTTACATTAGGGTGGCATGGTGGCTCAGTGGTTAGCACTGCTGCCTCACAGCGCCAGGGACCCAGGTTCAGTTCCACCCTCGGGAGTCTGTGTGCAAACTCCACACAGACATTCTCCCTGTGTCTGCGTGGGTTTCCTTCGGGTGCTCCGGTTTCCTCCCACAGTCTGAAGATTTGCAGGTTAGGTGGATTGGCTAAGCTAAATTGCCTGTAGTGTCTAGGGGTCTGTAGATTAGGTGGGTTATGGGGGGATGGGTCTGGGTGGGATGCTCAAAGGGTTGGTGTGGACTTGTTGGGCCGAAGGGCCTGTTTCCACACTGTAGGGATTCTGATTCTGTGATTCTAGGGATGCGCAATAAATGCTGCCTCGCCAGCAACACCCTCATCCCTTGAATGAATAAAGAGACTTGAGTTATTACATCTCAAAGTGTCTCTCATGGTGTGAATTAGTTGAGGTGCAGTGACTCTTGTTAAAAATAAACATGCAACTATTTCGCTGTGTCTACCCCAGTCTGTGGAAAGTGTGTTTCTGAGTGTGCACGTGCGTCAGTTAATTTTTAAAGAAGCATTTGTTATGCTGGTTATCTCCTGCCAATTTAAATATTGTAGTGCCTTGAAAGTAAAACCTTTGTTATGTGTTATAGCTTTAAATTTGAGAGAAGTGATGATAATTGAGGATCTTATTGAATTCTTTCAATTCTGTTTCTGAGAATAAACGTGCCCCATGTATTAGCATAAATGCAGATGATAATATGACTAAATAACTTAACAAAGGAATTGATAAGAATTTGAAGAACCCCTGAAAACCAAACGATAGCCCCAGGAAAAGCAAAATGTAGCCACTGAAAATCTCAGAGCTTTTGGCTGGTGGAAGTGAGAATTATTTTGATCGAACAAGCTGCCAGAGGAAGTGGTGGAGGCCGGTACAATAACATTTAAAAGGCATCTGGATGGGTACATGAATAGGAAGGACTTAGAGGGATATGGGCCAAATGCTGGCAAATGGGACTAAATCAGTTTGGGATGTCTGGTCGGCACAGAGAAGTTGGATCAAAGGGTCTCTTTCAGTGCTGTATGACTCTATAACGCTGCAGGACAGATGTTCTACATTGAAGTATGAAATTGCTTGCTTTGCCTTAATACTGAATTGTCTTTCCAATTTTAGGAATGCCCTGAAAACTTGAGGGCACGAATTGCAAAAATACCTGAGTTTAAAGATGTTTTTTTGGGAACAGTGCCACTCCTGCAGTGGGATAAACATGCTACTGAAGAGGAATATCAAAGACTGAGCAGATATAATGGAGCTCATGGTTGGGGAGTAATCAGCTACGAAGGTAAATGCTGTTTTTGTGTGTTTCAATAATTATCGAATACAGAACCATGAAATTGCCAATTAATTAACGGAACAGTAGCTGTATCACCCTCTGCTTCACAGATATAAGTTCTGATATGCATTTTTCTGTTCATTCATTGTCCTTATGAATGAGGATTTTGGATTTGAGGGCTATAGACACCCAAGAAAGACAGTTGACTATTTGTAAGTAATTTTAATGTAGTTTATTAAGAAGCAGCGGTTCAGATACAATACATGAAACAATTAAACAACTCACTGGAGGAGGAGGGGATAACAAGGTGTAGAGCTGGATGAACACAGCAGGCCAAGCAGCATCAGAGGAGCAGGAAAGCTGACGTTTCGGGCCTAGACCCTTCTTCAGAAA